>NC_086445.1:842363467-842985967 GCF_028390025.1 Pseudophryne corroboree
TCACAGTGGTATATGGTGCTGCTATATGTCCACTGCTGACTTATAATAATAATAATAACAACAACAACAACAACAACAAGTCCCTCACAGTGTTGCTGTGTTGTGCTGCATCAGACCAGTGGTAGTGTCCTGGCCATCAGTCATTCCAGGGACCAGGCAGTCACAGTGGTATACACTGCTGCTATATGTCCACTGCTGATGTATAATAATAATAATAATAATAATAATAATAATGATAATTACAACAACAATTCCCTCACAGTGTTGCTGTGTTGTGCTGCATCAGACCAGTGGAAGTGTCCTGGCCATCAGTCATTCCAGAGACCAGGCAGTCACAGTGGTATACCCTGCTACTATATGTCCAATGCTACAGTACTATAATAATAATAATAATAATAATAATAACAACAACCACAAGTTCCTCACAGTGCTGCTGTGTGGTGCTGCATCAGACCAGTGGTAGTGTCCTGACCATCAGTCATTCCAGTGACCAGGCAGTCACAGTGGTATATGCTGCTGCTATATGTCCACTGCTACAGTATTATAATAATAATAATAATAATAATAACAACAATCACCACAAGTCCCTCACAGTGCTGCTGTGTTGTGCTGCATCAGACCAGTGGTAGTGTCCTGGCCATCAGTCATTCCAGTGACCAGGCAGTCACAGTGGTATACGGTGCTGCTGCTATATGTCCACTGCTGAAGTATAATAATAATAATAATAATAATAACAACAACAACAACAACAAGTCCTTTACAGTGTTGCTGTGTTGTGCTGCATCAGAACAGTGGTAGTGTCCTGGCCATCAGTCATTCCAGTGACCAGGAAGTCACAGTAATATATGCTGCTGCTGCTATATGTCCAATGCTACAGTATAATAATAATAATAATAACAACCACAAGTCCCTCAGAGTGTTGCTGTGTTGTGCTGCATCAGACCAGTGGTAGTTTCCTGGACATCAGTCAATCCAGTGACCAGGCAGTCACAGCGGTATATGCCGCTGCTATATGTCCACTGCTGATGTATAATAATAATAATAATTATAACAACAACAACAATTCCCTCACAATGTTGCTGTGTTGTGCTGCATCAGACCAGTGGTAGTGTCCTGGCCATCAGTCATTCCAGTGACCAGGCAGTCACAGTGGTATATGCTGCTGCTATATGTCCACTGCTGATGTATAATAATAATAATAATAATAATAATAATAACAACAACAACAACAACAACAACAACAACAACAACAACAAGTCCCTTACAGTGTTGCTGTGTTGTGCTGCATCAGACCAGTGGTAGTGTCCTGGCCATCAGTCATTCCAGTGACCAGGCAGTCACAGTAATATATGCTGCTGCTATATGTCCAATGCTACAGTATAATAATAATAATAATAATAATAATAATAACAACCACAAGTCCCTCACAGTGCTGCTGTGTTGTGCTGCATCAGACCAGTGGTAGTGTCCTGATCATCAGTCATTCCAGTGACCAGGCAGTCACAGTGGTATATGCTGCTGCTATATGTCCACTGCTGATGTATAATAATAATAATAATAATAATAATAATAATAACAACAACAACAACAACAAGTCCCTTACAGTGTTGCTGTGTTGTGCTGCATCAGACCAGTGGTAGTGTCCTGGCCATCAGTCATTCCAGTGACCAGGCAGTCACAGTAATATATGCTGCTGCTATATGTCCAATGCTACAGTATAATAATAATAATAATAATAATAATAATAACAACAACCACAAGTCCCTCAGAGTGTTGCTGTGTTGTGCTGCATCAGACAGTGGTAGTTTCCTGGACATCAGTCATTCCAGTGACCAGGCAGTCACAGTGGTATATGCTGCTGCTATATGTCCACTGCAGAAGTATAATAATAATAATAATAATAATAATAACAACAACAAGTCCCTCACAGTGTTGTCCTGTGCATAAGCCATCAGTCATTCCTGTGCCACATATTGTGTTATAAAACTCCAGAAAAATAATGGAGAACAAAAATTTGGAGTATAAAATAGGGAAAGATCAAGAACCACTTCCTCCTAGTGCTGAAGCTGCTGCCACTATCCATGATATAGATGATGAAATGCCATCAACATCATCTGCCAAGGCCGAATGCCCAATGTGAAAGTAGAGGGCATGTAAAATCCAAAAAGCCAAAGTTCAGTAAAAAGACCCAAAAAAAGAAATTTAAATGGTCTGAGGAGAAACGTAAACTTGCTAATGTGCCATTTACAACACGGAGTGGCAAGGAACGGCTGAGGCCCTGGCCTATGTTCATGACTAGTGGTTCAGCTTCACATGACGATGGAAGCCCTCATAACTGAGGACTTGACACTTATGTTGGTGTTAGACGTGCGTCCGGTATCTGCCATTAGTGCAGTGGGATTTAGACAATTGATGGAGGTATTGTGTTCCCGGTACCAATTCCCATCTAGATTCCACTTCACTAGTCATGCGATAGCGAGATTTTGACATTTAATTCCAGTGATTTGGACGTATAATTATTAATTACATTGATCCTACCAATTAATTCCAGGGATTTGGACGTATAATTCCAGTGATTTGGACGTATAATTATTAATTCCAGTGATCTTGCCAATTATTTCCAGTGATTTGGACGTATAATTCCAGTGATCTTGCCAATTAATTCCAGTGATTTGGATGTTTAGTTCCAGTGATTTGGACGTATAATTATTAATTCCAGTGATCTTGTCAATTAATTCCAGTGATTTGGACGTATAATTACAGTGATCTTGCCAATTAATTCCAGTGATTTGGATGTTTAGTTCCAGTGATTTGGACGTATAATTATTAATTCCAGTGATCTTGCCAATTAATTCCAGTGATTTGGACATATAATTCCAGTGATCTTGACAGTTAATTCCAGTGATTTGTATGTATAATTCCAGTGATTTGTACGTATAATTCCAGTGATTTGGACGTATAATTATTAATTGCAGTGATCTTGCCAATTTATTCCAGTGATTTGGACGTATAATTCCAGTGATCTTGCCAATTAATTCCAGTGATTTGGACGTATAATTACAGTGATCTTGGCAATTAATTCCAGTGATTTGGACATATAAATCCAGTGATTTGGACGTATAATTCCAGTGGGAATTGTTTGTGTCGCTTGGCTTAGTCATACAGCTACCTCATTGCAACTCTTCGACATCTTTGCATGAGGTGCTGTTTGGGGCCTAGTTTTTGAAAAGTGCCATCCTGTGTGACACTGCCGTATGAATCCAGGGGTACTGCTGTATTAGTCCTGGGGTACTTCCGTATAAATCCACCAATTGCAGATTTTTTTTAAAAGTGACTGGAGCGTGCTGGAGATGCTGTCTGTGGACCGACATTCAGCAACTGTGTGACACTACTAGATGGGCCAGGTGGTTCTGTCGCTCAGCTTAGTCATTCAGAAACCTCAGTGCATCTTTTTTTCTTCTTTCCATCATGTGCTGTTAGGCACCTTTTTTTTATATCTGCCCTACTGTCTGCCACTGCAGTGCCACGCCTAGATGGGACAATTGTTTGTGTCGCTTGGCTTAGTCATACAACTACCTCATTGAAATTCTTTTTCTTCTTTGTCTTCTTTGCATGATGTGCTCTTTGGGGCCTTTTTTTATATCTGCCCTCCTGTCTGCCACTGCAGTGCCATGCCTAGATGGGCCAATTGTTTGTGTCGCTTGGCTTAGTCATACAGCTACATCATGGCATTTCTTTTTCTTCTTTGCATGATGTGCTGTTTGGGGATTTTTTTTATATCTGCCCTCCTGTCTGCCACTGTAGTGCAATGCCTAGATGGGCCAATTGTTTGTGTCGCTTGGCTTAGTCATACAGCTACCTCATTGCAATTCTTTTTCTTCTTTGCATAATGTGCTGTTTGGGGCCTTTTTTATATTTGCCCTCCTGTCTGACACTTCAGTGTCACTCCTAGATGGGCCAGGTGTTTGTATTGTCAACTTGTGTCACTTAGCTTAGTCATCCAGCAACCTTGGTGCAACCTTTTGGCCTAAAAACAATATTGTGAGGTGTGAGGTGTTCAGAATAGACTGGAAATGAGTGGAAATGATTGTTATTGAGGTTAATAATACTGTAGGAGCAAAATTATCCCCAAATACTGTGATTTTAGGTGTTTTTATGTTTTTTCAAAAATCATCCAGATCCAAAACCAAAACCAAAACACGAAAGTGTGGTTTTGGCAAAACCAAGCCAAAACCAAAACACAAAAGTGGAATTAGAACCAAAACCAAAACACAAAACACGAAAAGTGCCAGCCGTACATCTCTAGAAGAGATGAGCGGGTTTGGTTCTCAGAGAACCGAACCCTACCGGACTTTGCCTTCCGAGTCCGGATCTGAGTCAGGCTCGGGTTTTCCTGCCTGACTCGGAAACCCAAACGTGGCAAAACGTCATCATCTTGCAGTCAGATTCTCGCGGGATTTGGATTGCATATAAGGAGCCACGCGTCGCGGCCATTTTCATTCCAGTCTTGGAGAGTGTAGTGAGAGGACGTGTCTCTGTGCTCCAGTGTCTGTGTGTTGGGGCGGGAAAGTGGGGTGACAAGTGTTGTGCTGTGTTGTGCTGCTCAGTCCAGTGTAGCTGTATAAAGTGTTGTTGTGTTGTGCTGCATCAGACCAGTGGTAGTGTCCTTTCTCATCAGTCATTCCAGTGACAATATACGCTGCTGCTATATGTCCACTGCTGCCATATAATAATAATAATAACAACCACAAGTTTCTTACAGTCTTGTTGTGTTGTGCTGCATCAGACCAGTGGTAGTGTCCTGACCATCAGTCATTCCAGTGACCAGGCAGTCACAGTGGTATACACTGCTGCTATATGTCCACTGCTGATGTATAATAATAATAATAATCATAATAATAACAACAACAATTCCCTCACAGTGTTACTGTGTTGTGCTGCATCAGACCAATGGTAGTGTCCTGGCCATCAGTCATTCCAGTGACCAGGCAGTCACAGTGGTATATGCTGCTGCTATATGTCCACTGCTACAGTATTATAATAATAATAATAATAATAATAATAACAACCACAAGTCCCTCACAGTGCTGATGTGTTGTGCTGCATCAGACCAGTGGTAGTGTCCTGACCATCAGTCATTCCAGTGACCAGGCAGTCACAGTGGTATACGCTGCTGCTATATGCCCACTGCTGATGTATAATAATAATAATAATAATATTAATAACAACAACAACTAATCCGTCACAGTGTTGCTGTGTTGTGCTGCATCAGACAAGTGGTAGTGTCCTGGCCATCAGTCATTCCAGTGACCAGGCAGTCACAGTGGTATACGGTGCTGCTGCTATATGTCCACTGCTGAAGTATAATAATAATAATAATAATAATAACAACAACAAGTCCCTTACAGTGTTGCTGTGTTGTGCTGCATCAGACCAGTGGTAGTGTCCTGGCCATCAGTCATTCCAGTGACCAGGAAGTCACAGTAATATATGCTGCTGCTATATGTCCAATGCTACAGTATAATAATAATAATAATAATAATAATAATAACAACAACCACAAGTCCCTCAGAGTGTTGCTGTGTTGTGCTGCATCAGACCAGTGGTAGTGTCCTGGTCATCAGTCATTCCAGTGACCAGGCAGTCACAGTGGTAATTGCTGCTGCTATATGTCCACTGCTGATGTATAGTAATAATAATAATAATAATAATAATAATAATAATATTAACAACAACAACAACAACAACAATTCCCTCACAATGTTGCTGTGTTGTGCTGCATCAGCCCAGTGGTAGTGTCCTGGCCATCAGTCATTCCAGTGACCAGGCAGTCACAGTGGTATACGCTGCTGCTGCTATATGTCCAAAGCTACAGTACTATAATAATAATAATAATAATAATAATAATAATAATAACAACCACAAGTCCCTCACAGTGCTGCTGTGTTGTGCTGCATCAGACCAGTGGTAGTGTCCTGGCCATCAGTCATTCCAGTGACCAGGCAGTCACAGTAATATATGCTGCTGCTGCTGCTATATGTCCAATGCTACAGAATAATAATAATAATAATAATAATAATAATAATAATAACAACCACCACCACAAGTCCCTCAGAGTGTTGCTGTGTTGTGCTGCATCAGACCAGTGGTAGTTTCCTGGACATCAGTCATTCCAGTGACCAGGCAGTCACAGTGGTATATGCTGCTGCTATATGTCCACTGCAGAAGTATAATAATAATAATAATAATAATAATAACAACAACAACAACAACAAGTCCCTCACAGTGTTGTCCTGTGCATCAGCCATCAGTCATTCCTGTGCCACATATTGTGTTATAAAACTCCAGAAAAATAATGGAGAACAAAAATTTGGAGTATAAAATAGGAAAAGATCAAGAACCACTTCCTCCTAGTGCTGAAGCTGCTGCCACTATCCATGACATAGATGATGAAATGCCATCAACGTCATCTGCCAAGGCCGAATGCCCAATGTGATAGTAGAGGGCATGTAAAATCCAAAAAAGCCAAAGTTCAGTAAAAAGACCCAAAAAAATAAATTTAAATGGTTTGAGGAGAAACGTAAACTTGCTAATATGCCATTTACAACACGGAGTGGTAAGGAACAGCTGAGGCCCTGGCCTATGTTCATGACTAGTGGTTCAGCTTCACATGATGATGGAAGCCCTCATAACTGAAGCCTTGACACTTATGTTGGTGTTAGACGTGCGTCCGGTATCTGCCATTAGTGCAGTGGGATTTAGACAATTGATGGAGGTATTGTGTTCCCGGTACCAATTCCCATCTAGATTCCACTTCACTAGTCATGCGATAGTGAGATTTTGACATTTAAATCCAGTGATTTGGACGTATAATTATTAATTACATTGATCCTGCCAATTAATTCCAGGGATTTGGACGTATAATTCCAGTGATTTGGACGTATAATTATTAATTCCAGTGATCTTGCCAATTAATTCCAGTGATTTGGACGTATAATTACAGTGATCTTGCCATTTAATTCCAGTGATTTGGAAGTTTAGTTCCAGTGATTTGGACGTATAATTATTAATTCCAGTGATCTTGCCAATTAATTCCAGTGATTTGGACATATAATTACAGTGATCTAGCCAGTTAATTCCAGTGATTTGTACGTATAATTCCAGTGATTTGGACGTATCATTATTAATTGCAGTGATCTTGCCAATTTATTCCAGTGATTTGGACGTATAATTCCAGTGATCTTGCCAATTAATTCCAGTGATTTGGACGTATAATTACAGTGATCTTGGCAATTAATTCCAGTGATTTGGACATATAAATCCAGTGATTTGGACATATAATTCCAGTGGGAATTGTTTGTGTCGCTTGGCTTAGTCATACAGCTACCTCATTGCAACTCTTCGACATCTTTGCATGAGGTGCTGTTTGGGGCCTAGTTTTTGAAAAGTGCCATCCTGTGTGACACTGCCGTATGAATCCAGGGGTACTGCTGTATTAGTCCTGGGGTACTTCCATATAAATCCACCAATTGCAGATTTTTTTTAAACGTGACTGGAGCGTGCTGGAGATGCTGTCAGTGGACCGACATTCAGCAACTGTGTGACACTACTAGATGGGCCAGGTGGTTCTGTCGCTCAGCTTAGTCATACAGAAACCTCGGTGCATCTTTTTTTCTTCTTTCCATCATGTGCTGTTAGGCACCTTTTTTTTATACCTGCCCTCCTGTCTGCCACTGCAGTGCCACGCCTAGATGGGACAATTGTTTGTGTCGCTTGGCTTAGTCATACAACTACCTCATTGCAATTCTTTTTCTTCTTTGTCTTCTTTGCATGATGTGCTCTTTGGGGCCTTTTTTTATATCTGCCCTCCTGTCTGCCACTGCAGTGCCACGCCTAGATGGGACAATTGTTTGTGTCGCTTGGCTTAGTCATACAACTACCTCATTGCAATTCTTTTTCTTCTTTGTCTTCTTTGCATGATGTGCTCTTTGGGGCCTTTTTTTATATCTGCCCTCCTGTCTGCCACTGCAGTGCCATGCCTAGATGGGCCAATTGTTTGTGTCGCTTGGCTTAGTCATACAGCTACCTCATTGCAATTATTTTTCTTCTTTGCATAATGTGCTGTTTGGGGCCTTTTTTTATATCTGCCCTCCTGTCTGACACTTCAGTGTCACTCCTAGATGGGCCAGGTGTTTGTATTGTCCACTTGTGTCACTTAGCTTAGTCATCCAGCAACCTTGGTGCAACCTTTTGGCCTAAAAACAATATTGTGAGGTGTTCAGAATAGACTGGAAATGAGTGGAAATGATTGTTATTGAGGTTAATAATACTGTAGGAGCAAAATTATCCCCAAAGACTGTGATTTTAGGTGTTTTTATGTTTTTTCAAAAATCATCCAGATCCAAAACCAAAACCAAAACACGAAAGTGTGGTTTTGGCAAAACCAAGCCAAAACCAAAACACGAAAGTAGAATTAGAACCAAAACCAAAACACGAAAAGTGCCAGCCGTACATCTCTAGAAGAGATGAGCGGGTTTGGTTCTCAGAGAACCGAACCCTACCGGACTTTGCCTTCTGAGTCCGGATCTGAGTCAGGCTCGGGTTTTCCTGCCTGACTCGGAAACCCAAACGTGGCAAAACGTCATCATCTTGCTGTCAGATTCTCGCGGGATTTGGATTCCATATAAGGAGCCACGCGTCGCGGCCATTTTTACTCCAGTCTTTGAGAGTGTAGTGAGAGGACATGTCTCTGTGCTCCAGTGTCTGTGTGTTGGGGCGGGAAAGTGGGGTGACAAGTGTTGTGCTGTGTTGTGCTGCTCAGTCCAGTGTAGCTGTATAAAGTGTTGTTGTGTTGTGCTGCATCAGACCAGTGGTAGTGTCTTGTCTCATCAGTCATTCCAGTGACAATATACGCTGCTGCTATATGTCCACTGCTGCCATATAATAATAATAACAACCACAAGTTTCTTACAGTCTTGTTGTGTTGTGCTGCATCAGACCAGTGGTAGTGTCCTGACCATCAGTCATTCCAGTGACCAGGCAGTCACAGTGGTATACACTGCTGCTATATGCCCACTGCTGATGTATAATAATAATAATAATAATAATAATAATAACAACAACAATTCCCCCACAATGTTGCTGTGTTGTGCTGTATCAGACCAGTGGTAGTGTCCTGATCATCAGTCATTCCAGTGACCAGGCAGTCACAGTGGTATACGCTGCTGCTATATGTCTAATGCTACAGTACTATAATAATAATAATAATAATAACAACCACAAGTCCCTCACAGTGCTGCTGTGTTGTGCTGCATCAGACCAGTGGTAGTGTCCTGACCATCAGTCATTCCAGTGACCAGGCAGTCACAGTGGTATATGCTGCTGCTATATGTCCACTGCTACAGTATAATAATAATAATAATAATAATAATAATAATAACAACAACTATTCCGTCACAGTGTTGCTGTGTTGTGCTGCATCAGACCAGTGGTAGTGTCCTGGCCATCAGTCATTCCAGTGACCAGGCAGTCACAGTTGTATATGCTGCTGCTATATGTCCACTGCTGATGTATAATAATAATAATAATAATAATAACAACAACAAGTCCCTTACAGTGTTGCTGTGTTGTGCTGCATCAGACCAGTGGTAGTGTCCTGGCCATCAGTCATTCCAGTGACTAGGCAGTCAAAGTAATATATGCTGCTGCTGCTATATGTCCAATGCTACAGAATAATAATAATAATAATAATAATAATAACAACAACCACAAGTCCCTCAGAGTGTTGCTGTGTTGTGCTGCATCAGACCAGTGGTAGTTTCCTGGACATCAGTCATTCCAGTGACCAGGCAGTCACAGTGGTATATGCTTCTGCTATATGTCCACTACAGACGTATAATAATAATAATAATAATAATAACAACAACAACAACAACAACAAGTCCCTCACAGTGTTGTCCTGTGCATCAGTCATCAGTCATTCCTGTGCTACATATTGTGTTATAAAACTCCAGAAAAATAATGGAGAACAAAAATGTGGAGTATAAAATAGGGAAAGATCAAGAACCACTTCCTCCTAGTGCTGAAGCTGCTGCCACTATCCATGACATAGACGATGAAATGCCATCAACGTCATCTGCCAAGGCCGAATGCCCAATGTGGTAGTAGAGGGCATGTAAAATCCAAAAAGCCAAAGTTCAGTAAAAAGACCCAAAAAAAGAAATTTATATGGTCTGAGGAGAAACGTAAACTTGCTAATATGCTATTTACAACACGGAGTGGCAAGGAATGGCTGACGCCCTGGCCTATGTTCATGACTAGTGGTTCAGCTTCACATGACAATGGAAGCCCTCATAACTGAGGCCTTGACACTTTTGTTGGTGTTAGATGTGCGTCCGGTATCTGCCATTAGTGCAGTGGGATTTAGACAATTGATGGAGGTATTGTGTACCCGGTACCAAATCCCATCTAGATTCCACTTCACTAGTCATGCGATAGCGAGATTTTGATATTTAATACCAGTGATTTGGACATATAATTATTAATTACATTGATCCTGCCAATTAATTCCAGGGATTTGGACATATAATTCCAGTGATTTGGACGTATAATTATTAATTGCAGTGATCTTGCCAATTAATTACAGTGATTTGGACGTATAATTACAGTGATCTTGCCAATTAATTCCAGTGATTTGGACGTATAATTACAGTGATCTTGTCAATTAATTCCAGTGATTTGGACATATAAATCCAGTGATTTGGATGTATAATTCCAGTGGGAATTGTTTGTGTCGCTTGGCTTAGTCATACAGCTACCTCATTGCAACTCTTTGACATCTTTGCATGAGGTGCTGTTTGGGGCCTAGTTTTTGAAAAGTGCCATCCTGTGTGACACTGCCGTATGAATCCAGGGGTACTGCTGTATTAGTCCTGGGGTACTTACATATAAATCCACCAATTGCAGATTTTTTTTAAAAGTGACTGGAGCGTGCTGGAGATGCTGTCAGTGGACCGAACAATTGCGGACCACTCTCGACATTCAGCAACTGCGTGACACTACTAGATGGGCCAGGTGGTTCTGTCGCTTAGCTTAGCCATACAGAAACCTCGGTGCATCTTTTTTTCTTCTTTGCATCATGTGCTGTTAGGCACCATTTTTTTAATATCTGCCCTCCTGTCTGCCACTGCAGTGCCACGCCTAGATGGGACAATTGTTTGTGTTGCTTGGCTTAGTCATACAACTACCTCATTGCAATTCTTTTCCTTCTTTATCTTCTTTGCATGATGTGCTCTTTGGGGCCTTTTTTTATATCTGCCCTCCTGTCTACCACTGCAGTGCCACGCCTAGATGGGCCAATTGTTTGTGTCGCTTGGCTTAGTCATACAACTACCTCATGGCAATTCTTTTTCTTCTTTGCATGATGTGCTGTTTGGGGCTTTTTTTATATCGGCCCTCCTGTCTACCACTGCAGTGCCACGCCTAGATGGGCCAATTGTTTGTGTCGCTTGGCTTAGTCATACAGCTACCTCATTGCATTTCTTTTTCTTTGCATGATGTGCTGTTTGGGGCCTTTTTTATATCTGCCCTCCTGTCTGACACTTCAGTGTCACTCTTAGATGGGCCAGGTGTTTGTATTGTCCACTTGTGTCACTTAGCTTAGTCATCCAGCAACCTTGGTGCAACCTTTTGGCCTAAAAACAATATTGTGAGGTGTGTGTTCAGAATAGACTGGAAATGAGTGGAAATGATTGTTATTGAGGTTAATAATACTGTAGGAACAAAATTATCCCCAAATACTGTGATTTTAGGTGTTTTTATGTTTTTTCAAAAATCATCCAGATCCAAAACCAAAACAAGAAAGTGTGGTTTTGGCAAAATCAAGCCAAAACCAAAACACGAAAGTGGAATTAGAACCAAAACCAAAACACAAAACACGAAAAGTGCCAGCCGTACATCTCTAGAAGAGATGAGCGGGTTCGGTTCTCAGAGAACCGAACCCTACCGGACTTTGCCTTCCGAGCCCGGATCTGAGTCAGGCTCGGGTTTTCCTGCCTGACTCAGAAACCAGAACGTGGCAAAACATCATCATCTTGCTGTTGGATTCTCGCGGGATTTGGAGTCCATATAAGGAGCCACGCGTCGCGGCCATTTTCACTCCAGTCTTGGAGAGTGTAGTGAGAGGACGTCTCTCTGTCCTCCAGTGTCTGTGTGTTGGGGCGGGAAAGTGGGGTGGCAAGTCTTGTGCTGTGTTGTGCTGCTCAGTCCAGTCCAGTGTAGTTACAGTGTATTGTGCTGCATCAGTCCAGCCAGTCTCAGTGTTGGTGTCCTCTCCTTCCAATGTAGCTGTATAAAGTGATGCTGTGTTGTGCTGTTCAATGCAGTGTAGTCAGTGTTTTGTGCTGCATTAGTCCAGACAGTCACAGTGTTGGTGTTCTCTGCTGCCATACATACAGTGTAGCTGTATAAAGTGTTGTTGTGTTGTGCTGCATCAGACCAGTGGTAGTATCCTGTCTCATCATTAATTCCAATGACAATATACGCTGCTGCTATATGTCCACTGCTGCCACATAATAATAATAACAACCACAAGTTTCTTACAGTCTTGTTGTGTTGTGCTGCATCAGACCAGTGATAGTGTCCTGATTCATCAGTCATTCCAGTGATGATATACGCTGCTGCTATATGTACACTGCTGCCATATAATAATAATAAAAACAACCACAAATCCCTTACAGTATTGTTGTGTTGTGCTGCATCAGACCAGTGGTAGTGTCCTGTCTCATCAGTCATTCCAGTGACAATGGGGGTCATTCCGAGTTGTTCGCTCGTTATTTTTTGGTCGCAATGGAGCGAATAGTCGCTAATGCGCATGCGCAATGTCCGCAGTGCGACTGCGCCAAGTAAATTTGCTATGCAGTTAGGAATTTTACTCACGGCATTACGAGTTTTTTTCTTCGTTCTGGTGATCGTAATGTGATTGACAGGAAGTGGGTGTTTCTGGGCGGAAACTGGACGTTTTATGGGTGTGTGCGAAAAAACGCTACCGTTTCTGGGAAAAACGCGGGAGTGGCTGGAGAAACGGAGGAGTGTCTGGGCGAACGCTGGGTGTGTTTGTGACGTCAAACCAGGAACGACAAGCACTGAACTGATTGCAGATGCCGAGTAAGTCTGGAGCTACTCAGAAACTGCTAAGAAGTGTCTATTCGCAATTCTGCTAATCTTTCGTTCGCAATTTTAATATGCTAAGATTCACTCCCAATAGGCGGCGGCTTAGCGTGTGCAAAGCTGCTAAAAGCAGCTTGTGAGCGAACAACTCGGAATGACCCCCAATATACGCTGCTGCTATATGTCCACTGCTGCCGTATAATAATAATAATAATAATAATAATAATAACAACCACAAGTCCCTTACAGTTTTGTTGTGTTGTGCTGCATCAGACCAGTGGTAGTTTCCTGTCTCATCAGTCAGTCCAGTGACGATATACGCTGCTGCTATACAGTATGTCCACTGCTGCCGTATAATACTAATAACAACAACAACCACAAGTCCCTTACAGTATTGTTGTGTTGTGCTGCATCAGATCAGTGGAAGTGTCCTGTCTCATCAGTCATTCAGTCATTCCAGTCATTCCTGTGCCGCATATTGTCTCATATAACTCCCAAAAAATAATAGAGAACAAAAATATAGAGGATAAAATAGGCAAAGATCAAGAAGAACCACTTCCTCCTAGTGCTGAAGCTGCTGCCACTAGCCATGACATAGACAATGAAATGCCATCAACGTCATCAGCCAAGGCCGATGCCCAATGTAACAGTAGAGGGCATGTAAAATACAAAAAGCCAAAGTTCAGTAAAAAGAACCAAAAAAAGAAATTTAAATGGTCTGAGGCGCAACGTAAACTTGCCAATATGCCATTTATGACACGGAGTGGCAAGGAACGGCTGAGGCCATGGCCTATGTTCATGGCTAGTGGTTCAGCTTCACGTGACAATGGAAGCCCTCATCCTCCAGCTAGAAAAATTAAAAGAGTTAAGCTGGAAAGATCACAGAAAAGAACTGTGCGTCCTGAGATGGTATCACAAATCCCCAAGGAGAGTCCAAGTGTGTCGGCGGTTGTGATACCTGACCTTCCCAATACTGGACGGGAAGAGGTGGCTCTTTCCACCATTTGCACACCCCCTGCAAGTGCTGGAAGGAGCACCCACAGTCCAGTTCCTGATATTTAAATTGAAGATGTCACTGTTGAAGTACACCAGGATGAGGATATGGGTGTTGCTGGCGCTGAGGAGGAAGTTGACGATGAGGATTCTGATGATGATGTGGTTTGTTTAAGTCAGGCACCGGGGGAGACACCTGTTGTCCTTGGGACGAAGAAGATCATTGTGATGCCTGGGCAAACTGCCATAAAAGTCACCTCTTCGGTGTGGAATTATTTCTCCACAAATCCGGACAACAGGTGTCAAGCCATCTGTTGCTTCTGTCAATCTGCAATAAGTAGGGGTAAGGATGTTAACCACCTAGGAACATCCTCCCTTATACGTCACCTGCTGCATAGTCATCAGAAGTCAGTGTCAAGTTGTAAAACTTTGGGTAAGAGCGTAAGCAGTCCACTGACACCTAAATCCATTCTTCCTCCTGTACCCAAGCTCCTGCAAGCCACACTACCAAATCCCTCAATGTCAACTTCCTTCTCAGTCAGGAACGTTCGTAGTCCTGCAGGCCATGTCACTGTCAAGACTGAGGAGTCCTCTCCTAACCGGGATTCCTCCGTAGGATCCTTGAGTGGTATGTCTGCTGTTGCTGCCGCTGCTGTTGTTGCTGCTGGGAGTTGATCGTCATCCTAGAGGGGAAGTCAGAAGACCATTTGTACTACTTCCAGTAAGCAATTGACTGTCCAACAGTCCTTTGCGAGGAAGATGAAATATCACAGCAGTCATCCTGCTGCAAAGCGGATAACTCAGGCCTTGGCAGCCTAGGTGGTGAGAAACTGAGGCCTTGACAGCATTGTTTGTGTTAGAGGTGCATCCGGTATCCATCATTAGTTCAGTGGGACTTAGAGAATTGTTTGAGGTACTGTGTCCCCAGTATCAAATCCCATCTAGGTTCCACTTCTCTAGGCAGGCAATACCGAGAATGTACACAGACGTCAGAAATAGAGTCACCAGTGTCCTACAAAATGCAGTTGTATCCAGTGTCCACTTAACCACGGACATGTGGATAAGTGGAAAAGGGCAGACTAAGGACTATATTAACAGCCCACTGGGAAGATGTATGGCCTCCCACAGCAACAACAGCAGCGGCACCAGTAGCAGCATCTCGCAAACGCCAACTCGTTCCTACGTTGTGTATCAACACTTTCCATAAGAGGCACACAGCTGACAACCTCCTATGGAAACTGAGGAACATCATCACATTTTGGCCACCGTGCTCGATCCTAGGTTTAAAGCTTATGTTGTATCTCTCAAGTGTGCAGAGGTGAAAATACCTGCGGTTAGTAAATTGTCAACTCAAGCGGAACGTGACCCGTCAACAGCTCCTCCTTTCAATTTCTCCTGCCACTGGGGTTGCAAGGAAAAGGATAAGATTTCCTAGCCCACCCGCTGGCGGTAATGCAGGGCAGTCTGTAGCGAAAGCTGACATCACATCTAGTCCGGACTGAAGGACCTGCCAACGATTACTGACAAGTCTACTGTCACTGCATATGATTCTGCTACCATTGAAAGACTGGTGGAGGATTATATGAGTGACAGCATCCAAGTAGGCTTGTCAGACAGGCCGTACGTATACTGGCAGGAAAAAGAGGCAATTTGGATGCTCTTGCACAAACTGGCTTTATTTTATCTAAGTTGCCCCCCCTTCAGTGTGTACTCCAAAAGAGTGTTTAGTGCAGCCGGTAACCTTGTCAGCGATAGGCGCAGGAGGTTACTTCCACAAAATGTGGAGAAGATGATGTTCATCAAAATGAATTATAAATTCCTCTGGGAAGATCTTGACCAGTAATTGCCTCCAGAAAGTACACAGGGACCTGTGATGGTGGATTCTACTGGGGACGAATTAATACTCTGTGAGGAGGATGTACACAGTGAAAGGGGTGAGGAATCGGAGGATGATGATGAGGCCGACATCTTGCCTCTGTGGCGCCAGTTTGTGCAAGGAGAGATTGATTGCTTCTTTTTTAATGGGGGCCCAACAAACCAGTCATTTCAGCCACAGTCGCGTGGCAGACCCTGTCGCTGAAATTATTGGTTTGTTAAAGTGTGCATGTCCTGTTTATACAACATAAGGGTGGGTGGTAGGGCCCAATGACAATTCCATCTTGCACCTCTTTTACTTCTTTGCATGATGTGCTGTTTGGGGGACTAGTTTTTTTTTGTGCCATCCTGTCTGTAACTGCAGTGCAACTCCTAGATGGGCCAGGTGTTTGTGCCGCACACTTGTATCACTTAGCTTAGTCATACAGCTACCTCAATGCACCTCTTTTTCTTCTTTGCATCATGTGCTGTTTGGGGCCTATTTTTTAAATCTGCCATCCTGTCTGCCACTGCAGTGCCACTCCTAGATGGGCAGGTGTTTGTGCCGCACACTTGTGTTGCTTAGCTTGGCCATCCAGCTACCTCATTGCACCTCTTTTTCTTCTTTGCATCATGTGCTGTTTGGGGCCTATTTTTTAAACCTGCCATCCTCTCTGTAATTGCAGTGCCACTCCTAGATGGGCCAGATGTTTGTGCCGCACACTTGTGTCACTTAGCTTGGCCATCCAGCTACCTAATTGCACCTCTTTTTCTTCTTTGCATCATTTAGTGTTTGGGGACTAGTTTTTTTAAGTGTCATCCTGTCTGTAACTGCAGTGCCACTCCTAGATGGGCCAGGTGTTTGTGTCGATTGGCTTAGTCATACAACTACCTCAATGCAAATCTTTTTCTTCTTTGTATGATGTGCTATTTGGGGCTTTTTTTTTATATCTGCCCTCCTGTCTGCCACTGTATTGCCACACCTAGATGGGCCAATTGTTTGTGTCGCTTGGCTTAGTCATACAACTACTTCATTGCAATTATTTTTCCTCTTTGCATCATGTGCTGTTTGGGGCCTTTTTTATATCTGCCATCCTGTCTGATACTGCAGTGCCACTCTTAGATGGGCCAGGTGTTTGTGCTGCACACTTGTGTTGCTTAGCTTAGTCATACAGCCACCTCGGTGCATCTTTTAGGCCTAAAAACAATATTGTGAGGTGTGAGGTATTCATAATAGACTGGAAATGAGTGGAAATGAATGTTATCGAGGTTAATTATTAGAGATGAGCGGGTTCGGTTTCTCTGAATCCGAACCCGCCCGAACTTCATGTTTTTTTTCACGGGTCCGAGCGACTCGGATCTTCCCGCCTTGCTCGGTTAACCCGAACGTCATCATGACGCTGTCGGATTCTCGCGAGGCTCGGATTCTATCGCGAGACTCGGATTCTATATAAGGAGCCGCGCGTCGCCGCCATTTTCACACGTGCATTGAGATTGATAGGGAGAGGACGTGGCTGGCGTCCTCTCCATTTAGATTATAAGAGAGAGAGATTTACTGGAGCTTAGGACTAGGAGGAGTACTGTAGAAGTGTAGAGAGTGCAGAGAGTTTACTAGTGAGTGACCACCAGACAGTGCAGTTTATTTAATATATCCGTTCTCTGCCTGAAAAAAGCGATACACACAGTGACTCAGTCACATACCATATCTGTGTGCACTGCTCAGGCTCAGCCCAGTGTACTGCATCATCTATATATATTATATATCTGTCTGACTGCTCAGCTCACACAGCTTATAATTGTGGGGGAGACTGGGGAGCACTGCAGTGCCAGTTATAGGTTATAGCAGGAGCCAGGAGTACATAATATTATATAGTGAGTGACCACCAGACAGTGCAGTTTATTTAATATATCCGTTCTCTGCCTGAAAAAAGCGATACACACAGTGACTCAGTCACATACCATATCTGTGTGCACTGCTCAGGCTCAGCCCAGTGTGCTGCATCATCTATATATATTATATATCTGTCTGACTGCTCAGCTCACACAGCTTATAATTGTGGGGGAGACTGGGGAGCACTGCAGTGCCAGTTATAGGTTATAGCAGGAGCCAGGAGTACATAATATTATATTAAAATTAAACAGTGCACACTTTTGCTGCAGGAGTGCCACTGCCAGTGTGACTGACCAGTGACCTGACCACACTGACCACCAGTATAGTTAGTAGTATACTTATATTGTGATTGCCTAAAAAAGTTAAACACTCGTCGTGTGACTTCACTTGTGTGTTGTTGTTTTTTTTATTCTATAAAAATAAAACTCATTCTGCTGACAGACAGTGTCCAGCAGGTCCGTCATTATATAATATATAATATATACCTGTCCGGCTGCAGTAGTGATATATATATATTTTTTATATCATTTATCATCCAGTCGCAGCAGACACAGTACGGTAGTTCACGGCTGTGGCTACCTCTGTGTCTGCACTCGGCAGGCAGTCCGTCCATAATTGTATACCACCTAACCGTGGTTTTTTTTTCTTCTTTATACATACATACTACTACGACATCTCTTTATCAACCAGTCTATATTAGCAGCAGACACAGTACAGTACGGTAGTTCACGGCTGTGGCTACCTCTGTGTCTGCACTCGGCAGGCAGTCCGTCCATAATTGTATACCACCTAACCGTGGTTTTTTTTTCTTTCTTCTTTATACATACATAGTTACATAGACATCTCTTTATCAACCAGTCTATATTAGCAGCAGACACAGTACAGTACGGTAGTTCACGGCTGTGGCTACCTCTGTGTCTGCACTCGGCAGGCAGTCCGTCCATAATTGTATACCACCTAACCGTGGTTTTTTTTTCTTTCTTCTTTATACATACATAGTTACATAGACATCTCTTTATCAACCAGTCTATATTAGCAGCAGACACAGTACAGTACGGTAGTTCACGGCTGTGGCTACCTCTGTGTCTGCACTCGGCAGGCAGTCCGTCCATAATTGTATACCACCTAACCGTGGTTTTTTTTTCTTTCTTCTTTATACATACATAGTTACATAGACATCTCTTTATCAACCAGTCTATATTAGCAGCAGACACAGTACAGTACGGTAGTTCACGGCTGTGGCTACCTCTGTGTCTGCACTCGGCAGACAGTCCGTCCATAATTGTATACCACCTAACCATGGTTTTTTTTTCTTTCTTCTTTATACATACATAGTTACATAGACATCTCTTTATCAACCAGTCTATATTAGCAGCAGACACAGTACAGTACGGTAGTTCACGGCTGTGGCTACCTCTGTGTCTGCACTCGGCAGGCAGTCCGTCCATAATTGTATACCACCTAACCGTGGTTTTTTTTTCTTTCTTCTTTATACATACATACTACTACGACATCTCTTTATCAACCAGTCTATATTATTAGCAGCAGACACAGTACAGTACGGTAGTTCACGGCTGTGGCTACCTCTGTGTCTGCACTCGGCAGGCAGTCCGTCCATAATTGTATACCACCTAACCGTGGTTTTTTTTTCTTTCTTCTTTATACATACATAGTTACATAGACATCTCTTTATCAACCAGTCTATATTAGCAGCAGACAGAGTACAGTACGGTAGTTCACGGCTGTGGCTACCTCTGTGTCTGCACTCGGCAGGCAGTCCATAATTGTATACTAGTATCCATCTCCATTGTTTACCTGAGGTGCCTTTTAGTTGTGCCTATTAAAATATGGAGAACAAAAGTGTTGAGGTTCCAAAATTAGGGAAAGATCAAGATCCACTTCCACCTCGTGCTGAAGCTGCTGCCACTAGTCATGGCCGAGACGATGAAATGCCAGCAACGTCGTCTGCCAAGGCCGATGCCCAATGTCATAGTACAGAGCATGTCAAATCCAAAACACCAAATATCAGAAAAAAAAGGACTCCAAAACCTAAAATAAAATTGTCGGAGGAGAAGCGTAAACTTGCCAATATGCCATTTACGACACGGAGTGGCAAGGAACGGCTGAGGCCCTGGCCTATGTTCATGGCTAGTGGTTCAGCTTCACATGAGGATGGAAGCACTCAGCCTCTCGCTAGAAAAATGAAAAGACTCAAGCTGGCAAAAGCAGCACCGCAAAGAACTGTGCATTCTTCGAAATCCCAAATCCACAAGGAGAGTCCAATTGTGTCGGTTGCGATGCCTGACCTTCCCAACACTGGACGTGAAGAGCATGCGCCTTCCACCATTTGCACGCCCCCTGCAAGTGCTGGAAGGAGCACCCGCAGTCCAGTTCCTGATAGTCAGATTGAAGATGTCAGTGTTGAAGTACACCAGGATGAGGAGGATATGGGTGTTGCTGGCGCTGGGGAGGAAATTGACCAGGAGGATTCTGATGGTGAGGTGGTTTGTTTAAGTCAGGCACCCGGGGAGACACCTGTTGTCCGTGGGAGGAATATGGCCGTTGACATGCCAGGTGAAAATACCAAAAAAATCAGCTCTTCGGTGTGGAGGTATTTCACCAGAAATGCGGACAACAGGTGTCAAGCCGTGTGTTCCCTTTGTCAAGCTGTAATAAGTACGGGTAAGGACGTTAACCACCTCGGAACATCCTCCCTTATACGTCACCTGCAGCGCATTCATAATAAGTCAGTGACAAGTTCAAAAACTTTGGGTGACAGCGGAAGCAGTCCACTGACCAGTAAATCCCTTCCTCTTGTAACCAAGCTCACGCAAACCACCCCACCAACTCCCTCAGTGTCAATTTCCTCCTTCCCCAGGAATGCCAATAGTCCTGCAGGCCATGTCACTGGCAATTCTGACGATTCCTCTCCTGCCTGGGATTCCTCCGATGCATCCTTGCGTGTAACGCCTACTGCTGCTGGCGCTGCTGTTGTTGCTGCTGGGAGTCGATGGTCATCCCAGAGGGGAAGTCGTAAGACCACTTTTACTACTTCCACCAAGCAATTGACTGTCCAACAGTCCTTTGCGAGGAAGATGAAATATCACAGCAGTCATCCTACTGCAAAGCGGATAACTGAGGCCTTGGCATCCTGGGTGGTGAGAAACGTGGTTCCGGTATCCATCATTACTGCAGAGCCAACTAGAGACTTGTTGGAGGTACTGTGTCCCCGGTACCAAATACCATCTAGGTTCCATTTCTCTAGGCAGGCGATACCGAAAATGTACACAGACCTCAGAAAAAGAGTCACCAGTGTCCTAAAAAATGCAGCTGTACCCAATGTCCACTTAACCACGGACATGTGGACAAGTGGAGCAGGGCAGGGTCAGGACTATATGACTGTGACAGCCCACTGGGTAGATGTATGGACTCCCGCCGCAAGAACAGCAGCGGCGGCACCAGTAGCAGCATCTCGCAAACGCCAACTCTTTCCTAGGCAGGCTACGCTTTGTATCACCGCTTTCCAGAATACGCACACAGCTGAAAACCTCTTACGGCAACTGAGGAAGATCATCGCGGAATGGCTTACCCCAATTGGACTCTCCTGTGGATTTGTGGCATCGGACAACGCCAGCAATATTGTGTGTGCATTAAATATGGGCAAATTCCAGCACGTCCCATGTTTTGCACATACCTTGAATTTGGTGGTGCAGAATTTTTTAAAAAACGACAGGGGCGTGCAAGAGATGCTGTCGGTGGCCAGAAGAATTGCGGGACACTTTCGGCGTACAGGCACCACGTACAGAAGACTGGAGCACCACCATAAACTACTGAACCTGCCCTGCCATCATCTGAAGCAAGAAGTGGTAACGAGGTGGAATTCAACCCTCTATATGCTTCAGAGGTTGGAGGAGCAGCAAAAGGCCATTCAAGCCTATACAATTGAGCACGATATAGTAGGTGGAATGCACCTGTCTCAAGCGCAGTGGAGAATGATTTCAACGTTGTGCAAGGTTCTGATGCCCTTTGAACTTGCCACACGTGAAGTCAGTTCAGACACTGCCAGCCTGAGTCAGGTCATTCCCCTCATCAGGCTTTTGCAGAAGAAGCTGGAGACATTGAAGGAGGAGCTAACACGGAGCGATTCCGCTAGGCATGTGGGACTTGTGGATGGAGCCCTTAATTCGCTTAACAAGGATTCACGGGTGGTCAATCTGTTGAAATCAGAGCACTACATTTTGGCCACCGTGCTCGATCCTAGATTTAAAGCCTACCTTGGATCTCTCTTTCCGGCAGACACAAGTCTGCTGGGGTTGAAAGACCTGCTGGTGACAAAATTGTCAAGTCAAGCGGAACGCGACCTGTCAACATCTCCTCCTTCACATTCTCCCGCAACTGGGGGTGCGAGGAAAAGGCTCAGAATTCCGAGCCCACCCGCTGGCGGTGATGCAGGGCAGTCTGGAGCGACTGCTGATGCTGACATCTGGTCCGGACTGAAGGACCTGACAACGATTACGGACATGTCGTCTACTGTCACTGCATATGATTCTCTCAACATTGATAGAATGGTGGAGGATTATATGAGTGACCGCATCCAAGTAGGCACGTCACACAGTCCGTACTTATACTGGCAGGAAAAAGAGGCAATTTGGAGGCCCTTGCACAAACTGGCTTTATTCTACCTAAGTTGCCCTCCCACAAGTGTGTACTCCGAAAGAGTGTTTAGTGCCGCCGCTCACCTTGTCAGCAATCGGCGTACGAGGTTACATCCAGAAAATGTGGAGAAGATGATGTTCATTAAAATGAATTATAATCAATTCCTCCGCGGAGACATTGACCAGCAGCAATTGCCTCCACAAAGTACACAGGGAGCTGAGATGGTGGATTCCAGTGGGGACGAATTGATAATCTGTGAGGAGGGGGATGTACACGGTGATATATCGGAGGGTGATGATGAGGTGGACATCTTGCCTCTGTAGAGCCAGTTTGTGCAAGGAGAGATTAATTGCTTCTTTTTTGGGGGGGGTCCAAACCAACCCGTCATATCAGTCACAGTCGTGTGGCAGACCCTGTCACTGAAATGATGGGTTGGTTAAAGTGTGCATGTCCTGTTTTGTTTATACAACATAAGGGTGGGTGGGAGGGCCCAAGGACAATTCCATCTTGCACCTCTTTTTTCTTTTCTTTTTCTTTGCATCATGTGCTGATTGGGGAGGGTTTTTTGGAAGGGACATCCTGCGTGACACTGCAGTGCCACTCCTAAATGGGCCCGGTGTTTGTGTCGGCCACTAGGGTCGCTAATCTTACTCACACAGTCAGCTACCTCATTGCGCCTCTTTTTTTCTTTGCGTCATGTGCTGTTTGGGGAGGGTTTTTTGGAAGGGACATCCTGCGTGACACTGCAGTGCCACTCCTAGATGGGCCCGGTGTTTGTGTCGGCCACTAGGGTCGCTAATCTTACTCACACAGCTACCTCATTGCGCCTCTTTTTTTCTTTGCGTCATGTGCTGTTTGGGGAGGGTTTTTTGGAAGGGACATCCTGCGTGACACTGCAGTGCCACTCCTAGATGGGCCCGGTGTTTGTGTCGGCCACTAGGGTCGCTAATCTTACTCACACAGCTACCTCATTGCGCCTCTTTTTTTCTTTGCGTCATGTGCTGTTTGGGGAGGGTTTTTTGGAAGGGACATCCTGCGTGACACTGCAGTGCCACTCCTAGATGGGCCCGGTGTTTGTGTCGGCCACTAGGGTCGCTTATCTTACTCACACAGCGACCTCGGTGCAAATTTTAGGACTAAAAATAATATTGTGAGGTGTGAGGTATTCAGAATAGACTGAAAATGAGTGTAAATTATGGTTTTTGAGGTTAATAATACTTTGGGATCAAAATGACCCCCAAATTCTATGATTTAAGCTGTTTTTTAGTGTTTTTTGAAAAAAACACCCGAATCCAAAACACACCCGAATCCGACAAAAAAAATTCGGTGAGGTTTTGCCAAAACGCGTTAGAACCCAAAACACGGCCGCGGAACCGAACCCAAAACCAAAACACAAAACCCGAAAAATTTCAGGCGCTCATCTCTATTAATTATACCGTAGGAGCAAAATTACCCCCAAATTCTGTGGTTTTAGCTGTTTTTATGTTTTTTTTTTTTAAATCATCCAGATCCAAAACCAAAACCAAAACACGAAAGTGTGGTTTTGGCAAAACCAAGCCAAAACCAAAACATGAAAGTGGAATTAGAACCAAAATCAAAACACAAAACACGAAAAGTGCCAGCCGCACATCTCTAGTTTATAGTTCTTTTTCAATCTGCATATATCTAGTTTCAATAAGGACCCTTGAAGCAAAAAATAATAGGCTTTGTTGTGTTGCATGCACACCACATCTAAACCATGTTGGAGGGCTCTGCAGATATTATGACAGGAAGATGCACATCAACATAATGGAGGATAGGTCAGCTGATCGACATGGACCATAGTATGGAGACAGCAGCACTTAGTGTTCACCCTAAAACCATTCAGCATCTTAGTGTAGCAACTGGCAGAATAGTCACATCACCGTAGTGTGGTAAAACTTACAGTAGGATAGGAATTTGGTTATACCAAGAAAGCATTGTAAACTGAGCTTGTCTGCTGAAGCAGGTGCTTTTTGGACAGATTATGTTTTACAGTAAAATCCTGGAAGGTGAGTAGGTACTCGCCCTATGGAATGTGAGTGTTTATTCTCATGCTGAGAACCTGGATTCATTGTAGTACTGCACTGAGGCATTAGTCAATATCCTCTGTACTGAGAATGCATACCAGCCCATAGGTGCCAAAAATGTTGTTATCATGTTTGACTCCAGGGCCCGCTCCAGGCTCTTTCAATGAAGCACACCGTTATTTCACTGCCATATTGACTGTGCACTTTAACCCCTGCCTGGGGTCCAGGTGATAAAGTGGGCTTTTTTATTAATATATCGCCTGGTTTCGGTCGTTCACTTCCAGGTAGGAGAAGGCAGGGCTGTCAGCACCTGGCCGCGTGTGTGCAAAGCAGTAGCCTGGCAGCGGCATGAACATCCCATCAGTGGCCCTGCGTTGGTGACTTTGTCTGTACAGGAGACATGCAGCACATCAGTCACTCGGTGTAATTAGTGCCGATGTCCGGCACCACACTTCAATGAAGCAGCTCTAAAACTACAGCTCCCAGGAGCTCCCGACAGCAAGGGCTTCTGGGAGCTGTAGTTTTACTTAGAGCTGCTTCACTGAAGTTTGGTGCTGGACATTGGCGCTAATTACACCAAGTGACTGCTGTGCTGCATATCTCCGGTACAGGCGAACAGATAACTGCCTGATGTATGTAAGTCCAGGTGACGCCCCTCTTCTGCCTGCACCCCTGGCAAGTGCCATATTTGCCAAGGGGTAGATACAGCCCTGGAACACAGTGCAATTGGGGTAAAGCACACCAAACAGTACAAACATAACAAAAGAAGTATATATATTTTTTATTTTTCTGCTTTTAAACTTCCAGCCTAGTTCAAACTGTGTGAAATCACAGGGCTTATAGTTTCACGTGAACAAAGGGCCTAATTCAGTAAGGACTGCAGATTCTTCCTTTTAGCAGAATCTGGAATCTTTGCAATTGCATGCTGGGAGCTGACCCATCACAGGGCAAGGCCGCCCACTATGCTACCCACCGCCCACCCACTGTACACTATAAGTGTGATCGCAACTCAATTAGAGCATGGTCGCAGAAACTAGTGATGTCTCCCGCCGGCGCAAGCTGGCTGTGATTGTAGGAGTCCCACCACCATTTTTTTGTTTGGAGCGGCTGCATGTGACGGCAACTGCCCCGGAAATGTCGCCATCACACCTTACCCTCCGCTTCACCTACATTGACCCGAAAACACTTTTTAAATTAATACTGTACTATTATAATTAGCTTTCTAAATACACTACTCTGTCTTGATTTTTATCCCTTTTGCGTTTGGGAATTACAATAGCCTTTATTAGTAATGTTATAAATAATTTCCGTTCTCTTTTTTTCTGATAAATATCTTGTTTTTCTCAAATGGCTTTAGACAATGCCACTGATGCCAGTGTGACAACAAAGAAGACAGAGGGACATGTGTACAGGTCATGTGTCAGTCTATTTGGGATGCTTGACACAGAGGTGATACATGAGCTCATGCTCCCTCCTCTTGTCCTTCTGGAAATGCAGATTGTGTACAGTGACCTAGAGCTTAAGATTGTCAACCATACAGCAATTCTGTACCACTGCTTGTCTCAATTGTTGGATGTACTACATTTCTATGCTTCACGGTCACTCCAGACTATATTAACTGGGGTCCCAGACAGCTTCCATCTGGATTCTAAAAATAAGTACTATGGACAGTCCTGTAGTGCATCAAGCAATTTATTAATTGCATTTGGATAAAATATCTTTCTTGCTGTAGCAGCAATTTTAGAACATTGCACAATTGTACAACTGATACATTAAATCAGTGATTTTCAACTTTTTTTTACTCGCGGCACACTGAACAATATTTTAAAATTGCCAAGGCACACCATCAGTTCACCCACAGGAAAAACAAAACAAAAACACACATTGGCCCTCACAGTAAAAAAAAAAGAAAATCCATACATACATTGGCCTACACAGAAAATACAATCACATTGCTCCCCACATAAATCCTATTGCTTCCCACATTAATTATTCACATTGTTCCTCCCATAAATACTATTGCTCCACACAGGAGAAATAACATAACAAATATTAGCCGATACCGGTCAGCTGTCCTCCTCCCTGTCCATCAGTAGCGGGGGTTATTCATAGTGGAGTGCTGCAAATACTGAGCAGCAGGCGGTCGGGCAGGTGTGGATGTGGGTGGGCAAGGAAAGCTGTGGATGCAGGCAGGAACTGGAAGTTGTATATGTAGGCGGGTGGGCTACCTGAGTGATGAGATGCGGTGGCCGTGACCTAGGATATCACGCCGCCGCATCACAATGGCATAGGTCATGGCCGGAGCATGACTGAGCCTCTAAGAAGAGCCCGGGCCAACAGTTCATTCTGAAGGTGCAGGAAGCTGCTCTGGCTTCGCGGCACACCTTGCAACTGGTCGCGGCACACTAGTGTGCCACGGCACACTGGTTGAAAAAGACTGCATTAAATGATGCTCATAGTGTTTTGAAATTACTTTTTTGGCAGCATAAAAGTAAAAGATAATAATATCTGGAAGATTTCTGGAAGATTTTTCTGTCTGGCTCCCTCACTTCCTGTTCTCTCATATCTCCACCATCATCATGGGTGATTTCAATATTGCTATTGATAGTCCAAAATCTGCTGCTTATGCTTCCAAACTACTCTCTTTAACCTCCTCTCTCTGCCTCTCCCAATGGACTGACTACTCATCAGGGGGGCCACTGCTTTGTTCTAGTATTCACCGACTGTTCTTAGTTTTTAAATTCGATAACACTCCTTTCCCTCTCTCAGATAACAAACATCACCTGCATGCTCTCCTCCATAAGTCGCCCATAAGTTTATCGTGACACACTTAAACATATATATGTTTAAACTAGCTTAGCACTAAGAAATAACGACACGGACACCAACTGCTAGATTTAAAAGGTCAACAGGTATTTATTGTTTGATGACCTAATTTTAACTATGTATTGGAGGATGGCATAGAAAGGCGCTACCAACTCATCATCACCAGTCAACTAGAATAATACCAAATAACCTAGGAAGGGACTCATCACCACCTCCTAAAGCATAACCCGCATTGTGCAGGACTCACCACCCTTTAATCTAGCAGAGCAATGGACGAAACAGCACGGGAATGTCCGTAGTCCACCAGCAGGGGGAGGTTACACTCACCGTCTTCCAAAAAGGGGGTGCGCCACAATGACCACTTATGCAAGCTTTTGATCGCTGGCTGGAAGCGACTTTCCGCCACAACAAGGTTTACCTAAACCGGAGGACGCCATCCAACCAAGAACCAAAAAACCGAAAGCTAACCAATCCAAAAGGTAAAAAGTACTCCCTAAAAACGCATTAATGCCCGCAGGGGAAAGGTGAACACTGGCCACCCTCAAAACACAGAGAATTATGAAGCACCAGCAGCGGATGCCGGACTACCGAAAAACCCCATGATTACCCCATACCGAACCACAGAGGTCACACAATCAAGAGCCGTGTCCATGGCAGAAAATCAAACCGCACCCTGCCAACTGAACCTGGGGCAAATAGCGGACACACATCCCCACTCAAAGCCACCAAATCCATCCCGACACTAGGGATGAGAGCAATGTCCGGAACTCGACCCATATCAGCCCCGATAAGGGAATGATGATCCAGTCGGGCCAGCCCCACCATCATTAGAGACGGAAAAGAAGCTTAAGAAAAACAACCCAACACAAAGCACTCACACACCTAAAACTGGCTACCCGGTACCGAAGAAGATAGCCGTTTGTCTTGCCATAGAATGCCTCTCTGCCCAAAAATGTAGGAATGGCCAACTATCCAAATCTGTGCTGAATTATCCAACGAAGCTGAAAAAGAAGAACCCTAACAACAGCAAATTGAAACTTAGACATTACTACAAACACAGAAAAGAACCCAAGTGAAAGAGAAAACTCAAAAAAAACCTTCCGTGGAACGTAAGAGTGCCAATTGTAATTTGGCCCCCTCGGAGGAAAATTTAAAAATTCACATCACACCCTCAATTCCTGAATGCTAGTCATTCAAAAACTGATGGGTAAACTATATCAGTTGACATGTCCAGCAGCCAGGCCTCTGCTTAGCCACCGCCGGAACACACCATATGCAGCCAGAGCAGCAGCCCCCATCCGCAAGGAATAGGCCCCACTCCCAGCCGCACTGAACAAAAGAAATAAAACAACCCCAAACTGTGAGGCCCCGATGAAAAGCCAGCCAAAACGCCCCCGGTTGGACCCTGTTGATCCAGGCCGGACCGCATCATTTGAAGACCTAATTGCCTGAGGTTGCGCGAGGGCGCACAAACTCCAGAGCCACATGACATAAAATAAACGAACAAAACAAAAACCACGTGATCGGAGCCACAAAGGCCGCGCAAGCTAAACCTTATCCAAACAAATATAAGACATATAGGCTGCAGACCTCCAACGGCCAAGCCCCAGTATAGCCGCCAGTGGAAGACCCCAGCCGTAGCCCGTGTAGCTGCCCCAAACTGTAAGGAATGGGCTCCACAATCTGCAGCACGTCACTAAAGGCCAACAGGCATCGCAGAAGCACAGCCGCAAATCTGGCTTGGAAGCAGCACCACATCTGCATGCAACAATAAT
The DNA here is from genome assembly GCF_028390025.1 of Pseudophryne corroboree. NCBI lineage: Eukaryota > Metazoa > Chordata > Amphibia > Anura > Myobatrachidae > Pseudophryne > Pseudophryne corroboree. Next base: position 842,392,678 of record NC_086445.1, read on the forward strand.
GAAATCCCGAGTGGAGGGCGCCACAGGAGATAGGCCCTAGCAGAATGCTCTGGGCAAGCAGCTGTATCCGCCTGCGCCCATAAGAAAAATCCCGGCAGTCGCGACCAGCCTGAAACGCTGGGAGCGTGCAATTGGAAATAAAACAGCATCCCTTAGCAAAATGGTATGAAAACCCAAACCAGCACCGACCGACCTCTGGCTGCCGGCAACCAACTCACGTACCCAAACATCCCTCATGTGCTCATCCTGGTTCTTACTGAAACAATCATCAACTGCACCAAATCAAGCAGTCTATCACCACCTGATACTTAGTCCAGTTACATCTGCTGATGTAGCTATGTGTAGTGACCCTGTACTCGACCCATATTGTCAACAACTGGAAATGAGTGCATCCCTGTGTATAAGTATTAATGTATGGACTCAGCAATAGGGTGCTGTGGAGGTGCCATATAAACAAATGACAATAATAAATCTAAATAATAATAATAATAACTGCAAAAACGCCAAAACACAAAAAGCCAAAGACAGGCCACACATAAAACTTCCTGATCAAAGACCACCACACTTGGAAAAACCCCAGAAGGTGCGGAAAACACCCTAGAGCAATAGGCCTATGAGAGCTGAAGTGCTGCACTCGCCCTAGGCCAACCCATCAGAGCTCAATAAGGCTCAAAAGACTAGGTAGGGTAAGACAGGCCGTGAAGCGTGGAGTGAACGAAAATAACCGCAAGGGCAAAATCCATAGCAGCCTCGGAACTACCATTCACATAAAGATTCCCCACAAAAGCAAGCAAACAATGCTCCAAAGACACCCCAGGGAAGCGTCCCTAACCTTATTCCTACCCCAATCATGCCAGGCTGTGACAGAAGAATGAAGTGCAGGATGAGCTAAGAGATGCCGACCCAATCCCTCAAAATGACCCGATGAGCTGCCATAGAGAAGGTGGGAACGGTAAACCGACTGCTGCACCCCCAGAACAAGTTTCCGAAAGTTTGCCATGCAAAACCTGAAAGGGTCACAGTAAATTAACCATGAGACCTGCCCCGTGGTAACGGTCCTACAATACAAAAACGAAGGAAACCAACAACAATCGGATATGTGTAAGCCTGACCTTAACTTATGAATGACGCCAGCCGTAAGGAAGTGTGGAGAAAAAACCTCACCAAAACCTGAAATATATGTGGGCCACTGAAGAGGGATACAACCAAAAATGGAGCAATTCCTGGGGGATCGGGAGCTGAAAGAATGACGAAAAGCGAAAAAGAGATGAATATCTCAAAAACAGGAACAAGAAAAACAGGGGCAGGATGGGAAAGACCGCACACGTAGAAAAAACCGCAGGAACGCAAACCTAGAAAACGCAAGAATTAGGGTGACTGGAAGAAAGGGAAAGGCGGACTCAATAACCAGCTGGGCCGAAGAACCCAAGGGCTTGCGGCCCTAACTTTATGGTATAGCAGCTTAGGCAACCACCCAGGCAGGAAGACAAATGCTAAATGAAGAAACAACTTACAGATTGTGGACTAGAAACAAATAATCGACTACATCAAGATTGTCGGCCGGTCTGGCATCGGCATAGCAAGCCGAAAAGACCAAGAAACCCCAGAGGCACTGAGGAAAATAACCATAAGCATTGCCACCAATGCCCCCAACTTTCCTTGTACAGCAAAATCCTACCCCGTGACAACTGTAAGGGCGAACATGTAGACATACGCACCCTTCTTAATCTTGTCCCTCAGATGTTTACGCAAACTCCTAATAACCACTGTGGTCATGCAAGGGACCATCCCCGTAAGCAAGAGAGGTAAGGATGCAACGGCAGCACCCCTCCCCATGGCTGTCCAATTATACTAGCAAATGCGATGCGCAAATGAGCCTAGCCAAGTTCTGCGGGCGCCTAGCGGACCCGGAAGACCCCGTGTCGGAAGAAGAACCCGATAAAAAACTAGAGGAAAAATAATAATTAACAACATGCTCACTGGTTCCATATGAACCTCCAGCGCCGTCGGCCATAGCGATGGGACCAGGCAACTCCTCTTAAGGGACCCTGGATCCCCCAGCTTCATCCATTCCATAAGGACCGTTCCTCCGCATCGATGACCTCCTTCTCACGGAGTGGAAGCAAGTTCAGCAGCAGGCTCGGACACATCAAGAGGAGAAATGCTAAGCTCTTCACCGACACCTAATGGGGAGACAGAAGGAGGGGGCGGGGTGAGATAAACCCAGCGGAAGCTGGAGGGGGGGCCAGGAGGCAGGGGGGACTAAAAGAGAGAGAGACACACAGGAGAGAGAGAGACACAGAGAGAGACAGCAGGAAACCTGAGGGAGCACCGTGAGCTACGTTGCCCAGCACTGTAAAAGTGGCAGACATAGCACTGTGAGCGGATACCATCTGCATTAACCCGCGCTGGCCAGCAGGTAGCGTATCCACTCCCTGTGATAAGTTCCCGGATCACGGCAGCAGGATCTGGGAAACCGGGAGTGCACCCGGATGTATCTCAAATGCCTGACTGTCCGCAATCATCGCCGGTGCCTGCAATACAGGTTGTGGGGTGGAAACAGGAGGACAGGCGCAGGGAAGCAGAGCATTGAACTCCCCATCAGTGTTAATAGGAAGTCCAGCTACTGCCCCCCTCGCCACACCCGGACCCAGGGAGATGAAAGGGAGGTCTGATAAAAGCCAGGCACCAGCAGGGGAGCTAGCTGGTGATGTTGCTGCACTATCACCATGGTCAGCGGCGCCGCAGGACCTGCTGACCGGGTCATCAACTATAGCCCCAGCCGTGGAGAGCACTAGCACGGATGGAGCCCAGTCCCCAGCGCGCATGGCTCTGAAGCCGCGCCTACCGCCAGCTGCTGCAGTCACTGAGGAAGCACCACTGCTAGCGGAGAGCACTGGCCGCGCTCCGGCGGGCGGCGCTGGAGGGGAAGGGACCACCCGCACCTGAGGCCAGCAGCAACCCGCAGCAGTAAGCGGGCGTACGGCCTCGGCCAGGCGGAGGGGACTTGCTGACCTACATGGGCGGGGCATCGCGGGTGCTGGGAGATGAGGGGAAACACAATGCTGCACAGCTGGAAGGGGAGAAGAAATGACAGGAGACAGAAATGTAGAAATGTACAGGCTAAACAATACAATGCTACACAAATGTTCCTTACTGCTTCCAAAAGGCAAAGAGAAAGATGGCCCCCAGGACCTGCCTATTCATACTGTATTATACACTCCTCCTACAATCTCTCTATTAGGCAGACAAAAACACCTGACCCAAAATGACATCACTAAGCTAGCACTGGCCTGTCTTTAACCCATTAGTCACAAAAACCAGGGCGCTAATGTGGTTTCATGCTTAGGCAGTCTTCAGGTTGCTTTACTTCAAACTTAGTGTCACTGAATTGCTCCAATCCTCAAGAACTTTCCACCTCACTCCAACAACTGCTTTCACCTATTTCTACTTTCACTTCTCCTGACATGGCTGTATAACACCTGAACCAGACACTAGAAGCAGCCCTTGATGAAGTGACTCAAGCTACCCATCATGCTAGGCCTAGATGTAAACCGTCACACTATAAATAAAATATACATCTACAAAAACTCTCACGTAAAGTTGAACATCAGTGACGTAAATTTTGAATTCCAAACAACTTCCTCACATACAGTATAAGACTGTTTACCACTCTTATCATAATGCCTTGGACACTGCCAAACAAACATATTTCCAATCTCTCACCTCTACTCAAGCCTCTAATCCCAAATTACTTTTTAATACATTTAAAGCACATCTGAACCCAACATCCACTATTAATGCACAAGATCTTGCTTCCTACTTCAAGGAAAAGATTGAAAAGATCCAAAATTAAATGGTATGCTCTTCCTCAGCCAGTGACCTGCTCAATTCTGTACCTGTACCCTCTGACACTTTCTCTTTATTTGATCCTACAAATGAAGATGAAGTATCATCACTCTTCTCATCCCGCTTCTCTCCTCTTGATTCTAGACCCTCACAAATAAGTAAATCACTGTCTTCTGTGCTCATCCCAAGATTAACATCTGTAATCTATGTACTGGTATCTTTCCTTCTCTGTTCAAGTATGTAGTGATTATTCCCATTCTGTAAAAACAAAATTTTGACCCTAACTCTCTCTCAAACTACCACTACCAACTTGCCTCTCTAAGCTACTTGAGAGACTTGCCTACACCCGCCTCATATGCTTTTTTTAACTCACACAACTTATTGGACCCACTTCAGTCAGGTTTACATTTCCAGCACTCCACAGAGAGAGCACTGATTAAAGTAATGAATGGTCTGGTCACTGTAAAGTCTAAAGGCCATTACTCACTTATTATTCTAATTGATCTCTCTGCTGCTTTTGACACTGTTAACCACTCTCTTCTCATGCAAACACTATAATCCCTAGGTCTTCAAGACACAGTCCTTTCATTGTTCCTATTCTACTTATCTAATTGCTCCTTCAGTGTCCGCTTCTCTGAATCCACCTCCTCTTCGCTACCTCTATCAGTTGGAGTACTGCTCTGCTTTTCTCAATCTATACCTCCTCTCTTGGTAAACTAATCAGCTCTTTTGGATTTCAGTATCATTTGTACGCATATGATACTCAAATCTACCTATTCTCCCCAGATTTGTCTATCTGTATTGGTCCATGTCACTGAATACTTTTCTGCTGTTTCATCTTGGATGTCAAACTTAATATTTCCGAAACAGAGTTAATTATATCTCCACCGGCCAATAATAGCTACCAAACTGATATCTCTATCAGTGATGAAGACTCGACAATAAATCCTACCCCACAAGCTCGCTACCTGGGTGTCATCCTTGACTCTGAACTTTCCTTTTTTTCCCCACATTCAAACTGTCTAAAAATAGTGTTACATGTGTCTAAAATACATATAAAAAATATGACCATACCTTACACAAGACACTGCAAAAACTCTTATCCATGCTCTCATTATCTCTCGCATTGATTATTGCAATAGTCTCCTAACTGGTCTTCCCAAAAAGAGACTCTCACGACTACAATCCATTCTAAATACAGCTGCGAGGCTAATCTTCCTTGTCTGCAGATCCTCTCTGTCAGTTCCTCCATTAGTTTACCTGTATTCCATTGTATTCAATATAAAATACTATTACTCACACACAAGGCCATTATCCAAACTACACCAATGCACATCACTACGCTCATCTCAAAATATCTCCCAACTCGACCTACGTCTCTCATCCACGCTCATTATTCGCTCCCATTTCCGATTGCAGGACTTTCTTCTCTAGTCTCCAAACCTTCAAGCATTCCCTGAAAACTCACCTCTTCAGGCAAGCTTAACAAATTCCAGAAATGCCTACATAACTTTTTAGAAACTTTCCTATCTACTGTAATTACATCCCCTCTATATAGTCCATGCATATCTTCATATATTTTCTTTTTCTTCATTTTCTCATCCACCTGACTGACCCCAGTTCATCATTGCTTTGTGACCATATCATACAGCCCACCTAGGACCTTTGCAATCTGGTGGATACCTATGCAATAGATACCACATATCCTTGTGCATCAATGCCTATTTCCCTAGAGATTGTAAACTTGCGAGAAGGGCCTTCCTACCTCTATTACTGTCTGTTATTACCCAGTTTTGTTTTATCATTGTTGTTCCAATTGTAAAGCATAATGGAATTTGCTGCATTGTTCTACTTTTTGGGTTTTATGTTTTGGTTTTGTATCTGGATCTCCTTTGTGTTTTGGATCTGTATTGGTTTTGCCAAAACCGCCCTTGCGGGTCTTGGTTTTGGATAAGGATTCTTTTGAAAAACTCATAAAAACAGCTAAAAAACTGAATTAGGGGGTGTTTTTGTTCCTACAGTATTATTAACCTCAATAACATTCATTTTCACTCATTTCCAGTCTATTCTGAACACCTCACAGCTCACACTATTGTTTTTATCCAGTTTAGGCAGAAAGATTGCACCGAGGTGGCTGGATAACTAAGCTAAGTGACATCAGTGGGCAGCAAACACAAGACAGTTAACAATATATTTTTAAATGCTGTAATCATCTGTTAAAATTTAATTTTAAAATTAGGATCAACTTTTTCCGTTCCTCAAAGATATATTCGACATGCAGTAGGTTCGCTATTCAAGTGTGGAGAGTTTAGTTATATTAATTGAATTTAAATTTAGTTAATTTACAACTGTTATTATTATTAATAATATTCATTTAAATGAATAATAATGTGATGATAGGAAGACTTATGAAAATAGGACAATAAGTTATAACATAAGAAAATGAGCTATGGACACTGCACCCTAAAATGGACCGAGCACTTCTGGATGTATACTGGGAGGATACAGCACAAAATATTAAAGTCTTTTATTTTGAGTGAACTAACAGAACACCCCTAGATGTAAGGAGCAGCTGCAGTCCCTGGATATATACTGGGATGACACAGCACAAAATATAAGAAAAAAGAATGTATTTAAAAAAAAATACACATTAGGCAAGGCTCAAGATTTCAGCTCACAAAAATATGAATTGGGCAAAGAAGAATAAAAAAAGACAATGTTTTATATGCTGTAATCATCATTTTAATTTATTTTGGATCAAGTTATTTTGTTGCTGAAGGAAATCTTTGAAAGCATAAGGTTTGCTATTCAAGTGTGGAGAGTTTATATTAATTTAATTTAAATTTAGTTAATTTATAATTATTATTAATAATATTAATTTGAATTAATCATAATTTGGTGATAAGAAGAATTATGAAAATAGGACAATGAGTTATAACATTAGAATATGAGCTACGGACACAGCACCCTGAAATGGATGGAGCATGCCTGGATGTATACTGGGAGGATACAGCACAAAATATTTTTTTAAAAGATGTCTTTTATTTTGGGTTGACTGACAGAACACCCCAAAGATGGATGGAGCAGCTGCAGTCCATGGATACTGGGATGACACAGCACAAAATATTAATTTAAATCAAAATATATATATTATTTTTTATATCACACACTGCGGTTACAGTGTCGCAGAATTAGTCAGAAATATGTATTACTATTTTTTATATCACACACTACAGTTACAGTGTTGCACAAATGAGTCAAAAATATGTATTATTATTTTTTATATCACACACCATCAGTTACAGTGTCGCACAAATGAGTCAGAAATATATATTATTACACACTGAGGTTTAGCTTCACCAACAGCGGCACACAATACGTGTATGAGTAGGAAATAATATGGGCCCTCATTCCGAGTTGTTCTCAGCAGTTCATCGCATCGCAAACGGCGGAAATCCACAAACTGCGCATGCGCAACTGCTGAACTGCGCGTGCGCACAGGCAGCGATACGACGCCTGTGCAAAATTACTAACAGAATTTTTTCTCGTACTACACCAACGAAAACAGGGAGTGTCGAATGGGTGACAGAGGCTCGGCTTCGCTATCTAACGAAATGGGCATGAAAGTGGGTGGCTAGTGTGGGAGTATGCAACCAGCGGTAGGCGTGTTTTGAGCAGAAATGCGTTCCCGATAGTAAAATGAACACATCAAATGTTCGCTATCTTGACGCAGCATAGGAGTAGGTCTGCAGTTACTCTGCATTTGCGAAGTACTATTACAAGTGTGTCTGCAATAATTAGCAGTTAATTAGAAATTCCATTCATCTGTTGTCCAATTACTTACCAAACACTGCTCTTGTGAAATACTGCAAACAGCAATTGTGTGGACACATTACATTTTTGTTGTTAGCACCTATAAATCTGACACGCTGCCAAATAAGGCATGATTTTTTTTTAGTTATTAACTAAACATTGTTGTTAAATGCATGTTTTAATTTTGACATAAATTCTACCATATGCAAACAAGTGGAAATAATCACACTTAAAAACTACATCAGCAAAATCTAAACAACATAAAAATATTCCTTTGTACATAACAAATATCATGAGCAACATAATGCAGCCTACACTTTTTTTTGTTTTTTTTTTATAAATGTTTAACTTTGGTGGGAATTTCTGTCAATGTCTGTTATTATGTCATGTTGCCCCTAGTAACCCAAGAACCTATTTGTAAATACTATTTTTATATGGCCAGTAAAGTGTTGTGCAAGGCATACCTGTTGCATTTTGAAAGATGCAATGTTTGTATGAATATTTGGATTGTTCCCTTGTTCCACAAATGTCTATATGGCATGCTAAACTTTACTGGGCTAAGTTGTACATAATGCATTAACTTTAATAAAGTACACAAACAAAAATAATTTCAATATTTTTTTACTCAAAAAATATATTCATTGGGCAAAACAACATGGCTACAGGTGAGCATCACAGACAAAGATGGACATAGCAGCAAGCAGATGCCACTGACACAAATCACATAGCAGAACCCAGTACTAGGGAAACACCATCTTCTGACAAAATTTCCATTTTAAAGAAAAAAAATTATATGTTATGAACACCCAGCCAGACATAATTTTTAGGGGAACTGAGTTAGATTCTGGAACCAAAACACAAACACAACAATACACAGCACGCTAGGAAGAGGAAAATGGCTCTGGTGTACAGGAAAAAAACTCACAGGCTACAATATAAACAGAAATAGATCCTTTCACTTTGAGGGAGTTCTCCATTCTGGCCACACAAGCCAACACAAAAAATACATTGAGGCAACATGAAAAACATGGGTGCTGCCAATCTGGAGAGACATCACTTTCTCTTCTTTTTTCCTACCCAGTGGGATGTTCTTCCTGGGCAGAGGGAGGGGAGGGAGCAGATGTGGCTGGCTCTCTGCCACTGTGGGCAAGGGAGACAGCGATGTCCTGGAGCCCTTGCAAGATGGATTTTGCTACGTCTTTGAAGGAGGAGGCGAGTTGCTCTTGGCCCTGCCTGATCTCTGCCAGACCTTGGCAGAGTTGAGCTACACCTTGCTCCACACTGGTTCTGTGCTCAGTGAGCCAGACAGGTATCTGGCTAACCTTCCGGATCATCCTGTCTTGAAAAGCATTCAGGCTCTCACCATACCTTGCTATTTGAGACAGGATGTCCGGGATAGCAGAGGGTTGGGTGGGGGGTCCAGTTGGAAACTGGATGGGTGGGATTTGTGGTCCCACAGTGCCAGAGACACTAGGTCCCTCCACCTCAGCCTCAGCCACATAACCCTCCTGTGACTCTAGCTGATCATCCACCTGTGCTGTATTGTGTTCAAAGGAAATAGAAGAATGAGTGGAAGAAGAGTTTTACAATTAAACATGAGACTTTTGGGTCCACTTAATTAGTTGTTTAGGAATATGTGTGTGTAAACTTTCCTGGCAAGTCATGTGCCATCAGTATTTCAGGCAGGTCCGTGTCCATATGAGACACCCCTACCCCCTCCTCGCAACTGACACAGTCCAGCGCCATCTCCTCAAGTTCTGTGTGCTCCACAGTGGCAGCTGGACCTCCCCCTGTTGCCCTCGAGGCATTCCACTCCGCAGACCTCTTGCCCTTCAGGCGGGATTTGAAGTCGGCCCAACTACATATGTGGGGAAAAATAGGGGCAAGGTAGAGAAAAATTATGAATACCTTTAATATATAGTACACATGTTATGCATTTAGTTGCTATAGGCAACATCACATCTAACTAACTTTTTAAGAATACTTGGCACAGAAAATGAACTGGCAATATACACTTACCGTCTTCGAACTTCCTGTGATGTTCGAACTATTGAGCCGACTTCATTAACAGAATCAGTGATGTCCCTCCAGATTCTATCTTTGGTTGCAGCACCCATGTTTTTTGGTCCTCCAGGGACGTGCGGTGAGCTAAATGGCTCAGGAGGCACTGGCTAACCTCAGAGCCAGATTTACATGCAATATATGAGCCAAAGGGTACATCTGGGCATTATACACAGGTGCAGCAGTATAAACTCCTGGAAATCTGGTGAGTTTTGATTAGAGATGTGTGGAAAGGATACACAGGTGAGGCACTGCATCACCTGCCATAGACTTTTTACTCCAGAGTTTGGGCTATAATTATTAGAATAATGCAAAGAAGATAATTCAAACAAATTATCAGTATTTTTCATATATTTTATTCAGTCAAAACTCTGGTTTAAACGTAAGTATGGCAGGAAAGGCTCTGCCTCACCTGCCTCACCCCACCGCACGTCACTGTGGTCCTCTATGTATTTTTGCCATGGCCTGTGTGACCAAAACACGTAACTCCCTTTTAGTGAAGGCGGGCTGCCTTTTTTTTTCCTTAGAAGTAGCCTGTGAGCTTTCGTCCTGTCCCTCCTCACCATCCTCCTCTTCACTAGCTGCCTGTGTAGTTTGTGTTTGTGAGGGTATTGCAGAATCTCCCACAGTTCCCCCAGTATGTATGTCTGGCAGGGTATCCACTCCTAACTGCTGGGTATCAGAAGATGGAATGTCTCTAGTACTGGGTCCCGCTACTTCAGAATCCGCACCTGCGGATTCCATCATTTGCCTCCTTAACGCTAGGCGCCTATGAGTCAAAGCGGACATCTGCTGGTGCACGCGGTCCATCTCTGCTGCCAACTGCTCACGAGTAGCCATGTTGCTGGTGGCATGTGTGTTCGCACAGGTGTGTAGCTATTTATAGCTGCGTGTCCAGTGCGGTAATTCACACAGGTGTCAATTATGCTAATTCTTCCTGTAATTGTACAGCCTATTTAAAAGTCTGGATTGCAGCCTGTGTGAGTGGGTGTATGATGGCAGATGGAGGTTTTTGGTTTTTCAGAGAAGGTGGTCGTGTTTGGTCAAACTTTGCAGAGTGAGTTTTTGTTTCAGTATATTGCAGACACATGTGCGTTTGTTTGTTTGTTAGCAAATGTTTTAATGCTGTGTTGCGTAGTGCTTATCTATGATTTAAAAACTGTTTTTTTTATGATATATTTTTTTTGTTTTGGCTTGTGCATCTGTTTACATTACAAATTACAAAACATATGATCATAAATGTCGTAAACTTGGTGACTTTGTGCAGCTGATTGTTATTGTCAAATGTGGTGAGTACACAGATTGTACCAATGACTTTTCTATAAGTGTGTGTGTATGTGAGTGTGTGTGTATGTATTGTGGTTTTTGTTCTTCCGCGGCTGCAAATTTCCGCTATTGCGAACTGTACCCACTGTCCTTCACAACAATGCACACATCAATAAAGTTTATTAGATGACACCATAAATTTACAACCAATCACATGCCACCACACACTATAAATATAAGCCCAAATATGGAAAACGCCATTGGCACCATGCGCGCAGCAGCATTTAGCCACCGTGAGATGTGCGTGTTGGTCGCGGTGATGGACCGCCGCGTTGGCCGTGCAGCCCCCTTTATCCCCAATAGGATAAAGCGTGAGGCCTACGCGGAGGTCCGCCGCATACTCAGCAGCCGCGCCCGGACCACACGCTCAATAATCCAGCTTGAAAGGCGCTGGAGCAACCTCCGCCGTCGCACACTGGACCTGTTTGACGGAGCTCCGCCAACAAATCTGCACTAGACGTAGGCGCAGTAAGTGTCATATTACATTAAATAACACTGAGATTATTAGCAGAACTTTGTAATGCAAAACTTGCATATTTTCACTAAATTATATAGTGTGAAAATTAGCACACTGACAATGAACTATTGTAGAACAGACATGATACAGTGTGTGTGGTTAGGGCAAGCAGTACTGACTGTGTAGCAAAGTGCTTCTGAAAAAGTGAATGTTGTTGTACTGAGTTGCTACACAGGCTGTCAACTGAACCCAAATAACTTGCTTTGTGGGGTAAATTTACAAAAGTGGGAGCTTTTTAGAACAGGTGATGTTGCCTATAGCAACCAATCAGATTAAGTATATTATCTTCTAGAAGCAGCCTAATAAATGTTACGCAGAATCTTGATTGGTTGCTATGGCCAACATCACCAGTTTTTAAAATATTCAAAAAATATCAATTTTACCCCTGTGTCTTTAACATGGGACAGAACAGTGTAATTGAAAAATACTGTTGTTATAATTTTTAAACCAACAACCTAAATATTACCTATGTCATTCTAGGGCGAACACAACGGCTAGCTGCTGCAGAAAGCCCTTCCCAATTCCCTTCTCAGCCCCCCTCCCCTTCTGTCGCTCAATCCCCCTCTCCTTCCCAATCCCCTTCTCAGCCCCCCTCCCCTTCTGTCGCCCAATCACCCTCTCCTTCCCAATCCCCTTCTCAGCCCCCCTCCCCTTCTGTTGCCCAATCCCCCTCTCCTTCCCAATCCCCTTCTCAGCCCCCCTCCCCTCCTGTTGCCCAATCCCCCTCTCCTTCCCAATCCCCTTCTCAGCCCCCCTCCCCTTCTGTCGCCCAATCCCCCTCTCCTTCCCAATCCCCTTCTCAGCCCCCCTCCCCCTCTCTTTACCAATACCCCTCTCTGTCCCCCTCCCCTACTCTTTACCAATACCCCTCTCTGTTCCCCTCCCCCTCTGTAGGCCAAACCACCACTCCGCCCACCTCCCCGTCTTTTTCCCATTCCCCCTCTCTGTCCCCCTCCCACTCTGTGGCCCAAACACCCTCTGTGCCCCCTCCCCCTCTCAATCAGACCCACCCTCTGTAAACAACTCCCCATTCCATCCTCCTTCCCCAATCCCTCCTCCTTCCCCCATCCACCCTCCTTCCCCCATCCACCCTCCTTCCCCCATCCAGCCTCCTTCCCCACCCAGTGAGTGGGCAGCAGAAGTCCCTTATGCTGTTGAGGGTGCTGCACATGTGGCTGATGAGAGTAAGTGTTAACACATTTAAACTGTATTTGTTACCTACTTTAACTTCAAATTCAAATGCATGCAGTGTTGTGCTGTGGCCAATCTTGGCCCAAGGAAAAATGTTTGTTTTCTTCATCATGGTATGGATGTTGCATTTACATTTGTGTGAGTATCATTAGATGTACAGTGTCTATGTCTGCAATGTTTAGGGTGTCCACTCTAGGTCGACACTCATTAGGTTGACAGGGTTGCCAGGACAACAGGGTTTATATGTGCTAGGTTGTCAGTGAAACAGTTAGACCTGAGTGGAGTTTAGTATGTTGTTGTTCTTTTACACTTGTGCCTGGGTATTCCTAATATTTGCACATTCAACTCACATGCTTCACTTTGCTAGCCAGGCTAAGGACACAACGATTTGTGTTGTGAAAGTTACACTCAAAAAATTTGATTAAAAAAAACAACAACATGTTTCACCTTATGTAGTAAGGCAGGCTTTCGGGGAGTGTGGGCATGCTAGGATATGTTGTCCTTCTGAAGATGTTGATATGCAGTGTGATGATGCAGGGCAAACACCTAAAAATACAAGTCTGCTTCACTCCAGATGTGAATTAATCCCAGCATGGGGTTACATTTACTAAGATGGGAGTTTTATTCCAGATGGTATGTTGCCCATAGCAACCAATCAGATTCAACTTCTCATTAATTTAGCACCTTCTAGAAGATATGTGTAATCTGATTGGTTGCTATGGGCAACGTCCCATCTTAAATAGAACTCCCATCTTAGTAAATGTACATCATGGTGTGGTACACTTTCTAATTTTTTAAATTAACAATAACAAACATTGCTGAGCATGCATGTGTGTTGGTATGGTACTGTTTTAACATTCAAACATCCATGATGTAGTCCCTTTGCCATTAAAGTGTGCTTTGTGGCTTGCTTGTGTAATAGGTAATGTGAGTAATTTTTTAATTATTATTTTTGCTCTGCATTTCAGATGGTGCAGTTGAAGATCCCACAAGCCTGCCTGGCATCCTTGCCAGCTTAAAGGCCCATTTGCAGGCATGATGGCCGATGAGGAAAGGCTCCAAAAATTTTGTTAAATTTGACCTTTTTTTTTTATATGTTAAAATAAACCAATAAAAATAATGTTAAAAAAAGAAAAACATTTTTTTACAGTTAAGCGGTTGTTGTGTTTTTTTAATGCAATAAAGGATCAGCATATTGCCTAGCAGAAATTGGTTACCTTACAAAAAAAACACATCAAACTTACGATTATTAATCTTATTATTTACAAACAAACAAATTATGTCAGTTAGGAGCCTATTGTTTAGAAAAACATGTAAAAACATATATTCACACACTACACCTCCACACTAAAATAGGCTATTTAACATTAGCCCTGGCACAGTTTACACATCTAGTTCACTTATTTAAAAACAAACATGGTAATGGCCAATTATGCCTACAAAGTGTTCTGTAGGTATTTTTTGAAGACTTAATTGGTCATGACCACAATCATTCATTACACTAATTAGATTCGTAATTGAGGAAGGCTTGTTGAGTTTGAATTGAAAGGTGTAATATAACTTTGGGGGGGAAAAACCATTGCTGTGCGTTTTTCCGCAAAAGCGTGAGCATTTTTAAGAGGAATGTGTAAATTTACGAGGAGTTAGGATTTTTACGATGAGGATTGTGAAATTGCGATGGGTACGCATTAGTGCGCTGTCATTTGGCATACGCCTACTTTGTATAATACTGCGTACGAAATAGCAAAAATACGTTTGGGGCGGTTATTCGCTAATGTGCAACGTGTCCGCAAAACTGTGAATATGTTGTGCGAACAAAGAAAATTGCGAACAACTCGGAATCACCCCCATACTGCGGTCTGACCAGCAGTGTCACAGTACTTATTAAAATAAAATATAAATTGTATAGTACACTGGGGTACAGCACAAACAAAAATATATATATTTTTTCTAATTATAATTGCAGGCTTTTTGTTTTTAGCTTTTATTATTTTCATTTTACACTGGAGTGGAGCCCTTGGATGGACGGACAGATCACTCCTTTCAGATACAGCAAACAGAGCACCCTTTTCAGATACAGAGGACAGATAGCACCCCTTTTTCAGATACAGCAGAGAGAGCACCCCTTACAGATACAGCAGACAGAACACCCCCTTCAGATACATCAGACAGAGCACCCCTTACAGATACAACAGACAGAGAGAGCAACCCTCTCAGATACAGCAGACAGATCATGCGCCCTACAACAGACAACACAGTACGGGGAGAGTGGGATGTAGTTATGTGACCGGCGGTCAGGAGACTGCCGGTCACAATACCTCCCCCTACATCCCACCCCCTCACAATCCTGATGGTTGGCATGCCGATTAACAGGGACTATTCCCACTCGTGGATGTCCACGACACCCATAGAGTGGTAATAGAACCCATGGTGACCACAGGTCACCACCAAACCCGCAGCGTGGTGAGCGCAGTGAACCTGCAAGTGGCTTGCTGCGCTTGCCCCTCCTGCCAGCATTCTGCTGCTGGGATACCGTTGTCGGTATGCTGACCGGTGGTCTCCTGACCGCTGATCATGCATACCACACACCTGAGATGGACACATCCATCCAGTATACTCTCCACAGCCGGAGTGAAGAGGGCACCGATGCGTGGGGACTTATATAGAAACCAAAACCTGTAAGACTCTGACAGTGGGAAGATGGCGTTCGACCTTGCTTTGGGATCTGAGTAAGGTACGAAGTCCTGAGCCGGACTCGGATCCCACCTCGGATCTCAATGTTGGGGTGGATTCGGTTCTCCAAGAACTGAACCCGTTCGTCTCTAGTTAAAACCCTTTTTAAAAGTTTTTTGAAAGTTTCTATTATGTTCCCTTCTCTGCTCCAAACTATACATGTTAATATATTTTAGTCTTTCCAGGTAAGTTTTGTGATGTAGGTCAAGCAACATTTTACAGTAGTTGCCCTTCTTTGTACAGTCTTTAATGTATTAATATCCTTCTGAAAATATGGCCTACAGTGTTGAAAACAGTATTCTAGATAAGGCCATACCAATGATTTAAACAGTGGCATTATTACTTCTTTCTTTTTACTGCTGAATCCTCTCCCTATGCAACCAAGCATCTGAGTTGCCTTCCTCATTGCTTTGCTGCATTGCTTACATTCCTTTAATTCACCTGAAATATTGACTCCTAGATCCCTTTGCTCCTCAGTAGTTTCCAAAATATAGCCTTTAATACAATATTTAGCCTTTGCAATTTTTGCATTAACAGTATGCTCTTGACCATTCCTTTAGTCTACCTCGATCAACAAGAATTTATTTTTCCCCTCCTGGTGATGTCAACCCTGTTGCATACCTTTGTGTCATCTGCAAAAAGTCATACTTTTCCTCCAATAACATTTGCAATGTCACTAACAAAGATGTTAAAAAGCTTTGGTTCAAGTACAGATTCGTTGGGTTCTTCACTGGTGGCATTTCCCTCTTGTGAACGCACTCCATTTAATACAACTCTCTGTTTACTATCCTACAAGTAAGATTTTTACACTTGAGCCCCGTACCCACCACCACTAGGGTGTGCTGGATATAGCCCCTGGCTTTCAGTCCAGACCTGGGGATTCTTTGCCAGTGGTGACCCATTTTTTGGAGGAATTCCAGGAATGGGATGACCAGTTTGGGGCTGGATAACATTTTGGGAGGGGGAACCCTTGCTGTGTGCCCATCTACTAAGAAAATAGGTGAAACTCCACACCATTTTTTTTTCTTTACGTTCCTGTACCAACCAGAGGTGGATTTACACCTCAGCAAAAACAAGTTTAGGGTACCCGTTCCTCAGATAATCCGTAGCACTATATTTTAACCACTTGCCTGGCATGGTTGCATCAGATGCGACCATGCCTGCAAGTGCTCTATCTGACCTGGTCTCACAGGATGCAACCAGTAAGATAGAGAGTGTTAGCAGCGGCAGGGAAGAGAAACTTTCCTCCTCTACTGATTGCCGTGCTGCTGATCGGTCAGCATGGCAGGATCCCCCCTCCAGCGGATGCAAACTGCAAACAATGGCAGCCACTGGGGAGTGTAAATGAACCCTGCCAAGCGACCCCCAGACCCCCCCCCCCGTATACCTGGAGGCTGTCCCGGCTTTCGAAATGAAAGCCGCAATGGTCGCAATGTTCCCGATGTTCTGATGGTCGTGATGTTCCTGATTGATGTTTTGATGTTTGAAAAATATATATTTAAAAAAAAATATATATCTATATAAATGTATAATACCTGATTTAGGCCTCTTACATTATTTGTTGTTTTTCCTCCTTATATTCTATTACAGTATATTAATTTCCCCACTCACTGATTCCCTTATTACATCACTCAGCTACTGCATTTTAGATCTGTGCTCCCTTACTGAATTTAGAAGGTACCCATACTCCATTATTACACCCTCCCTCACTGACTGCATTGCATAGGAGTGACCCAGGCTTACTGATTGTAGCAAGCCCCATCAACTAAAATTCTCATTATTATCACCCCTCACTCACTGACTGCATTTTTATTACACCCATTAGTCAGGTATTGCATTGATTATATATCAGTGCCCCCCCCCCCCCCCTCCCCTGCCCCCTCACTGATTGTAGTGCCTGCTACAATAAGTTAGGAGAGAGGATGGGGAGGCATTGATATATAACTAATACAGTGACTGACTGAGGAGTGCAATAATGAGTATTATAAGGGATGGGAGACCTGCTCCTAGGGGATTGGGGATGTGCTACAATCAGTTGGAGGGGGAGGGGGCATTGATATATAATGCAAGCACCTATACCTTGTAATACTTAGTATTACACTTAATCACATTATTGTTGACTGCATTATATTTGAGTGCATCTACCCCCATTACTGATAGTGATGAGCGGGTTTGGTTCGTCGGGATCCGAACCCCCCCGAACTTCACCCTTTTTACACGGGTCCGAGGCAAACTCGGATCCTCCCGCCTTGCTCGGTTAACCCGAGCGCGCCCGAACGTCATCATCCCGCGGTCGGATTCTCGCGAGATTCGTATTCTATATAAGGAGCCGCGCGTCGCCGCCATTTTTCACTCGTGCATTGGAGATAATCATGAGAGGACGTGGCTGGCGTCCTCTCAGTTTTTATGTTCAGTGTGCTGCAAATATCTGTGCTCAGTGTGCTGCAAATATCTGTGCTCAGTGTGCTGCAAGTGCAAATATCTACGTTCTCTGCCTGAAAAACGCTCCATATCTGTGCTCAGTGTGCTGCAAATATCTGTGCTCAGTGTGCTAATTGCTTTATTGTGGGGACTGGGGACCAGCAGTATTATATAGTAGGAGGACAGTGCAGAGTTTTGCTGACCAGTGACCACCAGTATTATACGTTCTCTGCCTGAAAAACGCTCCATGTCTGTGCTGCATTGTAGTATATAGTAGGAGGACAGTGCAGAACTTTGCTGACCACCAGTATAACTATATATATAGCAGTACGGTACAGTAGTCCACTGCTCTACCTCTGTGTCGTCAAGTATACTATCCCATCCATACCTGTGGTGCATTTCAGTTTTGCACAGTTTGCTGACCACCAGTATATATAATATATTGCAGTACGGTACAGTAGGCCACTGCTCTACCTACCTCTGTGTCGTCAAGTATACTATCCATCCATACCTGTGGTGCATTTCAGTTTTGCACAGTTTGCTGACCACCAGTATATAATATATAGCAGTACGGTACATTAGGCCACTGCTCTACCTACCTCTGTGTCGTCAAGTATACTATCCATCCATACCTGTGGTTCATTTCAGTTTTGCACAGTTTGCTGACCACCAGTATATAATATATAGCAGTACGGTACATTAGGCCACTGCTCTACCTACCTCTGTGTCGTCAAGTATACTATCCATCCATACCTGTGGTGCATTTCAGTTTTGCACAGTTTGCTGACCACCAGTATATAATATATAGCAGTATGGTACAGTATTCCACTGCTCTACCTCTGTGTCATCAAGTATACTATCCCATCCATACCTGTGGTGCATTTCAGTTTTGCACAGTTTGCTGACCACCAGTATATAATATATAGCAGTACGGTACAGTAGGCCACTGCTCTACCTACCTCTGTGTTGTCAAGTATACTATCCATCCATACCTGTGGTGCATTTCAGTTTTGCACAGTTTGCTGACCACTAGTATATAATATATAGCAGTACGGTACAGTAGGCCACTGCTCTACCTACCTCTGTGTCGTCAAGTATACTATCCATCCATACCTGTGGTGCATTTCAGTTTTGCACAGTTTGCTGACCACTAGTATATAATATATAGCATTACGGTACAGTAGGCCACTGCTGTACCTACCTATGTGTCGTCAAGTATACTATACATCCATACCTGTGGTGCATTTCAGTTGTGCGCAGTATATATAGTAGTAGGCCATTGCTATTGATACTGGCATATAATTCCACACATTAAAAAATGGAGAACAAAAATGTGGAGGTTAAAATAGGGAAAGATCAAGATCCACTTCCACCTCGTGTTGAAGCTGCTGCCACTAGTCATGGCCGAGACGATGAAATGCCATCAACGTCGTCTGCCAAGGACGATGCCCAATGTCATAGTAGAGAGCATGTAAAATCCAAAAAACAAAAGTTCAGTAAAATGACCCAAAAATCAAAATTGAAAGCGTCTGATGAGAAGCGTAAACTTACCAAAATGCCATTTACGACACGGAGTGGCAAGGAACGGCTGAGGCCCTGACCTATGTTCATGGCTAGTGGTTCAGATTCACATGAGGATGGAAGCACTCATCCTCTCGCTAGAAAAATGAAAAGACTTAAGCTGGCAAAAGCACAGCAAAGAACTGTGCGTTCTTCTAAATCACAAATCCCCAAGGAGAGTCCAATTGTGTCGGTTGCGATGCCTGACCTTCCCAACACTGGACGGGAAGAGCTTGCGCCTTCCACCATTTGCACACCCCCTGCAAGTGCTGGAAGGAGCATCCGCAGTCCAGTTCCTGATAGTCAAATTGAAGATGTCAATATTGAAGTACACCAGGATGAGGATATGGGTGTTGCTGGCGCTGGGGAGGAAATTGACAAGGAGGATTCTGATGGTGAGGTGGTTTATTTAAGTCAGGCACCTGGGGAGACACCTGTTGTCTGTGGGACGAATATGGCCATTGACATGCCTGGTCAAAATACAAAAAAAAAATCACCTCTTCGGTGTGGAATTATTTCAACAGAAATGCGGACAACTGGTGTCAAGCCATGTGTTGCCTTTGTCAAGCTGTAATAAGTAGGGGTAAGGACGTTAACCACCTAGGAACATCCTCCCTTATACGTCACTTGGAGCGCATTCATCAGAAGTCAGTGACAAGTTCAAAAACTTTGGGTGACAGCGGAAGCAGTCCACTGACCACATAAATCCCTTCCTCTTGTAACCAAGCTCCTGCAAACCACACCACCAACTCCCTCAGTGTCAATTTCCTCCTTAGACAGGAAAGCCAATAGTCCTGCAGGCCATGTCACTGTCAAGTCTGATGAGTCCTCTCCTGCCTGGGATTCCTCCGATGCATCCTTGAGTGTAACGCCTACTGCTGCTGGCGCTGCTGTTGTTGTTGCTGGGAGTCGATTGTCATCCCAGAGGGGAAGTCGGAAGACCACTTGTACTACTTCCAGTAAGCAATTGACTGTCCAACAGTCCTATGCGAGGAAGATGAAATATCACAGCAGTCATCCTGCTGCAAAGCGGATAACTCAGGCCTTGGCAGCCTGGGTGGTGAGAAACGTGTTTCCGGTATCCACTGTTAATTCACAAGGAACTAGAGAATTGATTGAGGTACTGTGTCCCTGGTACCAAATACCATATAGGTTCCATTTCTCTAGGCAGGCGATACTGAAAATGTACACAGATGTCAGAAAAAGAGTCACCAGTGTCCTAAAAAATGCAGTTGTACCCAATGTCCACTTAACCATGGACATGTGGACAAGTGGAGCAGGGCAGACTCAGGACTATATGACTGTGACAGCCCACTGGGTAGATGTATTGCCTCCCACAGCAAGAACAGCAGCGATGGCACCAGTAGCAGCATCTCGCAAACGCCAACTCGTTCCTAGGCAGGCTACGCTTTGTATCACCGCTTTCCATAAGAGGCACACAGCTGACAACCTCTTACGGAAACTGAGGAACATCATCGCAGAATGGCTTACCCCAATTGGACTCTCCTGGGGATTTGTGACATCGGACAATGCCACCAATATTGTGCGTGCATTACATGTGGGCAAATTCCAGCACGTCCCATGTTTTGCACATACATTGAATTTGGTGGTGCAGAATTATTTAAAAAACGACAGGGGCGTGCAAGAGATACTGTCGATGCCCCGAAGAATTGCGGGCCACTTTCGGCATTCAGCCACCGCGTGCCAAAGACTGGAGCACCAGCAAATAGTCCTGAACCTGCCCTGCCATCATCTTAAGCAAGAGGTGGTAACGAGGTGGAATTCAACGCTCTATATGCTTCAGAGGATGGAGGAGCAGCAAAAAGCCATTCAAGCCTATACATCTGCCTACGATATAGGCAAAGGAGGGGGAATGCACCTGACTCAAGCGCAGTGGAGAATGATTTCAACATTGTGCAAAGTACTGCAACCCTTTGAACTTGCCACACGTGAAGTAGTTTAGACACTGCCAGCCTGAGTCAGGTCATAACCCTCATCAGGCTTTTGCAGAAGAAGCTGGAGAGATTGAAAGAGGAGCTAAAACAGAGCGATTCCGCTAGGCATGTGGGACTTGTGGATGGAGCCCTTCATTCGCTTAACCAGGATTCACCGGTGGTCAATCTGATGAAATCAGAGCACTACATTTTGGCCACCGTGCTCGATCCTAGATTTAAAACCTACGTTGTATCTCTCTTTCCGGCAGACACAAGTCTGCTCATGAGAAAATTGTCAAGTCAAGTGGAACGTGACCTGTCAACAGCTCCTCCTTCACATTCTCCCGCAACTGGGGGTGCGAGGAAAAAGCTAAGAATTCTGAGCCCACCCGCTGGCGGTGATGCAGGGCAGTCTGGAGCGAGTGCTGACATCTTGTCCGGACTGAAGGACCTGCCAACGATTACTGACATGTCGTCTACTGTCACTGCATATGATTCTGTCACCATTGAAAGAATGGTGGAGGATTATATGAGTGACCTCATCCAAGTAGGCACGTCAGACAGTCCGTACGCATACTGGCAGGAAAAAGAGGCAATTTGGAGGACTTGCACAACCTGGCTTTATTTTACATAAGTTGCCCCCTCCCCTTCCAGTGTGTACTCCGAAAGAGTGTTTAGTGCAGCCGCTCACCTTGTCAGCAATCGGCGTACGAGGTTACTTCCACAAAATGTGGAGAAGATGATGTTCATCAAAATGAATTATAATCAATTCCTCGTGGAGACATTCACAAGCAATTGCCTCCTGAAAGTACACAGGGACCTGAGATGGTGGATTCCAGTGGGGACGAATTAATAATCTGTGAGGAGGGGGATGTACACAGTGAAAGGGGTTAGGAATCGGAGGAAGAGGAGGAGGTGGACATCTTGCCTCTGTAGAGCCAGTTTGTGCAAGGAGAGATTGATTGCTTCTTTTTTGGTGGGGGCCCAAACAAACCAGTCATTTCAGTCACAGTCGTGTGGCAGACCCTGTCACTGAAATTATGGGTTTGTTAAAGTGTGCATATCCTGTTTATACAACATAAGGGTGGGTGGGAGGGCCCAAGGACAATTCCATCTTGCACCACTTTTTTCTTTCATTTTTCTTTGCATCATGTGCTGTTTGGGGACTATTTTTGGAAGTGCCATCCTGTCTGACACTGCAGTGCCACTCCTAGATTTGCCAGGTGTTTGTGTCGGCCACTTGGGTCGCTTAGCTTAGTCACACAGCTACCTCATTGCGCCTCTTTTTTTCTTTGCATCATGTGCTGTTTGGGGACTATTTTTTTAAGTGCCATCCTTTCTGACACTGCAGTGTCACTCCTAGATGGGCCAGGTATTTGTGCCGCCCACTTGGGTCGCTTAGCTTAGTCATCCAGTGACCTTGGTGCAAATTTTAGGACTAAAAATAATATTGTGAGGTGTTCAGAATAGACTGGAAATGAGTGGAAATTATGGTTATTGAGGTTAATAATACCGTAGGAGCAAAATGACCCCCAAATTCTATGATTTAAGCTGTTTTTGAGGGTTTTTTGCAAAAAAACACCTGAATCCAAAACACACCCGAATCTGACAAAAAATTTTCAGGGAGGTTTTGCCAAAACGCGTCCGAATCCAAAACACGCCGCGGAACCGAATTCAAAACCAAAACACAAAACCCGAAAAATTTCCGGTGCACATCACTAATTACTGATTGTAGCAACCTAGCAATTCTCCAGTCCCTTTAATACACATTATTACATCCCTCAGTCAGTGTGACCATATTGCTTACATATCATTGCCCCAGTGATTGTAGCAGGCATCTGCTATACATGGTAGTACTTAAAAGAAAGTATAATTGCATATTGATACATAACCAGTCAGTGTGTGCCTCCCCCCAGCCATGATTGTAGCAGACAGATGTTAGTCACTGTACTTAAAACAACACTGTCCACCCCTCTACCCCCCACTCCCGGATGGGGTTGGGATACCAGCAATCAGGATGCTAGCAGTCAGAACACAGACACCCTCTCCCCTCCCCTAATCCTCCCTCCCCACAGCCTAAACCCATCCCTCCCTACCTTTAGCCCAATGCTAACCTCCCCTGCCTGCAGCCTGACCCTAACCCTCCATTCCACAGCCTAAGCCTAACAATCCCTATTGCAGCCTAACCCTAACTTCCCCAGGATACTTACCTTCAGGATGCTGGTGTTAGCACTCTAAGAGGTTTCAGAATTCCGGCATTAGCATTCTGACTGATGGAATCCTGGGCACCGGGATCACAACTACTGTACATTACATTCCCTTCCCCCGTCTGATTGGAATTTGAAGTATGTGGTGAATGTTATACAAAATAAAAATAAAATACTTTAATAAAGTACACTGAAAGACCTCATGTTTTTATCTGTTTGGGTCCCGGTTCCTCTCTCTGCATGTCTGACATCATACACACTTGTGTTATGAAAGGTCACACGCACAAAACTGTAGTACTGGAGACACAGGCGTGTACTGGAGCCAGCACCCAAAAGCTGTCTAATCACTGACAGCCTGCTGGGACTATTCAGCAAGCCCATCTATCGGACAATTTCTGCAGAGCTCGTGGTCCGCCTAAAATTGCCTTTATACTGCCTTATTGGTGGGTCCCTTGAGATGGACAGGGCCCTAATCAGCTGCTTGGTTGCCTTGTGGTAAATCTGCACTGGTACCAGCCCAGGCTGAGAAATCAAGGGCTAGTTACAGATTTGGGGAAAGGATTGGGGAGGGAGGTGGAAGTCCTGCATTTTTTAACCCTTTCATTGCTTTTGAACTTAATGAAGAATTGCTAGTTCATAGTGATCTGTGCAGTGCTTCTCCCAGACTTGCCTACCATAGGCAGGTCTATTGTTTGGATAGATTTCCTGTTGTTTTTCATCAATTTTAAAACTGTCATTTGGTAAATCTGCAGATACTAATATTCTCTATGTAAAAACATTGATATTTGAACCCATATTTTATTTTTATTGGCCTGTCAAAAATGAGAGATCCTAGCAACAGCCAGAGACTAGCATATCTCATGTAGTCTGTTATGGCATATTTAGGAAAGAGGCAGCAGGCAACCCTACAAAAGGGTCATGACACATGCAATCCTACCATATTTTCTAGTTTTTGAACATGCATTGGTCAACTGGAAATGGAACTAGAGGCAACTTTGCAACCTTCTATCTTCTACCAGTACCAACAATACTTTAAATGAAATGAAACATTTACATTTTTATTCTACAATACTGTTTGCTTTAGTCTCAATTATAGTCCAATACTGTACTATTCTATACAACATATTTTAGTGTTTTGAGATTTTTATTACATTGGTACATGGTGCTCCTAGAAAATCGCTTGTCTGAAGAAGTGCAACTAGAAGGATCAGAATGCAAAAATCAAATGTTTTTGGAGAGTGAGAACAGCTGTGCATCTACACTCTAAGCAAATACAGAATAATTCTTAAAATGCGCCCTGACCAAATCTTTATATAATTCTCTTAATTTTCCACTGCAATATTAAAATGTTATTTTTAATTTTATTTTTTTAGTGCTTTCCAAATCCAAATTAAGATGTTTTCCCTTGTTGATAGGGTTTAAATAGTGAGAATCAGAGCCAGTACATCCACGCTTCTGACGAAGGACCATCTGTCCGAAACAAATTAAGCGTGTCTAGTTTTTGTGGACTCCTGGACTTATCCTTTCGTGTGGGGAGCATTCTTTCCTGTGTGGTACTAGGCAAACGGAGCTCAGCAATCCACTCACCTACGGACCATCTGGTGACTCAGGAATCCCCCGGGGAAACGCATGAATGGTGACGTCCTATGGAGCTATTTGTTATATGCTGTTTTTACTTGTCTTTCTTGTAAGTGCAATCTGTGCAAAATAAATGTGTTCCATTTTAAAAGATTGCTAAACTATGTCAAATACCCTCTAAGTGTCTCCCATCATTGCCCTCTAATAAGGGAAAGGAGACACGTATCTTGCAGTTTTCTACAAATTATTGGAGGCCTTTAGCAGACTTGCTATCTGTGGCGAAATTGGCAAAGAAGGATTTCTTGTTATCATCTCGTTCAGACCCAGTTTAAGGGAGACAATAGGACATCCTACTGTTTTAAATGGTGAATCAGTGTCCTTTTTACATCTGTTACACAATGGTGTTATGTGTTTGAAATGTGGTATTTTGGAGAGCACTTTTTCTGATGCACAATATACTTTCCTGGAAATCTAGGTACACCAGCACAAATCATGGTTTATGTCAATGCAAAAAGGATTTTGCGTCATACTTGTTCCATTTTGTACTTCATAAATAATCTCCATAGTTTCCAGTTTTTAAGCAGCTGTTAAATCATTAGTGTGATATATTCCATAGAAAGGACATATACTTGTATGGTGCACTTGACCCTAAACACTGCTTACAGCTTTTTAACAGCTGACAGAGGAGAAAATATGCTTTTTATGACACCCTCTAGGCATTTTTTTTAAATAGAACATTATTTAAAAAAATAATAGTGCTGGAGGAAAGCAAAATCTCATGTGTGAAGGTAGGTCACATTGCATTAGCTGATGTTCAAATTTAACTTCCTATACAATTAACATATTCTTCCTCACTTATTCATTTAGGCACACATTAAACTCATATGAGTGACAGGATTCATAAAAGCATAATTAAAAATGAGAGGAAAGTACTGTAAAGGGTATATTTACTAAAGGGCAATCTCCATAAATTTTTATTGATATCAAATCGATAGAAATTGATTTAAATCAAAGTTGTGTTTCCAGGGCAGAAACACACATTTACTTCTGAAATTGATAAAAATGTATGAAAATCGACCTTCAGTAAATATACCTCTATGATTTGATTGGTCACTGAAAAATAATAATGGAAAAAGACACACATGACTGAAAACAGTGAAAATATTCTGTTGGAATAGATACTTATTTAGAAGCATAACTGAAAAAGAACTGAAAATTTTACTACTCACTTTTGACAATAATATAGGAAACAACCTTTGGTTGTCCCCTTAGGCAAAATCTAAATATTTCAGCAGGGTTGTGCTTGTACAATTTTTATTTTCATTGTTGCTTTGCTGTCTTTGTTTTTGCTCATATCATAATTTAAAAATACATTGTGGCAGCAACCTATGAGGAGGCAAAATTATTACATACTTTCCTGTATTGACATTGTCAATGAAAGTAGGTACAGTACTTCCTATTGTCATGGCGCAATGTACAACACCAAAAACCCAAGTATACCAATTAATCACCTCATACAAAGTGGTATGTATAAAAACCAGGCACGGAATCTACATAAAAAGCAATAATGTCAAATAATAAGCATACTTTCTGAATTGACATTGTCAATGTTAGTAGAATACATCTTGATTTATATATACCGGTATACATATGCACCACATTGTTGTAATTCTTTCTTGAAGTTATACATTTGTTGATATGACCAATCTGATAAAAATATCAAGGCCATTTCTGTGGGTTGAAAAAAAAAAAAGAAAAAACAAATGTAAAATCATAGATTGATCCAGGTATTAAATATTCACTATATAATTCACACATTCTATATAGAATACAAGAGTATTCATTAATTCTCAATTTACAAGTAGAACTGGTAATATAACTGTAGTGGATGAGTGAAACATCATTTCAATTATCTATTAAATGATAATGCATTGTGTTTCTTCGGAAATAACATTTAACACACAAGCAAAAATTACCAAGCCTATATTTTATCCCTGAAGCATTGTAGTAAAAGAAAAGAAAACAAGCATCACTATTTTAGATAAACCAAAAAATTGATTAATTCACAAAGGAAAATGAAACTACAATAAGTTTAAGGTAAAAAAAAAAACCTTCTAATTTGTAATGATGTATGGAAAGCAAAAAAGACACAAAAAGGAAGCTAAGTTAGGTAATTTTTTTATCTAAGCTACGGTGTGGCCGATTGCATTCAGCAAATGTGAACGCCAAGTCATATTCACTGGATATAATTTGGGGTACCCTGATAGGCAAACATCAATCACCAGAACCTGTGTGACTATGTAGCAGCTGAAATTGTACTTGTCTTTAAAGAAACAGCTACTTGGAAAGCACCTGCAGTGGTTGGTTACCTTTGACCCTAGTAATTACAATCCTGTAGCTAGGCTTCAGATTAAGAATATAGTATATAGTGTGTTTGTAATCATTATATGAATTATAATGCAGTGTTACAAGTTCCTGTAATTATTTTGTGTATAATGCACAATAAAAAAGTGTATGTGTACATTTAGATATTGATTACGCTGTAGTAAATATTTATGTTTTTATGTTAAAATATATAAGTATTTGTGCCTTGTTCACCTAAAAATTACCCATATAAAAATGCTTTGACTTTTCTGATGAAAATCTACATCTCATTGGTAAGGGGTTAAAAGGGGCAACATGAAATGAAAGTGAGTTCATTCCTATGGGCAGCAAAGGCAAGAGTACTAAGTATAAACTGATATGGCTTAACAAGAAGGTAAGGGTAGAAATGGAGAATAAGAGGTGTACTTTTAAAGGTAAGATGGGAATGTCTGATCTTTCCTCTACTATAGGGAAGGTCTGGTCTTTCCTCTACTATAGGGGATGTAATAAAAAATGTAAAAAGGAAAGCAAAACTACTAAAATAGGTAACAAATAAATTGCAAAGGAAAGCAGTGCAAACCCCAAAAAGTAAATGTAAGTAAATCAACGTTAATAGGCTGAAAAAGGACAATATAGGACCCTTAAAAAGTGAGTTGTGCATTTTGATTTTTGATGTCAAGGAAAAAGTAGAGGAATTGAATAAATTGTTTATGTCAGTTTTTTCTAGAGAGGACCAAATGGTGGAAATTATATCTAATAACGTAAATGATAATGCCCCATTACTTAATACTTGTTTGAGTAAAGAAGTAGTCCATGAGAGACTACGACAAATAAATCTCCTGGCCCGGATGGACTTTACCCAAGGGTTTTAATGGAGCTAAGCTCAGAAATAGCAAGGCCTTTATACTTAATCTTCAGTGATTCAATTACATCAATTACCAAAGGACTGGCGAATAGCAGATGTAGTGCCATTATTTAAAAAGGGAAGCAAAACCTATCCTGGTGACTATACACCGGTAAGTCTAACATCTATAGTGGGGAAAATATTAGAAAGTATATTAAGGGATAGCATTCAGAAGTACTTAGGGTCCTGCAAGATTATTAGTAGGAACTAGCATGGGTTTGTGAGTGCATCTAATCCCAATACAGTATAATAAAAGTAAACAAAATAAACCATGTGAACTTGTCTTAAAGACAATATTGCTCCTATAAAGTATCTCTGAATACTTTCAGGGAAAATATTTTTTGTATTAAGGAAAAAATCTCAATAAAAAGAGAGCAATATTGACCAAATCAATTCATTACGCACTATAAAAAATATGCAAACAGTATTTCATTAATGTAGTGCAACAATGTAAGTTAAATCCTCAGAGTGATCCTAATACTAGTATTACAATGTATTTATATTCAAACTAAAAAATTCCAGAAATATATAAAGCAGAAAAACTCCGGAGCATAAGTAAGAAAAAAAACGTTGCCTGTGTGTAAGAACAAAGTCACAAATTGCCGTAATATAATACGAGACTGAGTATTTAAAAAGGTACACTTGGAAAACCAGCTGATGTTAGATAAAATGTCCAATGGGAACAATAACGTCCATCGCACTGTGACAGGTAAGATGTGCTTACTGGACATGACCCCAAACCAATAGTCCTGAATAATGCACACGGACAGCTTTTTCACGTCACTTTACCACTAACTGAATCTCAGTATTTGTACAACACGGTAGGAGATTAAAGTGTCCTGCTGATTGGCAGTGTTTTCAACCCTGCAGGCTCAAGGTACTTATGTGCAGTTGCTCATGCTGAGCAGAGGGGGGAAATGATGATGTGCCCACAATGTTCCTGAAAGCACCTCCACAGTGATTTAGATAGCAATTCCACAGTTGAAATGGAAATAGGAAATCTTTCAATTAGAGAATTAAATCTGCAGCACAGTCACCCTGGCCGGTTTCATTGACTTTACTGTGGCAGTTACTTCAAAGGGAAAATAAAGTGACTGTCCATGGCGCAGGTTGTAAGGTCCAATGACCAATAGCAGTCTTGCTCTCATTAGGTTAATTAAAAGCACCTGAACGCATAACAGGCTTGCACTGGCCCATATCTTTTTTATATACAAGAGGAGATCACATAGAAATATAAAATAGTCATCAAAAGACATTGAAAGCTATACAATCTCTTACAGGTATATAAAAAATCTGTTTTGTATTGGTTAAATCCAAATTTAATAATATTAGTTAACAAAGAAAGAAAAATATCTAAGGCATGGCTACTGAAGTTCAGGAAACAAAAAACATCTTAGGCATCACTAAAGAAGTTCAGGAAAGGCATATTAAAGCTCTAATATAATTAAAAAACCACACATTCTATCTGTTATTAGAATGGCTTAGCAGTTCCGTAACTAGACATTTTAGCGCTGTGTGCAAGATAGGGCATCAACGCCCCCCCTTTATGTAAAATAGGGGCAGTGCACACCATAGGCGCATGCAAAAAATATAGAGGTGTTGCTTCATGGGGAAGGGGTGTGGCCACAAAACAATACCAATTCATATTACATATTATGGTAGTCCCCTTTTTACACATTACGGCAGACAGAGTCCACCTTTTGCACATTACTGCAGACAGCGTCCCTTTTTACACATTATGGCAGACAGTATCCCCTTTTTACACATTACGGCAGACAGCATCCCTTTTTACACATTACTGCAGACAGCATCCCCTGTTTACACATTACATCAGACAGCATCCCCTTTTTACACATTATGGCAGACAGAGTCCCTTTTACACATTACGGCAGACATAGTCCCCCTTTTACACAATAGGTAGACAGACAGATAAATAGATAGACAGACAGTTAGAATAGAATAGATGATACTTACCATCTCTCCGCTGGCTCAGGCAGTCAGACTCCTCGGTGCTGGCAGCTGCGGGGGCAGGGGAGAAGGAAGAGTAGTGAGGGAGAGGATGGAGCCGCAGCAGTGCACTATAATTGCCGTCGGCACCGATGCAGCTGTACCTTTCCTTCCGCATTGGCTGGCCGCCACCGCTGTGAATGCTGGGATGAGGGAAGCGTATCCCAGCATTCACAGCAGCGCCGGCCAGCCTATGTGCAAGGAGAGGGACTGCTACAGCGGCGCCGCCACCAATTACATAGCGCTGCTGCGGCTCCCTCCTCCCCCTCCTTTCTCTTCCTTCTCCGCTGCCCCAGGAGCTGCTCTTCTCCTCCTCAATTTGACTCATTACAAGCCGCTGACTTTAGGGAATGGGGGCTGTTGCACCCTCTGGGTTACTGCGCTGTGTGCCAGGCACACCTGGCACACACGTAGTTACGGCACTGTGGCTTAGCAGTCTTATGCAGCCACACAGTGTATCTAAGGTTCCAGGTTTGAAACCCTCTCCTGCCCGAACTTATATATAGAATTTTTTTATGAAATATACATAGTTTTATTGTGTGTGATAAATGTATTTTATTTTTATGTGGTCAATATTGTGCTCTTTTCAGTATAATGAACTACATTAACCCTTTACGTGCCAGTGTTCCAAGTAGAACATTAGCTTTGTGAAGCAGCAACTGTTGAAATATTTGTTTAAGCCGTGGGACATTTAAAAAATGTGTAGAAGGCATGTTGTAACTTACAGTATACTATAGTGAAGTTTGTTGAAAAGTCATAAAAAAGTTCAAATACAGAAGTAGGATTTGCTTTTAGCTCCAACTGTGTGTGTTGAATTCAAATTGGTACACCATGCCTGTGATAGTTATATTGTGTAGTGTTTATTATACATTTGTTGTATAAAACATTGGGGTAAATTTACTAAGGTGGGAGTTGTCTAGAACTGCTGATGTTTCCCATAGCAACCAATTAGATTCTATTATCTTCTCGAAGCAGCTAGTTAAATGTTAAGTAAAATCTGATTGGTTGCTATGGGCAACATCACCAGTTCTAAAAAAACTTCCACCTTAGTGTTTTAATTGCTTAGTATTCCACCTGTGTATTTTGATAGCTTAGTATACCACCTGTGTATTTTGAATGGCAATATTCCACATCAGGGATGCTGGTGGTATGCAAGGACATCTCTGTATCATCCAGCTGCCATTATGTGTCATTGTGTCAGAAAAACACAGAAACAAATTGTGTGAATTCTGTGGTAAAAGACTGCATTAAAAACGTTTTCAAACCTTTACCGAAAATGTAAGTTAAACTGATTAGTTAGCGGTGCCCTCAGAGAATGTAATATTTGTTGTTTACTTCGTTTAAATTTTGCTATTTGTGTTTGTGTCATGTCAAAATAAAAATGTGCAAATTGACAAATGTGGTTTGTACCACCAATGTTACAAAAGCGGAACTTACACTGCAGTATGTCTATCTTCCATTCAATATTACATAGCATCCACCAAATGTTGCATACAGCCTCAGAATCAATCGAAATTCACCATATTTTCAAAACAATCTGATGAGTGATAGATGGTGTGGTGTGTAAATGGTTAAACCAAAATGGTCATTTACAGTATAAAAGAATTGTATATTTTTTGCTTTGTATTAATATGGCCACATTTGGAGTATAAAACCAATTTAAAAATAACTGGATAAAGTTCCATATTAAACACAATTCAGCTGTCTGGCAAGATGCTCATGGACAGAAATGTTAGGTAGTATTAATTATCTAATGAAACTTGATTGTCTCTTAATTATCCTATGACTCACAAACGGCGCTAGTTGAAGGAAAGAAAATATTGCAGTCTTTTGGCTTAGAATCACCTCTTCTATAAGTAATGTGTGAAAGTTGGCATTTAACACAATATGCTAAAACTGAGATAAATATATCCAAGTATAAAAACTGCAACAATAAAAGTTAAGATGCAGAATTCCCTAACTTTACACTTACCAGTGTCCTTATTTAGTTTTGATTTGTCATACTCAACTGGGAAATTTAAAACTAAAAACAGATGTCCCTATTGCAACTTGCGCTGAAATGCTGTGATAACACAATGGGGTATATTTACTAAGCTCCCGATTTTGACCGAGATGCCGTTTTTTCATCAAAGTGTCATCTCGGTCAATCTCGGTCATTTACTAAACACTAATCACGGCAGTGATGATGGCATTCGTAATTTTTTTCTAGTTCAGGTAAAAAATTACGAATGAATACACCATCGGTCAAATTACGCCTGTTTAAGTATGAATCTCGGTCATTTACTAAGAAGTGCAAAGCAAAAAAACCCAAAACACTGCCGTGAAAAATTACAATTCGTAAAAAAGTCCTAAAAAAAAAACAGACCTGCTTTTTTTATTCGTGATTTGAGATGCATGCAGGGATCCATGAGATCCGTGCATGTATATCAGTGGGAAGGGGTTGGAAAGTGCTTTTTTTTGCCAAAAAAAATTGCGTGGGGTCCCCCCTCCTAAGCATAACCAGCCTCGGGCTCTTTGAGCCGATCCTGGTTGCAGAAATATGGGAAAAAAAATGACAGGGGTTCCCCCATATTTAAGCAACCAGCATCGGGCTCTGCGCCTGGTCCTGGTCCCAAAAATACGGGGGACAAAAAGAGTAGGGGTCCCCCGTATTTTTAAAACCAGCACCGGGCTCCACTAGCTGGACAGATAATGCCACAGCCGGGGGTCACTTTTATATAGTGCTCTGCGGCCGTGGCATCAAAAATCCAACTAGTCACTCCTGGCCGGGGTACCCTGGGGGAGTGGGGACCCCTTCAATCAAGGGGTCCCCCCCCCAGCCACCCAAGGGCCAGGGGTGAAGCCCGAGGCTGTCCCCCCCCATCCAATGGGCTGCGGATGGGAGGGCTGATAGCCTTTGTTGTAAAATAAAAGATATTGTTTTTAGTAGCAGTACTACAAGTCCCAGCAAGCCTCCCCCGCATGCTTGTACTTGGAGAACCACAAGTACCAGCATGCGGCGGAAAAACGGGCCCGCTGGTACCTGTAGTACTACCACTAAAAAAATACCCAAAAAAAAACAAGACACACACACCGTGAAAGTATAATTTTATTACATACATACACACATACATACATACTTACCTTATGTTCCCACGCAGGTCGGTCCTCTTCTCCAGTAGAATCCAAGGGGTACCTGTTGAAGAAATTCTACTCACCAGATCCAGTGGTCCAGGCTCCTCGGCAAATCCAGGGATAATCCACGTACTTGAATAAAACAAAAAAACGGCTGCCCGACCACGAACTGAAAGGTGACCCATGTTTGCACATGGGTCACCTTTCCACGAATGCCAGAAACCCACTTTGCCTTCTGGCTAAGTGGGTTTCTTCAGCCAATCAGGGAGTGCCACGTTGTAGCACTCTCCTGATCAGCTGTGTGCTGCTGTCCTCACTGACAGGCAGCACGCGGCAGTGTTACAATGTAGCGCCTATGCGCTACATTGTAACCAATGATGGGAACTTTCTGCCCTGCGGTTGACCTAAAGTGACGTCACCGCTGAGCAGAAAGTTCCCATCATTGGTTACAATGTAGCGCATAGGCGCTACATTGTAACACTGCCGCGTGCTGCCTGTCAGTGAGGACAGCAGCACACAGCTGATCAGGAGAGTGCTACAACGTGGCACTCCCTGATTGGCTGAAGAAACCCACTTAGCCAGAAGGCAAAGTGGGTTTCTGGCATTCGTGGAAAGGTGACCCATGTGCAAACATGGGTCACCTTTCAGTTCGTGGTCGGGCAGCCGTTTTTTTGTTTTATTCAAGTACGTGGATTATCCCTGGATTTGCCGAGGAGCCTGGACCACTGGATCTGGTGAGTAGAATTTCTTCAACAGGTACCCCTTGGATTCTACTGGAGAAGAGGACCGACCTGCGTGGGAACATAAGGTAAGTATGTATGTATGTGTGTATGTATGTAATAAAATTATACTTTCACGGTGTGTGTGTCTTGTTTTTTTTTGGGTATTTTTTTAGTGGTAGTACTACAGGTACCAGCGGGCCCGTTTTTCCGCCGCATGCTGGTACTTGTGGTTCTCCAAGTACAAGCATGCGGGGGAGGCTTGCTGGGACTTGTAGTACTGCTACTAAAAACAATATCTTTTATTTTACAACAAAGGCTATCAGCCCTCCCATCCGCAGCCCATTGGATGGGGGGGGACAGCCTCGGGCTTCACCCCTGGCCCTTGGGTGGCTGGGGGGGGGGGACCCCTTGATTGAAGGGGTCCCCACTCCCCCAGGGTACCCCGGCCAGGGGTGACTAGTTGGATTTTTGATGCCACGGCCGCAGGGCGCTGTATAAAAGTGACCCCCGGCTGTGGCATTATCTGTCCAGCTAGTGGAGCCCGGTGCTGGTTTTCAAAATACGGGGGACCCCTACTCTTTTTGTCCCCCGTATTTTTGGGACCAGGACCAGGCGCAGAGCCCGATGCTGGTTGCTTAAATATGGGGGAACCCCTGTCATTTTTTTTCCCATATTTCTGCAACCAGGATCGGCTCAAAGAGCCCGAGGCTGGTTATGCTTAGGAGGGGGGACCCCACGCAATTTTTTTTAGGATTTTACTTTGTTTAATTTAAAAAAAAAAAAAAATACGAACCCCAGCACGGATCACACAGATCCGGCCGAGATTGATTGTAAAAAAAACGGCAGTGTTTTGCTAATCACTGCCGTCAAATTAGGTAAAAAAACACGAATGACATCGACATCGGAAGCAAAGAAAAATACGAATACGACAGCTTAGTAAATTAGTCGTAATCAATTCAAAAAGTTGCAGTTTTACACTGCCGATGTCATTCGTGATTGAACTTTGACCTATTTTCGGAAATTACGAATCTTAGTAAATATACCCCATTGAGTAAAAAAAAGTGTGTTCAGCTAATTAATAGCCTGACACTCAGTCAAGAGCTGTGTCATAGAAGCACAGAAACATAGCATTTGATGGTAGACAAGAATCTCTTGGCCCATTTATTCTGTCCTTTAAAAGTAAGTAAAGGCATTTTAAGTTCATGAAAAGTTACACTTCAGGCTGCTTGCAACACAACACACAAGTTTTAATTTAAGAGTTCATTAATGCACTACAGAAATTCCCATACCTAAGAAAATACTTTTTTTAAACCCTAAGGCAGTGGTTCTCAAACTTTTTTAAATCACAGCACCCTAGAGTATCAGAATTATTAATACGGCACCCCTAGGCCAAAAGTTTCCTATTGAGAAATTTACAAAGAAATATTAAATTAACTAACTGGGGTATATTTACTAAGCTCCCGATTTTGACCGAGATGCCGTTTTTTCATCAAAGTGTCATCTCGGTCAATCTCGGTCATTTACAAAACACTAATCACGGCAGTGATGAGGGCATTCGTAATTTTTTGCTAGTTCAGGTAAAAAATTACGAATGAATACACCATCGGTCAAATTACGCCTGTTTAGATACGAATCTCGGTCATTTACTAAGCAAAAAAACACAAAACACTGCCGTGAATAATTACAATTCGCAAAAAAGTCCTAAAAAAAAACAGACCTGCTTTTTTTTTTCGTGATTTGAGATGCATGCAGGGATCCATGAGATCCGTGCATGTATATCAATGGGAAGTGGTGGGAAAGTGCTTTTTGTTGTTAAAAAAAAATGCGTGGGGTCCCCCCTCCTAAGCATAACCAGCCTCGGGCTCTTTGAGCCGATCCTGGTTGCAGAAATATGGGGAAAAAAATGACAGGGGTTCCCCCATATTTAAGCAACCAGCATCGGGCTCTGCGCCTGGTCCTGGTCCCAAAAATACGGGGGACAAAAAGAGTAGGGGTCCCCCGTATTTTTAAAACCAGCACCGGGCTCCACTAGCTGGACAGATAATGCCACAGCCGGGGGTCACTTTTATATAGCGCCCTGCGGCCGTGGCATCAAAAATCCAACTAGTCACCCCTGGCCGGGGTACCCTGGGGGAGTGGGGACCCCTTCAATCAAGGGGTCCCCCCCCCCCAGCCACCCAAGGGCCAGGGGTGAAGCCCGAGGCTGTCCCCCCCCATCCAATGGGCTGCGGATGGGAGGGCTGATAGCCTTTGTTGTAAAATAAAAGATATTGTTTTTAGTAGCAGTACTACAAGTCCCAGCAAGCCTCCCCCGCATGCTTGTACTTGGAGAACCACAAGTACCAGCATGCGGTGGAAAAACGGGCCCGCTGGTACCTGTAGTACTACCACTAAAAAAATACCCAAAAAAACACAAGACACACACACCGTGAAAGTATAATTTTATTACATACATACACACATACATACATACTTACCTTATGTTCCCACGCAGGTCGGTCCTCTTCTCCAGTAGAATCCAAGGGGTACCTGTTGAAGAAATTCTACTCACCAGATCCAGTGGTCCAGGCTCCTCGGCAAATCCAGGGATAATCCACGTACTTGAATAAAACAAAAAAACGGTTGCCCGACCACGAACTGAAAGGTGACCCATGTTTGCACATGGGTCACCTTTCCACGAATGCCAGAAACCCACTTTGCCTTCTGGCTAAGTGGGTTTCTTCAGCCAATCAGGGAGTGCCACGTTGTAGCACTCTCCTGATCAGCTGTGTGCTGCTGTCCTCACTGACAGGCAGCACGCGGCAGTGTTACAATGTAGCGCCTATGCGCTACATTGTAACCAATGATGGGAACTTTCTGCTCAGCGGTGACGTCACTTTAGGTCAACCGCAGGGCAGAAAGTTCCCATCATTGGTTACAATGTAGCGCATAGGCGCTACATTGTAACACTGCCGTGTGCCGCCTGTCAGTGAGGACAGGAGCACACAGCTGATCAGGAGAGTGCTACAACGTGGCACTCCCTGATTGGCTGAAGAAACCCACTTAGCCAGAAGGCAAAGTGGGTTTCTGGCATTCGTGGAAAGGTGACCCATGTGCAAACATGGGTCACCTTTCAGTTCGTGGTCGGGCAACCGTTTTTTTGTTTTATTCAAGTACGTGGATTATCCCTGGATTTGCCGAGGAGCCTGGACCACTGGATCTGGTGAGTAGAATTTCTTCAACAGGTACCCCTTGGATTCTACTGGAGAAGAGGACCGACCTGCGTGGGAACATAAGGTAAGTATGTATGTATGTGTGTATGTATGTAATAAAATTATACTTTCACGGTGTGTGTGTCTTGTGTTTTTTTGGGTATTTTTTTAGTGGTAGTACTACAGGTACCAGCGGGCCCGTTTTTCCACCGCATGCTGGTACTTGTGGTTCTCCAAGTACAAGCATGCGGGGGAGGCTTGCTGGGACTTGTAGTACTGCTACTAAAAACAATATCTTTTATTTTACAACAAAGGCTATCAGCCCTCCCATCCGCAGCCCATTGGATGGGGGGGGGACAGCCTCGGGCTTCACCCCTGGCCCTTGGGTGGCTGGGGGGGGGGGACCCCTTGATTGAAGGGGTCCCCACTCCCCCAGGGTACCCCGGCCAGGGGTGACTAGTTGGATTTTTGATGCCACGGCCGCAGGGCGCTATATAAAAGTGACCCCCGGCTGTGGCATTATCTGTCCAGCTAGTGGAGCCCGGTGCTGGTTTTAAAAATACGGGGGACCCCTACTCTTTTTGTCCCCCGTATTTTTGGGACCAGGACCAGGCGCAGAGCCCGATGCTGGTTGCTTAAATATGGGGGAACCCCTGTCATTTTTTTTCCCATATTTCTGCAACCAGGATCGGCTCAAAGAGCCCGAGGCTGGTTATGCTTAGGAGGGGGGACCCCACGCAATTTTTTTTAGGATTTTACTTTGTTTAATTTAAAAAAAAAAAAATACGAACCCCAGCACGGATCACACAGATCCGGCCGAGATTGATTGTAAAAAAAAACGGCAGTGTTTTGCTAATCACTGCCGTCAAATTAGGTAAAAAAACACGAATGACATCGACATCGGAAGCAAAGAAAAATACGAATACGACAGCTTAGTAAATCCATCGTAATCAATTCAAAAAGTTGCAGTTTTACACTGTCGATGTCATTCGTGATTGAACTTTGACCTTTTTTCGGAAATTACGAATCTTAGTAAATTTACCCCACTGTGTCTAAATGTCATCGTTAGGTTCAATTATGTGATGAGGGACAGGATTTGCATCTGTTTGCCCACATAGTTTATAGATGAAAGCCACCAGCTCTGGCTGCCTATTACGGTGACCATAAATAATTTGAATTGGTCCTTGACCACCAATCCATGGCACCCCTTCAAGTGTATGAAGGCACCCCTGCAAGTGTCTTGAGGCACCACAGGGAGCCACGGCACACAGTTTGAGAACCACTGCCCTAAGGTATGCATTATGTAGCCTAAGACAGTGTTGAGACATCAGCAGGGCTTAAAGTGGTCCTTGAGAAGTGGTGGAACTCATTTCCTCTGCCACCTCCCCCTCACATTAGGCATAGCCAGGGCCAGTGCTAGGGTTTTCGGAACCCCCCTGTACACTATAAATTTGTGCCCTGCCTCCCATACTTCATAAAGAGACAGCGGTCTCACAAGGAAGGTCTGGGGTCACACAATAGTACCCCAATTCAAATTATACTACACAGTAGCACAATCGTATTCACATTACACTGCCTGTAGTGCCCCTTATTAATATTACAGCACATAGTAATACCCTTTATTCATGTTACGTCACTCAGCAGTGCCCCTTATTCACGTTATGCTACACAGTGGTTCCCCTTATAAACATTATGCCACACAGTAGTGCCCCCTAATACACAATGCCCACATTAGTGTCCCTTATACACATAATGCCCACAGTAGTTGTGCTGCTTATACACATAATGCCCACAGTAGTAGTACCCCTTACACATAATCCCACAATTATGCCTCTTATACACATAATGCCCAAAGTAGTGCCACTTATACTATAATGCCCACAGTAGTAGTGCCCCTTATACACGTAATGCCGACAGTAGTGACCATTGTACATATCTCTGCCTGTGTTACTCCAGCAGTTCACCACCTGTGTCCCTCCAGCCCCCTCTCATCTTATCGCATGTCCAGAGCCTGCTTCTTTCAATGGCACTTCTTCACTTCAGTGGCGGTGATGGCATGATGTCACATATGCCATGTCAGAAAAGGAAGCCACTGGGACCTGGGGAGGGGATGAACACTGTCCAACAGATAAAAGAAATACCGGGTGGGGCGGGCCATAGAACTGAGGAAGGGGGAGTTGGCAGCAGCTCATAAGTGACACCAGCACCGCCTGAATCATTTATTGATGTGGGAGGCAGGATGGGCTTTTTTATTGGAATTACTGTGCAGGGCCATGGGTAGGTGGAACTAGCTCAACCTACCATTACAGGTGGTGGAACTCAGTTCCACCCTGTTCCCCCCCACTTTATCCCCTGGACATTAGCTGTTATTATAACTACAAAAGAGTTGCGCTGACAGAGCAGTCAGTTAAAAATTGTCATTGGTGTAAACACAAGTATTATTATTAACCTTTATTTATATGGCACCACATGGAGTCCACTATACCTTCCCGAATTTGTAAAGAGAGAAAGAATGAAAAGAACAGGAAAAAAGTTTTTACAGTACAGAACATTGCAGGACAAGGTTTATAACATTTCTGCAGTAGCAGTCATAGTACCCAAATAAGCAGTGGGGTGGCCATGCTCAAAGGTTTGGTGCTATTTTTGGAAGTGGAAAGGTAATGGGGGTGATTCCGAGTTGTTCGCTCGCTAGCTGCTTTTAGCAGCATTGCACACGCTAGGCCGCCGCCCTCTGGGAGTGTATCTTAGCATAGCAGAATTGCGAACAAAAGATTAGCAGAATTGCGAATAGAAAATTCTTAGCAGTTTCTGAGTAGCTCGAGACTTACTCCTACACAGCGATTAGCTCAGCCCGTTTCGTTCCTGGTTTGATGTCACAAACACGCCCTGCATTCGGCCAGCCATTCCCCAGTTTCTCCAGACACTCCCGCGTTTTATCCTGGCACGCCTGCGTTTTTCCGCACACTCCCAGAAAACGGTCAGTTTCCACCCAGAAACACCCACTTCCTGTCAATCACACTCCGATCACTTCAACGATGAAAATTCTTAGTTTGGACGTGAGTAAATCTACTAAGTTTTGTGCTAAAATACTTAGCGCATGCGCATTGCGTACCATGCGCATTTTTGCCTTAATCGCTCCGTTGCGAAAATCGGCAATGAGCGAACAACTCGGAATGACCCCCAATGATGGTTTCAATGAGGAAAAGCACGAGGGAAGAGGACCCTGCTCATGAGAGCTTACACTCTAAACAGAGGAGCTAGCTGAAAAATCTCAGCATACGTTTATTCATAAAACATTCTGGAATTCACGCCTCAGTCTTTAGTAATGAAAATACATCCAAATTGATAACAAGTAAACCAGTCCGAAAAAAAAAACAGTATTTACAGTACTTTGTATGGTAATATATTTGTATTTGGGCTGAACACTGTAGCAAACAAAATAGCAACAAAATAGTCAGATTCTGAACAAGAATTCATATCAACATAATTGATCCAAGGGCTATTTTTGAAAATGTAATAATGTAATAATCCATAGCTTAGAGTTAAAATGTACTTGCTGTGCCCAACTCCTGAACGGCATTCAAACTGTCATAACTATACATATACTCCAGGGGCTGGGAGCCAGAGCATGGCATAGCCTGCAGTGGAAGGTAAGTACTGCTGGTATACCCTAAGGACATCCCGCCCTGTGTGATGGCACCAGGCGCTTGCCACTACTTAACAACAACCAAGGTGACAGTTGACACACTGACAAATTCAGGGGGGCACCAAGGCATGTGCCTTCCCTGTCATTAAGGAGATTTTTTTTATTTAATCAGTGGCTTCTGGCTATCAGTCAGCCCTCACCTAGGCCAGTGGCAGAATTAGCGGCGATGTAGCCGGTACATTGCATCAGGGCCTGTCGCTATACAGTCGCCAGCATTATAATGAGTCAAATTTACTCATCTTTACTATGCTGCCGTGGATGTCCTTGGCCCAGCCCACTGAAGCCCCGGCCTCTTCAAATGATGTTAGGTCCCTCCCCACCAGATCCTTAAGTAGCCGACCATGAACCTATACCCTGCAGTGCTGCTGCTGACAGGGGATCAGGATGTTTGTACAGCTGGCTGCTGCTTCTGAACACTGAACCTCAGACGTCTGTAAACAGTACTGGGGAGTAGATGGGTGGGCATGAGCGTGAGCGTGTGTGTGTGTGTGTGTGTGTGTGTGTGTTTGTGTGTGTGTGTATACTGTATACTAGAGATGTGCCTCGGACACTTTTCGGGTTTTGTGTTTTGGTTATAGATCTGGATATCCGCT
The DNA here is from genome assembly GCF_028390025.1 of Pseudophryne corroboree. Classification (NCBI taxonomy): domain Eukaryota; kingdom Metazoa; phylum Chordata; class Amphibia; order Anura; family Myobatrachidae; genus Pseudophryne; species Pseudophryne corroboree. The sequence goes on from NC_086445.1 coordinate 842,434,469, forward strand.
CGTGTTTTGGATCTGGATTGGTTTTGCCAAAACCACCCTTTTCGGGTTTTGGTTTTGGAACTGGATGATTTTTGAAAAAACATAAAAACAGCTAAAATCACAGAATTTGGGGGTAATTTCGATCCTACGGTATTATTAACCTCAATGATATTCATTTCCACTCATTTCCAGTCTATTCTGAACACCTCACACCTCACAATATTGTTTTTAGGCCAACAGGTTGCACCGAGGTAGCTGGATGACTAAGCTAAGCGACACAAGTGGGCAGCACAAACACCTTGCCCATCTAGGAGTGGCACTGCAGTGGCAGACAGGATGGCAGTTTTAAAAACTAGGTCCGAAAGAGCACATAACGCAAAGAAAAAAAAGAGGTGCAAGATGGAATTGACCCATCCTTATGTTGTATGGACAGGACATGCACACTTTAACAACCAATCATTTCAACGACAGGTTCTGCCACACGACTGTGGATTAAATGATTGGTTTGTTTGGGCCCCCACAAAAAAAGAAGCAATCAATCCCCCCACCAAAAAAGAAGCAATTAATCTCTCCTTTCACAAACTGGCTCTACAGAGGCAAGGTGTTGTCCTCATCCTCCGATTCCTCACCCCTTTCAGATTGTACATCCTCATCCTCACAGAGTATTAATTCGACCCCACTGGAATCCACCATCACAGGTCCCTGTGTACTTTCTGGAGGCAATTGATGGTAAAGGTCTTCCTAGAGGAATTTATCATTCATTTTGATGAACATCATCTTCTCCACATTTCGTACAGTTTCCTCCTACGCCGATCGCTGACAAGGTTACCGGCTGGAGGTGGGGGCAACATAGGTAAAATAAAGCCAGTTTGTGCAAGGGCATCCAAATTGCCTCTTTTTCCTGCCAGTATACATACGGACTGTCTGACATGCCTACTTGGATGCTGTCACCGATATAATCCTCCACCATTCTTTCAATGGTGACAGCATCATATGCAGTGACAGTGCACATGTCAGTAATTGTTGGCAGGTCCTTCAGTCCGGACCATATGTCAACACTTGCTCCTGACTGCCCTGCATCAACGCCAGTGGGTAGGCTAGGAAATGTAATCCTTTTCCTCTCAGCCCCAGTTGCGGGAGAAAATGAAGTAGGAGCTGTTGACGGGTCACGTTCCGCTTGAGTTGACAATTTTCTCACCAGCAGGTCTTTGCACCTCTGCACACTTGTGTCTGCCAGAAAGAGAGATACAACATAGGCTTTAAACCTAGGATTGAGAATGGTGACAAAAACTGATTTCAACAGATTGACCACCCCTGAATCCTGGCATAGCGAATGAAGGGCTCCTTCCACAATTCCCACATACTTTGCGGAATCACTCCATCTTAGCACCTCCTTCAATTTCTCTAGCTGCTTCTTCAAAAGTCTGATGAGGGGAATGCCCTGACTCAAGCTGGCAGTGTCTGAAACTGACTTCACGTGTGGCAAGTTCGAAGGGTTGGAGAACCTTGCACAAGATGGAAATTATTCTCCACTGTACTTGAGTCAGGTGCATTCCCCCTCCTTTGTCTTTATCGTAGGTGGATGTGTAGGCTTGAATGGCCTTTTGCTGCTCCTCCATCCTCTGAACCATATAGAGTGTTGAATTCCACCTCGTTACCACCTCTTGCTTCAGGTGATGGCAGGGCAGGTTCAGGAGTGTTTGTTGGCACTCTAGTCTTTGGCACACAGTCACTGAATGTCGAAAGTGGCCCATGATTTTTCAAGCCACTGAAAGCATCTCCTACATGTCCCTGTCATTTTTCAAAAAATTCTGAACCACCAAATTAATTGTATGTGCAAATCATGGGAAGTGCAGGAATTTGCCCAGATGTAATGCACGTACAATGGCCCTCATTCCGAGTTGTTCGCTCGTTGCCGATTTTCGCTTTATTGCGATTAGTCGCTTACTGCGCATGCGCAAGGTTCGCAGAGCGCATGCGCTTAGTTATTTTACAGAAAAGTTAGGTATTTTACTCACGACATTACGAGGTTTTTTCATCGTTCTGGTGATGGTAGTGTGATTGACAGGAAGTGGGTGATTCTGGGCGGAAACTGGCCATTTTCTGGGAGTGTGCGAAAAAACGCTGGCGTTTCTGGGAAAAACGCGGGAGTGGCTGGAGAAACGGGGGAGTGTCTGGGCGAACACTGGGTGTGTTTGTGACGTCAAACCAGGAACAAAACTGACTGAACTGATCGCAATGGCTGAGTAAGTCTGGAGCTACTCAGACACTGCTAAGAAATTTCTATTCGCAATTGTGCTAATCTTTCGTTCGCAATTCTGCTAAGCTAAGATACACTCCCAGAGGGCGGCGGCTTAGCGTGTGCAATGATGCTAAAAGCAGCTAGCGAGCGAACAACTCGGAATGAGGGCCAATATTGGTGGTGTTGTCAGATATAAGAAATCCCCAGGAGAGTCTAATTGGGGTAAGCCATTGTGCTATGATGTCCCTCAGTTTCCGTAAAAGGTTGTCAGCAGTGTGCTTCTTACATAAACTGGTGATACACAGCATAGCCTGCCTAGGAACGAGTTGGCATTTGTGAGATGCTACTACTGGTGCCGCTGCTGTTGTTGCAGCGGGAGGCAATACATCTACCCAGTGGGCTGTCAAAGTCATGTTCTCCTTAGTTTGCCCTGCTCCACTTGTCCACATGTCCGTGGTTAAGTGGACACTGGGTACAACCGCATTTTTCAGGACACTGGTGACACTTTTCTTAATGTCCCTGTACAGTCCAGGAATCGCTTGCCTAGTGAAGTGGAATCTAGGTGGGATTTTGTACCAAGGACACAGTACATCCGTCAACTGTCTAAATCCCACTGCACTAATGGCGGATACCAGACGCATGTCTAACACCAGCATAATTGTTATGGCCTCAGTAATATGCTTTGTAACAGGATGACTGCTGTCATATTTATCTTCTTCATAAAGGACTGTTGGACAGTCAATTGCTTAGTTGAAGTAGTACAAGTGGTCTTCCGGCTTCCTCTCTGGGATGACAATTGACTCCAATCAGCAGCAACAACAGCAGCGGTAGCAGCAGTAGGCATACCACTCAAGGATCCTCCAGAGGAATCCCGGTTAGGAGAGGACACGTCAGTCATGACAGTGACATGGCCTGCAGGACTACTTACGTTCCTGAATGAGGAGGAAATTGATGTTGAGGGAGTTGGTGGTGTTGCTTGCAGGAGCTTGGGTACAAGAGGAAGAAGGGATTTAGGTGTCAGTGGACTGCTTATGCTCTTACCCAAAGTTTCTGAACTTAACAATGACTTCTGATGAATGCGCTGCAGGTGACGTATAAGGGAGGATGTTCCTAGGTTGTTAATGTCCTTACCCCTACTTATTATGGATTAACAGTCAGAAAAAACCAAAACAAAGAAGTGTTGGTAAGTAGACTCTTTTTTGGGAGCACTCTAATTCAAAGGATGGCAATGTAATTTGTTACTGATAAAACCATTTTTATTAGGTAACACGTAAAATAAGAATTAAGGAGTATCTGCATTGAAAGTTAAAAGCTTTGCGAAAATATGAAAAAAAGAGAGTTTATAAGTAATACGTGATATCCATATCACAATCTACCAATTGCCGGAAATTATGGCTGTGGTAACAAAATTCATTAATCATTGCACATTGTGACTCATGTATTGTATGACCATCATTTATTCAGCAGATATCCATTATGGATTGTGGTAAATGCAGAGAATTAAATCATAGGCCATATAAGAGTCCGGTACCCAATAGTATATGTCTAGGTGACACTATATAGGGGAGTCAACTTATTGCAGTACCAGGGTGTTCAGAGGTGGTCTCCCATCCTAGTACTAGCCCGGCCTTTCACTGCTTAGCTTCCAAGGTCAGAAGAGATTGGGAATCTCCAGTGAGGTATGACCGCAAATGTCGTACTCACCCTATTGAGTCACCCAAATGTGTGCAGCCAATTGGTTTAGTCACCTTGTGACATGGCAGCCACAGTGAAATATGAGCATGGGTGATGGCCTGTTTTGTGGAAAAAAGGTTTTTTTCAAAACACGCAATATCCACAATTAGGACTTGCCTATCACCGCTGCAAACCAATATTTTGAAAATTCAATTGCCCAATATTTTTAGTGCAGATGACGCTATAGGGGAATCAATTTATTGCGGTACCAGGGTGTTCAGAGGTGGTCACCCATCCTATTACTAACCCGGCCTTTCACTGCTTAGCTTCCAAGGTCAGAAGAGATTGGGCATTCCCAGTGAGGTATGACCGCAAATATTGTACTCACCCTTTTGAGTCATCCAGGTTCATAAGTATGTAACTGACATAATTGATATTTGTATGTCTATATAGTACAATGGTCAAAAAAATGAGATAATGTGCAGCCACCAGGCTTAGCTACCCTGTGACATATCAACCACAGACAATAATATACATATGAGTGAAGGCCTATTATGCGGGTAAAATTCCTGAACACCACACAATGTCCACAATTAGGACTTGCCTTTCACTCCAAGAAACACCCAGAGGGCACCAGACCGGCCGTACCAAATTATACCGCTATATAAATGCAGGTTATAATTAAACTGCGCATCTTAAATGTGGCAGTAGGTTTTCAAAATAATAATTAGTGATAGTACACCCCTATGCACTTAACCAGATAATGGCTATAATGTGCCTTATGCCTGGAACCTATAATCAGTACTTGTATGATTGTAGGAAAGCAGGCTGTGACTAGATGCTTGTAGATACTTAGCACAAGTATTTGCTGAGGTTTACCATTGATATATTGGTGAGTTTCGAATGGAGAGACACACAGTCATTAGTACATATGAGTTAGTGGTAGCTTGCTATTGATGTTTGTAGCAAGTATGGATGATCCCAGCTTTGTATACCTTATTGCTGAGGGAGAAAAAATAATGCATTACTTATGATGTTGCTAGTTGGAACAGTTTATCCAGTTTAATTTGCAGTTGTGCATGGTTGTTTGACATGCATATATAGCTCGATGAATGTTGGTTGCTCAGGAAAATTGAATTGATTGTGCTAACAAGCTTAATAATTAAAGTGCAGTTCACAAAGTACAAAGTGCGGGGTATACGATACCAGCTCCGGTGTCGCTGTCACTGCGAGACCCGCTTGTTGCTGTGCCCGTGCTTCCAGGGCTGCAGCGGCGTGTGGCCGGGGTCTCCTCGTTCAGAAGACGGAGCTGTGCGGCCGTTGCCTGGTAACCGTCCTAGGGATTCCGGCTAATGCGGTCACGTGTGCGCATCACGTGATCGCGATACTTCCTCCTCCTGACGTACGTTTCGCATTGTATGCTTGATCAGTCACGTCCTGATCAAGCATACAATGCGAAACGTACGTCAGGAGGAGGAAGTATCGCGATCACGTGATGCGCACACGTGACCGCATTAGCCGGAATCCCTAGGACGGTTACCAGGCAACGGCCGCACAGCTCCGTCTTCTGAACGAGGAGACCCCGGCCACACGCCGCTGCAGCCCTGGAAGCACGGGCACAGCAACAAGCGGGTCTCGCAGTGACAGCGACACCGGAGCTGGTATCGTATACCCCGCACTTTGTACTTTGTGAACTGCACTTTAATTATTAAGCTTGTTAGCACAATCAATTCAATTTTCCTGAGCAACCAACATTCATCGAGCTATATATGCATGTCAAACAACCATGCACAACTGCAAATTAAACTGGATAAACTGTTCCAACTAGCAACATCATAAGTAATGCATTATTTTTTCTCCCTCAGCAATAAGGTATACAAAGCTGGGATCATCCATACTTGCTACAAACATCAATAGCAAGCTACCACTAACTCATATGTACTAATGACTGTGTGTCTCTCCATTCGAAACTCACCAATATATCAATGGTAAACCTCAGCAAATACTTGTGCTAAGTATCTACAAGCATCTAGTCACAGCCTGCTTTCCTACAATCATACAAGTACTGATTATAGGTTCCAGGCATAAGGCACATTATAGCCATTATCTGGTTAAGTGCATAGGGGTGTACTATCACTAATTATTATTTTGAAAACCTACTGCCACATTTAAGATGCGCAGTTTAATTATAACCTGCATTTATATAGCGGTATAATTTGGTACGGCCGGTCTGGTGCCCTCTGGGTGTTTCTTGGAGTGAAAGGCAAGTCCTAATTGTGGACATTGTGTGGTGTTCAGGAATTTTACCCGCATAATAGGCCTTCACTCATATGTATATTATTGTCTGTGGTTGATATGTCACAGGGTAGCTAAGCCTGGTGGCTGCACATTATCTCATTTTTTTGACCATTGTACTATATAGACATACAAATATCAATTATGTCAGTTACATACTTATGAACCTGGATGACTCAAAAGGGTGAGTACAATATTTGCGGTCATACCTCACTGGGAATGCCCAATCTCTTCTGACCTTGGAAGCTAAGCAGTGAAAGGCCGGGTTAGTAATAGGATGGGTGACCACCTCTGAACACCCTGGTACCGCAATAAATTGATTCCCCTATAGCGTCATCTGCACTAAAAATATTGGGCAATTGAATTTTCAAAATATTGGTTTGCAGCGGTGATAGGCAAGTCCTAATTGTGGATATTGCGTGTTTTGAAAAAAACCTTTTTTCCACAAAACAGGCCATCACCCATGCTCATATTTCACTGTGGCTGCCATGTCACAAGGTGACTAAACCAATTGGCTGCACACATTTGGGTGACTCAATAGGGTGAGTACGACATTTGCGGTCATACCTCACTGGAGATTCCCAATCTCTTCTGACCTTGGAAGCTAAGCAGTGAAAGGCCGGGCTAGTACTAGGATGGGAGACCACCTCTGAACACCCTGGTACTGCAATAAGTTGACTCCCCTATATAGTGTCACCTAGACATATACTATTGGGTACCGGACTCTTATATGGCCTATGATTTAATTCTCTGCATTTACCACAATCCATAATGGATATCTGCTGAATAAATGATGGTCATACAATACATGAGTCACAATGTGCAATGATTAATGAATTTTGTTACCACAGCCATAATTTCCGGCAATTGGTAGATTGTGATATGGATATCACGTATTACTTATAAACTCTCTTTTTTTCATATTTTCGCAAAGCTTTTAGCTTTCAATGCAGATACTCCTTAATTCTTATTTTACGTGTTACCTAATAAAAATGGTTTTATCAGTAACAAATTACATTGCCATCCTTTGAATTAGAGTGCTCCCAAAAAAGAGTCTACTTACCAACACTTCTTTGTTTTGGTTTTTTCTGACTGTCTAAATTTGACTCTGGGGAGCACCACTGGAAGCAACATTTATTGGGATTAGGATTAAATTTCCATATACCCCCAGTTGCTATATCTAGAAGCAATTCAGGGATAATTCAGTTTTTCAGAGGCTACTATTTATCAGATCAAGGACTTGTGCGGTTCCCAATATTTTTCTTTCTATTATTATGGATTAACAAAGGCAACACACGGCTTTACACCTGTTGTCCGGATTTGTGGAGTAATAATTCCACACTGAAGAGGTGGCTTTTTTGGTATTTCGCCCAGGCATTACAATGGGCTTTCTCATCCCATGGACAACAACTGTCTCAGCTGCTGCCTTATTCAAACAAACCACATCACCATCAGAATCCTCATTGTCAACTTCTTCCTCAGCGCCAGCTACACCAATATCCTCCTCATCCTGGTGTACGTCTACAGTGACATCCTCAATCTAAATATCAGCAAGTGGACTGACAGTGCTCCTCCAAGCACTTGCAGAAGGCATGCAAATGGTGGTAGGAACCTCCTCTTTCCATACAGTTTTGGGAAGGTCAGACCAAGACATCGCAACCACGGACACACTTGGACTCTAATTGGGGATTTGTGATATCTGTGGACGCACAGTTGTTTTTTCCTGTGCTTTAACAAGCTTCATTTTTTGAATTTTTTGAGAGGGAGGAGGTTTTCCATCCTTATGAGAAGCTGAGCCACCAGTCATGAACATAGGCCAAGACCGTATCCTTTCCTTGCCACGTCGTGTCGTAAATGGCATATTGCCAATTTTACATTTCTCATCTGATAATTTTTTTTAATGATAATTAATTTTTGCTTCTTGGATTTTACATGCCCTCTATGACATTGGGCAGTGGCCTTAGCAGACAACGTTGATGAAATTGCATCATCAGAGTCATGACTGGTGGCAGCAGCAGCTTCAGCACTAGTACTAGAACTGGAAGTGGTTCCTGATCTTCCGCTATTTTGTCCTCCAAATTGATGTTCTCCATTTCACAGAACAACACCGCTTTATTATTACAGCACACAGAACAGTGCCCCTTTATTTTCACAGCACCGCTATATTCTTGCAGCATACAGGAACAGTGTACTTTTATTTTAACAACAGCACCCCTGTATTTTTACAGCATTCAGGACCAGTGTACTTTTATTTTAACAACAGCACCCCTGAATTTTTACAGCATACAGGACCAGTGTGCTTTTATTTTAACAACAGCACCTCTGAATTTTTACATCATACAGGGTCAGTGTGCATTTATTTTAACAACAGCACCCACCCATGTATTTTTACAGCATACAGGAACAGTGTGCATTTATTTTAACAACTACACCTCTGAATTTTTACAACATACAGGGCCAGTGTACTTTTAATTTAACAACAGCACCCCTGAATTTTTACAGCATACAAGACAGAGCCAGCACCCCTGTATTTTCACAGCATACAGGACCAGTGTGCATTTTTTTTAACAACTGAACCCCTGTATTTTCACAGCATACAGGAGGACAGTGCCTCTGCCCCTGTACAACACAGAGATAGCCAGAACAGCAACACCCATGTACAGCTGCAGCACCCCTAACAGCACATGAAACACCAATGACAGCCAGGATAGCACCCCTAACAGCACAGGGACACCACCGTGACAGGAACAGAAGCCCTACAGAGCACACACTGACCCAACTCCATCACCCACAGAGAGACAGAGGTCTGTCTCCCTCACTCTCCTTATATGGAATCCAAAACCCACGAGAATCCGACAGCGGGATGATGACATTTTGCCTCGTTCTGGATTCCAAGTCTGGTGGAAGTCCCGAGCCAGACTCGAATTCTGGCTCAGATCGTGATAATTGTGGGGGGTTCGGTTCTCTGAGAACCGAACCCGCTCATCTCTAATATATACACACTATTTTAGCTGTGGAAGACCTCAATCTACATCATGCTCCCCCTCTCAACTCTGCCTTCTCTCTGACTGCCCCCCCTAGCATTTACATGCCACCCCTCATCAAAAACCCATCTAGCCAACCCCCCACTCCGATAACATTATGGCTCCAAATACATTCTATAGTACTTCTTTTGCATGAGTATGATGTATCAGCTGATACTAGAATGTGATATAATGTGTTTCAGGGGCATTACAATGTGGCATAGTGTGCACCCCAACCCTTTTGCGTCTCCATATTGTTGCTCACTCTAACACATCTTTTACGCAAGTAAGGTGTATCAGGCAAACTACAATTTGGCATAATGTGTATCAGGGGCAATACAAAGTATCATAATGCATCTCTAGGGGTTCTACCATGCAGCATAATGTGTTACAGGGGCACCACAAAGGGGCATAATGTGTATTGGGGCACTGTGATGAGTCTGATTCTGAGTCATATGCAGAAGTGTATGCAGCATCTATTGGCAGTTTCTGTCTGCTACTTTATGCTAATGTGCTACAAGCTTTTCCTCTGTTTACTTACCCTGCCTGCAGTACCTGTGCCCTTCTCCCAAACTGATCCAGCCAAGCCAGCATCTCCCCATCACTTCCACCTGTCACCCACTGTCTCTACCCATCACCCTCTATGTCACCAACTGCCTCCCCCTTGTATCACACACTGCCTCTCCCCATTGCCCGCTGCATTTCCCCATCACCCACTGCCTCTCTGAATCATCCACTACATCACTGACAGCTTCCCCTTGCCTCACCCATTGTCTCTCCCTATCATCCACTGCTTAACCCTCTGTCTCTCCCCTGCCCTGCATCAATATCTAAGGTACAGTACAGTATAACCTATCCCCATCATACAGATATGTCATTCCCTTTGAGGCCACGTCCCTTGTAGTGAGGCCATGCCCACTTTCCCAGGAGAGTGCGCTCCTTCGGCACATGCAAATAACCACCCCACCCCCTTCTGCTGTCATGGTTCCCCCTTCCATTTTGTTCAGGATCCGGACCTGGGTGATAGAAACTTCAACAATAGTAAATAGTCAGTTCACTTGTAAAGAACAGCATGCACATTAGGAACAGATAGTGATTCCTCTGTCAATGAAATTACATGTTAAAGTGTAATGATACCATTACCAATACAGTGAAACCTTCCCTGGTATGGCATTTCAAGGCACTCCAATTAGAATGCTGTCTACAAAGCTTCTTAAGCTTCTAATTGTGTAGATGAATACCACTATTGGCTGCGCTGTTCTAGAGGTATTCGGTAGTGGCCCAAATAAGGGCTAGATGATTGTTTTTTTTCTGATTCCTTGTCTATTGGTAAGTAAAGTTCATTAATGTTGAAATTTTGCTGGCTGAGACCTGGTTTGGCAACAAACACTGCATCACAGACAAAAGATTGCTACCAAACTAAATACTACTTTGGTTTTATTGTCAGTACCGCAAACAAGATTCAGATATGGATGAGATTGTCCATATTGGCTTGCATGCATAAACGAGCTGTCACCAATGACGAAAGAGCGTAGGGCCGTGCATCATTCATCATTGGTGCCTACATACTGGAAGATATTTATGAACCAGATCGTTTATAACTTTCAGTGCTATTGCTTTGTGTGTAGGGCCCATTAGTGCTTATCTAACAAATCTATTAGATCGCTCAGCATCTCAAGCACTGATCACACCACCGACATGAAAAATAAGTCTGATGAAATCTACACCCAAAAAAATATAATCTTGTGTTTAAGGTGATGCATAAAAATAAACATATCCTGCAATGATCCATCAATTCCATATCTGACAAGTTGCTCTCCTCATGATGAGCAAAATTATTCTCAACCTGAATTATATAGCATTTAGAATTGGTAGATGACTGTGTAAAAACTACAGATGAGCGGGTTCCGTTCTCCGAGAACCGAACCCTACCGAACATTATGTCCTGAGCCCGACTCCGAGGTCCGCTCAAGACTTCCCGCCAGACTCGGAAACCAGAATGAGGGAAAACGCCATCATCCCGCTGACGGAGTCTCGCAGGTTTTGGATTCCATATAAGGAGCCGCGCATAGCCGCCATTTTCACTCTGGAATTGGAGAGTGTAGCGAGAGGACATGTCTCCATCCTCAGTGTCTGTGCGGGAAAGTGGGGTGGCGATTCCAGTGCTGTCTTCTGCTGCTCAGTCCAGTGTAGTTACTTATGCTGCATCAGTCCAGTCACAGTGGTGGTGTCCTCTGCTGCCATATGTCCAGTGTAGCTGTGTAAGTCCAGTGCAGTGGTGCTGTGTTTTCCTGCTAAAGTACAGTGGTAGTGTCTTGTGCTGCATCAGTCCAGTCACAGTGGTGGTGTCTTCTGCTGCCATATGTCCAGTGTAGCTGTGTAAGTCCAGTGCAGTGGTGCTGTGTTTTCCTGCTAAAGTACAGTGGTAGTGTCTTGTGCTGCATCAGTCCAGTCACAGTGGTGGTGTCTTCTGCTGCCATATGTCCAGTGCTGCTGTATAACTCTAGTCCAGTGGTGCTGTGTTGTACTGCATCAGTCCAGTGGTGGTGTCTTCTGCTGCATCAGTCCAGTCACAGTGGTGGCATCTTCTGCTGCCATATGTCCAGTGCTGCTGTATAAGTCCAGACCATTGCAGTGGTGCTGTGTTGTCCTGCATTAGTCCAGTGGTGGTGTCCCTGTGCTGCTGTAAAATTCCAGTAATACTGCCATATATGTCCAGTGGTACTGCCATATAAATCCAGTGATACTGCCGTATATGTCCAGTGGTACTGCCATATAATTCCAGTGATACTGCCATGTATATCCAGTGGTACTGCCGTTTAAATCCAGTGGTACTGCCATATAAATACATTACAGTGATACTGCCGGATAAGTCCATTTATACTGCCGTATATGTCCAGTGGTACTGCCATATAAATCCAGTCCAGTGATACTGCCGTATATGTCCAGTGGTACTGCCGTATAAATCCAGTACAGTGATACTGCCATATATGTCCAGTGGTACTGCCGTATAAATCCAGTCCAGTGCTACTGCCATATAAGTCCAGTGGTTTTGCCATATAATTCCAGTGATACCGCCATATACGTCCAGTGGTCCTGCCATATAAATCCAGTGGTACTGCCGTATATAAATCCAGTCCAGTGGTACTGCCATATAATTCCAGTGGTACTGCCATATAATTCCAGTGATATTGCCGTATATGTCCAGTGGTACCTCTGTATAAATCCAGTCCAGTGGTACTGCCGTATAAGTCCAGTGGTACTGCCGTATAAATCCAGTGATACTGCCGTATATGTCCAGTGGTACTGCCGTATAAAACCAGTCCAGTGATACTGCCGTATAAGTACCGTGATACTGCCGTATAAGTCCCATCCAGTGGTACTGCCGTATAAGTCCAGTCAAGTGGTGCTGCCATATATGTTCAGTGGTGCTGTCATGTGCTGTATATTATTTACTCCAAATAAAGGGGTTATTAATATTTAATCCAAATAATTTTTACGGGGTTTGCACTGTGTGGTGTAGAGGTACTGTACGCTTTCCTGTGCTGAATTTTGTTATATAACTCCAGAAAAATAATGGAAAACAAAAATTTGGGGGATAAAATAGGGAAAGATCAAGAACCACTTCCTCCTACTGCTGCTGTTGCCACTGCTGTTGTTGCTGCTGGGAGTAAATCATCATTCCAGAGGGGAAGTCAGAAGACTACTTGTACTACTTCAACTAAGAAAATGATTGTCCAACAGTCCTTTGCGAGGATGATAAAATATGACAGCAGTCATCCTGTTGCAAAGCAGATAACTGAGGCCTTGAAAGCTATGTTGATGTTATACGTGCATACAGTATCCACCATTAGTGCATTGGGACTGCAGTGCCACTCCTAGATGGGCCATGTGTTTGTGCCACACACTTGTGTCACTTAGTTTAGTCATAAAGCTACCTCATTGCACCTCTTTTACTTCTTTGCATGATGTGCTGTTTGGGGACTATTTTTTTTAGTGCCATTCTGTCTGCCACTGCAGTGCCACTCAAAGATGGGCCAGGTGTTTGGGTTCACAATCTTGTGTCGCTTAGCTTAGTCATACAGTACATCTACCTCATTGCACTTCAATTACTTCTTTGCATGATGTGCTGTTTGGGGCCTATTTTTTTTAGTGCTATACTGTCTGCCATTGCAGTGCCACTCCTAGATGGGCCAGGTGTTTGAGCTGCATACTTGAGTCGCTTAACTTAGTCATACATCTACCTCATTGTACCTCTTTTACTTCTTTTCATGATGTGCTGTTTGGGGACTAGTTTATTTTAAGTGCCATTCTGTCTGCCACTGCAGTGCCACTCCTAGATGGTCCAGGTGTTTGTGCCGCACACTTGTGTTGCTTAGCTTAGTCATACAGCTACCTCATTGCACCTCTTTTACTTTGCATGATGTGCTGTTTGGGGACTAGTTTTTTTAAGTGCCATCCTGTTTGCCACTGCAGTGCCACTCCTAGATGGGCAAGGTGTTTGTGGCGCACACTTGTTTTATTTAGCTTAGTCATACAGCTACCTCATTGCACCTCTTTCACTTCTTTACATTATGTGCTGTTTGGGGACTAGTTTTTTTAAGTGCCATCATGTCTGCCACTGTAATGCCACTCCTAGATAGGCCAGGTGTTTGTGCCGCACACTTGTGTCACTTAGCTTAGTCATACAGCTACCTCTTTGCACCTCTTTTACTTCTTTGCATGATGTGCTGTTTAGGGCCTAGATTTTTTAAGTGCCTTCCTACATGCCACTGCAGTGCCACTCATAGATGGGCCAGGTGTTTGTGATGCACACTTGTGTTGCTTAGCTTAGTCATACAGCTACCTCATTGCACCTCTTTTACTTCTTTGCATGATGTTCTATTTGGGGACCAGTTGTTTTTAAGTGCCATCCTGTCTACGACTGCAGTGTCACTCCTACATGGGCCAAGTGTTTGTGCCGCAAACTTGTGTTACTTAGGTTAGTCATACAGCTACCTCATTGTACCTCTTTAACTTCTTTGCATTATGTGCTATTTGGGGACTAGTTTTTTTTAAAAGCCATTCTGTCTGCTACTGCAGTGCTACACTTAGATGGGCCAGCTGTGTGTGCTACACACTTGTGTCACTTAGCTTGGTCATACAGCTACCTCATTGCACCTCTTTTACTTCTTTGCATGATGTGCTGTTTGGTGACCATTTTTTTAAGTGCCATCCTGTCTACCACTGCAGTGCCACTCCTAGATGGGCCAGGTGTTTTTGCTGCACACTTGTGTCACTTAGCTTAGTCATACAGCTACCTCGGTGCAACTTTTAGGCCTCAAAACAATATTTTGAGGTGTTAGGTGTTTAGAATAGACTGGTAATGAGTGGAAATGAATGTTATTGAGGTTAATAATACTGTAGGATCAAAATTACCCCCAAATTCTGTGAGTTTAGCTATTTGCATGTTTTTTTTTTTTAAATCATCCAGATCCAAAACTAAAACCCAAAAGAGTGGTTTTGGCAAAATCTATCCAGATGCACAACACGAGCAGGGATCCAGATCCACAACCAAAATAGAAAACACAAAAAGTGCCCGCTGCACATCTCTAGTAAAAACAGGCACTACTGTGTATGTGACAGATGTATGATGTAACAAAAAGAATTTATTGTTCAAATGTCTCCACGTTTGTCAAGTTTCTGGTTAATAGATAATACGTACAAACTACTATAGTTTTAAAACCCCTTAAATGATATATTATAAAGATTACTTTATTGCACTTTAATTGTTAATGTTTCAGTATAATTACAAAAATTATACAAACCATTGTAGTTGTAAAAACTTTTAAATACTGGAATAAAGTCTATATCACAGTTTATTAGAATAAGAAAAATTATTTAGTCAATGTAAAAATAATCAATTGATCAAAGTAATCTCATTTTATTAGTACAGTAATTAACTTAAGTTCTTGGTGTCATTTTATATTTACTAAGTGCACAATGCTCTATATAAAATACAGCTCTGCACATTTACAGAATTCTATTTTCCTTCCAATAAATTCCCTTCATGATGTTTTTCACTCCGGTTTCCCTTATCGAGTGAATTTTGAAACTAGCTCATTCAGCATAACTACCATAACTTATGTTTGTTTTATCACTAATTTCCTTGTTTAGAACCCAATACTTAAATCTTTATAACATCTATATATAACAGCATTGCATGAAAATTAAGACTGCTGTGCAACGTATTATTTGTTCAAGGATTATGGAGGAATACAAAAACTGAATTTTTTTGCCTGCCATTTTATGGTGTCTATCTTCAACTGGCTTTCTCTGTGCCATTAAAATAATAAACTTACTTTAATTACTATTGAATTTGGAATGAAAGATTCAAAGAAGAAAAACAATCATGTATTATACAATACCTCATAGAAACAAATATAAAAACAAGATGCAATAATATTACAGAATAAAAACAAATAAAAACACTTTTCAAGTTTTTATGAGCAAAATATTTCAAAGTTCATCATTAAAACTAGGTGTGTGCACCGGGCCATTTTTGGGGTTTTGTGTTTTGGTTTTGGATCTGGATCTCCTTCGTGTTTTGGATCGGGATTGGTTTTACCATAACTACTTTTGCGGTTAATGGTTTTGGTTTTGAATTTGTATTTTTTCGAAAAAATAATCAAATCAGCTAAAATAACAGAATTTGGGGGTGTTTTTGTTCATACAGTATTATTAACCTCAATAACATTTGTTTACACTAATTTCCAGTCTATTCTGAACACCTCACAGCTCACAATATTGTTTTTAGGCCAAAAGGTTGCACCAAGGTAGCTGGATGACTTTGCTAAGCGACAGAAGTGGGCGGCACAAATATGTGGCACATCTAGGAGTGGCACTGCAGTGGCTGACAGGATGGCAGTTTTACAAACTATGCCCAAAAAATGCTTCAAAGAGCACATAATGCAAAGAAAAGAGGGGCAAGATGGAATTGTCCTTGGAGCCTCCCACCCACCCTTATGTTGTATAAACAGGACATGCACAATTTAACAGACCAATCATTTCAGCAACAGGGACTGCTACACCTGCGGCTGAAATTATTGGTTTGTTTGGTCCCCCCACAAAAAAAGAAGCACTTGATCTCTCCCTGCACAAACTGGCTCTACAGAAGCAAGATGTCATCATCATCCTCTGATTCCTCACCACCATCAGTGTGTACATCCTCGTCTTCACCGTCTATTAATTCGCCCCCGCTGGAATCCACTATCACAGGTCCCACTGTACTTTTTGGAGGTTATTGCTGGTAAAGACCTTCCTCGTGGAATTTGTAATTCATTTTGAAGAACATTGTCTTTTCCACATTTTGGGGAAGTAACCTCCCATGTCGATCGCAGACAAGGTTCCTGACTGCATTAAACACTCTTTCTGAGTACACACTGGAGGGTGGGCAACTTAAGTAAAACAAAGCCAGTTTGTGGAAGGGCCTCCAAATTGCCTCTTTTTTCCTGTCAGTATTGAAACGGACTGTCTGACATGCCTATTTGAATGCTATCACTGAAATAGTCATCAACCATTCTTTCAATGGTAACAGCATCATATGCAGTAACAGTAGACATGTCAGTAATTGTAGGCAGCTCCTTCAGTCCGGACAGCATGTCAAAACTTGTTCCTGACTGATCTACGGGTCTCTTCATAAAATGTAGTTTTTTCCTCGCAACTGCAGTATTAGTCATCACTGAGTGATGCACCAATAGAAATATATTTTTGCTCTGGATCACACACAGAGGATATATAGCAGTAGTGTATGGCAGCCACAAAACTAGTAGTCAGAATGAAACACTAATAGAAATATATTTTTTGCTTTGGATCACACACAGATATATAGCAGTAGTGCACGGCAGTACTTGTAGTCATCACTGAGTGACGCACCAATAGAAATATTTTTTTTTGCTCTTGATCACACACAGATATACAGTATAGCAGTAGTGTATAGCAGTACTGGTAGTTGTCACTGAGTGACGCAACCATAGAAATATCTTTTTGCTCTGGATCACACACAGAGCAGTAGTGTACGGCAGCCGCTGCACTAGTAGTCATAGTGACACACCAATAGAATTATATTTTTTGCTTTGGATCACGCACACATATATAGCAGTAGCATGGGCAGTACTGATAGTCATCACTGAGTGATGCACAAAAAGAAATATATTTTTTGCTCTGGATCACACACAGATACTGTATATAGCAGTAGTGTATGGCAGTACTGGTAGTCGACACTGAGAGACGTATCAATAGAAATATTTTTTTTTGCTTTGGGTCACAGACAGAGGATGTATAGCAGTAGTGTACGGAAGTACACAGCCCCTTATAGACAGAGAACACCTCATCCTATACATACACAGCCACAGTGTGCTACTATGTAACACAGTGACAGCACACCCAATTCAATTCTCCTGCAAAACAACCACTCTGCTCTCTCTACCCCCTCTGCTCTATCCTGACCACCTTTGCTCTCTCCTGCCTCCCTTTGATCTATCCTGCCCCCCTTTGTGCTCTCCTTGCTTGCTCCTTCCCTAACAGCACACAGCACAGAAGGAACACATCCTTACTGTGTACTCTCCAAGTCCGGAGTGAAGATGGCGCCAATCAACAGGACTATATATATTGAATCCAAAACCTGCGAGATCCGACAGCGGAATGATGAAGTATTGCATCATTTTCGGATCGGAGTCAGGTGCGATAAACTGTTCCTGACTCGGATCCATGCTTGGATCCCCAAGTTCGGGTGGGTTAGTTTCTCAGGGAACCAAACCTGCTCATCCCTAATTAAAACCTTTCTCTTGCCAATGGAGAAATTGGGTGAATAAGGTTATGCCATGCTAAATGTTGAAGGTAATAATTTGAGCAGGACAATTCATTGGTTGCCCCAATATGAATAAAAATAAGGGACAATTATTTGCACCCTGCAGTTCCCTCATATATTTTGAAATAGTGTTTTATTTACAGATACTGATATTACAATGTAATGGTGGATTGGATTGGCAGCATGGACGGTGTGATGGTTAGCGTTACTACCTCACAGCACTGAGGTCATGGGTTCGATTCCCACCATGTCCCTAATTATGTAGAGTTTGTATATTCTCCCCGTGCTTGCATGGGTTTCCTTTGGGCACTCCGGGTACACGCATGTACATGTGGTATGGAATATATATTGTAAGCTCCAGTGGGGCAGGAACTGATGTGAATGGCCAAATATAAAATAAATGCAATAATAATAATAATAATAATAATAATAATAAGAAGAAGAATAAGAATAATTGTGTAGATGGGTCTTATTGCACTAGGGATGGGCATTGAACTTCCATCTTTTAAAAACATCACTGTTCATGTCTTATATGTCAAGGTTTTATGATCCATTCTGTATTGATAGAAGAATTGGTCCAAGAATCAGAATGTGGAACCAACAATATACTTACCTTGTCCCTGCTATTCCTGGTGTCTCCCTCTCCACTGTGTATTAATTGGCTTTTTAAAAACTTTTTTTAAGTGTTCATATTCGATTTTACTGGACCTAACTGCGCAAAAGATTAATATCTTGGGAAACATCAAAATTATTTTACTGATTACTTCCTGTATTGAATACAGACATGGTGATCCCATACTGATCTAAAAAATGTATTTTGAACTGCTGATGTATCATCCTTAACTTGCTCTAGGCCTAGAGGACAAGCAGATATTTTATTTGGTTGGGAGTAGTGGGAATAATACAATGGGATGGGAAAAGGACATTTCAGTTAGCATGAAAGTGACATGGAAGAAAATAATAGTTGTAATGGGACATTAATGTAACTGGAGGCATGGCACTATTTCTGCAGAATGGGAAGGGTTGAAGGAGTGGAGCAGTAGGTGGGAGGGAACATTACAGTGAATGGGGTGCAACAGGAATGTTGCATTTGACTGGCAGATGTAGGGACATTACAGTTTGCTAGGATTAGTGGAGTGGTAGGGTTGTACAGTGGCCTTGGACTATATGAAGGAGAAGGGATTTCTAAAGATGCAAGGAGGTATTTACACTGTCAAAGTCGAAAATATTGTAGCCATACGCACCAAGTACAAACACCCCACAGATGGCCTCCGTGCGCGTACTTGTTCTGCAGTGCGTGCACATACTCGCAAGTTGCGTATAACCGCTCACGCGGTGGTGCGTATTAGCGTGTGGTATGAGTAATTATGGTAGCATTTGTATTTGCATGGAAAAGCCACAAAGACACATTTCATCTTTAATCCACATAGTGCACGATTTACACACAGCCTACATTCACCACACCAGTGAGTTACACATGCGTGAAAGATACAATAACAAAGGAATTCACCTTTACAGGATATGAGGGGACAGAATTAGGTTAGGAGGTGGTGTTTGGTATCCAGCTGTACAGTATATTAAGAGCAATATTCCAGTAGCAGTTTGCAGAAGATAGTATGCTCCTGCGCATAGATATGCGCAGGAACAGAATATTAATATTACACTGTATTTACTGTACTTTGATATTCGGTGGGAACCCAGTGGAGACCATCTGCAAGTGCACCTGGACCAGGCATCGTCCACCTATTTAAACCGACCTATGACCCCTCTTGTACTGTAAATGACCAGCCCTTTGACCTATGGGTGAACAGATTACAGTTTCTATTGTATCATGAATTGGACAAATGTATAAAAAGCCAAGCTGCCTGGCCGGTCACACATTCTCTGAAAGTCATCTATCTTGATTGACCAAGGACCGGGACCGGGTGGCACTTGCGAACAAATGTATGTATCATTGATTGTAGCCTGTATCTCTTATTGTGAATTGTATTATTATTGTAACCCTCTGTTATTAAATAACTGTTGGTGGGTTGGATCCCAACATATTTAAATACAATTGGTGTCGTGTCCCTTTCCTGCTAAGGTTTAAGGTGTATTTCAGCCACACATGTAGCTGCATTGTGCTTACAGCGTATCGGTGTGTGTACGCAAAGTGCGTACATGGTATGGACCTGTGTACGCTAACTGGGTAAAAAGTACATAGGTTAAGGATTACATCCAGCAGCGGCTAAGGTTTTCGTGTAAAAGGTATAGCTTTTCTGTCCTGTATGTTAATCAGCTTTAAAAATTGGGAGCTCAGTCCGGTTTTTCACACATTCATAGACTTGCAGACCATAGCAGGCTTTGATCTATCAGCAAGGGGTGGAGACGCATCTTTAAGTAAAACCTTTTCCTGGTTGCTTGGGTGTTTTAAAACCCTCTTTTGTGCTGATTAGATCACGTCTGCTCTGTCTAGTCTACAGAGCTGCTGATGGAACCCGGAGGAAACAGGAAAAAAGCTATTTAAAATTTGTGTGTAAAATTTTTGGCGCCAAAAGCGTACACAAAGCATACCAATACTTTGCATACTCTCTCACATACTGCTGCCATATTTTTGCCATAGCTTATTACAGTCATTATAGATCTGTGTGAAATCGGATACATATGTTTGCTATATAGAATATATTTGAAATAGTGTGTTAAGGGTGTAATCGTAAAACACAAAACGCAGCTCCGGCCTGGTCACTTAGGTTTATACGGAAACAACTGTGTGTTGTATTAGTGAGCGATAATAGTTTGTATAGCTCACATTTATAGAGATTGTGTGGTTTAATGAGTTGCGGATGCATGTTTGTACATGTGGTACGGACAAAAGACAGGAGCGCACACATGGCGTAAAGGCACGCTCGGTTGCGTGTTTACGCAAGGTTGCGTAGGATTGTGCGCGCAAAGTAAAACCTCATGATAGTTGTTCAATTAAAGGCGGGATAGTATACATTTAACACAAATAGCACATAACTATCCGATTTCAAAAGCAGATTACTGTAATATTTTGTTTAAACTGTACTACCTCTGGGATAAAGTAGCCAGTCAGAGTGAGTGATATTTTCTGTACAGAAAAGAAAAACACTGTGTATTTCAGTGAGTGAAAGTAGGAGTGTATGTATTGAACCCCGAGGAGAATTCGGGATCCCGTAGTGAACACTGGGTTAGTAGAGGCCCGGTGGCGTAGGGTTCGCAACCTTACATGAAAAAGAACTAGGTGTTCAAAGAGAACTAGGTGTTCAAAGTAAACTAGGTGTTCAAAGTGAACTGTGTGTTCCAAGTGAACTAGGTGTTCCAGGTGAACTAGGTGTTCCAGGTGACAGCGATCGTAGGGCGGATAGATAACAAGTATCTATACGCTGTGCGATTGAACCGCACGTTCGTGTGTTCCACACAGCACAAAGTTATACTATTGTGTCATAAGCGCTGTGGAAAGCATACGCAGACATGATTGTGTAAACAAGGGTGTTTTCTCTGATTACATCAGGAAATCTCCCTGGTGGAAGTCCACTGGAAAGGGTGAGCAATAGTTATTGAAGTTTTCTATTTTTCACCCTACAAAAATTCCAGTGGAAAGATACCGAAAAGGATTTTTTTTCTGCCTCTCTCAGGAAAATATTCCAACAGAGCCTCCACCGAAAAGAAATTGCGGTGCTGTAAGGTCTTATAGGAGCCCTAGGTTGGGTACATTGCCTTCCACTATCAACAGTGTATCGTAGTACTGGCTAACGTGGGCGAGAGCGGGTGAAGAGCACTCAGAGAACTTTCACCGTCTGCTTACATTGTGTATTTTGGCTATGGGAGCCAGTTGCTCAAGTGAGAGACGTTCAGTAGCTAGGGTTCAGGCAGAAGAAGTGCGGCACAGGGGGTCAGCAAGGTTTATAATGTGTGGAAATATGGTCCACGCACGGAGGCTTATTGCAATGAATGGATATGTATGACTGCTGAAGATAGGGCATCATTCCCTAGGGTGGGTAGCTTTGAACCAGAGGTACTGCAGAATATAGGTATTAGAATATGTCTGATCAAATCTAGAAAACAAATGATCAGACATAACAACTGTTTAAATCTGTGGTAGCAAGAGGGGGAGGTGCAAAGGGAACTGACTCGCACAGCAAGTTCCAAACCTGGCAGGAATGTGAGTACAAGCACACCATTACCGACACAGGTCAAATTGGAGAAAATGGCTACAATCAATGGTGCATTGAAAAATGACAGGGACATTCATGTAAAATGTATTATCCCTAACCCATGTATATTGTACCCTGTCCTAAGTTCTCTCCAAGGTCATAGGTCAGAGAAAAATGATGCATCCATCTCACTCTCAGCCCTCATCCAGGCAGCCACCTTGTAGGAAACTCAGGTGGGCATGGCCCAACTAATAAGAGCAGTGACGGTGTCTCCCACTGAAAGGACTGTTGAGATCACAGCTACCGGTAAGTGTGAGACTGTTCATTACACAGAGACATTAACACCTCACATTGAGCACATTAGGAATGGAATGGTTGGGTTACATCCTGTCTTGGAAATAGTAACTCCCAATGGGAGAACCAATAGTCAGGGAGTAACCCTCACCAGGAATACTGCAATGTATTGCCCGTGGACCAGATCAGAACTGCGGTCAATCATGTCAGAATTCCCCGATCCCCAGAAGCATTTAGCCAGATGTCAGAAGTATATAAAGGATCTGGGTAATGCCCATGAACCTACAAACCAAGATTGGAAGAAACTCTTGAAAGCGTGCCTACCCCCTAATATTGAAACCCCAAAATTTATTACGGATTGTAAATTATAGTCGGACAGTCCTATGACTGACGAACACAATCAGGAGAACGTGGAACGAATTAACATACAACTAGGATTGTATTTCCCCACTGCTGTTAAGTGGAGCAAAATTTTCTCCATAAAGCAGAGAAAAAATGAAATGACATCTGAATATTCCCATAGGGCTTTACAAATAATGGCTAGATACACTGGGGTATCGGATATAGGGAACAATGCGAATTACAGGGAGGTGACTGTCTCTATGCTAATAGCCGGGCTAAATAAGGCATTGAGGGACAGGGTGCAAACAGATTTGCCTAATTGGAGAGGGGTCACAGTAGATAATCTCAGAGAGTGCGTTATTGAACACCACAAGAATATCGCTATACGCAAAGAACAACAGGAGGAGAGGTTGGGGACTGTAAGTATACAGGCTCTTACAGTAAAGTTCCATCTGCCTAAACCCTAGACCCTTGATGTTTGGAGAAGACCAAGACTATGTTACATTTCTAGGGAGGAAGGGCATTTTGCCAGAGATTGTAGGAGTAGTAGGACACATAGTCAATATAGACCCCCTAGACAGAAAACACGAGCCACATTATTAAACACATAGACGGGACCAAGGGACATATAGTAAGGAATCACAAGCCATATAGAAAACACTAATTCGGCTAATGGGAAGAACAAAATAAATGCAACATTACCCTTTGACAAAACTTGCTGAGGTTAAGATGGGGCCTCGATTATTCTAAACGTTTCCCTATCAGAAATGGCACCTGACTAACGTAACAGAAACTTTGTTAAATATGAAATACACATACTGTGCTCCCACTCAGGAAGTACAATGTATGTTAGACACCCACGAAGACTAATGTTGCATTTCACTGTTCTAAAATTAATGTCCATCACAGGTAGAGGAAATTGTCTCGCAAAAATACCAGGTTCCCTGTGAACTTAGGATGGACAAGACACTGGATTGATGGCTGGGATAGTCCAAGAGCGATACAACAAACACAGAAATATTTTTTAAGGGGAGTAAACCAAGTAGAGAGTCATTCCCCGTAGTGCCCAATCCAGTTGTCAAATTTTATAAAATCTTCTTTACCTCTACAAACTTATCTGTTACCAACCTCTATGTCATTGTTCTTTACAGTTTCCTCTCCATCTTCTATGTTCACCTACAGGAGGGTGCAATACATGGACCCGATTACAGTTCAAACCACACATGCCTAATTGATCCTTCAGAGTTCTGCCCAAACCCAGTATATCTCACCAGCACAATGATACCAGTATTACTGCAGTGTGCCTGGTCATGCACAAAGGGTGGAGAATGAGAATACTGGTGAAGGGAAACTGTGTACAGACACTGATATGCATGATGGTGTGACGACCTGATGGTGAACGCAAACCTGACATTTTCTTTTTTTTATTTTATTATTCCCCTCTTTTCTCTATTCTAGAGATGGTTTTACTCCACACAACAAATACACAACATTCAAAACATGCAAAATTTGTGTTCCCTACAGGAAAAGGCAGCCAGGAAGGTGAAGGGATATGGTCAGGAGTCCTCAGGACTTTGGACAGATGGACACGGTAAGCCAGTGGCCCCCAGAGCATATCTTCCAAGTCTAACTGAGGCGGCACATGGTCTGACTCATCTGGGTAAAGAAGGTATGTGCAAGCTGGTAAGAGCCTACTGGAGTGCACCAGGGTTCTCTTCTCATGCAGGTAAGAAAGCAATGACATGTCTTACTTGCTTGAGGAAGAATATTGGTAAGGCAATACCAACAGAGCCATCCCATATCCCTCCTACAGACGGACCCTTTCAGGTAATACAAATCGACTTCATACAGTTACCACCCTGTAGAAATTTGAAATATGTGTTAGTTTGTACCGATGTCTTTTCAAACTGGGTAGAAGCATTCCCCGCTGCCACAAATACTGCTGTGCTCACTGCAAAGAAAATCGTGCAGGAATTTGTGTGCAGATATGGCATCCCTAGAGTAATTAAAAGTGATATTGGTACCCATTTTGCAGGTGAAGTCTTTCAGGTCATGTGCAAACTGATGGATATTAATAGCAAGCTGCATACTCCATACCGGCCACAGGGGAGTGCAAACGTGGAGAGAATGAACAGCACTGTTAAGAATAAATTGAGCAAAGTAATGGCTGAGACTGGATTGTTGTGGCCAGAAGCATTGCCACTAGTGTTGTACAGCAACAGAACCACTCCCATGTCATCGCTTAACTTATCACCCTTCAATGTTCTCCTTAGTCGACAACCCCATGTAATGATAGACCCCCAGGATGATTTGAAGTGCAATAACGAAATAACTGTGCAATATTTGGTTAGGATGAGCCAACAGCTGAGAAATCAACAAAGAAATTTAAAGCTGGTGATTCCTGACCTACCGAACAGTAATTGTCATGACATTGAGCCTGGGGATTATGTGATGATTCAATTTTTTTTACGCTCAGGTTGCCTCATAGACAGGTGGGAAGGACCGTATCAAGTTTTGTTGACCAGCACGACAGCACTAAAGGTTGCCGAGAGAGAGACTTGGGTGCACTCGTCCCACTGCAAGAAGGTCGCTGACCCGGAGAAAACTCGTGACAAAGAGCAAGGTGAAGAGAACCTCGTATCACTAGAGAATTTGTTCCAGGAAAGCTGAGAGGCAGGACTGTTGAGATGGCACCTGAGCTGGGAGAACAACAAAATCAAAGACGGTTGTCGTACCATTTTTCTTTTTTTCACCTCACCCCCACTGCATTTTCTTTTATTTTGTTTCCTTTCTTATTTTTCTCTTTGCTCCTTAACGAAATGGATCTACCTCAAGAGACTGCGTTTCGGGTTTTTCTGGTAACTCTGTTTTTGATCAGGACAATATGTTTTTGTGAGGATCCCAGAGACGTCGAGCAAGGATCTGGAATGGGTTCTGATGGCGAGTACGGATTTGTAGGATCTCAGGAGCAGCACATCACTCTAGTAAAGACTGGTATCAGTAAGCGCTCTGTTAGTCATGAAGCTCGTAGGCACTGTGGAGGGTTATTGTCTGATGAATATTGTATATGTAGAAATTGCGAGAACATAGTCGAAGATGGGTGCATCCAAATATGTCAGTCCAACATTAATGCCGACATGGGCTGACATCTGTTGAGTGATTACCACTCATTAGTGGGTAAGGTCTTAAACCAAACTGAATGTTGGGTGTGCTCACAGGTACCTCAAGGACAGAGTAAGTCAGGATTAGTACCATACCCTTTAACGATAGATGAGGTATTCAAATTACGGGGTGGGAGACCGGTGGACAAGAAATTCAATATATCTAGGCCCCCTAGCTTGAAGCTCCACCAGTACAATGTAGATAGGTCCCTGTTGTGCTTTAATGTTTCCAATTTCTGAAAACCAGGAAATTGGGAAGTGACTTGGAATAACCAGACAATGACCTTCTCACATAGAGCTGATAGGATACCTATTGACTCTGAACTTGTACACAAGATAGCCACTAGTGGGAAGTATTTCCGGTATAGGTATACACGTGGGATCAAAACCATGTGGGTTATAAAAGTGTCGCAGGAGTATTGTGCCCATATCATCCAGCCTGATACTTGTACTGAGCAAATGAGAGAGCTAGGGATTGGTTTCTTTACATGGAAAATTTGCAATATGGTGTTGTTATATTTTGTCCCTTATGTTCTCCCAGATGATGCCTATTTCATATGTGGGAGGAAAGCATACAAGTGGCTTACTCCGAGCTCTTAAGGGGTTGTGTTATATTGGGAGAGTACTACCAGAGGTCATGACCATAACCCACAACAAAATGAAAGACATTCACCGCAACGCTCAGACTCCTTATACTCATACCCATTATGAACACATCATCAAGAGACACCTTATAGATAGGGCAGAGCATGCAGCCTCTGATTTGATCCATGAATCCACCGGGATTCAGTTCCTTCTCGCATTAGATATCACCCGTACTGCCAGAGGAACTATAAATTATGGGTACATAAATGCGCTGGCAAACTTGATAGATAATATCACTGAGATGTATGATGACACCTTCAAGTATATAGGAAGAGAGTTACAAGCCTACAAGAAGGAATCTATCCAGCACAGAATGGTCCTTAATTATGTTACGGCTGTGAAAGGTGGGTACTGTGTTACCCTGGCAACTCAATATGGCGTGAAGTGCTGTACGTATATTACGAATAGCACTGACGACCCCACAGAGATCATCGATCAAAAGATGGATGAGATCTTGCAGTTGAAGTGGGAGTTCAGGAGGAAAAACAACCTTACCTTGACGGCTGTGGGTAATGAACTGACCGGCTGGGTCTCGTGGTTAAACCCACGCAAGTGGTTCTCAGGGTTAGGAGAGTGGGCACAGAATGTTATTATGAGTGTGGGAAAGTTTCTCCTTTGTATCCTGGGTGTCGTCATAATTATTGGTCTGATATTCAGGTGTGTTCAAATCTTGACGCGGCGCAAGCACAGCACAAATTTGATGAGTCTAAGGAGTGAGGGCATTGTTACAGTAGATTTGATTTATGATCCATCCGTAGAGACAGTGTTATGATAAGGATTGCAAATGAATTTCATGGCCTGTTTCTTTCACCATTTCTCTCTGTTTCCCCCCTCTACCCAGAAACATCCAACCGGAAAAGACGTCATCCATACCCAATGTTATGTGAATGTATTTTTATATATGTGTCTTACCTTCATCACTGCAACCCTCAGTTAATGACACACATAGTTGACAGGTGTTATCCACATATAGTAGCTCTCACATATGATCCCCCTCCATGTATAATCAAATAAAATGTGCTCCCCATTTGTTATTATTAGAAGCCGAAAAGGTGAGGGTCAAAAGCCCTTGCCCGAAAGGAGCTCAGTAGTTTTTGTTTGCTCAAGTACAGACCCTTAATACGGGATAAGAAGGATTTAATGTATGCTTCGCAATACCTCGAAGCTTACTTAGAACATATATAACACGATGATACATGCCCCTCAGACATTTATTCATACATACATGCATTTTTACTATCCCACTAGGCAATACATTTCCTACCTGCAACTCTCCCCCGATCATCCAAACTTTGTATATATTGTATAGGTAATATTTTCTGTTTAGTAGTTAAGTGTGGCAGTTATTGATGACTGCCAAAGGGTGGACTGTCGAAGTCGAAAATATTGTAGCCATATGCACCAAGTACAAACACCACACAGATGGCCTCCGTGCACATACTTGTTCTACCGTGCGTGCACATACTCACAAGTTGCGTATAACCGCTCATGCGTGGTGCGTATTAGTGCGTGGTATGAGTAATTACGGTAGCATTTGTATTTGCATGGAAAAGCCACAAATACACATTTCATCTTTAATCCACATAGTGCACGATTTACACATAGCCTACATGCACCACACCAGCGAGTTACACATGCTTGAAAGGTACAATAACAAAGGAATTCACCTTTACAGGATATGAGGGGACAGAATTAGGTTAGGAGGTGGTGTTTGGTATCCAGCTGTACAGTATATTAAGAGCAATATTCCGGTAGCAGTTTGCAGAAGATAGCACGCTCCTGCACATAGATATGCGCAGGAACAGAATATTAATATTACACTGTATTCACTGTACTTTGATATTTGGTGGGAACCCAGTGGAGACCATCTGCAAGTGCACCTGGACCAGGCATTGCCGACCTATTCAAACTGACCTATGACCCCTCCTGTACTGTAAATGACCAGCCCTTTGACCTGTGGGTGAAGAGATTATAGTTTCTATTGTATCATGAACTGGACAAATGTATAAAAAGCTAAGCTGCCTGGACGGTCACACATTCTCTGAAAGTCATCTATCTTGATTGACCGAGGACAGGGACCGGGTGGCGCTTGCAAACAAACATATGTATCATTGATTGTTGCCTGTATCTCTTATTGTGAATTGTATTATTATTGTAACCCCCTGTTATTAAATAAATGTTGGTGGGTCGGATCCCAACATATTTAAATACAATTGGTGTTGTGTGCCTTTCCTGCTAAGGTTTATTGTGTATTTCAGTCACACATGTAGCTGCATTGTGCTTACAGCGTGTCAGTGTGTGTATGCAAAGTGCGTACATGGGGGGTCATTCCGAGTTGTTCGCTCGCAAGCTGCTTTTAGCAGCTTTGCACACGCTAAGCCGCCGCCTACTGGGAGTGAATCTTAGCATATTAAAATTGCGAACGAAAGATTAGCAGAATTGCGAATAGACACTTCTTAGCAGTTTCTGAGTAGCTCCAGACTTACTCGGCATCTGCGATCAGTTCAGTGCTTGTCGTTCCTGGTTTGACGTCACAAACACACCCAGCGTTCGGCCAGACACTCCTCCGTTTCTCCAGCCACTCCCGCGTTTTTCCCAGAAACGGTAGCGCTTTTTAACACACTCCCATAAAACGACCTGTTTCTGCCCAGAAACACCCACTTCCTGTCAATCACATTACGATCACCAGAACGAAGAAAAAACCTTGTAATGCCGTGAGTAAAATTCCTAACTGCATAGCAAATTTACTTGGCGCAGTCGCACTGCGGACATTGCGCATGCGCATTAGCGACTATTCGCTCCGTTGCGACAAAAAAATAACGAGCGCACAACTCGGAATGACCCCCATGGTACGGGCCTGTGTACACTAACTGGGTAAAAAGTACGTAGGTTAAGGATTACATTCAGCTGCCGCAGCGGCTAAGGTTTTAGTGTAAAAGGTATATCTTTTCTGTCCTGTATGTTAATCAGCTTTAACAACACTGTGGCATGTCGTCCTTAATGTAGGTAGCAAAAAGCAAAGATGATGATGGAAACTAGCAAGAATCCTGTGGCTAGGATAAACCTTTCTTTAAATGTTGGTGCACTTGCAATATTTTAATAAAAGTCTGCATATTCTGGTTCTCAATTGACAAGCATAAACTACAGTAGGTGAGAAGTCACGCATTGCCCTTCCTAACTTTCAGCAGAGGACTAATATTAATATTAATCCACCCCTAGTGCTGTCTACACTCTCTGTTTACACTCTTATAATTAGTTTTGCTTTTCCCTTGTGACTCTTTTTTCAGCTATACAGTATTGTACACCAAGATACCACTTCTATTAGATTAGTAATTATTCTTCAGTTGTAGTTAGTATGTTAGTTGTATTTTTGAAGCAATATGGCATTGTCACCTCTGGTATTTAATTTTTTTCATTAGTTCATTTTCATCTTTATTTAAATGTATATAATTTTTTATTATTATTTCAGTGATCACATGTATTTTACTAATTCTTAAAAATGTACAGATTGTTCACTGACTTCGTTTCTAACCGGGGTGAAAAACTTACACATGAAGCCGCATCATCTAGTGCGGAACAATGACATATATGCACTCCCGACTAGAGATGAGCGGGTTCGGTTCCTCGGAATCTGAACCCGCCCGAACTTCAGGTTTTTTTACACGGGGCCGAGCGACTCGGATCTTCCCGCCTTGCTCGGTTAACCCGAGCGCGCCCGAACGTCATCATCCCGCTGTCGGATTCTCGCGAGGCTCGGATTCTATCGCGAGACTCGGATTCTATATAAGGAGCCGCGCGTCGCCGCCATTTTCACACGTGCATTGAGATTGATAGGGAGAGGACGTGGCTGGCGTCCTCTCCGTTTATAGAGAAGAGAGTGAGACTAGAGTAGAGAGAGACACAGTATTTACTTTAGTAATTTTGGGGAGCATTAGGAGGAGTACTACTACTTGCTGAAGTGATAGTGTGACTGTATATCTGACTTGTGGGGGAGACAGTGGGGAGCAGTTAGAGTCTGAGAGCAGGAGTACATATTTTAACGTACAGTGCACACTTTTGCTGCCAGAGTGCCACACTGCCATTGTGACCACACTGACCACCAGTATATATTGTGATTGTCTGCTTAGGAGTACTACTTGCAAGTTGCTGATAGTGTGACCAGTGACCTGACCACCAGTTTAATTAATCACCACCAGTTTAATATATATATATATATATATATATATATATAATTGTATATAATATATATATAATTGTATACCACCTACCCGTGTTTTTTTTTTTTCTTTCTTCTTGATACATACTACTATAGTAGCTTACTGTAGCAGTCTGCGGTGCTGCTGAGCTGACAGTGTCCAGCAGGTCCGTCATCAGTCATTACATAATAAATATATATACCTGTCCGGCTGCAGTACTAGTGATATTATATATATATATATTAATTTCATCTCATTATCATCCAGTCTATATTAGCAGCAGACACAGTACGGTAGTCCACGGCTGTAGCTACCTCTGTGTCGGCAGTCGCTCGTCCATCCATAATTGTATACCACCTACCCGTGGTTTTTTTTTTTTCTTCTTGATACATACTACTATAGTAGCTTACTGTAGCAGTCTGCGGTGCTGCTGAGCTGACAGTGTCCAGCAGGTCCGTCATCAGTCATTACATAATAAATATATATACCTGTCCGGCTGCAGTACTAGTGATATTATATATATATATATTAATTTCATCTCATTATCATCCAGTCTATATTAGCAGCAGACACAGTACTGTAGTCCACGGCTGTAGCTACCTCTGTGTCGGCAGTCGCTCGTCCATCCATAATTGTATACCACCTACCCGTGTTTTTTTTTTTTCTTTCTTCTTGATACATACTACTATAGTAGCTTACTGTAGCAGTCTGCGGTGCTGCTGAGCTGACAGTGTCCAGCAGGTCCGTCATCAGTCATTACATAATAAATATATATACCTGTCCGGCTGCAGTACTAGTGATATTATATATATATATATATATATATTAATTTCATCTCATTATCATCCAGTCTATATTAGCAGCAGACACAGTACGGTAGTCCACGGCTGTAGCTACCTCTGTGTCGGCAGTCGCTCGTCCATCCATAATTGTATACCACCTACCCGTGTTTTTTTTTTTTCTTTCTTCTTGATACATACTACTATAGTAGCTTACTGTAGCAGTCTGCGGTGCTGCTGAGCTGACAGTGTCCAGCAGGTCCGTCATCAGTCATTACATAATAAATATATATACCTGTCCGGCTGCAGTACTAGTGATATTATATATATATATATTAATTTCATCTCATTATCATCCAGTCTATATTAGCAGCAGACACAGTACGGTAGTCCACGGCTGTAGCTACCTCTGTGTCGGCAGTCGCTCGTCCATCCATAATTGTATACCACCTACCCGTGGTTTTTTTCTTTTCTTTCTTCTTGATACATACTACTATAGTAGCTTACTGTAGCAGTCTGCGGTGCTGCTGAGCTGACAGTGTCCAGCAGGACCGTCATCAGTCATTACATAATAAATATATATACCTGTCCGGCTGCAGTACTAGTGATATTATATATATATATATTAATTTCATCTCATTATCATCCAGTCTATATTAGCAGCAGAAACAGTATGGTAGTCCACGGCTGTAGCTACCTCTGTGTCGGCAGTCGCTCGTCCATCCATAAGTATACTAGTATCCATCCATCTCCATTGTTTACCTGAGGTGCCTTTTAGTTGTGCCTATTAAAATATGGAGAACAAAAATGTTGAGGTTCCAAAATTAGGGAAAGATCAAGATCCACTTCCACCTCGTGCTGAAGCTGCTGCCACTAGTCATGGCCGAGACGATGAAATGCCAGCAACGTCGTCTGCCAAGGCCGATGCCCGATGTCATAGTACAGAGCATGTAAAATCCAAAACACGAAATATCAGTAAAAAAAGGACTCCAAAATCTAAAATAAAATTGTCGGAGGAGAAGCGTAAACTTGCCAATATGCCATTTACCACACGGAGTGGCAAGGAACGGCTGAGGCCCTGGCCTGTGTTCATGGCTAGTGGTTCAGCTTCACATGAGGATGGAAGCACTCAGCCTCTCGCTAGAAAAATGAAAAGACTCAAGCTGGCAAAAGCACCGCAAAGAACTGTGCATTCTTCGAAATCCCAAATCCACAAGGAGAGTCCAATTGTGTCGGTTGCGATGCCTGACCTTCCCAACACTGGATGTGAAGAGCATGCGCCTTCCACCATTTGCACGCCCCCTGCATGTGCTGGAAGGAGCACCCGCAGTCCAGTTCCTGATAGTCAGATTGAAGATGTCAGTGTTGAAGTACACCAGGATGAGGAGGATATGGGTGTTGCTGGCGCTGGTGAGGAAATTGACAAGGAGGATTCTGATGGTGAGGTGGTTTGTTTAAGTCAGGCACCCGGGGAGACACCTGTTGTCCGTGGGAGGAATATGGCCGTTGACATGCCTGGTGAAAATACCAAAAAAATCAGCTCTTCGGTGTGGAAGTATTTCAACAGAAATGCGGAGAACATTTGTCAAGCCGTGTGTTGCCTTTGTCAAGCTGTAATAAGTAGGGGTAAGGACGTTAACCACCTCGGAACATCCTCCCTTATACGTCACCTGCAGCGCATTCATAATAAGTCAGTGACAAGTTCAAAAACTTTGGGCGACAGCGGAAGCAGTCCACTGACCAGTAAATCCCTTCCTCTTGTAACCAAGCTCACGCAAACCACCCCACCAACTCCCTCAGTGTCAATTTCCTCCTTCCCCAGGAATGCCAATAGTCCTGCAGGCCATGTCACTGGCAATTCTGACGATTCCTCTCCTGCCTGGGATTCCTCCGATGCATCCTTGCGTGTAACGCCTACTGCTGCTGGCGCTGCTGTTGTTGCTGCTGGGAGTCGATGGTCATCCCAGAGGGGAAATCGTAAGACCACTTTTACTACTTCCACCAAGCAATTGACTGTCCAACAGTCCTTTGCGAGGAAGATGAAATATCACAGCAGTCATCCTGCTGCAAAGCGGATAACTGAGGCCTTGACAACTATGTTGGTGTTAGACGTGCATCCGGTATCCGCCGTTAGTTCACAGGGAACTAGACAATTTCTTGAGGTAGTGTGCCCCCGTTACCAAATACCATCTAGGTTCCACTTCTCTAGGCAGGCGATACCGAGAATGTACACGGACGTCAGAAAAAGACTCACCAGTGTCCTAAAAAATGCAGTTGTACCCAATGTCCACTTAACCACGGACATGTGGACAAGTGGAGCAGGGCAGGGTCAGGACTATATGACTGTGACAGCCCACTGGGTAGATGTATGGACTCCCGCCGCAAGAACAGCAGCGGCGGCACCAGTAGCAGCATCTCGCAAACGCCAACTCTTTCCTAGGCAGGCTACGCTTTGTATCACCGGTTTCCAGAATACGCACACAGCTGAAAACCTCTTACGGCAACTGAGGAAGATCATCGCGGAATGGCTTACCCCAATTGGACTCTCCTGTGGATTTGTGGCATCGGACAACGCCAGCAATATTGTGTGTGCATTAAATATGGGCAAATTCCAGCACGTCCCATGTTTTGCACATACCTTGAATTTGGTGGTGCAGAATTTTTTAAAAAACGACAGGGGCGTGCAAGAGATGCTGTCGGTGGCCAGAAGAATTGCGGGACACTTTCGGCGTACAGGCACCACGTACAGAAGACTGGAGCAACACCAAAAACGCCTGAACCTGCCCTGCCATCATCTGAAGCAAGAAGTGGTAACGAGGTGGAATTCAACCCTATATATGCTTCAGAGGTTGGAGGAGCAGCAAAAGGCCATTCAAGCCTATACAATTCAGCACGATATAGGAGGTGGAATGCACCTGTCTCAAGCGCAGTGGAGAATGATTTCAACGTTGTGCAAGGTTCTGCTGCCCTTTGAACTTGCCACACGTGAAGTCAGTTCAGACACTGCCAGCCTGAGTCAGGTCATTCCCCTCATCAGGCTTTTGCAGAAGAAGCTGGAGACATGGAAGGAGGAGCTAACACGGAGCGATTCCGCTAGGCATGTGGGACTTGTGGATGGAGCCCTAAATTCGCTTAACAAGGATTCACGGGTGGTCAATCTGTTGAAATCAGAGCACTACATTTTGGCCACCGTGCTCGATCCTAGATTTAAAACCTACCTTGGATCTCTCTTTCCGGCAGACACAAGTCTGCTGGGGTTCAAAGACCTGCTGGTGAGAAAATTGTCAAGTCAAGCGGAACGCGACCTGTCAACATCTCCTCCTTCACATTCTCCCGCAACTGGGGGTGCGAGGAAAAGGGCTCAGAATTCCGAGCCCACCCGCTGGCGGTGATGCAGGGCAGTCTGGAGCGACTGCTGATGCTGACATCTGGTCCGGACTGAAGGACCTGACAACGATTACGGACATGTCGTCTACTGTCACTGCATATGATTCTCTCCCCATTGAAAGAATGGTGGAGGATTATATGAGTGACCGCATCCAAGTAGGCATAGGCACGTCACACAGTCCGTACTTATATTGGCAGGAAAAAGAGGCAATTTGGAGGCCCTTGCACAAACTGGCTTTATTCTACCTAAGTTGCCCTCCCACAAGTGTGTACTCCGAAAGAGTGTTTAGTGCCGCCGCTCACCTTGTCAGCAATCGGCGTACGAGGTTACTTCCAGAAAATGTGGAGAAGATGATGTTCATTAAAATGAATTATAATCAATTCCTCCGTGGAGACATTGACCAGCAGCAATTGCTTCCACAAAGTACACAGGGAGCTGAGATGGTGGATTCCAGTGGGGACGAATTGATAATCTGTGAGGAGGGGGATGTACACGGTGATATATCGGAGGATGATGATGAGGTGGACATCTTGCCTCTGTAGAGCCAGTTTGTGCAAGGAGAGATTAATTGCTTCTTTTTTGGTGGGGTCCAAACCAACCCGTCATTTCAGTCACAGTCGTGTGGCAGACCCTGTCACTGAAATGATGGGTTGGTTAAAGTGTGCATGTCCTGTTTATACAACATAAGGGTGGGTGGGAGGGCCCAAGGACAATTCCATCTTGCACCTCTTTTTTCTTTTTTTCTTCTTTGCGTCATGTGCTGTTTGGGGAGTGTTTTTTGGAAGGGCCATCCTGCGTGACACTGCAGTGCCACTCCTAGATGGGCCAGGTGTTTGTGTCGGCCACTAGGGTCGCTTATCCTACTCACACAGCTACCTCATTGCGCCTCTTTTTTTTTTGCGTCATGTGCTGTTTGGGGAGTGTTTTTTGGAAGGGCCATCCTGCGTGACACTGCAGTGCCACTCCTAGATGGGCCAGGTGTTTGTGTCGGCCACTAGGGTCGCTTATCTTACTCACACAGCTACCTCATTGCGCCTCTTTTTTTCTTTGCGTCATGTGCTGTTTGGGGAGTGTTTTTTGGAAGGGCCATCCTGCGTGACACTGCAGTGCCACTCCTAGATGGGCCAGGTGTTTGTGTCGGCCACTAGGGTCGCTTATCTTACTCACACAGCTACCTCATTGCGCCTCTTTTTTTCTTTGCGTCATGTGCTGTTTGGGGAGTGTTTTTTGGAAGGGCCATCCTGCGTGACACTGCAGTGCCACTCCTAGATGGGCCAGGTGTTTGTGTCGGCCACTAGGGTCGCTTATCTTACTCACACAGCTACCTCATTGCGCCTCTTTTTTTCTTTGCGTCATGTGCTGTTTGGGGAGTGTTTTTTGGAAGGGCCATCCTGCGTGACACTGCAGTGCCACTCCTAGATGGGCCAGGTGTTTGTGTCGGCCACTAGGGTCGCTTAGCTTAGTCATCCAGCGACCTCGTTGCAAATTTTAGGACTAAAAATAATATTGTGAGGTGTGAGGTATTCAGAATAGACTGAAAATGAGTGGAAATTATGGTTTTTGAGGTTAATAATACTTTGGGGTCAAAATGACCCCCAAATTCTATGATTTAAGCTGTTTTTTAGTGTTTTTTGAAAAAAACACCCGAATCCAAAACACACCCGAATCCGACAAAAAAAATTCGGTGAGGTTTTGCCAAAACGCGGTCGAACCCAAAACACGGCAGCGGAACCGAACCCAAAACCAAAACACAAAACCCGAAAAATTTCAAGTGCACATCTCTACTCCCGACGGGACTAGGTGATCCGGCGCCTAGCCCCCCAATGGGAGTGCACATAGGCACTCCCATACTAGTGAATGGAGCACGTGCATGTTGCGGATGCGCGCGCGCCCCAGACGCTGTGATCGGCCAGGCACAGACAGCAGACAGAGCCGCGATTAGCGTGGCTTATTCTGTAATACACAATGACAACCGCCTTGGATCCAAAATTGCTACATGTATTGGCAAAGCTACTGCTGCTTTCGACAACCTCAATCAGAGGCTATGGAAATCTCACAATCTCCAGCTACAGACTAAACTCGCTGTATACAAAGCAATCATCCTACCCTTATTGCTGTATGCCTATGAGACCTGGTGCCTTTACAGGGTAGACATTAAAAGGATGGACAGCTTCCACTTGAAATGCCTCCTGGTATGTTCAAAACTCAGAGATTCTTTGTTCGGCCAAGATAAAAGACAAGAAATGCTTGCTGATGAGGGGCCAGTTGAGAGAGTGTGGACACCTAGTGAATGACTCGAGGTATCCAAAGCCTTTTTTCTACTCAGAGCTTTGAGTGGAAAACGCAAAACTGGGGGTCAGTATCTGTGATACAAGTATGCCCTGAAGTGTCACCTGGCTTCAATCGGCCTGTCTAACAGCACCTGGGAGGAACTTGCCCTAGGTAGAAAGAAGTGGCAAAATGCTGTCAAAAATGCAACTGACAACTTTTACATTTACATGTTTTTTTATGTTTACACTGAGATTTTGACAACAAACTCCAAATCCAGAAAACCTGCTTGGAGCCCTCCTATAATTAAGCTGTAAACTTCAGCGGACAGTTATACTATGCCACCTGCAAGTGAATTTTCAAGACCAAGGACCCTATTCAGGTTGGATTGCAATTGGCGATCCAACCACAAAAATTATGATGGGGGCGCATGCGGAGTGCCTGTCCTGTGCATGTGCTCGCATTTTCTGATGGTGATCTGCAGTAAATGCAAATGCCTCTGCCTGTCAATCAGGCAGAGGCATTCATGCATGGGAGTGGGTGGAAACGTTCCATTTCCTAGGCAGAGACGGAGCGTTGCAGGGGCGGCATTATGGAAACGGGTGAAGCAGCATTCAAATGGGGGGCGTGGTGTGGACGTGATCGGGCAGCTGGATTGTGTCACATGCAGCCGCTTCCATCAAAAAGATGGCAGTGGCCCTCACGATGGCAGCATGCTTTCTTACTCTTTGCGTTCATGCTGAAATTCTGAAATTGCAGTGCGATCGCAATTTCAGCGTGGTCACAGGGGGGTGGCGGTGGTTAGCATACTGGGCGGCCTTGCCCTACGATGGGTGGCCCCCAGCATGTGAACAAAAGAATTTCAAATTCTGATAAAAACTGAATTTGCAATCGTTACTGAATAGGGTCCTAAGTTCAGCTTCTATAGCCACATAAGAGTGCACGCTAGGAGTGATCTTTCAATTTACTAAGGTTTATATGATCTATGCCCAAGTGATTCACATGTATGTCTTTACAGTATACTGTAGGCCAGAGGTTTTCAAATGCAGTACTCAAGACACCCCAATAGTCCAGGTTTTAATTAAATCCATGTCCCAGCACAAATTGATTGAGATGCTAATTATGTCACTTGTATCCAATCATGGATATATTTAAAACCTGGACCATTGGGGTGCCTTGAGGACCACGTTTGAGAACCTCTGCTGTAGACTGAACCTTATGCCACTTAACAACTACTGGATTCTTACCTTGGAGATATCATTACCAATACATGATATTTATTTATATATTTTTATGAGACTCGTGTTGTATCAGTTTGTTAGTTACTAGCATTTCCTCACCTTTATGTGTGAAAGTATTCTTTCCAGCTTTCATAATTGATATTCAGGACAGTTAAGGATTTCAAAAATTGGGGCTAAAAAGTGTTACATTTTCATATTTAGAAGACCTCCTGGATACACAATGTCTTGTCCCTGTCATCCCCTTCTACTGGTATTCATTTATTTTCTAATCTCTAATATTTGTAGATTAATAGGATTTATTCCATGACAATCAAAATGTTGTAGAATACTGTGATGTTGTTATCCATTAAGTTTGTTTAACATATGTTCCAGGAACTTTACTTTAAGACATCTTGCCATTTTTCATCATACAACTCATAGATTAAAAAGACAGTTTATAAATCTCTGTTTCTTATGTTGTTTCCTCAGTTGGGTAATTTCAATCATTTTATTCATCAAAAAATTGCATTTTGTACAATGGGTGCCACTACATAAACAGCACCAATTGTGCATTGAAAATAGACACTATGGGCCTAATTCAGACCTGATCGTAGATGTGCTAAATTTAGCACATCTACGATCAGGCACAGTGACATGCTGGGGGACGCCCAGCACAGGGCTAGTCCTCCCGCATGCCAGGCCCTACCCCTTCGCACAAGTACAGAAGCATCGCAAGGTGGTGATGGTTTTGTACTGTAGGAGTAGCTCCCTGCCAGCACAGCTCCTGCGTGCTGGCAGGAGTTACTCATCGCTGTGAGGGTCACAGCGGATGCTTGTGACATCACGCAGCCGCCGCGGCGCACCCCTCCCAATGGTCTGGGCATGCCTGCATTGCCCGGACCACGCCCCCTAAATGGTGGCCAAACGCCACTGGTCCGCCCCCTTTCACCCAGAGACCACCTCTGCCTGTCAATCAGTGTTCCAATCTGGAAATTATTGTATTGATGTGGGTCCCCTCCAATAATCTGTTAAATTCATGTTGATGTTTTTTTGTGTACAATTATTATCCAGGCATGTATAGTCAGGGGCGTTTTAACAGAGGATGGCGCACGCTATGTTCCAGTGTCAAATCATTATTGAGCTTGCGAGGTAGCCATTTTGTGGGTGATTTCGGTTTCAGCAGCAGTGTCAACGATGCAGGACTCCGGAAAGGTAAGTAATTAAACACGGGTGCAGTGTGGGCCCTGTGGACTCAAAGGCCTGAGTGCACTGCACCCACTGCACCCATTATAGATACACCAATGTGTATAGTATTGTATTTTACAGTAGTTCCCACAATATGACCTAAGACGTAGTCATTATAGCACATGTTCCCCCGACAAGGGCCATATTCTCTTCATAAGTAAAGGGCATATTGCCTACAGGCATAGACATATCCTCATCCTCCTCCCACTCTGAGTCAACCAGAGGCTTATGAACAGACACCTCATCTACATCCGAACCCATCTCCAGAGGCCTCCTGCTCTCTTTATCCTCCTCCATGACAACAAAAAACACTTAACACTGAAAAATACAAAAATAAACCCCTCCACCAGCACCTAAATCCCACGTGCAACACACTCAGACAATACACACACAAATAATGACAAGACAAAACTTAAAATGGCAGATAACACAACAGAGATAGACTATAAAAAGGATCAAGACACAACAATATCACAAGACCACTTTCATACCCATGCAACAATCGCAAAATTAGCTCAAAGGTGCAACCACCTGAAACACACTCCACCACAAATGCTACCAATGCACATGTTCCAGCCGGTTTGCGGGCATATTTATTTATAACAACTTCACAATGGCAGAGTACCATGTGTGTTTTCTGACTTATCGGAATGAGCAGTGGAAATTAGTCACATTTTGGCGTCTTATGATGAAAATTCAGGTGCATCTTGTGTATGGATTACCAGGTTCGAGTAAAGGTTCACATTGTGGCGTACACACAAGTGTGTTGGCATGCGACTAGTGATGCATTTTAGAACGTATTTGCCAGCAACTTTACATATTCGAAAAGAGTTAAATTGCCACAAAATGCACATGCCATAATGCGACACAATACAACATCGGTTGACAAAGACGCAAGTAAATTTGCAGTAAATTTGTTCCGGTGATTAGGGCCAATAAGGGGCAATTTAAGGGTATTTATAAAATTGGACAAAAAAAGATTCTTAGTAAATTTCCCCCTAGGTTTTTAAGATATAATAGATTTTGCAACAATGGTTAAATTGAAATGATTGAGGTACTAATTCAGTCATCTGTTCTCAAGCATATACTGTATAAGCTTCACCTAAATACCAGGCCTGTTGCAGACTTAATAAGGACTGTACTGTAAGTGTAACCCCTTATTGGAGTTTGGTAGTGTGTTAGTCAGATCTATGTATATAAATCACAGAGATATTGATATAGCACTAAAAATATATCATCTGCATATGGTACTATCCTTGCACACTAATAATTTCCACTGCCCTGATATCAGGTGGCTATTATACAGTATATTCTCCTTTAGGAACCATTGAAGAAATAGTCCCAAATTTATTAATTCTATGTACTCTATATATCTATGAGTCAAAATGGGTGATCTCAGAATGGAGGAGATGGAGATTTATGTTAAATGCAGCATTTATTGCATTTTTAAAGTAGGGCTCTAACTGCTGCCAGGGACAGCACAGGACCAAATGGAGCCTGACTAACTGGCTGTTAGGGCTTTCTACAAAGTCCACTTGCTCTGGACTGTTGCAGTTTACCAGAATAGGAGATATCTGGAGCTCTGGGCATCACAGGATAGAGAGCAGCCCTGCACTTCCTGTCAGCAGTCATCAAACGGACATCAAACAGGTCCACACTTGAAGAAGAGGGGCTGATTGTAAGAGGTGCCTTAGAGCTGCTCCAGGGAAATCACTGCAGAGAATCTCAATGGTGAACTTCCCATTAGGCATGTGAGACACATGCCTAGGGGGTGGCACTTGTTTGGGGGTGGCATTTGGATGCTGTTTTGGTACTGTCAGCCCAAAAAGAGGCAGTAACTGCAAAATATTATTATTGTACTGTACCATAT
Source organism: Pseudophryne corroboree (assembly GCF_028390025.1). Taxonomy (NCBI): domain Eukaryota; kingdom Metazoa; phylum Chordata; class Amphibia; order Anura; family Myobatrachidae; genus Pseudophryne; species Pseudophryne corroboree. Next base: position 842,476,092 of record NC_086445.1, read on the forward strand.
GCCATCTTGAATGGAGTGTAAATATGTAGGACATGTACACATTGCCCCTGTAAGCTGTCTTACTTAGTAAATATGTATACATCATTAAAAGAAAAAAAATCAAAGTTAGCTTTTTCATTATTCTATTAAATTGGCTATCATCAAATGAGAGCTTGTAACCAATCCCAAAAAAAATAGGCCGGCCATTGGGGGGGTCAGTGGCCATTACTGTTGTGCTTAGAGGCGCCCTCACCCCTAAATCCGCTACTGCTCCTTTTGCATAGTGCTCCTGGTATCAGTATGTTTTACCAGTAGACGGGTTGCTGGCTGTCAGTATACGACAACAGAATCCAATCTGTTGGAATCCTGGCACCGAGGCAGCAAATCTTCTCGTGGGCTCGCTGTGTTCGCCACACTTCAGGCCCGGTGGCTCGCTTCGCTCACCACAAGTTATATTTGGTCTATGCCACCAACCGAGTGGGAATATCCTGTGGAGGTCAAGATTCCATCTGGTGGTATTTCAGCAGCTGTCAGGATTCCAATTGGGTCTCTTGAATGCAGGGATCCCTACAGCTGGTATTTTAACTGCATCCCATGCTCCTGAAACACCCACCGACGGAGACATCAGAGCTGTGTAATAACAACTCTGTGACTTATTAATAAACTTGCCTAAGCAGATTCACCCCTATTCCTTGCAATCAGTAAGTGATCAGCTATCGGAAACCTATTTACATCATTATGGTCATCAATGCTTAAGTGTGGGTACTACAGCAAAATAAAAACAGACTGCAAATTTGACTTCTGTTCTTCAATAGATAGACACTGTGTTTCAAACAGGAATATAATATACAGTATTCAATTCAGCTTATAAAATTCATTGGAGTCAAATACTCACTCAATTAGTTGCACAATCTGTTTTCAGCTGCAAAACAGAAGAGTAGATTTACTGCTCACCTCAAACTTGTCAGATGCTGACAACATTACTGAAATAACTTCTAAACTCTATTCACAGCCCAGTTTCAGTAGATAGCTTAATTATACTTGTCTATAAGTAACAATCTATGTTGTATATATATATATATACAGTATATCTATCAATCTGTAAAAAAGGTATATTGTGGAGAGGGTTGGGCTGGTGGTAGTAGAAATAGAAGCCCAGTGGTAGCCTTATAGCTTTATAGTAAATCTACAAAATAAGCCAGGAAGATTTTGGGATGTTAGATTGGGAATAATTAAATTTAACACCTAGGAGTGTCCATGCACATTTTTGCCCATGGTCTATTAATTTAGTATTCTGTCTCTGTATAATCTGTGTTATACTTTGATCTAGGTCTGTGAAGAGTTCCATTGAAATAAAATAAAATAACATCTTGTATCATGTGTTTTATTCTTGTATCACCGTATTTGTCATTCTAAATTGGCAAATGTGTTTTGGCTAGCTTCACTGGGATTTCTCAAGTCTGCCCTGGGGATACTGAGGAAGCAAGGCTTGGGTGGAGACACTCTACTACTCTAATCAGCAGTCAGTGGTGTCACTCGCAAATATATAAGGGAGGGACCTCATTATATAAGCATGGTTTAGAATATGGGAACATTACAGTATATATTGTACATTTTGCCCTTATATTAGGTCCCACTCAGAGGGGGCACTGGTGTACTACGGCTGCATAAAAGCTAAGGACCAAGAACCGCACAAAGATAGATAAGTATAAGCCAGCTTAATTATTGTATAAGTGAGTGTTTGCCCAGATTGTTTGTCTTCTACTTTTTCTTTTTGCTTCTTTTTCTTTGAGAGTAACAGGGAGTTAGACCTTACAAACAATATGGGAGGGGCTGTGATTGGGGACCTAACTCAGTGCATGTTGTGCAAGATGTATGCACACCTGGAGCTACCGGCCCAGTGTGATTACATCTGCATGAGGTGTGTGCGAACGGTTGCCCTGGAAGCTCAGGTAACTGATCTAGAGCAAACCGTTACGCGACTGAGGGAGATTCACAATCTCGAGCGAAGTTTAGACAAAACGTTGGAGGAGTTGCGGGATGGGTCACTGATAGAAGAGGATGATGATCAGGTAGCCAGCTGGGTCACAGTTAGAAGGAAGAAAAAGAGGGGGAGGCTCGATATCTCCGAACTATCATACCCGAACAAATTTGCCTGACTGGACGAGGAATCGGAGGATGATAGTGAAGAAATGACGGTGCCGGAGGAGACTGCTCCCTCTAGCATCCAGAGGAGTGGTCCCTCTGGTGCAGTTGGGATAAAAGATAGTGAGGTACCAAGTCAGATGGTGGTGGTAGGAGATTCTATCATCAGGAAGGCAGATAGGGCAATCTGCTACCAGAACCGTGATCGCCGTACAGTCTGTTGTCTCCCAGGTGCCTGGGTATAGCACATCATGGACCGGGTAGATAGATTGTTGGGAGGGGCTGGGAAAGACCCGGCGGTCTTGGTGCACGTTGGCACCAATGACAAAGTTAGTGGAAGGTGGGATGTCCTTAAGAAAGACTATAGGGACTTAGGAAAGAAACTTAAGGCAAGGACATCTACGGTAATATTCTCTGAAATATTACCTGTGCCATGTGCTAGTCCAGGGAGGCAGAGGGAGATTAGGGAGGTAAATGTGTGGTTTAGGAATTGGTGCAGGAAAGAGGGATTTGTGTTCCTGGAACACTGGGCAGACTTCTCAGTCAGGCGCCATCTCTTTTGTCGTGACAGATTGCACCTGACTGAGGAGGGGGCAGCGGTGCTGGGGGGAAGGATGGTTAGAAGGTTGGAGGAGATTTTAAACTAGGAGCCTGGGGGGAGGGTTTAGCTAGAAACTACAGGTCATGCAGTGAGAATAGTGGGGATGGCGGTAGTAAACGAAATGGGAGAGAAGTTGGGGGGAGGGTAAGAGCAGGCGGTAAGGTTACTAACATGGGTATTAAAAGAGATTTTACCAAAGCACTAACCAATGATGATTACAGGTCATCATTGCTACATAAGGTGAAAGATGTCCCTAACGCAAGGGAAAATACTTATCTTAGTTGTATGTATGTAAACGCTAGAAGCATTACTGGTAAAATGGGCGAACTAGAAATACTTGCAGCAAGCAAACAGTATGATATTATAGGCATTACTGAAACTTGGTGGGACGAATCTCATGATTGGACAGTCATTCTAGAGGGCTATACACTGTTTAGGAGAGACAGACTAAATAAAAAGGGTGGAGGGGTGTGTCTTTACGTAAAGCCGTTTTTAAAACCTGATATACGGGAAGATATTCAGGAGGGGACTGTAGACACTGTCGATACATTATGTGTAGAAATTGCATGCGGGGAAAAAGGAATAAAAAAGTTAGTATTGGGTGTATGCTATAGGCCGCCTGGTATCAACGTATCTGATGAGGAATTGTTACTAAAGCAAATTGAAAAAGCAGCAGGAGTAGGAGACATAGTACTGGTGGGAAGTTTGAACTATCCAGAGATAAACTGGAAAAACGATTCATGAGATACTGCTAGGGGCAATATGTTTTTAAACACACTTAATGATAACTACTTAGTTCAACTAATTGAGGAACCAACTAGGTACTATGCAATCTTAGACCTGGTATTAACAAACAATGGGGATTTGGTATCAGGTATTATAGTAGGGGAACCCATAGGAAACAGCGACCACAATATGGTCACATTCAATATCAGTTTTCATAAACAGCCCTGTACTGGCTCAACTAGCACTCTAAACTTTAGCAAAGCAAATTTTGAAAAGGTGAGGGTATTTTTCAGGGATATTGAATGGGAAGGTTTGTTTTTAGGAAAAAATACTACGGAGAAATGGGAGGTACTAAAATTCCTGCTAGCTAAAAATACTCTCAAATGTATTCCTACGAGCATCAAAAGAAGGAATAAAAATCATAAACCGATGTGGCTTAACAAAAAGATAAAGGAACATTTCAGCACTATAAGGAATGTAACAAAATATGCAAAAAGGAAATAAGAGCGGCTAAAGGAGAAACTGAAAAACTAGTAGCAAAGGAAAGCAAAGCGAATCCCAAAAAATTATTTAAATACATTAATAGCAAGAGATTAAAGAAGGAGAGTATAGGCCCTTTAAAAGACAAGTTAGGAGTCTTAAGCAAAAATGATAATGACATAGCGGACACACTAAATGAGTTTTTTTCAACAGTATTTACTAGAGAGGACCCAATTCAGGGACTAACACATAATCTCAATAATGAGAATATCCCACTGATAGGTACTTATTTAAGCAAGGAAGCAGTCTGTGACCCATTAAAACAAAGTTTAGAGTCCTAGTTGAGCCAGTATAGGGCTGTTTATGAAAACTGATATTGAATGTGACCATATTGTGGTCGCTGTTTCCAATGGGTTCCCCTACTATAATACCTGATACCAAATCCCCATTGTTTATTAATACCAGGTCTAAGATTGCATTATACCTAGTTGGTTCCTCAATTAGTTGAATTAAGTAGTTATCATTAAGTGTGTTTAAAAACATATTGCCCCTGGCAGTATCACATGAATCGTTTTTCCAGTTTATCTCTGGATAGTTAAAATCTCCCATCACTACTATGTCTCCTACTCCTGCTGCTCTTTCAATTTGCTTTAGTAACAATTCCTCATCAGATACGTTGATACCAGGCGGCCTATAGCATACACCCAATACTAACTGATTTATTCCTTTTTCCCCACATGCAATTTCTACCCATAATGTCTCGACAGTGTCTACAGTCCCCTCCTGAATATCTTCCCGTATATCAGGTTTTAAAAATGGCTTTACATAAAGACACACCTCTCCACCCTTTTTATTTAGTCTGTCTCTCCTAAACAGTGTATAGCCCTCTAGATTGACTGTCCAATCATGAGATTCGTCCCACCAAGTTTCAGTAATGCCTATAACGTGATACTGTTTGCTTGCTGCAAGTATTTCTAGTTCGCCCTTTTTACCAGTAATGCTTCTAGCGTTTACATACATACAACTAAGATAAGTATTTTCCCTTGCGTTAGGGACATCTTTCACCTTATGTAGCAATGAAGACCTGTAATTGTCATTGGTTAGTGCTTTGGTAAAATCTCTTTTAGTACCCATGTTAGTAACCTTACTGCCTGCTCTTACCCTCCCCCCAACTTCTCCCCCATTTCGTTTACTATCACCATCCCCACTATTCTCACTGCATGACCTGTAGTTTCTAGCTAAACCCTTCCCCCAGGCTCCTAGTTTAAAATCTCCTCCAACCTTCTAACCATCCTTCCCCCCAGCACCGCTGCCCCCTCCTCAGTCAGGTGCAATCTGTCACGACAAAAGAGATGGCGCCTTACTGAGAAGATAGCCCAGTGTTCCAGGAACACAAACCCCTCTTTCCTGCACCAATCCCTAAGCCACACATTTACCTCCCTAATCCCCCTCTGCCTCCCTGGACTAGCACACGGCACAGGTAATATTTCAGAGAATATTACCTTAGATGTCCTTGCCTTAAGTTTCTTTCCTAAGCCCCTATAGTCTTTCTTAAGGACATCCCACCTTCTGATAACTTTGTCATTGGTGCCAACGTGTCTTTCCCAGCCCCTCCCAACAATCTATCTACACGATCCGCGATGTGCCATACCCGAGCACCCGGGAGACAACAGACGGTACGGCGATCACAGTCCCGGTAGCAGATTGCCTTATCTGCCTTCCTGATGATAGAATCCCCTACCACCACCATCTGACTAGGTACCTCACTATCTTTTATCCCAACTGTGCCAGAGGGACCGCTCCTCTGGATGCTAGAGGGAGCAGTTTCCTCCGGCACCGTCATTTCTTTACTATCATCCTCCGATTCCTCGTCCAGTCGGGCAAATTTGTTCGGGTATGATAGCTCGGAGATGTCGAGCCTCCCCCTCTTTTTCTTCCTTCTAACTGTGACCCAGATGGCTACCTGATCATCATCCTCTTCTATCAGTGACCTCTCCTGCAACTCCTCCACCGTTCTGTCTAAACTTCGCTCGAGATTGTGAATCTCCCTAAGTTGCGTAACGGTTTGCTCTAGATCAGTTACCTGGGCTTCCAGGGCAACTGTTCGCACACACTTCGTGTAGATGTAATCACACTGGGCCGGTAGCTTCAGGTGTGCATACATCTTGCACGATATGCACTGAGTGAGGTCCCCAATCACAGCCTCTCCCATATTGTTTGTAAGGTCTAACTCCCTGTTACTCTCAAAGAAAAAGAAGCAAAAATAAAAAGTAGAAGACAAACAATCTCACTTATACAATAATTATGCTGGCTTATACTTATCTATCTTTGTGTGGTTCTTGGTCCTTCACTTTTATGCAGCCGTAGTACTCTCTACTGCGGCACCGATACTCCACTTAGCAGTTGCAGTTGTTCCAGCTTACTGCACCTCCATTTCACTCGGCTTACAGCTCCTGCTAAAAAAAAAATGCCCCTCACACACGCACAATCACAGCCCCTCTGCTACTCCAAGTAAGAGACCCTCTCACTCACTCACAAGGTCAGCCCCTTGCAGCTTCACCAGAAATTTAATGGTACTGCAAATATGTGTGTTCCTGATTGTGTATTATAAAACTCACCTTTTTCTGTATTGTAACTCACCTTTTGCTGTTACCAACTCACATACACTTACAAATCCAAGCTTCACTTTGAAATACAAGCCCTTACAATGAGCGAGCTCCAATGAGTCTAATCACTGATTATATAGGTTCAGCCAGCTGCTTTAGTCAGCCCCTCCTCCTCCTGATAACTCACACCTGATTCAACCCCCTCCCTCTGGCTTTCTCCTCACACTTTTTTTTTGCCCCCTCCAAAAAAAAAAACAAAACAGTACAGATACAAACAAAAGAACCAGTATAGATACAAACAATCAGATTCAGATTAACTTTCTCTCACAATATTACTATCCCTCTATGGATAGACAGAGAACTCGTGGACACTCGATCAGGTTAGAGGAGAGGAGATTTCGAACAATACAGCGTAAAGGCTTTTTTACGGTAAGGACGATACATGTTTGGAATTCCCTGCCTGAGGGAGTTGTAATGGCCGACTCAGTCAACACCTTTAAGAATGGGTTAGATAAATTCCTAATGGATAAGGATATCCTGGGTTATGGGGCATAGTCATGCACTATGGTTATTATAAAAAAGAGGGGTAAAACGTAACGGCAGTCATCAACTTCAGTCAAAATTTTATACAAAATAATCGTGCATAGGAGACCACAAATAGGTTGTACTCGATGGACAATAGTCTTTTTTCAACCATAGATACTCTGTTACTTTTAAATAACCTGCTTGTTGCCAGGGGTTTCATGCTTGCTGTTATGCTCATTGCCAGGGGTTTCGTGCTCTGGCTGTTATGCTCGTTGCCAGGGGTGTGTAACGCTCATTGCCCGGGGTTTCATGCTCTGATTGTCATGCTTGTTGCCAGGGGTGGGAGTTGCTCATTGCCAGGGATTTCATGATCTGGCTGTCATGCTCATTGCCAGGGGTGTGTAATGCTCGTTGCCAGGGGTTTCATGCTCTGGATGTTATGCTTGCTTCCAGGGGAGTATAAGGCTCATTGCCAGGGGTGTGTAATGCTCATTGCCAGGCGTGATGCTCGCAGGCACCAAAGGCCAGCACCAATGGCTCCCTGCTATTCCAGCTTCCCCCTTCTCACAGCCATAGTACTCCACTTGCTGAGCAGAGTTTCATGAAATGACGCGGTTGTGTCGTGATGTTACGACACAAGCGCATCATTTCTCAAAACTCCACCCAGCGAGTGGAGTATTATGGCTGGGAGGAGGGGGGAGCCAGAATAGCAGCATTCAAGTGCCATGGCAGATACCCCATGCAATCGCACGGCTCACCTGCTGCTAGAAATGGCACTGAGTGGCAGTTTCTTAGACTGATATTTCTAAATTGTCACAACCAATCTACTGTATTACTGTTTTATTCTATTGAATGGGTTTTTTTGGGACATTTTACAGTATATCATTTTTACAGTACTATTTTGTGGAAAATGTAGGTATAAACCACAAGTTCTTATTTGTTGTAGTATTTTTTATATACTGTACCTTTATACAACTAAGTGTGATTAGATTGAATTGTACTGGTCTAATTATGGTTTCCACTGTCCTTTTTTATGTTTAATAAATACTAAAACGTTGTTGCCCTAGTTTGAAATATGTGTATTAATTCCCAGTTACGCCTGTTTATTTCGTTAGCAGCTGCAGCCACCATAGTAGCTGAACAAAATTTACTACACATCCTAGGCTTTTTATTTTAGTTATTTCTGCTAAATTGAATAGCAGCCTATCAGCCTATCTGCTCAGCAGCTTGTTAAATATTAGTTTTCCTATATTTTTGCAATAAGGTTGGAGGCTGCGCTCACATAGGGGGATGGTGGCTGAGTGTGCAGCTGACCTGGAGGTGTCCCACCTCCTATTGCAATTGCGTGTTTCGTGTTGGTCAGCGCGCTCTATAGGATGTGCCAGGGATTGGATAGATTGGAGAGGTAGATATTGGTGTATGGAGTGATGTGTTTTCTGTGTATCTATGTAAAGTATTGTAGTATCAATCACTCAATGTTAATGAGATATAAAGATTTTATTTTGGATGTAACCGGATTAATGTCCCAATGTCAATGATAATTGTCCCAGGTTGGCTACACACTTTTCAGGTGTGTCCTGCAGACTACCCTTTTTAGAAGTATACCCTCCTGATGGTATACTGATGAGGCTACAGCTCAGGTAAATGTTAGGTATGCCCTAGGGGCCACCTTTACCATAGGTGTGGTTGGTCCTATGTATCCTCTGATGCTGTGTCTATTGTTAGGTATAGGTTTATGGTGTGACTAGTGCGGCGTCCCGCCTGTCAGACCCTTCCGTGTGCGGCAACGAGTGGCGTGGTCATGTGCTGTGTATTTCAACTTACCGCCGGGGGCAGGTGCTGCCTGCCGCCGGTGACCAGTTCTTAGCCGTCCTCAAGCCTGTGTTCCTCAGTATATTCTCTCTGGGTGTCCTCCGTGTCCCAGGAGCCGCGCACCTTGTCTGCGATTGCCGGTCTCCTAATCTTCCGTCCCGTCCTCTGACTTCCTGGTTCGCGCGTCACGTGCCGGGTCACGTGAGCGCGATGTAGGGTTCTAGAAAAAGGCATCAGTGCTGAAACGCGTTGGGACCCACAGACTATACTATTTACATTGCCACAAACATTCTCCTCTCTCCGGCTGGAGAAGGAGACGAATCGGCACATTCTGCATACATCGCGCTCACGTGACCCGGCACGTGACGCGCGAACCAGGAAGTCAGAGGACGGGACGGAAGATTAGGAGACCGGCAATCGCAGACAAGGTGCGCGGCTCCTGGGACACGGAGGACACCCAGAGAGAATATACTGAGGAACACAGGCTTGAGGACGGCTAAGAACTGGTCACCGGCGGCAGGCAGCACCTGCCCCCGGCGGTAAGTTGAAATACACAGCACATGACCACGCCACTCGTTGCCGCACACGGAAGGGTCTGACAGGCGGGACGCCGCACTAGTCACACCATAAACCTATACCTAACAATAGACACAGCATCAGAGGATACATAGGACCAACCACACCTATGGTAAAGGTGGCCCCTAGGGCATACCTAACATTTACCTGAGCTGTAGCCTCATCAGTATACCATCAGGAGGGTATACTTCTAAAAAGGGTAGTCTGCAGGACACACCTGAAAAGTGTGTAGCCAACCTGGGACAATTATCATTGACATTGGGACATTAATCCGGTTACATCCAAAATAAAATCTTTATATCTCATTAACATTGAGTGATTGATACTACAATACTTTACATAGATACACAGAAAACACATCACTCCATACACCAATATCTACCTCTCCAATCTATCCAATCCCTGGCACATCCTATAGAGCGCGCTGACCAACACGAAACACCCTATATTTTTGCAAACACCAGTTAAAGAGAAATTCAAGAATGTTGACAATTCTTTTAGCACAAATATGTGTTTTATGGTCTACTAACATATAACTATTAACACGTTAACTTCAACCAAGTCACACATCTTTATGGAAGGGAAAACACAATTTTTAATGTATTAACACTAATTTCACATATTGAAAAAAAACTTCTTAACTACTTTTCTGGAACCTTTACAAAGTAAAATATTTTTATTACATTAATGTGCTCTTAATCATGTGATTAATATGATTATATTATATTACATGTCCATACATCAAGATATGTGTTTTAATTAGAGATGTGCACCGGAAATTTTTGGGGTTTTGGGTTTTGGTTTTGGATTCGGTTCTGCGGCTGTGTTTTGGATTCGGACGCGTTTTGGCAAAACCTCCCTGAAATTTTTTTGTCGGATTCGGGTGTGTTTTGGATTCGGGTGTTTTTTTCAAAAACCCCTCAAAAACAGAATAAATCATAGAATTTGGGGGTAATTTTGATCCTATAGTATTATTAACCTCAATAACCACAATTTCCACTCATTTCCAGTCTATTCTGAACACCTCACACCTCACAATACTATTTTTAGTCCTAAAATTTGCACCTAGGTCGCTGGATGACTAAGCTAAGCGACCCAAGAGGGTGGCACAAACACCTGGCCCATCTAGGAGTGGCACTGCAGTGTCAGACAGGATGGCACTTAAAAAAATTCATGGGTGGAAGGAGGGCAGTGGGCCAATAACCCAGTGGAAAGGAACAGTTCTGGATCAAGTACCAGTGAATCCCTCCCTCTATCTTATAAAGTATGATGGATTTGATTGTGTCAATGGACTTGAGCTTCACAAGGATGAAAGGGTGTCTGCTCTTGAAGTTCTACCAGACAGAGTTGCCTCATCCCGAATCAGCGATGCCCATTTGGCTGACACAATGATTGGTAAAGCAGTGGAGCATATGTTTGAAACAAAGGATGGTTCCAAGGATGAGTGGCAAGGGGTGGTATTAGCACGAGCACATGGTTTATTATTATATAACCTATGAAAAGGACCCAGTCTTATATATGTATCAAATTTTAGATGACTATAAAGAAGGAGATCTTCGGATCATGCCAGACTCAAATGATTCCCCTCCAGTTGAAAGAGAACCAGGGGAGGTTGTGGACAGCCTGTTGGGCAAGCAAGTGGAATATGCCAAAGAAGATAGCTCAAAAAGGACTGGCATGGTTATTCATCAAGTTGAAGCTAAACCATCTGTGTACTTCATTAAGTTTGATGACGATTTCCATATTTATGTCTACGATTTGGTGAAGACATCCTAAATGGGATTCTGTACTTTTTTTTTTTGGCCAAACGTAATCTAATATAAACATTTGTAGAAAGTCGCTGCTTTCTGATTACACAAATGCTCAGATATTCCTGTGAATCCACAATCCCTTCCCAGAGGAAAAAGAAATTGCGAAACCATTGTTTGAGAATGTTTGTTCTCTTTCCCTTACAAAGGAACAAACCACTTTCCAAGAAGACTGACGTTTTTGGGATTATGGAGACATAATGTTTTTGAATATAACTCCTAAAGCAGGTGGTGTATTAGAGCAAAAGAGTGCAAGAGACCAGCCATGCAGTTTCTGAAATATTATGACAAAATGTTACTGTATTTCATAAGCACTCATTCCTAACTCTGCTAAGTACTGTTTGGTATACTGTATCTGGCTTCCATGAGGTAGTTGTCCATTATTTCAGCTTCCATTGACCTTTTTGAAAGCGGTAGAAGTTATCGATTCTTTTTTTATTTTTATTTTCCCCTATTTTTAATTTTCTCCTGCATAGCCCAGTAAAATGTTGCAATGTTAAGTATTGACTTGTGCCTTCTGGGGGTCCACTTCTTCACCAAACACAGCCAAATCTCATTCTACCCCTCTGTTCCACATTCTCTATGTACCCCATCTGTGTCACCCATATCTGTCTACTCCTCCCCTTTAGATTGTAAGCTCTCACGAGCAGGGCCCTCTTCCCTCATGTGCTTATTGTTTGTCTTACTTTAATTATCTTCAACTGTACCACATCCAGCAGTCTTCTGCCACCTGATACTTATTCCAGTGTCAATTGCTGATGTAACTGTAAGTTGCTGTTTTCCTGTTTGATTATTTATGTACTCTGTAATTGGGTGCTGCGGAACCCTTGTGCCGCCATATAAATAAAGGATAATAATAATAATGATAATAATAATAATAATAATAATAATAATAATAATAATATAGGGTGTATAATCCCCAGGTGTATCTCACACATCGCTCAGTACAGTATATTGGGTGTATAATCCCCAGGTGTATCTCACACATCACACAGTACAGTATATAGGGTGTATAATCCCCAGGTGTATCTCACACATTGCTCAGTACAGATTACAGGATGTATAATCACCAGGTGTATAACACACATCGCACAGTACAGTATACAGGGTGTGTAATTAATTACCAGGTGTATCACACACATTGCACAGTACAGTATATAGGGTGTATAATCCCCAGGTGTATCTCACACATCACACACTTTAGTATATAGGGTGTATAATCCCAAGGTGTATCTCACACATCGCTCAGTACAGTATACAGGGTGTATAATCACCAGGTGTATCACAAACGTTGCACAGTACAGTATACAGGGTGTATAATCCCAAGGTGTATCTCACACATCGCTCAGTACAGATTACAGGATGTATAAAATCACCAGGTGTATAACACATGTTGCACAGTACAGTATGCATACTGGTCACAACAATGCAGCAGGTATTGAGCACTGATCAGGATACTAGAAGTGACACAGAGCTGCAAGATACAGCAATGGCCTACTGTACTGTACTATATGTATGCTGCTGCTCACCAAAATGCTGCACTGTCCTACTATATACTGCTCACAATAATGCAGCACAGAGATAGTATACTTGACACAGAGCTGCAAGATACAGCAATGGCCTACTGTACTGTACTATATGTATACTGCTGGTCACCAAAATGCTGCACTGTCCTACTATATACTGCTCACAATAATGCAGCACAGAGATAGTATACTTGACGCAGAGCTGCAAGATACAGCAATGGCTTACTGTACTGTACTACTATAATTATATACTGGGGGTCCCCAGTCCCCACAATGCAGCACACTGAGCACAGATATTTGCAGCACACTGAGCACAGATATGGAGCGTTTTCTGGCAGAGAACGTAGATATTTTCAGCACACTGAGCACAGATATTTGCAGCACACTGAGCACTGATATTTGCAGCACACTGAGCACAGATTACGGAGCTTTTTAGGGAGAGAACGCAGCCACGTCCTCTCTGTTCAGTCTCTAATGCACGAGTGAAAATGGCGGCGATGCGCGGCTCTTTATATAGAATACGAATCTCGCGATAATCCGACAGTGGGATGATGCCGTTCGGCACGTTCGGGTTAACCGAGCAAGGCAGGAAGATCCAAGGCTGCCTCGGTACCGTGTAAAATAGGTGAAGTTTGGGGGGGTTCGGATCTCTGAGAACCGAACCCACTCATCTCTAATTTTAATATTAGTTACATGTACTATATTATCATTACAGCTAAATATATAATTTAAGCAAATGCACTGGGAGGAGCACTCATTATTTTTTATGTTTTTAATATATTTATTTTACACATTATTTTTTAAGTAGTATGCTCATTTTCAGAGGTGGACGCAAAGTCAATGTTTGCGTATCTGAGCAGTGATTTTTGCACTGTACATGCACTATGAATGATTAGCGATGTTGGATGCACTGATGATTTCTTAGCAAAGTAAGTGGCATTCAGCGTGTGCTTATGGGAGGTAATGGGTGGTTGCTTCTGAAACTCATGAGCATTTTCTGGGAATGTCACAGTTAGCAAATGTCACTTTGTATTTCCGAAAGTTACACAGAAGTTCGATGTTGTGACCATGTTGCGTCTTTTACATGTAAGCATTGGATTAGATATGACACCGGTGGGCGTCTCTGTGCAAATCCCTCTGGCTGTGGCATTCACACATATTCATAGCTCCGCTGTATAAAGGATTTTTGTAGCACAGGATTTACATCTCTTTTCTGCTCTGTCTCTTTACACTGGGCGTTGAATAGCAGCATTTGATTTAGAGTAAGATAAGCGGGTTCGGTTCTCTGAGAACCAAACCCCCCAGTACTTCACATCCGTAGCCCAGATCCAAGCCCTGCTCTGGTCTTCCTGTCAGACTTGGAAACCAGAACGAGGCAAAATGTCATCATCCCGCTGTCGGATTCTCGTGGGTTTTGGATTCCATAAGGAGCCACGCATTGCCGCCATTTTCACTCCAGTCCTGGAGAGTGTAGCGAGAGGACGTGTCTCTCTCCTCAGTGTCTGTCTGTGCGGGAAAGTAGTGTGACAACCTGCTCTGTCTTATGTGTCATTCCAGTGCTGTCTTGTGCTGCATCAGTCCAGTGGTGGTGTCCCTGTGCTGCTGTATATGTCCAGTGGTACTGCCGTATATGTCCAGTGATACTATTGTATATGTCCAGTGATACTGCCGTATAAGTTAGAGATGAGCGGGTTCGGTTCCTCGGAATCCGAACCCGCCCGAACTTCAGGTTTTTTTACACGGGGCCGAGCGTCTCGGATCTTCCCGCCTTGCTCGGTTAACCCGAGCGCGCCCGAACGTCATCATCCCGCTGTCGGATTCTCGCGAGGCTCGGATTCTATCGCGAGACTCGGATTCTATATAAGGAGCCGCGCGTCGCCGCCATTTTCACACGTGCATTGAGATTGATAGGGAGAGGACGTGGCTGGCGTCCTCTCCGTTTATAGAGAAGAGAGTGAGACTAGAGTAGAGAGAGACAAGGTATTTACTTTAGTAATTTTGGGGAGCATTAGGAGGAGTACTACTACTTGCTGAAGTGATAGTGTGACTGTATATCTGACTTGTGGGGGAGACAGTGGGGAGCAGTTAGAGTCTGAGAGCAGGAGTACATATTTTAACGTACAGTGCACACTTTTGCTGCCAGAGTGCCACACTGCCATTGTGACCACACTGACCACCAGTATATATTGTGATTGTCTGCTTAGGAGTACTACTTGCAAGTTGCTGATAGTGTGACCAGTGACCTGACCACCAGTTTAATTAATCACCACCAGTTTAATATATATATATTTATAATTGTATATAATATATATATATAATTGTATACCACCTACCCGTGTTTTTTTCTTTCTTTCTTTCTTCTTGATACATACTACTATAGTAGCTTACTGTAGCAGTCTGCGGTGCTGCTGAGCTGACAGTGTCCAGCAGGTCCGTCATCAGTCATTACATAATAAATATATATACCTGTCCGGCTGCAGTACTAGTGATATTATATATATATATATATATATATATTAATTTCATCTCATTATCATCCAGTCTATATTAGCAGCAGACACAGTACGGTAGTCCACGGCTGTAGCTACCTCTGTGTCGGCAGTCGCTCGTCCATCCATAATTGTATACCACCTACCCGTGGTTTTTTTTTTTTCTTTCTTCTTGATACATACTACTATAGTAGCTTACTGTAGCAGTCTGCGGTGCTGCTGAGCTGACAGTGTCCAGCAGGTCCGTCATCAGTCATTACATAATAAATATATATACCTGTCCGGCTGCAGTACTAGTGATATTATATATATATATATATATATATATATATATATTAATTTCATCTCATTATCATCCAGTCTATATTAGCAGCAGAAACAGTACGGTAGTCCACGGCTGTAGCTACCTCTGTGTCGGCAGTCGCTCGTCCATCCATAAGTATACTAGGTGCCTTTTAGTTGTGCCTATTAAAATATGGAGAACAAAAATGTTGAGGTTCCAAAATTAGGGAAAGATCAAGATCCACTTCCACCTCGTGCTGAAGCTGCTGCCACTAGTCATGGCCGAGACGATGAAATGCCAGCAACGTCGTCTGCCAAGGCCGATGCCCAATGTCATAGTACAGAGCATGTAAAATCCAAAACACCAACTATCAGTAAAAAAAGGACTCCAAAATCTAAAATAAAATTGTCGGAGGAGAAGCGTAAACTTGCCAATATGCCATTTACCACACGGAGTGGCAAGGAACGGCTGAGGCCCTGGCCTATGTTCATGGCTAGTGGTTCAGCTTCACATGAGGATGGAAGCACTCAGCCTCTCGCTAGAAAAATGAAAAGACTCAAGCTGGCAAAAGCACCGCAAAGAACTGTGCGTTCTTCGAAATCCCAAATCCACAAGGAGAGTCCAATTGTGTCGGTTGCGATGCCTGACCTTCCCAACACTGGACGTGAAGAGCATGCGCCTTCCACCATTTGCACGCCCCCTGCAAGTGCTGGAAGGAGCACCCGCAGTCCAGTTCCTGATAGTCAGATTGAAGATGTCAGTGTTGAAGTACACCAGGATGAGGAGGATATGGGTGTTGCTGGCGCTGGGGAGGAAATTGACAAGGAGGATTCTGATGGTGAGGTGGTTTGTTTAAGTCAGGCACCCGGGGAGACACCTGTTGTCCGTGGGAGGAATATGGCCGTTGACATGCCTGGTGCAAATACCAAAAAAATCAGCTCTTCGGTGTGGAAGTATTTCAACAGAAATGCGGACAACATTTGTCAAGCCGTGTGTTGCCTTTGTCAAGCTGTAGTAAGATTATATAGGCTCAGCCAGCTGCTTTAGTCAGCCCCTCCTCCTCCTGATTACTCACACCTGATTCAACCCCCTCCCTCTGGCTTTCTCCTCGCACTTTTTTTTTTGCCCCCTCCAAAAAAAAAAAAAAACCAGTATAGATACAAACAAAAGAACCAGTATAGATACAAACAATCAGATTCAGATTAACTTTCTCTCACAATATTACTATCCCTCTATGGATAGACAGAGAACTCGTGGACACTCGATCAGGTTAGAGGAGAGGAGATTTCGAACAATACAGCGTAAAGGCTTTTTTACGGTAAGGACGATACATGTTTGGAATTCCCTGCCTGAGGGAGTTGTAATGGCCGACTCAGTCAACACCTTTAAGAATGGGTTAGATAAATTCCTAATGGATAAGGATATCCTGGGTTATGGGGCATAGTCATGCACTATGGTTATTATAAAAAAGAGGGGTAAAACGTAACGGCAGTCATCAACTTCAGTCAAAATTTTATACAAAATAATCGTGCATAGGAGACCACAAATAGGTTGTACTCGATGGACAATTGTCTTTTTTCAACCATAGATACTCTGTTACTTTTAAATAACCTGCTTGTTGCCAGGGGTTTTATGCTTGCTGTTATGCTCATTGCCAGGGGTTTCGTGCTCTGGCTGTTATGCTCGTTGCCAGGGGTGTGTAACGCTCATTGCCCGGGGTTTCATGCTCTGATTGTCATGCTTGTTGCCAGGGGTGGGAGTTGCTCATTGCCGGGGATTTCATGATCTGGCTGTCATGCTCATTGCCAGGGGTGTGTAATGCTCGTTGTCAGGGGTTTCATGCTCTGGATGTTATGCTTGCTTCCAGGGGAGTATAAGGCTCATTGCCAGGGGTGTGTAATGCTCATTGCCAGGGGTGATGCTCGCAGGCACCAAAGGCCAGCACCAATGGCTCCCTGCTATTCCAGCTTCCCCCTCCTCACAGCCATAGTACTCCACTTGCTGAGCAGAGTTTCATGAAATGACGCGGTTGTGTCGTGATGTTACGACACAAGCGCATCATTTCTCAAAACTCCACCCAGCGAGTGGAGTATTATGGCTGGGAGGAGGGGGGAGCCAGAATAGCAGCATTCAAGTGCCATGGCAGATACCCCATGCAATCGCACGGCTCACCTGCTGCTAGAAATGGCACTGAGTGGCAGTTTCTTAGACTGATATTTCTAAATTGTCACAACCAATCTACTGTATTACTGTTTTATTCTATTGAATGGGTTTTTTTTGGACATTTTACAGTATATCATTTTTACAGTACTATTTTGTGGAAAATGTAGGTATAAACCACAAGTTCTTATTTGTTGTAGTATTTTTTATATACTGTACCTTTATACAACTAAGTGTGATTAGATTGAATTGTACTGGTCTAATTATGGTTTCCACTGTCCTTTTTTATGTTTAATAAATACTAAAACGTTGTTGCCCTAGTTTGAAATATGTGTATTAATTCCCAGTTACGCCTGTTTATTTCGTTAGCAGCTGCAGCCACCATAGTAGCTGAACAAAATTTACTACACATCCTAGGCTTTTTATTTTAGTTATTTCTGCTAAATTGAATAGCAGCCTATCAGCCTATCTGCTCAGCAGCTTGTTAAATATTAGTTTTCCTATATTTTTGCAAACACCAGTTAAAGAGAAATTCAAGAATGTTGACAATTCTTTTAGCACAAATATTTGTTTTATGGTCTACTAACATATAACTATTAACACGTTAACTTCAACCAAGTCACACATCTTTATGGAAGGGAAAACACAATTTTTAATGTATTAACACTAATTTCACATATTGAAAAAAAACTTCTTAACTACTTTTCTGGAACCTTTACAAAGTAAAATATTTTTATTACATTAATGTGCTCTTAATCATGTGATTAATATGATTATATCATATTACATGTCCATACATCAAGATATGTGTTTTAATTAGAGATGTGCACCGGAAATTTTTGGGGTTTTGGGTTTTGGTTTTGGATTCGGTTCTGCGGCTGTGTTTTGGATTCGGACGCGTTTTGGCAAAACCTCCCTGAAAATTTTTTGTCGGATTCGGGTGTGTTTTGGATTCGGGTGTTTTTTTCAAAAACCCCTCAAAAACAGAATAAATCATAGAATTTGGGGGTAATTTTGATCCTATAGTATTATTAACCTCAATAACCACAATTTCCACTCATTTCCAGTCTATTCTGAACACCTCACACCTCACAATACTATTTTTAGTCCTAAAATTTGCACCTAGGTCGCTGGATGACTAAGCTAAGCGACCCAAGAGGGTGGCACAAACACCTGGCCCATCTAGGAGTGGCACTGCAGTGTCAGACAGGATGGCACTTAAAAAAATTCATGGGTGGAAGGAGGGCAGTGGGCCAATAACCCAGTGGAAAGGAACAGTTCTGGATCAAGTACCAGTGAATCCCTCCCTCTATCTTATAAAGTATGATGGATTTGATTGTGTCAATGGACTTGAGCTTCACAAGGATGAAAGGGTGTCTGCTCTTAAAGTTCTACCAGACAGAGTTGCCTCATCCCGAATCAGCGATGCCCATTTGGCTGACACAATGATTGGTAAAGCAGTGGAGCATATGTTTGAAACAGAGGATGGTTCCAAGGATGAGTGGCAAGGGGTGGTATTAGCACGAGCACATGGTTTATTATTATATAACCTATGAAAAGGACCCAGTCTTATATATGTATCAAATTTTAGATGACTATAAAGAAGGAGATCTTCGGATCATGCCAGACTCAAATGATTCCCCTCCAGTTGAAAGAGAACCAGGGGAGGTTGTGGACAGCCTGTTGGGCAAGCAAGTGGAATATGCCAAAGAAGATAGCTCAAAAAGGACTGGCATGGTTATTCATCAAGTTGAAGCTAAACCATCTGTGTACTTCATTAAGTTTGATGACGATTTCCATATTTATGTCTACGATTTGGTGAAGACATCCTAAATGGGATTCTGTACTTTTTTTTTTTGGCCAAACGTAATCTAATATAAACATTTGTAGAAAGTCGCTGCTTTCTGATTACACAAATGCTCAGATATTCCTGTGAATCCACAATCCCTTCCCAGAGGAAAAAGAAATTGCGAAACCATTGTTTGAGAATGTTTGTTCTCTTTCCCTTACAAAGGAACAAACCACTTTCCAAGAAGACTGACATTTTTGGGATTATGGAGACATAATGTTTTTGAATATAACTCCTAAAGCAGGTGGTGTATTAGAGCAAAAGAGTGCAAGAGACCAGCCATGCAGTTTCTGAAATATTATGACAAAATGTTACTGTATTTCATAAGCACTCATTCCTAACTCTGCTAAGTACTGTTTGGTATACTGTATCTGGCTTCCATGAGGTAGTTGTCCATTATTTCAGCTTCCATTGACCTTTTTGAAAGCGGTAGAAGTTATCGATTCTTTTTTTATTTTTATTTTCCCCTATTTTTAATTTTCTCCTGCATAGCCCAGTAAAATGTTGCAATGTTAAGTATTGACTTGTGCCTTCTGGGGGTCCACTTCTTCACCAAACACAGCCAAATCTCATTCTACCCCTCTGTTCCACATTCTCTATGTACCCCATCTGTGTCACCCATATCTGTCTACTCCTCCCCTTTAGATTGTAAGCTCTCACGAGCAGGGCCCTCTTCCCTCATGTGCTTATCGTTTGTCTTACTTTAATTATCTTCAACTGTACCACATCCAGCAGTCTTCTGCCACCTGATACTTATTCCAGTGTCAATTGCTGATGTAACTGTAAGTTGCTGTTTTCCTGTTTGATTATTTATGTACTCTGTAATTGGGTGCTGCGGAACCCTTGTGCCGCCATATAAATAAAGGATAATAATAATAATAATGATAATAATAATAATAATAATAATAATAATATAGGGTGTATAATCCCCAGGTGTATCTCACACATCGCTCAGTACAGTATATTGGGTGTATAATCCCCAGGTGTATCTCACACATCACACAGTACAGTATATAGGGTGTATAATCCCCAGGTGTATCTCACACATTGCTCAGTACAGATTACAGGATGTATAATCACCAGGTGTATAACACACATCGCACAGTACAGTATACAGGGTGTATAATTAATTACCAGGTGTATCACACACATTGCACAGTACAGTATATAGGGTGTATAATCCCCAGGTGTATCTCACACATCACACACTACAGTATATAGGGTGTATAATCCCAAGGTGTATCTCACACATCGCTCAGTACAGTATACAGGGTGTATAATCACCAGGTGTATCACAAACGTTGCACAGTACAGTATACAGGGTGTATAATCCCAAGATGTATCTCACACATCGCTCAGTACAGATTACAGGATGTATAAAATCACCAGGTGTATAACACATGTTGCACAGTACAGTATGCATACTGGTCACAACAATGCAGCAGGTATTGAGCACTGATCAGGATACTAGAAGTGACACAGAGCTGCAAGATACAGCAATGGCCTACTGTACTGTACTATATGTATGCTGCTGCTCACCAAAATGCTGCACTGTCCTACTATATACTGCTCACAATAATGCAGCACAGAGATAGTATACTTGACACAGTGCTGCAAGATACAGCAATGGCCTACTGTACTGTACTATATGTATACTGCTGGTCACCAAAATGCTGCACTGTCCTACTATATACTGCTCACAATAATGCAGCACAGAGATAGTATACTTGACGCAGAGCTGCAAGATACAGCAATGGCTTACTGTACTGTACTACTATAATTATATACTGGGGGTCCCCAGTCCCCACAATGCAGCACACTGAGCACAGATATTTGCAGCACACTGAGCACAGATATGGAGCGTTTTCTGGCAGAGAACGTAGATATTTTCAGCACACTGAGCACAGATATTTGCAGCACACTGAGCACTGATATTTGCAGCACACTGAGCACAGATTACAGAGCTTTTTAGGGAGAGAACGCAGCCACGTCCTCTCTGTTCAGTCTCTAATGCACGAGTGAAAATGGCGGCGATGCGCGGCTCTTTATATAGAATATGAATCTCGCGATAATCCGACAGCGGGATGATGCCGTTCGGCACGTTCGGGTTAACCGAGCAAGGCAGGAAGATCCAAGGCTGCCTCGGTACCGTGTAAAATAGGTGAAGTTTGGGGGGGTTCGGATCTCTGAGAACCGAACCCACTCATCTCTAGTTTTAATATTAGTTACATGTACTATATTATCATTACAGCTAAATATATAATTTAAGCAAATGCACAGGGAGGAGCACTCATTATTTTTTATGTTTTTAATATATTTATTTTACACATTGTTTTTTAAGTAGTATGCTCATTTTCAGAGGTGGACGCAAAGTCAATGTTTGCGTATCTGAGCAGTGATTTTTGCACTGTACATGCACTATGAATGATTAGCGATGTTGGATGCACTGATGATTTCTTAGCAAAGTAAGTGGCATTCAGCGTGTGCTTATGGGAGGTAATGGGTGGTTGCTTCTGAAACTCATGAGCATTTTCTGGGAATGTCCCAGTTAGCAAATGTCACTTTGTATTTCCGAAAGTTACACAGAAGTTCGATGTTGTGACCATGTTGCGTCTTTTACATGTAAGCATTGGATTAGATATGACACCGGTGGACGTCTCTGTGCAAATCCCTCTGGCTGTGGCATTCACACATATTCATAGCTCCGCTGTATAAAGGATTTTTGTAGCACAGGATTTACATCTCTTTTCTGCTCTGTCTCTTTACACTGGGCGTTGAATAGCAGCAATTGATTTAGAGTAAGATAAGCGGGTTCGGTTCTCTGAGAACCAAACCCCCCAGTACTTCACATCCGTAGCCCAGATCCAAGCCCTGCTCTGGTCTTCCTGTCAGACTTGGAAACCAGAACGAGGCAAAATGTCATCATCCCGCTGTCGGATTCTCGTGGGTTTTGGATTCCATATAAGGAGCCACGCATTGCCGCCATTTTCACTCCAGTCCTGGAGAGTGTAGCGAGAGGACGTGTCTCTCTCCTCAGTGTCTGTCTGTGTGGGAAAGTAGTGTGACAACCTGCTCTGTCTTATGTGTCATTCCAGTGCTGTCTTGTGCTGCATCAGTCCAGTGGTGGTGTCCCTGTGCTGCTGTATATGTCCAGTGGTACTGCCGTATATGTCCAGTGATACTATTGTATATGTCCAGTGATACTGCCGTATAAGTTAGAGATGAGCGGGTTCGGTTCCTCGGAATCCGAACCCGCCCGAACTTCAGGTTTTTTTACACGGGGCCGAGCGACTCGGATCTTCCCGCCTTGCTCGGTTAACCCGAGCGCGCCCGAACGTCATCATCCCGCTGTCGGATTCTCGCGAGGCTCGGATTCTATCGCGAGACTCGGATTCTATATAAGGAGCCGCGCGTCGCCGCCATTTTCACACGTGCATTGAGATTGATAGGGAGAGGACGTGGCTGGCGTCCTCTCCGTTTATAGAGAACAGAGTGAGACTAGAGTAGAGAGAGACACAGTATTTACTTTAGTAATTTTGGGGAGCATTAGGAGGAGTACTACTACTTGCTGAAGTGATAGTGTGACTGTATATCTGACTTGTGGGGGAGACAGTGGGGAGCAGTTAGAGTCTGAGAGCAGGAGTACATATTTTAACGTACAGTGCACACTTTTGCTGCCAGAGTGCCACACTGCCATTGTGACCACACTGACCACCAGTATATATTGTGATTGTCTGCTTAGGAGTACTACTTGCAAGTTGCTGATAGTGTGACCAGTGACCTGACCACCAGTTTAATTAATCACCACCAGTTTAATATATATATATTTATAATTGTATATAATATATATATAATTGTTTACCACCTACCCGTGTTTTTTTTCTTTCTTTCTTTCTTCTTGATACATACTACTATAGTAGCTTACTGTAGCAGTCTGCGGTGCTGCAGAGCTGACAGTGTCCAGCTGGTCCGTCATCAGTCATTACATAATAAATATATATACCTGTCCGGCTGCAGTACTAGTGATATTATATATATATATATATATTAATTTCATCTCATTATCATCCAGTCTATATTAGCAGCAGACACAGTACGGTAGTCCATGGCTGTAGCTACCTCTGTGTCGGCAGTCGCTCGTCCATCCATAATTGTATACCACCTACCCGTGGTTTTTTCTTTTCTTTCTTCTTGATACATACTACTATAGTAGCTTACTGTAGCAGTCTGCGGTGCTGCTGAGCTGACAGTGTCCAGCAGGTCCGTCATCAGTCATTACATAATAAATATATATACCTGTCCGGCTGCAGTACTAGTGATATTATATATATATATATATTAATTTCATCTCATTATCATCCAGTCTTTATTAGCAGCAGACACAGTATGGTAGTCCACGGCTGTAGCTACCTCTGTGTCGGCAGTCGGTCGTCCATCCATAATTGTATACCACCTACCGGTGGTTTTTTTTTTTTCTTTCTTCTTGATACATACTACTATAGTAGCTTACTGTAGCAGTCTGCGGTGCTGCTGAGCTGACAGTGTCCAGCAGGTCCGTCATCGTCATTACATAATAAATATATATACCTGTCCGGCTGCAGTACTAGTGATATTATATATATATATATATTAATTTCATCTCATTATCATCCAGTCTATATTAGCAGCAGACACAGTACGGTAGTCCACGGCTGTAGCTACCTCTGTGTCGGCAGTCGCTCGTCCATCCATAATTGTATACCACCTACCCGTGTTTTTTTTTTTTTTCTTCTTGATACATACTACTATAGTAGCTTACTGTAGCAGTCTGCGGTGCTGCTGAGCTGACAGTGTCCAGCAGGTCCGTCATCAGTCATTACATAATAAATATATATACCTGTCCGGCTGCAGTACTAGTGATATTATATATATATATATTAATTTTATCTCATTATCATCCAGTCTATATTAGCAGCAGAAACAGTACGGTAGTCCACGGCTGTAGCTACCTCTGTGTCGGCAGTCGCTCGTCCATCCATAAGTATACTAGTATCCATCCATCTCCATTGTTTACCTGAGGTGCCTTTTAGTTGTGCCTATTAAAATATGGAGAACAAAAATGTTGAGGTTCCAAAATTAGGGAAAGATCAAGATCCACTTCCACCTCGTGCTGAAGCTGCTGCCACTAGTCATGGCCGAGACGATGAAATGCCAGCAACGTCGTCTGCCAAGGCCGATGCCCAATGTCATAGTACAGAGCATGTAAAATCCAAAACACCAAATATCAGTAAAAAAAGGACTCCAAAATCTAAAATAAAATTGTCGGAGGAGAAGCGTAAACTTGCCAGTATGCCATTTACCACACGGAGTGGCAAGGAACGGCTGAGGCCCTGGCCTATGTTCATGGCTAGTGGTTCAGCTTCACATGAGGATGGAAGCACTCAGCCTCTCGCTAGAAAAATGAAAAGACTCAAGCTGGCAAAAGCACCGCAAAGAACTGTGCGTTCTTCGAAATCCCAAATCCACAAGGAGAGTCCAATTGTGTCGGTTGCGATGCCTGACCTTTCCAACACTGGACGTGAAGAGCATGCGCCTTCCACCATTTGCACGCCCCCTGCAAGTGCTGGAAGGAGCACCCGCAGTCCAGTTCCTGATAGTCAGATTGAAGATGTCAGTGTTGAAGTACACCAGGATGAGGAGGATATGGGTGTTGCTGGCGCTGGGGAGGAAATTGACAAGGAGGATTCTGATGGTGAGGTGGTTTGTTTAAGTCAGGCACCCAGGGAGACACCTGTTGTCCGTGGGAGGAATATGGCCGTTGACATGCCTGGTGAAAATACCAAAAAAATCAGCTCTTCGGTGTGGAAGTATTTCAACAGAAATGCGGACAACATTTGTCAAGCCGTGTGTTGCCTTTGTCAAGCTGTAATAAGTAGGGGTAAGGACGTTAACCACCTCGGAACATCCTCCCTTATACGTCACCTGCAGCGCATTCATAATAAGTCAGTGACAAATTCAAAAACTTTGGGCGACAGCGGAAGCAGTCCACTGACCAGTAAATCCCTTCCTCTTGTAACCAAGCTCACGCAAACCACCCCACCAACTCCCTCAGTGTCAATTTCCTCCTTCCCCAGGAATGCCAATAGTCCTGCAGGCCATGTCACTGGCAATTCTGACGATTCCTCTCCTGCCTGGGATTCCTCCGATGCATCCTTGCGTGTAACGCCTACTGATGCTGGCGCTGCTGTTGTTGCTGCTGGGAGTCGATGGTCATCCCAGAGGGGAAATCGTAAGACCACTTTTACTACTTCCACCAAGCAATTGACTGTCCAACAGTCCTTTGCGAGGAAGATGAAATATCACAGCAGTCATCCTGCTGCAAAGCGGATTACTGAGGCCTTGACAACTATGTTGGTGTTAGACGTGCGTCCGGTATCCGCCGTTAGTTCACAGGGAACTAGACAATTTCTTGAGGTAGTGTGCCCCCGATACCAAATACCATCTAGGTTCCACTTCTCTAGGCAGGCGATACCGAGAATGTACACGGACGTCAGAAAAAGACTCACCAGTGTCCTAAAAAATGCAGTTGTACCCAATGTCCACTTAACCACGGACATGTGGACAAGTGGAGCAGGGCAGGGTCAGGACTATATGACTGTGACAGCCCACTGGGTAGATGTATAGACTCCCGCCGCAAGAACAGCAGCGGCGGCACCAGTAGCAGCATCTCGCAAACGCCAACTATTTCCTAGGCAGGCTACGCTTTGTATCACCGGTTTCCAGAATACGCACACAGCTGAAAACCTCTTACGGCAACTGAGGAAGATCATCGCGGAATGGCTTACCCCAATTGGACTCTCCTGTGGATTTGTGGCATCGGACAACGCCAGCAATATTGTGTGTGCATTAAATATGGGCAAATTCCAGCACGTCCCATGTTTTGCACATACCTTGAATTTGGTGGTGCAGAATTTTTTAAAAAACGACAGGGGCATGCAAGAGATGCTGTCGGTGGCCAGAAGAATTGCGGGACACTTTCGGCGTACAGGCACCACGTACAGAAGACTGGAGCAACACCAAAAACGCCTGAACCTGCCCTGCCATCATCTGAAGCAAGAAGTGGTAACGAGGTGGAATTCAACCCTATATATGCTTCAGAGGTTGGAGGAGCAGCAAAAGGCCATTCAAGCCTATACAATTCAGCACGATATAGGAGCTGGAATGCACCTGTCTCAAGTGGAGAATGATTTCAACGTTGTGCAAGGTTCTGCTGCCCTTTGAACTTGCCACACGTGAAGTCAGTTCAGACACTGCCAGCCTGAGTCAGGTCATTCCCCTCATCAGGCTTTTGCAGAAGAAGCTGGAGACATTGAAGTAGGAGCTAACACGGAGCGATTCCGCTAGGCATGTGGGACTTGTGGATGGAGCCCTTAATTCGCTTAACAAGGATTCACGGGTGGTCAATCTGTTGAAATCAGAGCACTACATTTTGGCCACCGTGCTCGATCCTAGATTTAAAACCTACCTTGGATCTCTCTTTCCGGCAGACACAAGTCTGCTGGGGTTCAAAGACCAGCTGGTGAGAAAATTGTCAAGTCAAGCGGAACGCGACCTGTCAACATCTCCTCCTTCACATTCTCCCGCAACTGGGGGTGCGAGGAAAAGGCTCAGAATTCCGAGCCCACCTGCTGGCGGTGATGCAGGGCAGTCTGGAGCGACTGCTGATGCTGACATCTGGTCCGGACTGAAGGACCTGACAACGATTACGGACATGTCGTCTACTGTCACTGCATATGATTCTCTCCCCATTGAAAGAATGGTGGAGGATTATATGAGTGACCGCATCCAAGTAGGCACGTCACACAGTCCGTACTTATACTGGCAGGAAAAAGAGGCAATTTGGAGGCCCTTGCACAAACTGGCTTTATTCTACCTAAGTTGCCCTCCCACAAGTGTGTACTCCGAAAGAGTGTTTAGTGCCGCCGCTCACCTTGTCAGCAATCGGCGTACGAGGTTACTTCCAGAAAATGTAGAGAAGATGATGTTCATTAAAATGAATTATAATCAATTCCTTTGTGGAGACATTGACCAGCAGCAATTGCCTCCACAAAGTACACAGGGAGCTGAAATGGTGGATTCCAGTGGGGACGAATTGATAATCTGTGAGGAGGGGGATGTACACGGTGATATATCGGAGGATGATGATGAGGTGGACATCTTGCCTCTGTAGAGCCAGTTTGTGCAAGGAGAGATTGATTGCTTCTTTTTTGGTGGGGGTCCAAACCAACCCGTCATTTCAGTCACAGTCGTGTGGCAGACCCTGTCACTGGAATGATGGGTTGGTTAAAGTGTGCATGTCCTGTTTATACAACATAAGGGTGGGTGGGAGGGCCCAAGGACAATTCCATCTTGCACCTCTTTTTTCTTTGTTTCTTCTTTGCGTCATGTGCTGTTTGGGGAGTGTTTTTTGGAAGGGCCATCCTGCGTGACACTGCAGTGCCACTCCTAGATGGGCCAGGTGTTTGTGTCGGCCACTAGGGTCGCTTATCTTACTCACACAGCTACCTCATTGCGCCTCTTTTTTTCTTTGCGTCATGTGCTGTTTGGGGAGTGTTTTTTGGAAGGGCCATCCTGCGTGACACTGCAGTGCCACTCCTAGATGGGCCAGGTGTTTGTGTCGGCCACTAGGGTCGCTTATCTTACTCACACAGCTACCTCATTGCGCCTCTTTTTTTCTTTGCGTCATGTGCTGTTTGGGGAGTGTTTTTTGGAAGGGCCATCCTGCGTGACACTGCAGTGCCACTCCTAGATGGGCCAGGTGTTTGTGTCGGCCACTAGGGTCGCTTAGCTTAGTCATCCAGCGACCTCGGTGCAAATTTTAGGACTAAAAATAATATTGTGAGGTGTGAGGTATTCAGAATAGACTGAAAATGAGTGGAAATTATGGTTTTTGAGGTTAATAATACTTTGGGGTCAAAATGACCCCCAAATTCTATGATTTAAGCTGTTTTTTAGTGTTTTTAAAAAAAAACACCCGAATCCAAAACACACCCGAATCCGACAAAAAAAATTCGGTGAGGTTTTGCCAAAACGCGGTCGAACCCAAAACACGGCCGCGGAACCGAACCCAAAACCAAAACACAAAACCCGAAAAATTTCAAGTGCACATCTCTAGTATAAGTCCAGTGATACTGCCGTATAAATGCAGTCCATTTGTACTGCCGTATAACTCCAGTGATACTGCATATGTGTCCAGTGATAATGTCACATAAGTCCAGTTATACTGCCGTATAAATCCAGTGTTACTGCCGTATACGTCCAGTAGTACTGCCATATAATTCCAGTGATACTTCCGTATATGTCCAGTGGTACTGCCATATAAATCCAGTGGTACTGGCGTAAGAATCCAGTCCAGTGATACTGCCGTATATTCCAGTGGTACTGCCATATAAATCCAGTCCAGTGATACTGCTGTATATGTCCAGTGATACTGCCATATAAGTCCAGTTGTACTGCCATATAAATCCAGTTCAGTGGTACTGCCGTATAAGTCCAGTGATACTGCCGTATATGTCCAGTGATACTGCCGTACATGTCCAGTTGTACTGCCATATAATTCCAGTGATACTGCCGTATATGTCCAGTGGTACTGCCGTATAAATCCAGTGATACTGCTGTATATATCCAGTAGTACTGCCATATAATTCCAGTGATACTGCCATATAAATCCAGTGATACTGCCATATAAATCCAGTTCAGTGGTACTGCCGTATAAGTCCAGTGATACTGCCGTATATGTCCAGTGATACTGCCGTACATGTCCAGTGGTACTGCCATATAATTCCAGTGATACTGCCGTATATGTCCAGTAATACTGCCATATAAATCCAGTTCAGTGGTACTGCCGTATAAGTCCAGTGATACTGCCGTATATGTCCAGTGATACTGCCGTACATGTCCAGTGGTACTGCCATATAAATCCAGTGATGCTGCCGTATATGTCCAGTGGTACTGCCGTACAAATCCAGTGATACTGCTATATATATCCAGTGGTACTGCCATATAATTCCAGTGATACTGCCATATATGTCCAGTGTTACTGCCGTATAAATCCAGTGGTACTGGCGTATAAGTCCAGTGGTACTGCCATAAAATTCCAGTGATACTGCTGTATAATTCCAGTGATACTACTGTATAAATTCAGTCCAGTCATACTGCCGTATAAATCCAGTGGTACTGCCGTATAATTACAGTGATATTGCCGTATAATTCCAGTGCTACTGGCGTATAATTCCAGTGATACTGCCATATAAATCCAGTCTAGTGGTACTGCCATATTAGTCCAGTCCAGTGGTGCAGCCGTATAAGTTCAGCGGTACTGCCGTATAAGTCCAGTGGTGCTGTCCTGTGCTGTATATTATTTACTCCAAATAAAGGGGTTATTAATATTTAATCCAAATATTTTTTACAGGGTTTGCCCTGTGTGGTTTAGGGGTACGCTCTTCTGTGCCGCATAATGTCCCTTATTCCGAGTTGATTGCTCGCAAGCTGCTTTTAGCAGCAGTGCACATGCTAAGCCGCCGCCCTCTGGGATTGTATCTTAGCTTAGCAGAAGTGCGAAGGAAAGATTAGCAGAACTGCGTGTGAAAAATGTCATGCCATTTCTGAGTAGCTCCAGACCTACTCCTATCTTGCGATGAATGCAGTCTGTTTAGTTCCTGGTTTGACGTCACAAACGTGCCCTGCGTTCGTCCAGCCACTCCCCCGTTTCTCTAGCAACTCCTGCGTTTTTGCCTGGCACGCCTGCTTTTTTTAGCACACTCCCTGAAATCGCAGAGTTGCCGCCCAAAAACACCCACTTCCTGTCAATCATACTACAAACACTCGAGCGACTGAAAAGTGTCACTCGAGCTTGGGTAAAAGTACAAAGTTTTGTTTGAAAGTACTTAGCGCATGCGCGCTGCGTACCATGCGCATGCGCGCAATTGCCAATATTTCACTTGATCGCTGCGCTGCAAAAAACGGCAGCGAGCGATCAACTCGGAATGAGGGCCATTGTTATATAACTCCATCCAAATAAAAGGGTTATTATTATCCAAATTATTTTTTCAGGCTTTGCTGTGTGTGTGTGGTTTAGGGGTACACTCTCCTGTGCCACAAATATTGTGCGTGAATTACATATGGGAAAATTCCAGCATGTCCTATGTTTTGCACATACAGTTAATTTGGTGTTGCAGAATTTTTTGAGAAATGACAGGGGCATGCAGGAGATTCTGTCAGTGGCCAAAAAATTGCGGACCACTTTCAACATTCAGCCACTGCAGCGCCACTCCTAGATGGGCCAGGTGTTTGTGCCACACTTGTGTTGCTTAGCTTAGTCATACAGCTACCTCATTGCACCTCTTTTTCTTCTTTGTATGATGTGCTGTTTGGGGCCTAGTTTTTTAAGTGTTATCCTGTCTGACACTGCAGGGCCACTTCTAGATGGGCTGGTGTTTGTACCGCACACTTGTGTCGCTTAGCTTAGTCATACAGCTAACTCATTACACCTCTTTTACTTCTTTGCATGATGTGCTGTTTTGGGACTAGATTTTTTAAGTACCATCCTGTATGCCACTGCAGTGCCACTCCTAGATGGGCAAGATGTTTGTTCCTCAGACTTGTGTCGCTTAGCTTAGTCATACTGCTACCTCATTGCACCTCTTTTACTTCTTTGCATCATCTGCTGTTTGGGGCCTAGTATTTTTAATTCCATCCTGTCTGTCACTTCAGTGCCACTCATAGATGTGCCAGGTGTTTGTGCCGCACACTTGTGTCGCTTGGCTTAGTCATACAGCTACCTCATTGCACCTCTTTTTCTTCTTTGCATGATGTGCTGTTTGGTGACTAGTTTTTTTAAGTACCATTCTGTCTGTCACTGCAGTGCCACCCCTAGATGGGCCAGGTGTTTGTGCTGCACAATTGTGTCGTTTAGTTTAGCCATCCAGTGACCTTGGTGCACCTCTTTTTTTCTTTGCATCATGTGCTGTTTGGGGACTAGTTTTTGTAAGTGCCATCCTGTCTGACACTGCAGTGCCACTCCTAGATGGGCCAGGTGTTTGTGCCGCACACTTGTGTCGCTTAGCTTAGTCATACAGCTACCTCATTGCACCTCTTTTACTTCTTTGCATGATGTGCTGTTTAGTGCCTTTTTTTTTATAAAGTGCCATCCTGTCTACCACTGCAGTGCCACTCCTAGATGAGCCAGGTGTTTGTGCCGCACACTTGTGTCGCTTAGCTTAGTCATATAGCTACCTCATTGCACCTCTTTTTCTTCTTTGCATGATGTGCTGTTTGGGGCCTAGTTTTTCTAAGTGCCATCCTGTCTGCCAATTTAGTGCCACTTCTAGATGGGCCAGATGTTTGTGCCGCCCACTTGTGTTGCTTAGCTTAGTCATCCAGCGACCTTGGTGCAACCTTTTGGCCTAAAAACAATATTGTGAGGTGTGAGGTGTTCAGAATAGACTGGAAATGAGTGGAAATTAATGTTATTGAGGTTAATAATACCATAGGATCAAAATTACCCCCAAATTACGTGATTTTAGCTGTTTTGTGTTTTTTTCAAAAATTATCCAGATCCAAAACCAAAAATTATCCAGATCCAAAACCAAAACCAAAACCCAAAAGGGTGGTTTTGGCAAAACCAATCCAGATCCAAAACACAAGCGAGGATCCAGATCCAAAACCAAAACACAAACTATGAAAAGTGCCTGCCGCACATCTCTAATTTAGAGCATATCATTTTCTGATCATTCATTGAATTATTTAATCCAAAAGGAATATAAAATTATTGGCTATAGCAATATATCCAACATACCCAAAGGTCAATTCTGAGACCAGTGTGAGCAAATAAAGTTTAGATAAGTTTTATAATTATCTAAAATAGCAATCTACTGAAAGTAACAAGCAACAAATGACATACCAGTCAGTATGTGATGCAGGACACATTGTGCTTCGCAAAGCAATTAAAGAAGTGATATGCTCGTCAAAAATATTAATAGGACTTTAAAACCTACTGCAAGGAATCTGTAACTCTCAAGGCTGACAATCACTTTGCATACAATTTTGTTAACAGCTTAGGACACATTAGAGCACATTTTGTTCTTGTGTACTTGGCTTTTTTTAAAAGTGCTAGAACAAGGGAATATTTGTCTAGAATATATAATATATAAGAATAAATTATAATCTATAAAACAGTAAACATAAAGAATATAAATGCAGCAGCATGGGTACATCTGAAATGGGGTTTCATCCCTTTTCATCCATTACCATATAACCCCTCACTAATAGGATGTACTACCCACAAACACAAGGCATATAACATGTATCTCATTTGTAAGTTTTCTCATGCTGATTAGTTTTTTGGAAGCTCTCTACAAACTGTCAGCATTTTTCCTGCTACCTGCTCCCCTTTCCTCTGTTCAGCATCCAACTATGCTTTAACTTTGCCTGTCTTACCTTTTTTTCTTCTTCGCGCCACATATTGAGTTTTCACTCTATGTGTGCCTCAACTGTCATTTTTGTGTCTCCTGCATACTTACAATGGAATCCGGTCTTTAGGTCGACAGCACTTAGGTAGACACTAATTAGGTCGACCACTATTGGTTGACATGCATTACATCATCATTGTCTATAGATCGACATGGTCACTACGTCGACATGAGTTGTTTTTTTTTATAATTTTTTTACTTTTTCATACTTTATGATCAATGTGGACTACGATAGTACAGGAATAGTAACTTGTGCCGAGTGCAGTGGTAGCAGAGCGAGGCACCTGGCCCGAAGCATGGTAAGCGAAGTGAGCCATATGAGGGGATACGGCGCACTAATTTGGGGTTCCCGGTCACATTACAAAGAAAATGACACACAAAATAACAACAACCTTATGTCAACCTTTTCCTGTGTCGAAAAACCAAAGTTTTTCCCACGAATGGGAAAAGATAGAGGTGCTGATATTAAAATATTATTAATAAATACACCATATACCAATATATATAATTTTGGTTTATTATTCAAATCTGATAAAAAGATTATTTTTGTTATTACCGGCCGGTAAATATAGTAAGATATATTCCACTGTTTGAACAATCACATATATTAAAATAAAAAAATATAAGACAATTAAAAAAACTTATTAAATAATAAATAAAAATCTGCAGTTTAAAATGTCCTTTAAAGTTTTTAGGTATCCAAATACTGATGGTTTATTTCACCTATATGTGAGCCCAATATTGTTGTTATAGTCACTCCTCCCGGCCGCTGGTAGCAGTTCCTTTATATGCAGACATATCAGGAGATCAGGTAAAGGCGTTTAGCTTACAGTTGTTTAAGAGTTACCAGAAAACGATACTGGCTCACCAAATGATGTTTGATTGATATTTAGCTGAGGTGAAACAATCTCTCAATCAGTATATAATAAAGGGATCAGAAATTCTGTTTATACGAGGGTCTGTTTAGCTGATGGTATGAGAGCTTTTCAGCAATGTTCTCAGTGGGGCGAGGTGTATTAATGAGTGCTCACCTCGTTCTCTGTATCAGGTTGCATGCCGCACTTGAACTGTGCGGCAGGCGTTGCTTCAAGCACTGCTCTCTCCCCAGACCGCTTCGTAGCTTGCTCCCTCTGTGCTCTGTATTGGGCTGCACGCCGCACACGAGCCGCATGGCAGGTACTACTGCAGATGCCGCGCTCTCCTTGAATACCCGGTGGCTTACAGGGCATGCAGGTCGAATTGATCTCCTCAATGTGATGGGATGAAAAAAGCCGGCTTGAAATTAATAAATAAGAAGGTTTACGCATTTCTCCGCCTTCAAGTCAGATCGGCGGCTTCCTCAGAATGTAGTGAGGCCGGCTGTATAGAGGTGTGTTTTTAAACCATTCATGATTCCATATTGTCAGCATTTTTCCTGCTACCTGCTCCCCTTTCCTCTGTTCAGCATACAACTATGCTTTAACTTTGCCTGTCTTACCTTTTTCCTTCTTCGCGCCACACATTGAGTTTTCACTCTATGGGGTAAATTTACTAAGATTCGTGTTTTCCCGTTTGAGGTCAAAGTTCAATCACGAATGACATCGAAAGTGTAAATATGCAACTTTTTGAATTGATTACGACTAATTTACTAAGCTGCCGTATTCTGCATTTTCGGGTTTTCCGATGTCGATGTCATTCGTTTTTTTTAGGCAGTGTTTTACGTGAGTGACTTGTAAAACACTGCCGACTTTAATACAATGAATCTCGGCCGGATCTGAGAGATCCGTGCTGGGCTTCAATGTGCACTTTGTTTAAAAAATAAATAAAGTTTAAATGTTAAAAAAAAATTGCGTGGGGTCCCCCCTCCTAAGGCAAACCAGCCTCGGGCTCTTTGAGCCGTTCCTGGTTGCAGAAATATGGGAAAAAAATGGACAGGGGTTCCCCCATATTTAAGCAACCAGCATCGGGCTCTGCGCCTGGTCCTGGTTCCAAAAATATGGGGGACAAAAAGAGTAGGGGTCCCCCGTATTTTTAAAACCAGCACCGGGCTCCACTAGCTGGACAGATAATGCCACAGCCGGGGGTCACTTTTATATAGTGCCCTGTGGCCGTGGCATCAAATATCCAACTAGTCACCCCTGGCCGGGGTACCCTGGGGGAGTGGGGACCCCTTCAATCAAGGGGTCCCCCCCCAGCCACCCAAGGGCCAGGGGTGAAGCCCGAGGCTGTCCCCCCCCATCCAATTGGCTGCAGATGGGGGGCTGATAGCCTTTTGTGAAAATGACAAGATATTGTTTTTAGTAGCAGTACTACAAGTCCCAGCAAGCCTCACCCGCATGCTGGTACTTGGAGAACCACAAGTACCAGCATGCGGCGGAAAAACGGGCCCGCTGGTACCTGTAGCACTACTACTAAAAAAATACCCAAAAAAAGACAATACACTCACACCTTGAAAGTAAAGTTTTATTACATACATCCACACTTAATCCACAAATAATCACTTTCCCACCCCTTCCCACTGATATACATGCACGGATCTCATGGATCCGTGCATGCCTATCCAATCACGAATAAAAAAAGCAGGTCTGTTTTTTTTAAGCACTTTTTTACAAGTTGTAATTTTTCACGGCAGTGTTTTGTTTTTTTTTGCTTTGCACTTCTTAGTAAATGACCGAGATTCATACTTAAACAGCCGCGTTTTGACCGATGGTGTATTCATTCGTGATTTTTTCCTAGGACTTCCAAATATTACGAATGCCCTCATCACTGCCGTGAGGGCCATAGGTAAGTATGTATGTATGTATGTGTGTATGTATGTAATAAAATTATACTTTCACGGTGTGTGTGTCTTGTCTTTTCTTTGAGAACAAAGGCTATCAGCCCCCCCATCCGCAGCCCATTGGATGGGGGGGGATAGCCTCGGGCTTCACCCCTGGCCCTTGGGTGGCTGGGGGGGGGGACCCCTTGATTGAAGGGGTCCCCACTCCCCCAGGGTACCCCGGCCAGGGGTGACTAGTTGGATTTTTGATGCCACGGCCGCAGGGCACTATATAAAAGTGACCCCCGGCTGTGGCATTATCTGTCCAGCTAGTGGCGTGGGGACCCCACGCAATTTTTTTGAAAAAAATAAGCACTTTCCCACCCCTTCCAACTGATATACATGCACGGATCTCATGGATCCGTGCATGCATATCAAATCACGAAAATAAAAATCAGGTCTGTTTTTTTTTTGCACTTTTTTACGAGATTCATACTTAAACAGCCGCGTTTTGACCGATGGTGTATTCATTCGTAATTTTTTACCTGAACTTGCAAAAAATTACGAATGCCCTCATCACTGCCGTGATTAGTGCTTAGTAAATTACCGAGATGACACTTTGATGAAAAAACGGCATCTCGGTCTAAATCGGGACCTTAGTAAATTTACCCCTATGTGTGCCTCAACTGTCATTTTTGTGTCTCCTGCATACTTACAATGGAATCCGGTCTTTAGGTCGACAGCACTTAGGTCGACACTAATTAGGTCGACCACTATTGGTTGACATGCATTACGTCAACATATATGTCTATAGATTGACATGGTCACTACGTCGACATGAGTTGTTGTTTTTTTATATTTTTTTTTACTTTTTCATACTTTACGATCCATGTGGACTATGATAGTACAGGAATAGTAACTTGTGCCGAGTGCAGTGGTAGCAGAGCGAGGCACCTGGCCCGATGCATGGCAAGCGAGGTAAGCCATACGAGGGGATACAGCGCACTAATTTGGGGTTCCCGGTCACATTACAAAGAAAACGACACATAAAATAACAACAACCTTATGTCAACCTTTTCCTGTGTCGACATATTCCATGTCGACCTAATGACCGTGCTGACCTATTTAAGGTGCCGACGTAGTCACTGTTGACCAATAGTGGTTGACTTAATGACTGTCAACCTAGTTACTGTCGACCTTATGATCCACACCCCTTACAATATATGGGATACTTGTCTCATGTTTTACCAATTCTCTCTTCATTTCTGATTCAAGTCCAGCTTACAGTATAGACATTAAACCACTTCATGAAATTTATTCCACTGCTAAATATCTTTTTGTAAAAATTCCTGTACTCCACCTTAGTGCTGCTTCCCTTTTCTCTTTACAGAGTACTATTTTTTTTGCATATAACGGGTTGGGTATGGGTGACCTGCGTTTGGGATACCGCCGATCACCATACTGGTGCCGTGATCCTGATGTTTAGATTGGTGGTGGGGAAGGCGAGTGCAACAAAGCCCCCTACGCTCGCCACATGCAGGGCTGCCATCAGAAATTGTGGGGCCCGATACTGACAAAATAGGCAGGGCCCCCAGG
Source organism: Pseudophryne corroboree (assembly GCF_028390025.1). Classification (NCBI taxonomy): domain Eukaryota; kingdom Metazoa; phylum Chordata; class Amphibia; order Anura; family Myobatrachidae; genus Pseudophryne; species Pseudophryne corroboree. Next base: position 842,513,498 of record NC_086445.1, read on the forward strand.
TTGGAAAGTGGGAAGCAGATGTGGGCGGAGCTGTGGAAATGCAGGTGGAGCTAAAGCTGGATTTGGACATTAAAATATATAAATACATGTGTGTATATATATATATATATACTGTACATACACAAAATGAGGGAAACTTAGGCGATGGCAATAGGCTGACTGTTGTAACATATTTGTGCCTCATGACTGCTGTTGCCACCTATGTTGCCACCTATAGATTGCCACCTATGTTTGTTTTATAGTATGTTCTATATAAGGAAACTGAATTATGGAGGCCACCAGGTAACATTATTGTTTTGAGTGCTGGCCAACAAATATATATTCATATGTCCCCGTTCCATAAAAAAGTGTAATCAGCAGACCTCAGATGAATGTGGGGCGACCAAATAAAATGATTACTATACTCCCCTGCTGGATGAGCTGCCTTCTGTCCTGCCATCTCAGTGCTATGCTTACAGCTTCATGCGTTCTGATTGGTGGACAGCTCCAGCCATCCACCAATCAGTGTGTTGAAACATCCCACCACTGTGATTGGTGGATGGATAGAGCCATTCACTAATCAGCATCAAGGCTCTGCAGCCACATACAGCGGATGATGCTGCAGTGCCTGTGAGAGATGCCGGCGGCTTGGAGGCAGGAGTGATAGTGAAGTGCGCCCCTAATCATCTCAATCCACAAATTCGGGGGCCCGGGTGGCAGTGGTGTAGAAAGCACCAGGCCGCCAGTGTTGCACTAGTGCAACGGAAGCAGCCACTCTTGATTGGCTGCCAGTCCATGAGCCTCCAACTCCTGATTGGCTGTCTGTCTGGAAGCTCCCATTGGTTCACGGCCGGTGCCACGATTGTAATGCTGCTGGTGCTGTCACTAGTTACATTATTGCTGCTGCTTGCCGGTGAGCTATCTGAAACGCTGGTGGCCCGGCGCTATTTATAATGCTGCCATCCAGGCCCCATTTCTGTCAGGGCCCGGGACAAAAGTACCCTCAGAACCCCCTTGATGGAGGCCCTGGCCACATGTTCTATTCCCACTCTATGGGTGTCGTGGACACCTACGAATGGGAGTAGTCCCTGTCAGTCGGTATGCCAACTGTCGGGCTTTCCACTGGGTGGGATTCAGGTGCCGATATAGTGACTGGCGGTTTTCCGACTACCGGTCACATAACCTCATGCCAACATTAACAACAGGCAGGATTTGATCAATGCCGGTGTAAACACAAGAACAGATAATTACTTGATGCAGAAGTTACTGTAAATGCTGGCAATTGATTATCTGTTAATACACTTGGTGAATTGACTTGAGAGATGCTGGTATGAAATGGTGAAAGCAAGAAGAGGCAAATACAGAGGCAGATTTAGACCTTATTGGCCCCAAGCAAGACACAGTATGGGGCTCCCTTCCTCAAACAATCCTCCATGTGCCCCCTGCCCCCAACTATTGTAGCAGATAAGCCCCCACTCATTGTGCTGCCCCCCAGTTGGGATCAGTACTAAATGCCGCCGGCCGGAATCCCGGCGTTCGAAATACCGACGCCGGAATCCCGACCACACAATCCTGACAGGGGTGGCGAGCGGAACACAGCCCCTTGCGGGCACGATGCCTCACTACGCTCGGCACACTATTATATTCTCCCTCTATGGGTGTCGTGGACACCCATGGAAGGAGAATATGTCGGGATTGTGGGGGTCGGGATTCCGGCGTCGGTATTTCGACCGCCGGGATTCCAGCCGGCGGCATCTTAACCGCATCCCCCCCAGTCAGTGTATGCTCCCCAATTTGCCCCTGCCCAATTAAAGCAGGTGGATGGTAGTTGTACCCTGTGCTCATTCCGTCTTCTCTCTCTAATCATCTGACATCATACGCACGTGTGTCACGCACAATACTGCAGGACTGGAGACACAGGCATGCTCTGGAGCCAGTACCAAACAGCTGTCTAATCACCAACACCCTGCCTGGAATAATCAGCCAGCCCAGTTCTCGGACAATTTCAGTAAAGCTAATGGTCCACCAGAAATGCCCTTTATACAGACTTGTTGCTTTGGTTACCTTGTGGTAAATCCTCCACTGTAGTATATTATTGGACTATATGAAATTATAGAGTTGACAGTCTACTCTACTACAATTACAGTAGGACTAAATTAAACAGATAAACATCCAGGCATCTCAGGGCAATGATACTCAGTGAGGTTGGTATCTGAAAGATAAAAGAACATTAAAAACATTAAATGCACTTCAAAACATTGATGAATTGAAAACATTGATGCTGATGGCCCAGTATCAAGTGATTAATATCTGGATCAATACTATCAGTCCAAATAATTGAGTACACATACACACACACACACACACACACACACACACACACACACACACATATATATATATAGTCTATCTATCTATCTATCTATCTATCTATCTATCTATCTATCTATCTATCTATCTATCTACTGTAACTATCTATCTATCTATCTATCTATCTATCTATCTATATCTATATATATATATATATATATATATATATATATGCAGAGAAAGGGGTGGTGTCTAAGGGAGCTGAACCCAATGATATCTTCCAGAATTTGACCACAAATCACTTTAAAATATTTTTATATATATTTATATAAAAGTATTCAACAATCACAGTGAATAACAAATGGCTGACATAATCAAAATGCAGACATCAGATGTGGACACCATATATTGCGGGTAATTGGTAAGTCCAATGTGGTTTTCTTAATTATTGCATATCCGATGTTCTTATATCCGAACCAGAAACCCGATGCATTTCGTCCAACTGGACTTCATCAGGGCCTCAATATCAAAAACAAGTTGGAAGAACATAAAGGAATAGATGACCAATAAATGATCGTATTATTCCCACATCAGTAAAACAGGCTTTGCAATAACAGATGTAATAAAGAATGAGCTGATTCCACAGCAAGGTTTGTATTGAATATGCCAACTCAGTAAGGCAAACAGTAATACAATAATGCTGAGTTCGGTATAAGCCACAATTTCGTTTTCGTGGATAATCCTCAGCAGGAAGAGTGGCTTCTCCTAGTCCTATATGTGGAATTATTTTTACCCAAATCCTGACAATTGTCAAGTAATCTGTCCAATTAGTTGCCAAAGTTAGTAGAGGTAGGGATTTTAAGTCAGCCACAAGTGGTAACAGATTTTGCCAATGATATAAAAAAGGCCATTGTCATGCCTGGGCATGAGATGGAAAAAACATCTCTTATATGTGGAATTATTTTTACCCAAATCCTGACAACAATTGTCAAGCCATCTGTACCATTTGTTGTCACTGTAAGTAGATGTAGGAACGTTAGCCAACTGGCAATCTCCTACCTGTTTGGAGAGAGATCATGCAAAGTATTTGGGAAAATCTGAAAAATCCAATAAAATAATACCAAACAGTCCAGTATCATCTAGCTCCAAGCTCTCATCTAAAATCCGACACATGCAATCTCCGCCACCAACACCATCATCAACATCCTCATTAATGATCAGAGATAGTCCTGCAAACAATTGGCAAATACTAACTGACTCCTCCCTTATACAGAATTCCCAAGAAGTTTCCTTGTGCGCTAGGGCTACTGCTGCTGGGAGTGAATCATCATAACTGAAGAAGACTAGTTGTTACAAACAATAATTGACTGTGAAACAATCCTTTGCAGTAGGAAGCAAGTATGAAAGCTGGCATCCATTTGCAAAACTGATTACTGAAGCCATGAAAGCTATGCTAGTATAAAGTGGGGTACACACTTATACAACTATCTGGCTGTTCATTCGATAGCAAGAGAATGGGACAACAATTGTATAAGTGTGTATGCAGGAGTGTTAGCCAAGAAATGGGTTATAATGTTCCTGCATCAGCCGAATTTTTAAAGGTTGGACCACATGATCCCATGGTGCTCACAGGCAACTGACAGGGGGTCAGACTGGAGACACACAGCATGGCTGAATATGGAGTTTATCCCAATCAGTCGATAAGTGTACATATGTATACACAACTTTAGATCTGTGTCCAATATCTGAAATCAATGCATCTGGCTTTAGACAGTTAATTGAGGTTTTATGTCCCCTTCACCAAATTCCTTCTTGGTTTCATCTAATCAAAATAACAATTCCTGGTCTTAACTGGGAGATTAAAAAAACAACTAATTATTGGCCTAGAAAATGCCATTTTACCAACTATCCACATAACCTCAGATATGTGGACCAGAGCCGGATTAAGGGTGGGGCCCAGGGGTACATTACCCTGGGCCCCCCTATCCCAGGGGCCCCCCATCCCTGCCATCTACCACAGGGTGTGTGTGTGTGGAGAGCGCTCCCTCTGACAGCTACTGTGGTGCGTGATGGTGCAGGCAGTGGTGTGTCTGTGGTGGGTGCAGGATTGTGGCTGCCCTGGCCCCAGACTGCCATCAGGGGCAGGTGCCGCTGATCCATCTGCACACTGTCCCACTACACTGCATTTCCCCCCTCCTCCCCCTGTGCGCCGGAGATCTCTTGCACTAAACAGCATTCCCCGCTCTCTGTCACAACTGAGGGCCTGAGCTGACGGGAGGCAGCCTCAGTTGTAGGGGCTGAGATGTAACGGAACCTGGGAGGTTGTATCAGACCCCTAGACATGTAAGTAACATGTAGAATAACTGCCCGAAGGCGTGACCACGACAACCAGGATAAAAGTCAATGATGTTTATTATGACAAACTCCGTAACACAGCAGCAGTAAAAGGAAACATAAAAGTCAACAGAGGATAAATACAATTCCTGGGTACTACAGGGTGGCAAGGGCTACAGGCACTGGTAGTGTGAGACAGTTCTTATAATCTTCTAGTTGGAAAGTCCTTACCAGGCCTGACTGTAGCAATGGAGAGAACCCAGGATCGTACCAGCTGATGTTCCAGGAAAGGCTGGGCTGCTGAAGGTAAAACGGCTGCTGTGGATACTGGCTGGAACCAGACTGTTGTTGGTACGGAGTGGATACTGGCTGGAACCAGTTAAATAATAAACGAACTTGAGAGCGAAGAAATAATAATGAAGTTTGGAGTTTGAGAGCGGTGAAATAATAATACCGGTGGAGAGTGGTAAACTGCAGAAAAGGACACCGGCCCTTTAAGAGAAGCTATACACTGCTGGAAGCTGGGCTGGAAGCAGGTGATTGTTTGAGAGCGGTGAAATAATAATAACGGTGGAGAGTGGTAAACTGCAGAAAGGACACCGGCCCTTTAAGAGAAGCTGTACACTGCTGGAAGCTGGGCTGGAAGCAGGTGATTGTTGTAGCTGGAAACAGGTGAGTCCAGAATGGATCGGAGAGTCAGGCTACACCGCAGATGGAATGCTGGTGCGGGTCTCTATAGCAGAAGTCTGGAGACAGGAGCTGGAACCTGGAAGACAACCACAGGAGAGAGACAAACTGGAACTAGGTTAGACAACCAAAGCACTGACGCCTTCCTTGCTCAGGCACAGCATATTTATACCTGCAGCAAGGAAGGGGTTGGCTAGGCAATTATGCAGATTAACAATACAGACAGCAGATTGGTGGAAATGATCAGATGACAAAATCCAAGATGGCTGCGCCCATGCAGACACTTGGAGGGAAGTTTGGTTTGTAATCCATGTGAGAATTGAAACAGCAATGGCGGCGCCGGCCACAGGAGACAGGAGACGCCAGACTGATGATTGCACATCTAAACCACGCGGGCACAGCGGAGGCCGCGGCTGACGTAATCGCCACTCTGACACTCTGCATGCAGGAACTCAGGGACAGCGGTGGAGGCCGCGGGGAACACCATTCCAGATGATACATGGCGCCGCGGTGACCGCGTCTCAGAGTGACAGGAGAGGAGGCAGGAATGTGGACATCAGTGTAACGGATGGGATCCGGTCCTGGAACGCTGAGCCAGCCTCAGGAGGCATCTGAAGGGTAAGTAATGGCGTCTAGATACCCAGATCGTGACAGCACCCCCCCCTTTAGGAGTGGCCCCAGGACACTTCTTAGGCTTTAAAGGAAACTTTGCGTGGAAATTTCGGACCAAGGCAGGAGCATGGACGTCTGAGGCATTGGTCCAAGAGCGTTCTTCAGGACCATAGCCCTTCCAGTCAATGAGGTATTGTAACTGACCGTAACGGAAACGTGAGTCCAAAATCTTGGCCACCTCGTACTCGACTCCCCGTTGAGTCTGAACTTTGGGAGCTGGAGGAAGTGCGGAATGAAACCGATTCAGGATCAGCGGTTTCAACAAAGAAACATGAAATGTCCTGGGTATTTTCAAGAAGGATGGTAACTGTAACCTGTAGGCAACAGGATTGATGACTTGTTCAATCTTGAAGGGTCCGATGTAGCGAGGTGCAAATTTCATGCTGGGAACTCTCAACCTCAAATTCTTCGTGGACAGCCACACACGATCACCCACCTTGAGAGCAGGAACCGCTCTACGCTTCCTATCGGCAAACTTTTTATACCTGAATGAGGCTTTAAGCAGGGCTGCGCGGACGTTCCTCCAGTTATTTGAAAACTGACGCAAGGTGACATCCACTGCTGGAACAGAAGTTGCGGGAAGCGGTTGGAATTCTGGGACTTTAGGGTGGAATCCATAATTAATGAAGAATGGTGTAGAAGAAGATGAGGAATGGTATTGATTGTTGTGGCTGAACTCGGCCCAAGGAAGGAGTTGAACCCAGTCATCTTGAGAGGAAGACACATATATACGGAGGAAGGCCTCCAAGTCCTGATTCACCCTCTCGGTTTGACCATTGGTCTGAGGATGGTAAGCCATGGAAAACTTTAACTTGACTTGGAGGGCTTGACACAAACTTCGCCAAAATTTGGCTACAAATTGTACTCCACGATCCGAGATGATCTCTTCAGGAAGACCATGAAGTCGGAAGATCTCTTGTATAAACACTCGAGCCAACTTGGAAGCTGACGGAAGACCGGTGAGAGGGATGAAATGTGCCATCTTGGTGAACCGGTCAACTACCACCCAGATGGTATTAAACTTGTTGCAGATAGGTAGATCGGAAACAAAGTTCATCGACAAATGGGTCCAAGGTCGACGGGGAACAGATAATGGAACCAGTTGCCCCGCAGGCGACTGGCGGGAGACTTTGTGTTGGGCACACTTTGGGCAGGAGGCAATAAATTCCATAACGTCCTTCTTCAGAGTTGGCCACCAGTAGGACCTAGAAATAAATTCAAGGGTTTTCTGAATGCCTGTATGTCCAGAAAAACGGGAAGCATGGGCCCAATGCATGAGCTTCTTCCTTAGAACTGGCTTAACAAAACTTTTCCCTGGTGGAGGCGTAGAGTCCATCCCTACCGTGGAGAATGCCAACGGATTAATAATAGGATGCTTGTCCGCAGACTCTGACTCATTTTCTTGCTCCCATGAGCGGGAAAGGGCATCGGCCTTACGATTCTGAGAACCCGGACAGAACTGGAGTTTAAAGTCAAACCTAGAGAAGAAAAGTGCCCATCTGGCCTGACGAGGATTCAGACATTGTGCGCCTTTGAGATATAAAAGATTTTTGTGGTCGGTAAGTATGGTGATTGAGTGGGAAGCTCCCTCCAACAGGTATCTCCACTCCTCCAGAGCGAGCTTGATGGCTAGCAACTCCTGATCGCCAATGGCATAGTTGCGCTCAGCTGGGGAGAACTTCCGGGAGAAGAAACTGCAAGGATGTAGATGTCCATCTTTGGCCCTCTGGGATAACACTGCTCCTACTCCAATGGAGGAGGCATCTACCTCTAAGATAAAAGGAGAGTCGGTGTCGGGCTGTTTCAGAACTGGTGCAGAGATGAACCGTTGCTTCAGAAGGTGAAAGGCCTGTGTAGCTTCCTCGGACCACTTGGACGGATTAGCACCTTTCTTGGTTAATGCAGTGATAGGCGCCACAATGGTGGAAAAGTCTTGTATAAATTTTCTATAATAATTGGCGAACCCTAAGAACCTCTGGACCCCTTTGAGGCTTAAGGGTATAGGCCAATTCTGGATTGCTTGGAGTTTCTCAGGATCCATCTCTAGTCCGGAACCGGACACAATGTAACCTAGAAACGGAATGGTTTTAACTTCAAACACACACTTCTCCAATTTACAATAGAGGTGATTGACACGGAGACGCGAAAGAACCTCTTTTACCCAGAAACGATGATCTTCGAGATTATTAGCAAAGATGAGGATGTCGTCTAGATAAACCACGACATGGCGGTACAAGATGTCCCTGAAAATCTCATTCACGAAGTGCTGGAAGACTGCTGGAGCGTTGCTCAATCCGAAGGGCATGACGAGGTACTCATAATGTCCGTCACGGGTGTTAAAGGCGGTCTTCCACTCGTCACCCTCACGGATTCGGATGAGATTGTAGGCACCCCTCAAGTCCAGCTTTGTGAAAATAGTTGCACCACTAACTCTATCAAAGAGCTCGGTAATCAGGGGTAAAGGGTATCGGTTCTTGACGGTAATGTCGTTCAGACCTCTGTAGTCGATGCACGGACGCAGACCACCGTCTTTCTTCTTAACGAAGAAGAAGCCTGCGCCGGCTGGAGAAGAAGATGGTCGGATGAAACCCTTCGCCAGGTTCTCTTTGATGTACTCTTCCATGGAGTGTGTCTCAGGCAGAGACAACGGATAAGTTCGGCCTCGCGGTGGAACCTTCCCTGGAATGAGGTCGATTGGGCAGTCCCATTCTCTATGAGGAGGAAGGATATCAGCAGAGGCTTTACTGAACACGTCCGTGAAGTCTTGATATGGAGGAGGCGGAACATCAGATGACCTGGGGAAGGAAGAACAAACAGGAAGAACTTTGGCTAAACAAGTCTCAGCACAGGAGGGACCCCATGCCAGTATTTGCGTAGTCGTCCAGTCAATTGATGGGTTGTGGAGACGGAGCCATGGAAGGCCTAAAACCACTGGATGTGTGGCTCTTGGAATCACTAAAAAAGAAATATACTCAGAATGAAGAACTCCCACTCTCAGACGAACTGGAAGAGTCCTTAAGGAAATGACTGCGCCAAAAATCTTGCTGCCATCCACGGCAGTCAAAGAGATGGACGAGGACAGTCTCTCGGTGGGTAGGGACCACCGTTTAACATAAGCTTCGGTTATGAAATTCCCAGCTGCTCCGGAATCAAGGAGGGCAATGACGTTCCTGTAACGTTGAGCAATTTGGAGCGACACTGGGAGGTTACAGTCATGAGGAGATGGAGAGGAGATCATTACTCCTAGCCGGCCATCTCCTTGGCGAGCTAGGATCTGGAGTTTCCCGGACGTTTGGGACAGGCATTGATAGTGTGCGACGGAGCTGCACAGTAGAGACAGAGAGACTCAGAGAGACGTCTTCGGCGCTCAGCGGGAGATAGACGGGAACGACTAATTTGCATAGGCTCATCCTTGGATGGAGATGGTTGACGAGGAGGAGGAGCAGAAGATTTAGGAGTAGATGATCTTCCTCGCTCGGTTGCTCTCTCTCTGAAACGTAGATCAACCTTCGTGCAAAGAGAAATTAGCTCATCCAACTTAGAGGGCAAGTCTCTGGTAGCTAACTCATCCTTGATGCGTTCTGATAAGCCATGCCAGAATGCAGCATACAGGGCCTCGTCGTTCCATGCCAGTTCGGATGCCAGGATTTTAAACTGTATAAGATACTGTCCCACAGTACGTGTTCCCTGGCGTAAACGGAGAATCTCAGATGAAGCAGATGTTATCCGGCCTGGCTCGTCGAAGATGCGCCTGAATGTAGCTACAACGTCAGTATGGGAGGATAGCAGGGGATCAGACTTCTCCCATAAAGGTGATGCCCAGTCAAGGGCTGAGCCACTGAGAAGGGAGATGATATAGGCAATTTTGGTACGGTCACTGAAGAAATTGCCAGGTAGAAGCTCAAAGTGGATTTCACATTGATTGAGAAATCCCCTGCAGAACCTTGGAGATCCATCAAATTTTGCTGGCGTTGGAAGATGAAGATGTGGACTGGAAATGGGTAAGGCGGGTGGGATTACAGCTGGTGTCACTGTAGTGGACGCACCGGACGTGCCAGGTCCACGGAGGGTCGTTTGAATCCCATCCAGCCGCGTAGAGAGATCCTGGAGACAGCGGATGATGTGGCCCTGTGCAGCCTCCTGATGTTCAAGTCGGGCTGCCAGTTCTTGCATCGGCCTGGCCGCTTGATCCTGGTCTCCGGCTGGATTCATTAGGTCAGTGCTTACTGTCACAACTGAGGGCCTGAGCTGACGGGAGGCAGCCTCAGTTGTAGGGGCTGAGATGTAACGGAACCTGGGAGGTTGTATCAGACCCCTAGACATGTAAGTAACATGTAGAATAACTGCCCGAAGGCGTGACCACGACAACCAGGATAAAAGTCAATGATGTTTATTAAGACAAACTCCGTAACACAGCAGCAGTAAAAGGAAACATAAAAGTCAACAGAGGATAAATACAATTCCTGGGTACTACAGGGTGGCAAGGGCCACAGGCACTGGTAGTGTGAGACAGTTCTTATAATCTTCTAGTTGGAAAGTCCTTACCAGGCCTGACTGTAGCAATGGAGAGAACCCAGGATCGTACCAGCTGATGTTCCAGGAAAGGCTGGGCTGCTGAAGGTAAAACGGCTGCTGTGGATACTGGCTGGAACCAGACTGTTGTTGGTACGGAGTGGATACTGGCTGGAACCAGTTAAATAATAAACGAACTTGAGAGCGAAGAAATAATAATGAAGTTTGGAGTTTGAGAGCGGTGAAATAATAATACCGGTGGAGAGTGGTAAACTGCAGAAAAGGACACCGGCCCTTTAAGAGAAGCTATACACTGCTGGAAGCTGGGCTGGAAGCAGGTGATTGTTTGAGAGCGGTGAAATAATAATAACGGTGGAGAGTGGTAAACTGCAGAAAGGACACCGGCCCTTTAAGAGAAGCTGTACACTGCTGGAAGCTGGGCTGGAAGCAGGTGATTGTTGTAGCTGGAAACAGGTGAGTCCAGAATGGATCGGAGAGTCAGGCTACACCGCAGATGGAATGCTGGTGCGGGTCTCTATAGCAGAAGTCTGGAGACAGGAGCTGGAACCTGGAAGACAACCACAGGAGAGAGACAAACTGGAACTAGGTTAGACAACCAAAGCACTGACGCCTTCCTTGCTCAGGCACAGCATATTTATACCTGCAGCAAGGAAGGGGTTGGCTAGGCAATTATGCAGATTAACAATACAGACAGCAGATTGGTGGAAATGATCAGATGACAAAATCCAAGATGGCTGCGCCCATGCAGACACTTGGAGGGAAGTTTGGTTTGTAATCCATGTGAGAATTGAAACAGCAATGGCGGCGCCGGCCACAGGAGACAGGAGACGCCAGACTGATGATTGCACATCTAAACCACGCGGGCACAGCGGAGGCAGCGGCTGACGTAATCGCCACTCTGACACTCTGCATGCAGGAACTCAGGGACAGCGGTGGAGGCCGCGGGGAACACCATTCCAGATGTTACATGGCGCCGCGGTGACCGCGTCTCAGAGTGACAGGAGAGGAGGCAGGAATGTGGACATCAGTGTAACGGATGGGATCCGGTCCTGGAACGCTGAGCCAGCCTCAGGAGGCATCTGAAGGGTAAGTAATGGCGTCCAGATACCCGGATCGTGACACTCTCCCCCTGCCGGAGATCTGAGGTGCCGACTGCCGCCACACTCCCTCCTCCAGCAGGGCAGCCACCCTGTGGGTGGGTGAAGCCCTTTCCGGGCACAATCCAGGACTGTCCTCGACTCCAGCCCTACACTATTGTGCGGTGTCATGGTGCTGCATTGGCACCGGCACTCTGATACTCCTGCCGCCAGCCTCCTTTTCAGCCTGTGCCTGGGTCCATGGTCCTCCCTCCTGGTGAGTGACTAGACAGCCCTGTGCCCTCCTGCCCCCAACCCCCCTGTATGTGGCCCCATGTACCACCTGCCTTATGTATGTGTGGCACTGTCTATCCCCCCTCACCCTGGTATGTGCCCCCTGTGTGTGTGTATGACACCTTGTGTCCTCCTGCACCCCCCTATCCCAATCCCCTGTGTACGGCCCCTCTACCCATGTCTTATGTGTGTGGCACCCTCTACAGCCCTCACCCTGATGTGTGCCCCCTGTGCCCCCTGTGTGTGTGCATGACACCTTGTGCCCACCTGCCCCAACCCCCAGTGTGTGGCCCATCTACCCCCTGGCTTATGCGTGTGTGGCACCATCTACCACCACTCACCCCACTGCCAGTATCCTGCATCCACAAGGTATATAAATATATATATATATATATATATATATAGTTATATATATATATAGGCAGGTATGTGCGGCACTCACAGCGACTTTCAATAAGCAAACTTTAGATAGCAAGAAGTTAGCAACGTTTCAATGCTTTAAGCATTTTACTCAGGCTTACAAACAACAAAAGAAAGAACACTCACCTAAATAGCAGTAACACCTCCGTGCATGGCGCCATGAATCCGGAAACGGGATTGAGGCCCGCCCAGTGACGCTGCCGTGGGTAAAACCAACGTCATCATTGTGCTCCCATCGCCATAACAACACATCAACAGACATCGGTATCTGTACATGATAAAAATTCATCATCATAGAAAATTACATCCTTAGAATACAGGCACATGTCCAATTCTTATATATGCAAATATCGATGAAGAGAAACCTAAAGTAAATGAATACCTGTAAAGTACAATAAGTAGTTATACCACTTAATTACCCATAATAACACAAGAATGCAGAGGATCTATACCCTAAATTTACATGAAGCAGTTCAATCCTAATTGCTCATTAAGACCCCGCAGGGACACTGTGTCCAAACGCTGTATCCACTGAGTCTCTGATCTCAACAATTTAAGCCCTCGGTTGCCCCCTCTGAGCGACGGCTGTACCTGATATATCATCCTGTATTTCAGAGATGCTAGGGGGTGCCGTGCAGTGGCAAAATGTCTTGCCACTGGTTGATCACTTTTACCAGTGGCTATGGCTGCTTTAATTGCAGACCTGTGGGCTGTCATACGTTCCTTGAAAGCTCTCTCCGTTTTACCTATATATGACAGCCCACAGGGGCAAATTAATTGGTAAACCACATACCGCGAGCTACACATAAGCCGATGTCTAATGTGGTAAGTCCTGCCAGTATGTGGGTGTTGAAACGTGCTGCCAGGGATTAAATACTGGCAGGTGGTACAAGTGCATTTATAGCAGCCTTTCCTACCTCCAAAAAACAATGGCTGCTTTACTGGATTATGAACATCTGATTTGACCAGAATATCACGCAAGTTTTTTGCGCGTTTATAACTGGGCATTAACCTAGTATGCTGCAACTGTAACTCTGGATCAGACTGGATGAGGTGCCAATGTTTTTTAACAGACCCCCCCAATGGAACGGCTGTCTGAGTTGTAATTATTCACCCATGGTATAACACTTTGTTGATTTTTTTCTTTTTGTGCATGTAACAACATGCAACGATCCAGTGCCATAACCTTACTTTTGGCCTGATCTAATAAAGTTAGACAATATCCTCGGTTTAGAAATTTCTGATACATTTCTTCAATCTGATTGGCAGCCAGTACTGGATCAGACGTAATCCTTTTCACTCGCAAAAACTGCGAATAAGGTAACCCACGTTGGAGGGGCAAAGGATGACTACTTGTAAAATGCAGTAAGTTATTTCTATCGGTGGGCTTTGAATAGAGTGAAGTGGTAATCTTATTATTAGCTATAGATATTTGTACATCCAAGAATTGAATAGTGTTAGGTTCGATGGAATAAGTAAGTTTAATTGGGTGCTCTTTAGCATTATGGCTATCAATTGTGGCCATTAATAATTCTATGGGGCCTCGCCAGATGACCAGCAGGTCATCTATATACCTGCAAAAAATAAAATATACTGAGATATTTCTGTATCAACGAAAAAAACTCTTCCTCTACCCCAATCATGTAAATATTGGAGTACGATGGGGCCACACTGGACCCCATCGCACATCCCCGACACTGCAGGTAATATTTACCGTCATACAAGAAATAATTCTTCAATAACGTCATTTCAAGCAGTTTGAGACAAAAGGGGATATCTGGTCCCTCATAATCTGGTTGGGCATTCAAGAATGAATCAACTGCTGCTAAGCCCCCCGCGTGGGGGATGACCGTATATAAACTCTGCACATCAATTGTGCAGAGTAATGTATCGGTCGGCAGTACAGGTAAAGCCTCAAGATGTCTTAACAAAGTGCTGGTATCCAATAAATACCTAGGCATTCTCTGAATGTATGGCTGGAAAATATCATCCAGAAAAATAGACACAGGCTGGAACAAAGACCCCCTGGCCGATATAATAGGTCAGCCAGGGGGCTTGTTCAACCTTTTGTGTATGTTGGGTGTAGTGTAGAGTAGTGGTACTACAGGATGTAGAGGAATAAGGGCATCTTTCACATGTAATGGGATAAGTCCAGCAGAGACTGCAGTGTCTAAACATTCCGTGAGTTCTCTAGTATATTGTCCCGTGGGGACACTGGTCAGTCGGCGGTAGGTGTTGCCGTCGCTAAGTTGAATTGAAATCTCTTCCTTATAGTCCTCCAAGTTTTGGATCACAAGGGCACCCCCTTTATCTGCAGGTCTAAAGATGAGATCTTTATTTGCTGCCAATTTACTGAGTGCTTCTCTTTGACCTTTAGTAAGTTTGTCACGAACTAAGGGGGGATGATTGACCAGCGGGTCACAGTCCTGCTCAACTAGCCGCATAAATGTACATATAGACGCATTAGAAGACTATTGAAACTTTCACATGCGGGCACCCGGTGCGTTATTAGGAGCTAATGGGAGAGCCGGCACCTGCTGAGATATATATATATATATATATATATATATACATATATTTATATGTTGTGTACAGTAGTAGTCAAACAAAAGATTACATGACTGTGACAGCCAACTGGGTGGGTGTATTGCCTTCAGCAGCAGCACCGGAAGTATGTAACACAAAATGCCAACTCATTCACAGGTAGACTACTCTCTGTATCACTTGCTTCACTAAAAGGCATACTTGTGTCAACCTGTTAGAAAAACTCTGGGATGTCAAAGCAGGATGGCACTTTACTGTACTTAGGATTTGTCATTTCTGATTATGTAACCAATATTGTGAGAGTATTACAACTGGATGAATTTGAACACATTCCATATTTTGCGCCCACATTAAACTTACAGATATTTTTTTAAATGACAGGGGTGTGCCGGTTATGCTATCTTTGGTCTGAAAAATTGCTGGACATTTTTGGCAATCAGCAACCACATGTAGAAGATTGCAGTGGCTGCCTGAATAGTTAAATTTGGCATGCCATGCAGCAAGAGGTAACCTGGTGGAATTCCACCCTTTTTATGCTTCAGCAAGTGGGGAAACAGCAACATGCCATACAAGCATACACAACAAGCCATGACATAGGGATGGGGGAATGTATCTTAGTGCAGCACAGTGGAGAATACTTTTCATCTTATCTAAGCTACTAAAGAAACCATTTGAAATAGCAATCAGTAGAGTGAGTTTAAACAAGCAGGACTTTTGCCCGGGGTGCCGCGTTCCGGAGGGCGCAGGGCGCCATCCGGACGGTGCCGCACCAGGGCAAGATCCGCTGCTGCTGTGCCCCCGCTGCCCGCTGCCCCCCGCTGCCGCTGTGAAGGGAAACTAGATGCGTACGCGTCTAGTTTCCCTTCGTGGAGAGGTCCTTCACTGTGCTGTGCGCGATGACGTCATCGCGCACCGCATAGCAAAGGTCCTCTCCACGAATGGAACTAGACGCTACGCGTCTAGTTTCCCTTTGTGGAGAGGACCTTTGCTGTGCGGTACGCGATGACGTCATCGCGCACCGCACATCATTTCAGTCTGTACAGGGGGCGTAAATGACCACGCCCCCTGTACGAAGCCACGCCCCCTATTGTCGCCCAGGGCGCACAAGAACCGGCCCTGACTGCTACCTTGAGTCAAGTGATTCTCTTAAATAAACTACTGGAAAAGCAGTTAGAGAAACTGACAGGAGTAGATGAAACAAGCGATAGTATGATGAACTTGTAGATCAAGTTCTGTATTTGTTTCACCAGGACCAAAGGGCTGTGAACATCTTGCAATCGGATCACTACATTTTGGAAACCATGCTTGATTCTAGGTTTAAGGCATATATAATGACTTTCTTTCCAACTGACACAGATCTACAGTAAAGATATGAAAAAGCTCCTTGTGAGCAAGTTGTCAGCTCAAGTGGCACATCACATGGCAAAGTCTCCTGCTTCAGTTTCTCTTCCACCTGGGTAAAAAGAACCTTTTTCCAGAGACTGGTGATGGGAATAAGTCCACTCAGCACACTAGAGTGACACAGCATTATAACATATAGTCATGCCTGAAAGAAATGACAAAAATTATTGACCCCTCTACCATGATCCAATCTGACACAGTAACCATCATTAGAATGGTAAAAGATTATTTTAACAACAATTTACAAGTTAGCATGTCAGACAATCCCTTTGACTACTGGGAGGAAAAAAGGGCAAAGTACTACTCGGAGGAAAAAAAGCTTCCCCCTATACAAAGTAGCTTTGCTTTACTCAGGCTACCCACCCTTAGGTATGTACTTGAAATGAGTGTTTAGCACAGCTGGGACCTTGTGAGCGATCGGCATAGGAGGCTACTTCTCAAAAATGTGGAAAAGTTTATAAAAATGTACTACAAATTCCACAATGAAGACCTTTCCTGCCAATTACAGGAATGAGCGGGTTCGGTTCCCTGGGAACCAAACTTCCCCAAACTTTGCGTTCCAAGGTGGGATCCAAGTATGGCTCTGGACTTCCCGCCTTACTTTTTTTTTTACACAATGATCAGCCTGCTTGTCTATCAGATACACATGGCTAATAACAGGAGTCAGATACAAGCTCTGTGCCAGCATCTTAAAATAGCATTATTATCACAGTGCTCCCTCCATTACATTTTTACAATGTCATTTTAGTCAATTCAGGCAGATCGCATTTCCCGTTACAAGTATGGAAAATATGATGTGGTTACTTAAAATAAAATGTGAATTTAAGGGCTTGGAGGAGTATTTTGCAAATTTTCCATCAATTGCCCTTAAGTACATTTAGGAGATACTAAAATAATGTAAAAGGGTGTTAAAACATATTTTTTTACATTAGTGAAAATAATTTTGACAAATATGCCTGTGTGTGTGCCATAATATAAAATGGGTGCATTATATTATAGTACATACACTGTAACATTGCTTACATTAAGGTTATATTACTGATTAGTATATTTTATTCATGGAATAACTTTAGTGAGTTTGAATATATCTAGGCCTCTATACCCCATTTCAATACTAATGTTTTTTTTTTTTTTTTTTCATTTAATTTGCCCCCACATAAAGACAGGCCACCTCACTGATAAACGTGGGGTGAGGGGGGTGCTGTGGTGCACACACGCATTCTATTTATTGATAAGGCTTACTTTCACTTACTGTACATATTCCATGAACATACTGTATGAGTCATGTATTCTGCAAAAGAAACCTAATCCTTCTTATATTTCTATGTAATAACTAGAGATGAGCGCCTGAAATTTTTCGGGTTTTGTGTTTTGGTTTTGGGTTCGGTTCCGCGGCCGTGTTTTGGGTTCGAACGCGTTTTGGCAAAACCTCACCGAATTTTTTTTGTCGGATTCGGGTGTGTTTTGGATTCGGGTGTTTTTTTCAAAAAACACTAAAAAACAGCTTAAATCATAGAATTTGGGGGTCATTTTGATCCCAAAGTATTATTAACCTCAAAAACCATAATTTACACTCATTTTCAGTCTATTCTGAATACCTCACACCTCACAATATTATTTTTAGTCCTAAAATTTGCACCGAGGTCGCTGTGTGAGTAAGATAAGCGACCCTAGTGGCCGACACAAACACCGGGCCCATCTAGGAGTGGCACATCAGTGTCACGCAGGATGTCCCTTCCAAAAAACCCTCCCCAAACAGCACATGATGCAAAGAAAAAAAGAGGCGCAATGAGGTAGCTGTGTGAGTAAGATTAGCGACCCTAGTGGCCGACACAAACACCGGGCCCATCTAGGAGTGGCAGTGCAGTGTCACGCAGGATGTCCCTTCCAAAAAACCCTCCCCAAACAGCACATGACGCAAAGAAAAAAAGAGGCGCAATGAGGTAGCTGTGTGAGTAAGATTAGCGACCCTAGTGGCCGACACAAACACCGGGCCCATCTAGGAGTGGCACTGCAGTGTCACGCAGGATGTCCCTTCCAAAAAACCCTCCCCAAACAGCACATGACGCAAAGAAAAAAAGAGGCGCAATGAGGTAGCTGACTGTGTGAGTAAGATTAGCGACCCTAGTGGCCGACACAAACACCGGGCCCATCTAGGAGTGGCACTGCAGTGTCACGCAGGATGTCCCTTCCAAAAAACCCTCCCCAATCAGCACATGATGCAAAGAAAAAGAAAAGAAAAAAGAGGTGCAAGATGGAATTGTCCTTGGGCCCTCCCACCCACCCTTATGTTGTATAAACAAAACAGGACATGCACACTTTAACCAACCCATCATTTCAGTGACAGGGTCTGCCACACGACTGTGACTGATATGACGGGTTGGTTTGGACCCCCCCAAAAAAAGAAGCAATTAATCTCTCCTTGCACAAACTGGCTCTACAGAGGCAAGATGTCCACCTCATCTTCACCCTCCGATATATCACCGTGTACATCCCCCTCCTCACAGATTATCAATTCGTCCCCACTGGAATCCACCATCTCAGCTCCCTGTGTACTTTGTGGAGGCAATTGCTGCTGGTCAATGTCTCCGCGGAGGAATTGATTATAATTCATTTTAATGAACATCATCTTCTCCACATTTTCTGGATGTAACCTCGTACGCCGATTGCTGACAAGGTGAGCGGCGGCACTAAACACTCTTTCGGAGTACACACTTGTGGGAGGGCAACTTAGGTAGAATAAAGCCAGTTTGTGCAAGGGCCTCCAAATTGCCTCTTTTTCCTGCCAGTATAAGTACGGACTGTGTGACGTGCCTACTTGGATGCGGTCACTCATATAATCCTCCACCATTCTATCAATGTTGAGAGAATCATATGCAGTGACAGTAGACGACATGTCCGTAATCGTTGTCAGGTCCTTCAGTCCGGACCAGATGTCAGCATCAGCAGTCGCTCCAGACTGCCCTGCATCACCGCCAGCGGGTGGGCTCGGAATTCTGAGCCTTTTCCTCGCACCCCCAGTTGCGGGAGAATGTGAAGGAGGAGATGTTGACAGGTCGCGTTCCGCTTGACTTGACAATTTTGTCACCAGCAGGTCTTTCAACCCCAGCAGACCTGTGTCTGCCGGAAAGAGAGATCCAAGGTAGGCTTTAAATCTAGGATCGAGCACGGTGGCCAAAATGTAGTGCTCTGATTTCAACAGATTGACCACCCGTGAATCCTTGTTTAGCGAATTAAGGGCTGCATCCACAAGTCCCACATGCCTAGCGGAATCGCTCCCTTTTAGCTCCTTCTTCAATGCCTCCAGCTTCTTCTGCAAAAGCCTGATGAGGGGAATGACCTGACTCAGGCTGGCAGTGTCTGAACTGACTTCACGTGTGGCAAGTTCAAAGGGCATCAGAACCTTGCACAACGTTGAAATCATTCTCCACTGCACTTGAGACAGGTGCATTCCACCTCCTATATCGTGCTCAATTGTATAGGCTTGAATGGCCTTTTGCTGCTCCTCCAACCTCTGAAGCATATAGAGGGTTGAATTCCACCTCGTTACCACTTCTTGCTTCAGATGATGGCAGGGCAGGTTCAGTAGTTTTTGGTGGTGCTCGAGTCTTCTGTACGTGGTGCCTGTACGCCGAAAGTGTCCCGCAATTTTTCTGGCCACCGACAGCATCTCTTGCACGCCCCTGTCGTTTTTTAAAAAATTCTGCACCACCAAATTCAAGGTATGTGCAAAACATGGGACGTGCTGGAATTTGCCCATATTTAATGCACACACAAGGGCCCTCATTCCGAGTTGTTCGCTCGGTATTTTTCATCGCATCGCAGTGAAAATCCGCTTAGTACGCATGCGCAATGTTCGCACTGCGACTGCGCCAAGTAACTTTACTATGAAGAAAGTATTTTTACTCACGGCTTTTTCTTCGCTCCGGCGATCGTAATGTGATTGACAGGAAATGGGTGTTACTGGGCGGATACACGGCGTTTCAGGGGCGTGTGGCTGAAAACGCTACCGTTTCCGGAAAAAACGCAGGAGTGGCCGGGGAAACGGTGGGAGTGCCTGGGCGAACGCTGGGTGTGTTTGTGACGACAACCAGGAACGACAAGCACTGAAATGATCGCACAGGCAGAGTAAGTCTGGAGCTACTCTGAAACTGCTAACTCGTTTGTAATCGCAATATTGCGCGTACGTCGGTCGCAATTTTAAGAAGCTAAGATTCACTCCCAGTAGGCGGCGGCTTAGCGTGTGTAACTCTGCTACATTCGCCTTGCGAGCGAACAACTCGGAATGAGGGCCAATATTGCTGGCGTTGTCCGATGCCACAAATCCACAGGAGAGTCCAATTGGGGTAAGCCATTCCGCGATGATCTTCCTCAGTTGCCGTAAGAGGTTTTCAGCTGTGTGCGTATTCTGGAAAGCGGTGATACAAAGCGTAGCCTGCCTAGGAAAGAGTTGGCGTTTGCGAGATGCTGCTACTGGTGCCGCCGCTGCTGTTCTTGCGGCGGGAGTCCATACATCTACCCAGTGGGCTGTCACAGTCATATAGTCCTGACCCTGCCCTGCTCCACTTGTCCACATGTCCGTGGTTAAGTGGACATTGGGTACAACTGCATTTTTTAGGACACTAGTGAGTCTTTTTCTGACGTCCGTGTACATTCTCGGTATCGCCTGCCTACAGAAGTGGAACCTAGACGGTATTTGGTAACGGGGGCACACTGCCTCAATAAATTGTCTAGTTCCCTGTGAACTAACGGCGGATACCGGACGCACGTCTAACACCAACATAGTTGTCAAGGACTCAGTTATCCGCTTTGCAGTAGGATGACTGCTGTGATATTTCATCTTCCTCGCAAAGGACTGTTGAACAGTCAATTGCTTACTGGAAGTAGTACAAGTGGGCTTACGACTTCCCCTCTGGGATGACCATCGACTCCCAGCGGCAACAACAGCAGCGCCAGCAGCAGTAGGCGTTACACGCAAGGATGCATCGGAGGAATCCCAGGCAGGAGAGGACTCGTCAGAATTGCCAGTGACATGGCCTGCAGGACTATTGGCATTCCTGGGGAAGGAGGAAATTGACACTGAGGGAGTTGGTGGGGTGGTTTGCGTGAGCTTGGTTACAAGAGGAAGGGATTTACTGGTCAGTGGACTGCTTCCGCTGTCACCCAAAGTTTTTGAACTTGTCACTGACTTATTATGAATGCGCTGCAGGTGACGTATAAGGGAGGATGTTCCGAGGTGGTTAACATCCTTTCCCCTACTTATTACAGCTTGACAAAGGGAACACACGGCTTGACACCTGTTGTCCGCATTTCTGGTGAAATACCTCCACACCGAAGAGCTGATTTTTTTGGTATTTTCACCTGGCATGTCAACGGCCATATTCCTCCCACGGACAACAGGTGTCTCCCCGGGTGCCTGACTTAAACAAACCACCTCACCATCAGAATCCTCCTGGTCAATTTCCTCCCCAGCGCCAGCAACACCCATATCCTCCTCATCCTGGTGTACTTCAACACTGACATCTTCAATCTGACTATCAGGAACTGGACTGCGGGTGCTCCTTCCAGCACTTGCAGGGGGCGTGCAAATGGTGGAAGGCGCATGCTCTTCACGTCCAGTGTTGGGAAGGTCAGGCATCGCAACCGACACAATTGGACTCTCCTTGTGGATTTGGGATTTCAAAGAACGCACAGTTCTTTGCGGTGCTTTTGCCAGCTTGAGTCTTTTCAGTTTTCTAGCGAGAGGCTGAGTGCTTCCATCCTCATGTGAAGCTGAACCACTAGCCATGAACATAGGCCAGGGCCTCAGCCGTTCCTTGCCACTCCGTGTGGTAAATGGCATATTGGCAAGTTTACGCTTCTCCTCCGACAATTTTATTTTAGGTTTTGGAGTCCTTTTTTTACTGATATTTGGTGTTTTGGTTTTGACATGCTCTGTACTATGCCATTGGGCATCGGCCTTGGCAGACGACGTTGCTGGCATTTCATCGTCTCGGCCATGACTAGTGGCAGCAGCTTCAGCACGAGGTGGAAGTGGATCTTGATCTTTCCCTAATTTTGGAACCTCAACATTTTTGTTCTCCATATTTTAATAGGCACAACTAAAAGGCACCTCAGGTAAACAATGGAGATGGATGGATTGGATACTAGTATACAATTATGGACGGGCTGCCGAGTGCCGACACAGAGGTAGCCACAGCCGTGAACTACCGCACTGTACTGTGTCTGCTGCTAATATATAGACTGGTTGATAAAGAGATAGTATACTCGTAACTAGTATGTATGTATAAAGAAAGAAAAAAAAACCACGGTTAGGTGGTATATACAATTATGGACGGGCTGCCGAGTGCCGACACAGAGGTAGCCACAGCCGTGAACTACCGCACTGTACTGTGTCTGCTGCTAATATATAGACTGGTTGATAAAGAGATAGTATACTCGTAACTAGTATGTATGTATAAAGAAAGAAAAAAAAACCACGGTTAGGTGGTATATACAATTATGGACGGGCTGCCGAGTGCCGACACAGAGGTAGCCACAGCCGTGAACTACCGCACTGTACTGTGTCTGCTGCTAATATATAGACTGGTTGATAAAGAGATAGTATACTCGTAACTAGTATGTATGTATAAAGAAAGAAAAAAAAACCACGGTTAGGTGGTATATACAATTATGGACGGGCTGCCGAGTGCCGACACAGAGGTAGCCACAGCCGTGAACTACCGCACTGTACTGTGTCTGCTGCTAATATATAGACTGGTTGATAAAGAGATAGTATACTCGTAACTAGTATGTATGTATAAAGAAAGAAAAAAAAACCACGGTTAGGTGGTATATACAATTATGGACGGGCTGCCGAGTGCCGACACAGAGGTAGCCACAGCCGTGAACTACCGCACTGTACTGTGTCTGCTGCTAATATATAGACTGGTTGATAAAGAGATAGTATACTCGTAACTAGTATGTATGTATAAAGAAAGAAAAAAAAAACACGGTTAGGTGGTATATACAATTATGGACGGGCTGCCGAGTGCCGACACAGAGGTAGCCACAGCCGTGAACTACCGCACTGTACTGTGTCTGCTGCTAATATATAGACTGGTTGATAAAGAGATAGTATACTCGTAACTAGTATGTATGTATAAAGAAAGAAAAAAAAACCACGGTTAGGTGGTATATACAATTATGGACGGGCTGCCGAGTGCCGACACAGAGGTAGCCACAGCCGTGAACTACCGCACTGTACTGTGTCTGCTGCTAATATATAGACTGGTTGATAAAGAGATAGTATACTCGTAACTAGTATGTATGTATAAAGAAAGAAAAAAAAACCACGGTTAGGTGGTATATACAATTATGGACGGCTGCCGAGTGCCGACACAGAGGTAGCCACAGCCGTGAACTACCGCACTGTACTGTGTCTGCTGCTAATATATAGACTGGTTGATAAAGAGATAGTATACTCGTAACTAGTATGTATGTATAAAGAAAGAAAAAAAAACCACGGTTAGGTGGTATATACAATTATGGACGGGCTGCCGAGTGCCGACACAGAGGTAGCCACAGCCGTGAACTACCGCACTGTACTGTGTCTGCTGCTAATATAGACTGGTTGATAAAGAGATAGTATACTACTAATATTATATATACTGGTGGTCAGGTCACTGGTCACTAGTCACACTGGCAGTGGCACTCCTGCAGCAAAAGTGTGCACTGTTTAATTTTAATATAATATTATGTACTCCTGGCTCCTGCTATAACCTATAACTGGCACTGCAGTAGTGCTCCCCAGTCTCCCCCACAATTATAAGCTGTGTGAGCTGAGCAGTCAGACAGATATATAATATATATAGATGATGCAGCACACTGGCCTGAGCCTGAGCAGTGCACACAGATATGGTATGTGACTGACTGAGTCACTGTGTGTATCGCTTTTTTCAGGCAGAGAACGGATATATTAAATAAACTGCACTGTGTGTCTGGTGGTCACTCACTATATAATATATTATGTACTCCTGGCTCCTGCTATAACCTATAACTGGCACTGCAGTAGTGCTCCCCAGTCTCCCCCACAATTATAAGCTGTGTGAGCTGAGCAGTCAGACAGATATATATAATATTATATATAGATAATAGATGATGCAGCACACTGGCCTGAGCCTGAGCAGTGCACACAGATATGGTATGTGACTGAGTCACTGTGTGCTGTGTATCGCTTTTTTCAGGCAGAGAACGGATTATAAATAAAACTGGTGGTCACTATCAGCAAAACTCTGCACTGTACTGAGTACTCCTAATGCTCCCCAAAATTAGTAAATCAAGTGTCTCTCTAATCTATTCTAAACGGAGAGGACGCCAGCCACGTCCTCTCCCTATCAATCTCAATGCACGTGTGAAAATGGCGGCGACGCGCGGCTCCTTATATAGAATCCGAGTCTCGCGATAGAATCCGAGCCTCGCGAGAATCCGACAGCGTCATGATGACGTTCGGGCGCGCTCGGGTTAACCGAGCAAGGCGGGAAGATCCGAGTCGCTCGGACCCGTGAAAAAAAACATGAAGTTCTGGCGGGTTCGGATTCAGAGAAACCGAACCCGCTCATCTCTAGTAATAACATTGATGGATTTAAGTAAATATAATGTAATATACTTCATTGGAACTGTGTTGTTGGTGGCTTTTCCAAGTAAAATATTGTAATAGCTATTTGACAGTTTAAGTAATGTGACAGGAATGAAAAACATATTAGAACACTAAATTTGAATTTGGATTGCTCTATACAGTACATACTGTACTTTCCTCTTTTTTCTTACTTTATATTTATGTAGTTTTTGGCTCTTTGCAGTTACAAGAAATAAACAATATTTGCTGTGATGTGAAAAACTGATTACAGCAATATATAAATTACATTTTCAATAATTCACCTAGACTTGTTTCCCCTTTGTAAGTGTTTCAATGTCATTAATACAGAGTCAAGTACATCGCAGAGAATGCTGACTGGACGTTTGTCAACAGATAAGATTGATCATGTGGTGGGAATGAGCTGCCTGATAGATTATATCACTTTATGTTTTTTCAGTCTAGTAATTAAAAGAGAATTATTTGCTTGTATCAAACTAGTCTACGGGTTTGTATATTTGTGGTGGGATCTTTTACCAAGATTGTAAGGGATACAGTTAAGCAACCTAAATAACATGTTTACTCTCTTTTATATTTTTTTCTGTAATTGACTTAAAAAAAAGTAAATGCACTTTACATGACCACATGTATAATTTCTTGTTTTTGGTTGCTTTACAGTTATGAGTTGGTGAATTACTTTCTGTAAATGGACATGCAAATGTAACAAAGGGGTTTACAGTAAGAATATACATTAAATGACCATTTAATAACTAGTCATCTTAGTATTTCTAATTAAGTTTGTTTACATTTTTACTATGAAATGAAATTGTCTCTATAAATTAACTCTTACTTTAGTACATGAATTATTTCCATGTTTACATATTTATATCTATGGAACTGTACGGGTTCAGTAAGATTTACCAATGGACACAATGCCAACGGTCATAATCCCAACAGCCATTGACCTACAGTCAAAATACCGAAATGGTCAAAATACAGACATTCATTATGCCGACATGTTCAAAATGCTGACATAGAATACCAACATTTGAAATGCCGACATGTCAAAATACTGACATGAGGTTTTCTGGGTTTATTAGTGTCAATGTCGACATAGGTCGACATGGAAACCGTCTAAGTGTACCGCATCCCCACACATAGCTCTCTGCGCTCGCCATGCTTCGGCCACACTATTATATTCCCCCTCCAGGTCGACTGGGATGGTCAAGTCTGTTTTTGTGCAAAAATTCCTTAAAACCGTATGTTAGCATTTTAACATGTTAGCATTTTGACAGGTTGGTATTCTGACTATGTCTGCATTTTGAACATGTCTACATAATTAATGTCAGTATTTTGACCGTGTTGGTATTTTGACTGTTGGTCAATAGCTGTCAGGATTATGACCGTTGGTATTGTGTCCGTCTGTAAATCAACTGCTACCCTACTGTACTTACCCTAGTTTATTCCACATATGCTATATACAGTTAGGTCCATATACTATATATTTGGATGATGACACAATTTTTGTCATTTTAGCTTATTATTTATTTATTACCAGTTATTTATAAAGCGCACACAATGGAGCTTACAATCTATATTTCCTACCACATGCACACGCACACACATTCATACTAGGGTTAATTTTATTGGAAGCAAATTAACCTACCAGTATATTTTTGGATTGTGGAAGGAAACCAGAGTGCCTGGAGGAAACACACACAAGTACAGGGAGAATATACAAACTCCACATTACCAAAACATATTTAAGTTACAGTATATAATAAATATGGTTTTAAAATAGAGATGAATTAGTTTCAGTAATCTCAGAACTGTTGAATTCGCCCCCCTGCCTTTTCAGTTGTGGGCCATTTTCACCTGTTTTTAAGGAATTTTCACCAATGCCTTTTCACCTTTTTTTTTAGTGAAAAGGCATTGGTAAAAAATGCCTCAAAATTGGTGAAAATGGGCCACGTTTTCACCGGTGTAGGTGAGAAAATATGTGGATTCACCAATCCACATGTTTTTTTGCTCCTGCTGAATTTTTTGCCTAGGCAAAAAAATGGCCCTGCTGTTGGATAGGGCCTATTCGCCCTAAAAATAGCAAAAGTCCCATTTTTTGCCTAGGCGAAGAAAAAAAACAGACCTAATTGAATACCCTCCTAATAGCTTTAATTTAAGGATATTCACAACCAATTAGAAGAAATGTATAAGAATTACATCTGTTTAATGTGTATCCCCCTTTTTTTAAGGGATCAAAAGTAATTGGACAATTGGCTCAAAAGCTGTTTCATGGTCACCTAGTGTCTATTCCTTTGTTATTTCCTCATCAATTAAGCATGCAAAAGGTCTGAGGCTTATTGTAATGACCTTTGAGTTGCAGAAGGTGGGGGACTTTGTTTGAGTGTGCCCATTTTTTCTTTTAAAGCATCAATCATTTACAAGGCAAAACCAGGTTGGAAAGAAACCAGTGGTCAATGATCGCAGGATTCAAGTTTCTAGGTTTTTATGGGTATGTTATATGTTTCATCATATCTGAGCTAAATTAGTGGAAATGTGTACCCTTGCCACACTTCAGCAAAGGCGCCTCGCTCTGCTACTGCTGCACTTGGCAAAGGTTTGTATTCATGTGTATGGTAACTAATAAAAAAAAAACCTTCCGTCGACCATATCTGTGTTGACCATTGTCATGCCTACCTTAAGCACTGTTTACGTTTTACCTGTCAACCTTTTGCATGTCGACTATTTGAGGTTGACCTCTTGACTGTCTAACTTTTTACTGTAGAACTATCACCCGGATACTGCAAAAAAGAAAGGGATGATGGGGGTAATTCAGATCTGATCGCAGCAGCAAATTTGTTAACTAATGGGCAAAACCATGTGCACTGCAGGTGGGGCAGATATAACATGTGCAGAGAGAGTTAGATTTGGGTGGGTTATTTTGTTTCTGTGCAGGGTAAATACTGGCTGCTTTATTTTTGCACTGCAATTTAGAGTTCAGTTTGAACACACCACACCCAAAGTTAACTCTCTCTGACATGTTATATCTGCCCCCCCCCCCCCCTGCAGTGCACATGGTTTTGCCCAACTGCAAACAAATTTGCTGCTGCTATCGGATCTGACTTAGGCCAGATGCCCCCACAGGACAGAATTGTAACTATATGAATATAGAGAGAAAACCAAAGTTTAAGAAACAATTGCTTTGAATTTAGCTGTCTGGTAGTGCTCCTCGTTAGTCAAAAAACACACAAACTTTTTTTTCTTACATGTATATTTTGAGTAATGTCCTTGTACGTCCAGCTACTTTCAACTCTGCATCAGCCCCTTTACCTGTAATATACAACTAATTTGTAGCATTTTAAAAAATAAACAATAATTATAAAAAAACACATATCTTCCTCAGATGAATAAAGTGTTATTCTTTACGTTTCAGTTATTTTGTAACCTTAGTCAACTGGAAATGAAGCTGTGTTATAAATACCTGACTGAGAAAACGGATTTGTTTTATGTTTGCCCTAAAGTGTAGAATTTTATGTTTAAAACCAATAAAATTAAGAGTGCAATTTAATAAGATTCTAAAACAGTAAAGTATATTGTGTGCTGTATATTGCCATATAAAGATAGAAAGCCTTTAGGGAAGATTACTTGTATTGATCCAAATCACTTTCTAATAGACATAACACACCTCTATATTTTGGATGATGAAGTAGCCAATAAAATGTCAATAAAATTATACTATGCAATGGTTTTATGCTGATCCAAATCAATTAATAAAGCTGACTATTCCATTTCTAAGAAATACAAATATTATCAAATGACAAACAAGTAATATCTTTATTAAGGTGATTTGTTTGAGCAAAAATAAATAGAAATAAATAGATGTGTCTGCTATTATTTTGTTTTGCTTGCAATAGTGCGCAACTATGGTATTTCCGAAGTAGCCAATGCAAGTCCAATGTACTGTGGTATCAAATCTAGAAAAGTTACCGTAAATGTGGCATATTTTGGACATATTGAAGCTGAGCAAGTGTTTGAGGTAGGGCACACTCTGACTGAGCAACAAATGCATAACTATTACACCAACTACATAAATTGCATAAAAACACATACAATATATAGAAAAGTACATACAGATGAAAAGCGTCATGTCACAGCAGGGCCGGATTAAGGGAGGGGCGAAAGGGGCGGTCGTCCCGGGGCCCCCCACACATTTGGGGCCCTCACACCCAGGAGCGTAGCAGCCTTTCTCCTCCCGGCGGCTCAGCTCAGCTGTTCATTAACAGCGCTGCTGATGAGGTGTTCCTTGCACAGCATTTCATAGTCTCACGGGATTTCAATGCAGCATCCCACAAGACTAATAAATGCTGTGCAAGGAACACCTCCTCGGCAGCACTGTTAATGAACAGCTGAGCTGAGTGGCCAGGACTACTATGCTTCTGGGTGTGGGGGCCCTGACTCCAGCATCCGCTGCACTGCCAGATGGACAGGTAGCTTGTGCGCATATGTGTGTGTTGTGTGCAGCATGGGTGTATGTGTGTGTATGTTGTGCGCAGCATGGGTGTATGTGTGTGTGTGCATGTGTTGTGTGCAGCATGGGCGTATGTGTGTGTATGTGTGTGTGTGTGTGTGTGTAAGGGAGGGCTCAGTGGTCTGTTATCTACTGTAGTGGGGGCCCCCACAACTTCATTGCCCGGGGCACCCACCATGCTAGGCATATCTCCATCTTTGACAAGTGTAGATGCAAATTCGCCTATATCCTTAATTAGGCTATTTCAGGACAATTTAGGAATATGACATATTTTCCATTTACACTGTACATTTATGGTCTATTCACACATCCCCATTAATATATTATTACCTTTTTAAACAACTCACATGTGTATATTTTAGGGAAAAAATAGGAACACCTATATTTAATAATATGCTTAAAATTAATATTAATATAATATATATTATATTTAAAATATATTTGAAATGTGTGTCATTTCTTCTATCACCATCAAAGAAATATATTTACTCTACTGATCTTTCAACATTAACACCTTCAGCACTTTTCATTTGAAATTAATTTAATTTCCTCATTTACAATCTTCATCAAAAACTGCCTTGTTTGAAGAAATAAATTATATTTATTTACATTTTTTTCATTTTTCATTATTGATAATAAATCCAAATTAAAGGCTATCCTCTAGAATGTTGATTTACTGCAGGATGTGGTCTGTTCCTTGGATGATGATGACCCCAGAGCATAGCCCATGTGGCTGGAGTGCTGTGTTAATTAACCAATGTCAGCAAGTCAACAGCCTCCATAGCTATAAGAGAAACAAATGCAACATATGCAAGGTTAAGAGTTATATAGAACAAAGTCCTTGATAGCACATTTTAAGAAAGTGGATCTCAAAGTTGAAGAAGTATAATTAATTAACTATTGACTTTTTAACTGTTTTTTACTGCTTTAATAACACAGCACAATGTTTAATTTATACTATTTTATAAAAATGTTTCGACTGTACTATGGCAGTGATAGGTGCCATGACTATTTCACTATAAGGCATCATTGCACACTAAATAAATATATCATTTGGCTGAATGGGGGTTGGTTGGTGTACATGGATGTTTGACTAATTTTTTTGTAAGCTCTTTACAGAATGCCACTGGAGTTTGGAGGGAGGGGGAGTTTGTGTGGAAAAATGAACAAACATCAGATATTACAGAGTAATTTTTGAAAACTCCTACACAATGTACAGTATGAGTCTCATAGACACTATAAATGGTCTTCGCCTTGGGGGATATACTATTATCCATAAGTAATAACAAAAAGAGATACACGTATAATGGATAAATAACATCTACTTACCTTTGCCAACATCTGCAGAAGATTCCTGTCTCCTCTAATGACTCAGAATGTCTAATATAATGACTAAAGTCATATAATGACTAAAGATTCCTATGTTTCCTCTATGAAAGTCCCCTACATCCTCTGATGGACCCACCTTCTCCATTACTTTTTTGATAGACCCATCTCATATTTCTCTTACAATAAGTACGTCTTCCACTGAATCATCCTTTACTGGCAGTTTCTCCAAGGTTTGTGCAATAGGGTCTTGTAAAACAGATAAATAACAGTGATTATACTGTAGGTAATTGTGAATTCTGATATAAAAAAGGAAGGAAGGAACATCAATCTATAAAGGGCTAGTTACAAACACTACACACATGTCATATGTCATTGTATGTGACTTATGTAATACTTGGTATTGCACTAGTTCACTTTAATATGGGGTGGCCATACTCAATTTAACACATCTTTTTCCACTAAATAGTAAACACTTTTATGGTTTTGTCAGGTATTACCCTTTTTAATATCTTATTTTACCATAACTGCTACATACCATAGGATCTGTTTTGGCTGTGGCTTTTTTTTAATATAAAGTTGACATTATTCTAACTCTTACTTACATTACTCCTCTAGTATTTTTAGCTACAAAAACTAGTTCAAATGTGAAAAAAATGCATTGAAACTTCCTGCAGAACTTTGCCAGGAACTGTCTCAAGCTGCCTCCTTCATTACCACAGAGAAAAGCAAGATCTTTTCATACATGAAATAAGCTCCTGTCATGCTCTGCAGCTTTATGAAGCTTGTGTACAAACACAACAGTGCTAGGCAGTCTGACAACATGAAGGCTATCCTTGAGGGCTGTCCTTGTGCCTCCATGAATTATCAAAAAAACTTAAAACCAAATGGCTGATGAGTGAACTATCCTAATGTATATAATAGAAAGCTGATTTTCTTGTCTTCATATATATCTCTGATGGGGCTAAATCTGAAAGAGGGCTGTGGCCTTACCACCTACTCTTGCACTTGCAGTTATCATGCTTAGTTCCTCACATACAGGTGCAATTAGAGAAATTTTACCATAGGGCCTGGAGAAAAAAGTCCAGAAATGTAAAAAATACATATTTATTTGTCCAAATGTCAGGTCTTCTGTGCTTTTCTTCTTCCTAAATTATGATATTTGTCAATTATAGTATTAATGTATTTTATGTATATGGCACCATTTAGCCTTACTTAGACATAGAGCTTACAGGATTATAACGGTACAATACAAGGTGAACAATTTAGACTAATACAGACAGGTAACATAGTATTTGAGGTTGAATAGAGGCAAATTGCCCATCATGTTCAACCTGTTTTAAGTTGTGATGATTCTACATACTTGCTGAATAATGTTTTATAACTAGTTAGCTACTATAACTCATGTTGCCCCCGGATTAACCACGTTGATATTTTAAGTATTATAACCTTGGATAGCTTTTTCATTCAGAAATTTATCCATTCCTTTTTTAAATTCAATTACAGAGTCCACCATTACCACCTTCCCTGGCAGGGAATTCCACATCCTGATTGCCCTAACAGTGAAGAACCCTTTCCTCCGTTGCATTCGGAACTTTCCTCCAGTCGCAGTGAGTGCCCACGTATCCTAAACTGTGTTCTTTTAATAAATAATTCCTCTGATAACTCTTTGTGATGTCCTTTTACATATTTGAAGATATTAGTAATATCTCCTCTTAGGCGCCTCTTTTCTAGTGTATACATATTCAACCTAGTAAGTCTTTCCTTATAGTCCAGTCCTTCTAGGCCTTTAATCAATTTAGTAGCTCGCCTTTGAACACTTTCGAGTTTACTGATGTCTTTATTATACAATGGTGCCCAAAACTGAACACAATATTCCAGGTGTGGACGTACCAATGCCTTAAACAGCGGCATGATTAAATCTAAGTCCCTTGTCTCAATTCCCCTTTGTATGCACGCTAGCACCTTACTTGACTTCTTTACTGCGTTTTGACATTGTGTATGGTTATTAAGCCTATTATCAATGAATACCCCCAAATCTTTTTCCAAATCTGTTTCCCCTAGGCGTTCCCCATTTAATATGTAGGATGCAAGTTTGTTTTTAGTCCCAAAATGCATAACCTTGCATTTGTCTGTATTGAACCTCATTTTCCATTTAGACACCCAGAGTTCAAGTTTAGATACATCATTCTGCAAGGACTCCACATCCAATTCTGAATTAATTACCTTACACAGTTTAGTATCATCTGCAAAGATTGACACTGTGCTTTCCAGGCCTATTTCTAGGTCATTGATAAATATGTTGAACAGTAGTGGTCCGAGTACGGACCCTTGTGGTATTCTGCTGACTACAGGGGACCAGGTTGAGGACTTCCCGTTGACCACTACTCGCTGTACCCTACTATCCAACCGGTTGATTATCCATGTGCAAATAGTTTTTCCTAGGCCAAGCTCCTTTAATTTGATCATCAGTCTCCTGTGAGGAACTGTATTGAAGTCTTTTGCAAAATCTAGGAAGACCACATCCACTGCTTTTCTTTAATCAAGATTATTGCTCACTTCCTCGTAGAAGCTAATTAAGTTAGTCTGACATGACCTGTCCCTCACAAACCCATGCTGGTTCTTGCTAATAATCCTAATGGACTGTAGATACTCCTGTATGCCGTACCTTAGAATTCCTTCCAATATTTTCCCCACTATAGATGTTAAACTAACTGGTCTGTAGTTTCCCAGAAGATTTTTGGATCCTTTTTTAAATAATGGCACTACCTCAGCTATACGCCAGTCCTTCGGTACCATGCCTGATCTAATTGAACTATTGAAAATCAAGTATACAGGTCATGCTAGTTGTGAACTAATCTCCATAAGAACCCTCGGGTGAAGTCCATCAGGACCAGGTGATTTATTATTCTTAATTTTGCTTAGTCTCTCCCAGACTACTTCTTCGCTTAAACAAGTATCTAACCATGAATCATTACTGTCACAATTGTTATGCTCTACTCCCACCATCAGTTCTTCACTTGTGAATACTGATGAAAAGAATTTGTTCAGTATTTCCGCTTTTATTTCGTCATCATTTATCAATTCTCCTAAATCATCTTTTAATGGACCTATATTCTCCTTTTTTAACCTTTTACCGTTTATGTATTTAAAAAACTTTTTAGGATTGGTTTTACACTCAATAGCAATTTGCTTTTAATTTTCCATTTTAGCTGCTCTTATTGCTTTTTTGCTTTTCTTATTACACTCCTTGTGATACTTGAAAGACTCCTCCTTTCCATTAGATTTAAATGCTTTGAAAGCCCACTTTTTTATCCATTTCTGCCTTAACCTTCTTGTTGATGTCCCCCAATCCTGCAGCCGTTTTGATTTGCTGCAATAGTTGTTCTTCCTCATGTATGCTAATATCCGGCGTTTGTAGCACGTACCTATAACTAGTTTTTTTTGCATCAATTCCCCCACTTGAGATTTCAATCCATAGTGACTCCACATTATCGCCAGTCTCCTCATAGATAATGATTATGATTTCAAGCATAATTACATACATACATTATTGCAAATCACATATTGTAAAACAGAAGGAGAAAGGACACTTTGAAAAAGCTTACATTCAATAGGCAACAGAAGACATAGGTAGCAAATGTTAAGTTCAATTAAATTACAAGGAAAAGCAATATATTATCACACTGTGGTTTGAGACACTGCAGCCGCTGCATATAAATATAACCGCTAAAATGTGAATATACGTTGCGTATACAGGCCGACACATTATGCGCACAATATAGCGACACGTGTGGCTGAATACACCTTACCCCAAACAAGAATGGAATGCGACACTAGTAGTTAAATGTAGTGTTGTGGTCCAACGCATCAAAAGTATTTACTTGAATATGTATATATATATATATATATATATATACACAGATGGGTCCACGTTTATCTTGACCTTTAATAGGATTAATTGAGACCGGCCAGTCAGACTTAATCCCCTGCTGTAATGACTTAATCCCCAGCTGTATTGTTCTCTGTATTGTATTGCAGCTGAGAACAATAGATGAAGGGTTTATGCTAATAAGTCATGTTGTGCCTAGGCGCAGAAAACTAGTCAAGATAACCATGGACACATCTGTATGTAGTCAATGTATTCATGTGCGCACAAGGAGGTCAATTATAATCTGTAGTTACAATATGTAGTTTTCGAGTCAATAAAATCTTTTAATAAAAGCAATCTTTTTCATACGCATTCCTCACAATCATGAGTGGCTGCTGATAATTACAGTAGTTATAAAAGATAAAATATATTCAAAATGGAAGTAATCAGTGCCTGTTAATGCCCAGAAAAGAAGGGTGGGGAAAAGGAGTATGGTTAAGTGAACTAAAGGTGGTGGAGAAATTAGAAAAAACACTTATCTCAACAAAAAAATCATCAGTCCTCAGACCAGTTGTAATTAATAGTAATATGCAAAATAGAAAAAACAACAAATAGTGTGTACCATTTTAACCTATATGTACTCATAACATTTTGCTACTCAGTGGGTGTTAATGGAAATAATCCCAGAATATCACACTCCACAATGTTATAGCAGAATTTTTTTTCACATATGTTTAATTAGTACATCAATAAATCCAGGGTTAAAAATGAGCAGGTATCACACGTACAAAAAACAAAAGTTTTAAAAGCTTATCTGTCCATCATAAGAGGGTCCAGGGTAGTGCCCGACACATTTCGTCTTTACAAGCAAGACTTCATCATGGGGATCATGATGCATTAATATCATGTCACAGATAATTCTCATAAAGAAACCTGTCCCCAGCTCTCTCATCTGCTTGAAACAAGCATCCGGCTGGATGATGTGCGCACAATATCCCTGCGACACCTTTCCAGCCCACATGGTTTTGGGCCCACATGTGTATTTGTATCAGAAATACCTCCCACTTGTGGCTATTCCACGTATAAGTTCAGAGTTGTCAGCTCTATGTGAGAAGGTCATTGTCTGATTGTTCCAAGTCACTTCCCAATTTCTTGGTTTCTGGAAATTGGTTACATTGAAACAAAGTAGGGATCTGTCTACATGGTACTGGGGAAGCTTTAGGCTAGGGGGTCTAGATATATTGTACTTTCTGTCCAACGGTCTCCCCTCATGCAATTCGAGTACCTCATTTACTGTTAATGGGTATGGCACTAACCCCGATTTACTCTGTCCTTGAGGTACTTGTGAGCACACCCAGCATTCTGTTTGGTTTAAGATGATACCCACTAGTGAGTGATAGTCACTCAAAGGATGTCCGTCAATCTCGATATTATTGTTTGACTGACATCTCTGGATGCACTCATCTTCAACTATGGAGTCGCAGTACTTACATATGCAGTGTTCATCAGACAACAACCCCTCTCATTGTCTCCGAACTCTGTGACTATCAGATCTCTTGCTTATACCAGCTTTGACCAAAGTGATGGACTGATACTGGGATCCTACAAATTCATCTCCTTCATCAGAATCTATTCCAGATCCTTGCTCAACTTCTCGGGGGCCCTCGCAAAAACAAATTGTTCTGATCAAAAATAGAATCACAAGAAAAAGCCAGAATAGGGATAACACAGTCTCTCGATGCACATCCATTTCAAAAATAAAAAAAGAGGAGGGGGGTGTTGGAGAGAATAAAGAAAAATAAGATAATAGTCATTAATCTTGTTTTTTTTACCACACTCAGGTACAGTTTGACAGTTCGGTCTTTCAGCTTTCCCAGAACAGATTCTCCAGTGATATCAGGTTCTCTTCACCTTTCTCTTTCTCACGAGCTTTCTCTGGTTTAGCGACCTTCTTGCAATGGGATGAGTGGACCCAAGTCTCTCTTTTGACAACCTTCAGTGATATCGTGCTGGTCAACAAAATTTGATATGGTCCTTCCCACCTGTCTATTAGGCAACCTGAGCGTAGAAAATTTTGAATCATCACATAGTCCTCAGGTTCATTTTCATGACAGTTACTGTTTGGTAGGTCAGGAATTGCCAGTTTCAAATTCCTTTGCTAGTTTCTCAATTGCTGGCTCATCCTAACTAAGTATTGCACAGTCATCTCATTATTGCATTTCAGATCATCCTGGGGATCTATCATTACATGGAGCTGTCGTCCAAAAAGAATTTCAAAGGGTGATATGTTAAGCGGTGACCTGGGAGTGGTTTTGATGCTGTACAACACTCCGGCCACAACAGTCCAGTTTTAGCCATCACTTTACTCCGCTTGTTTTTAATAGTGCTGTTTATTCTCTCCACCTTCGCACTGGCCTGTGGTCAGTAGGGAGTATGACATTTGCTATTAATACCCATAAGTTTGCAAATAACCTGAAAGATTTCACCTGTAAAATGGGTACCCCTATCACTCTCAATAATCTTAGGGATACCATATTTACACACAAATTCCTGCACAATTTATTTTGCTGTAAATACAGCAGTATTTGTAGCAGCAGGGAATGCCTCTACCCAGTTTGAGAAAACATCAGTGCACACCAATACATACTTTAAATTCCTACAGGGTGGTAGCTGTATAAAATAGATTTGTATTACCTGGAAAGGTCCGTTTGTAGGAGGGATATGGGATGGCTCCGTAAGTATTGTCTTACCAATGTTCTTCCTCAAGCAAGTAAGACATGTCATTGCTTTCTTGCATGCCTGAGAAGAGAACCCTGGTGCAATCTAATTGCACATACAGTACCTTCTTTGCCCAGATAAATCAGACCATGTGCCGCTTTAGCTAGGCTTGGGAGATATGCCCTGGGGGCTACTGGCTTACCTTGTCCATCTTTCCAGAGTCCTGAGGACTCCTGACCATACCCCTTTGCCTTCCAGACTGCCTTCTCCTGTAGGGAACACAAATCTTGCATTTCAATTAACTGTTTTGTATTTACTATATTGAATGTCATCAGTTGTATGGTGGTAGTTTGAGTAGTGGTGCTTGCTGCCCATTTAGCAGATTCATCCGCCCACCTGTTACCAAGTGAAATTGGGTCTTGGTTGTAAGTGTTTGCTTGACACTTGATAACAGCCACTCTGTAAGGTTCCTGTATGGCCGTCAGCAGTCTTTTGATGTGTGACGCATGCGCCACAGGTGTGCCAGCTGCTGTCATGACATTTCTGAGGTTTCACAGGGCCCCAAAATCATGCACTACTCCAAAAGCATATCTAGAGTCCGTGTATATATTAGCTGACTTACCCTTTGCCAACTCACATGCTCTGGTCAGTGCAACCAACTCAGCAACTTGTGCTGAGTGAGGTGGACCAAGGGGTTCAGCTTCTATAATACCTTCATCATCTACAACTGCATGTCAGGTCTTTGGTTTTGTCTGTCCCCGGCGGGGGCGCTAGTGGGTCAGTGTTGGTGCGATGTATAAAGCGGGGAGGCAATATTAAAGTCCTGCGCATAAGCGCTGATATTTACTTATGCAAAGCAGATGGTATGATACTGAATACAATGGAAACTGGTAATGTAGAAAACTATGACAGGTAACTGAATCCAAATAACATAAAAGTCTCTTGCAGCAGAATGTAAATAACTTGATAATGAATGCAGGTGAAATAACAGAACTCCAGTAGTATTTGGAAATACACAGTCTCTGAGTAACACAGGGAAAACTGATAATGATTAGGAAAGCAGAACTCCGGAATATATGAATAACTCACAGTCTCTGTAAAGCATAAGTCCATATAGCCACACAAAGGCTAAAGCAGGAGACAGTCTCTAAGCCAGTAGATGTTATGCGGCTGAGTTGCACAGATGGTATGCTGACAATTAGTGCACAGGTAAGTAATGAGAAAGAACACCTGAGGAGAGTCTCTTACTGCTGATGGGTTTGAAGCTGGATGTAGCTGAAGTCCGGAGTAACAGGAGAGCTGAAGAAATGGAAGCTGGAACAAATGAGGTATCCACGGGGGATCGCTGGAAACAGGAACTCAGGAACTGGGAGAACTAGACACAGGGTATGTGACTCGTTGTCCGAGGCGATGAGAGTGAGCCCCAGACAGGAACTTATACCCCTTGCTCTGCAGTGATTGGTCGCAGTGTTCTGGCTGGAAACTCAGGGCTGGATTAGAAGCAGGAATCATAGCAGCATCCGCACGGACCGGATGCCGGCACCAAGCCGAACACAAACGCAGGACCAGACTCAGGGGTACTCAGCGACACGGGAGATGACGCTCGCGGTCAGCACATCCATACAGCCGCGACTGGGGCCATGACCTCCGGAGGCCCGCACACCAGCGCGCTGGTAGGTGAGACGCAGCTGACCGCCGATTCCTGAAAGTACCCCCTCCTTTATGGGTGGACTCCGAACACCCACGAGGCTTGGCAGGGAAGAATCTGTGGAAGGCTTGTACCAACCGTGGAGCGTGCACATCCGTAGTGTTGACCCAACTCCTCTCTTAAGGACCATATCCAGACCAGTCAATTAGGTATTGCAAATGACCGTAGCGATGACGAGAGTCCAAGATCTTTTCCACCTCATATTCCACGCTCCAATGAGTTTGTACCTTTGGGCCTACTGGAAGTGCTCTCTGGAAACGATTGAGAATTAGTGGTCTGAGGAGAGAAATATGGAATGAGTTGGGAATTTTAAAATAGGAAGGCAGTTTTAATTTATAATCCACCGGATTAATAACACTTTCTACTGGAAATGGTCCAATAAACTGTGGGGCAAATTTCATCGAAGGAACTCTGAGACGGAGATTCCGAGTAGATAACCAGACTTTGTCGCCTGGCTTTAGACTATGAACTGCTCGTCTCTTTCGATCAGCAAACATTTTATACCGCTGAGAAACCTTTTTAAGAGATAGATGAATCTTCTTCCAAATTTGAGAGAAACGCTGAAGAGCAGAAGCAGCAGCAGGCACGTCTATTAGGGGTAAATCTTGGAAATCCGGTACTCTAGGATGTTGACCATAAACTGCAAAAAAATGAGTTGTATCTGTAGAAGTATGATAACGGAAATTATGAGCAAATTCCGCCCAAGGCAATAAATCTACCCAGTTATCCTGTGAAGAGGAAATATACAGTCTTAGATAGGTCTCAAGCTCTTGATTTACCCTCTCCGTCTGCCCATTTGTTTGAGGGTGATAGGCCGTAGAGAACTTAAGTTTGACTTGTAGCGCGGAACACAGAGCCCTCCAAACCTTTGCCACAAACTGTACACCACGGTCGGATATTATTTCTGTTGGAAGTCCATGTAACCTAAAGATTTCACAAAGAAATAACCGTGCCAGCTTTGGAGCAGAGGGTAACCCCATGAGTGGGATGAAGTGTGCCATTTTTGAAAACCTATCAACCACTACCCAGATGGTATCATATCCATTAGAGGGAGGAAGGTCTGAAATAAAGTCCATTGATAAATGAGACCAGGGGCACTAGGGAATGGAATTTGGTAGCAATTGGCCTGCAGGAGCCTGACGAGGAACTTTATGCTGAGCACATTTGGGACATGAAGCTATGAATTCTTGAACATCTACTTTCATATGAGGCCACCAATAAGTTTGGGACAGAAACTTGAAAGTTTTTAAGACTCCAGGGTGACCAGTAAATTTAGATGTATGAGCCCAGGACAGGAGATTTGGACGAAGCTCAGGAGAGACAAACATCTTGCCTAGAGGTGGAACTTGGGATACCCCTGTAGCTGCGAACACCACAGGATTTAATATGGGTCGAGCAGCTTGTTCTGATGATTCCTCAGTTGAACTCATAGAGCGAGATAATGCATCTGCCCTAACATTTTGTGAGCCAGGTCTAAACATCAACTTAAAATCAAAACGAGAAAAGAATAGGGCCCACCTTGCTTGTCGGGGATTAAGACACTGCGCTGCCTTCAAGTAAAGAAGGTTCTTGTGATCCGTGTAGATGAGTTTTGAAGGGAGGGGAAAGAATTGGACTGTGGGTGGCGCACTGAAGCTAAATAAACACTCTTAAAATGTAACTTTTAATTCATTTGAATTTAAAAAAAACAGTAACTGTGAAATATTAAAAAAAATCTGGACAAGTGCAAGACACAGTGTAACATAAATATTAAAAAACACACTCTCTTACTCCAATGTGTTGTGCAATATCTAATATGTTATATACAATAATGATAGGTTCTATGACCTTTCGCAAAATTGATTTAGTGCTGTCAGGAAGTTATCCCTATCAATAGCTGGGTGCAATGAGTGCGAGCGACAGTATGATAATCCCACGTGTAATCACCGATCCCAATAAACCTCAGATAAGTGTATTGATATCGATGAATTCCCATAAAAAAGGGAAAATTATCTAATAAATAATAGAGAGTTTACAAACATCACATGGATTAGTAAATTTATTTTAAGAAGTGCCTCTCTGTACCTAGTGTATTGGCGTTCTCAGTCTCTGCTGTCAGCGCCACTATATTATTGTATGCTTTAATAGGCGTTCTCAGTCTCTGCTGTCAATGTCCCTGTATTACTAGGTACAGATGATATATATTTAGGAGGTTCACCGCTGAATACCAGTTATCAGCTTGAATTATTCATAGAGACAAATTGGTTGTGGCGTATCTTATAGTATGTATGGGCGTTCTCAGTCTATGCTGTCAACGCGTAGGGTGCCAACCCTCTAAATGCCACCCTCCTATATATACAGAGCTGGTTTGCTGGCGTTCTCAGTTTATACTGTCAATGTCTGTATGAAATTACTAGCTTGTAACTTCTATTCATGTGATGAAATGGACTTATATATATGTGTTTTGTCATTCAACACTCTCAGTCCTGCTCTCTCATGGGTTAATCTTCATAACATGACTTTCATCCGTAGTCATACACTTTATCTGGTATTAATTGCTATCACTTCACAAATAGTATGTTTCACGTGTGATTAATTATTGGAGAATCATTACTGCCAATATTATACAGGTCAGGCAATCTCTAGGTATAGTAATCACCCTCGCATAAATGGTTGGCAGTGCAACATACTCCTATGGTATAGAATATACCATAGGAGTATGTTGCACTGCCAACCATTTATGCGAGGGTGATTACTTGCTTTTTACTAAGACATTCACATCAGACATAAGTATCCTTTGTATAGTCTGCCCATTGATATAAACGTTGGGCACCAAGTTGTATTCACAATGTATCTCTTACTGTGATTAACACTCTTTGTAGTTCAACTGAGCCACACTTTCATTGTACAGTTCCAACACATTTGTTTATTATTTTAACTTTAATTTAAAGTGTAGATGCTTTTATAGTAGCTCTAGTTGTCCCACTGTCTAAGCCTTATTAGGCATAAAGGCTTTGTGTGTGGTTTACAAGTGGATACATATGCTGTGCACTGAGCTATAGTAACAATGTTGCTATCTTACAAAGCTGTGAGGACAGATTCTGTTACTATGTTAGAGCTGCAGCTGCGTTCTCATAGTACACAGACAACTGGTAAATTTCTTCAGTGTCAGATATATGAGCAGCAGATAATCACTAGCTACTAAGTTGTTTCCTCTAATGTGTTGTCACAGCTGCGCTCATATTAAACATATTCAGTATATATATTTAATAGTTAGCTTTTAGTTAGGCTGCAAATGCTTTTATAGTGATAGCTCTTGTTGTCCCGCTGTCTGAGCCTTATTAACCACCAAAGCACTGTGTGTGGCTTACAGATAGATATATGCATAAAGCACTGAGCTATAATCACAATGTTGCTATCTTGGACAGTTGTAAGGTCAGATTCTGTCACTATGTTCTAGCTGCAGTTACATTCTCCTGACACACCTGCAACTGGTAAGTTTCCTCAGTCTCCGGTATGAATACACCGGCTAACCAGCTGCT
Organism: Pseudophryne corroboree; assembly: GCF_028390025.1. Taxonomy (NCBI): domain Eukaryota; kingdom Metazoa; phylum Chordata; class Amphibia; order Anura; family Myobatrachidae; genus Pseudophryne; species Pseudophryne corroboree. The sequence continues at coordinate 842,556,031 of NC_086445.1, forward strand.
ATGCTGTATTGTGCTAAACTGATATGGCAGTTAACATCATTTGTATTGCTCAGATAAATTTCAATAATCTCCCCCTTAAATGAAGATTGCACCCTTAACACCTGACTAGCACTACATAAATTATTATGCACATTTTAATGAACACATGAGTATAGAGTGAAAACGCCGTCGCGCGTTTCACAGTTAATTTTTCGTCAGGGCTAACCAGACTGCTTCCCTCAGTCTGACTATAACAATTTGACCGCACCAATCACAGGGCTCATTTATGATCATGTGACCTCAATGGCCTGTCACGATGCGATTCCCGCAATTCGGGATCTAGTGATGATCTGAGTCCGGTCACATGGTACAAACGGACCAATCACGATCCCGGCATTACGTTTGCTGGAGAGAGAGACTCATGTAAAATATATGTCTCATCAAGTGGACTAATTTCTCCGGTCCCAAGATCTATACATAGTGATGGCTCCTATTTATATGTGTATATAGGTTCTTCTCATCCCATCCAAATCAGGTGTATATATTACATAGATGGGAGGTTCCATGCTCATTATAGTATAACAATTAGTGATTCGTGATATGTGTATGAAATAAAAACGTGCAAAGAAAATAGTGTAATCAAATCGAACGTGAATTAAAACACTGCAAAAAATAAAGTGAAAAATGTGATCATACAAAACATGCACTCATCTGACATGCATGTACATATGAATTATGTTGATTACCATGAACGACAAAATTATGTAAGTGTCAGTGAAGAAAAAAAAATTATATTTAAAAATTAGTGATAATGATAGTGATAATTGAATCAGTAGTGAAATAATTAAGATATTAAAAGTGTTAGTGTACCACTGAAAAATGAGTGGATTAGTGTAATTGTAGAAATGTGACTGCTGTGAACCACGTGCTGAAATGTGATGGAAGTGATCATTTATTTGTGTAATAATTATTTGTCACCTGATTTTTATTTTATTCTAATCTATAAAATGTTATGATATATCTTGTGAGTGTGGCATCCCTTATACCCACGTGACATACTTCACCTACATTCTGGATCATGTTGGGAGGATAATTTGTGCTGTGAGCATCAAATACTCCACTCCTATTGGGTACAAAAAAACGCTTTTCTACGGAAATGTCTCTCATTACAGAGAACCAATTCTCATTAACAGGATCTATCGTTTAATCCTTAGATCCAGGGTAATGTACCTAGATATCACAAATAATCTAGTGGATTAATGATTTTATCCTACGTATTGTTGTTGTATGATATTTCACTATATTGTGATCGAGACAATATTATTTTATCATGTACTGATTCTTAATTTCTCTCTTTATTTGTTTTCATAGATTCTCTTAATCGGACCTGCTGGTAAGTATTGAGTTTTTAGGCTAATTATATTAAATTCAAATTTAGTCAGAAGAATTTGACACTGATCAATTCACTATTCACAAACTTTTGGATTCTCTTTTTTCTCTTATGATCCTTTTTAATTTATGATCCTGACCTGCACTGGAAGTTATAAAACTTAGGAAGATAGTGTAGAATTATAATCATTATCAGGTAAATAACTACTACTTCTCCTAAATCTCCAGTGATTGCCCGAGACAAAATAATTGTATAAGAAAGAACGGGCAATTTATGGAATCAACAGTTCAACCGTACACTGTTTGAACATAAATGGATATTATCCAAAATTGACTAGGGAAATAACTTCTCACAGAAATGGGAGATAACTATTGTATTCATTAAGCCCTGTTGGTTGCATACTGTCCATCAAAAAAATGAGTTTGGTCTCCAGTCCGAGCAACTCATTGTCCAAGTTACCCCCTCTAATGCCAAGCTGGATCCGTTGCATCCCATAGGCTTTCAGACCTCCAGTATCACTTCCGTGACAATGTAGGAAATGTTTGGCCACTGGTGTCAACGTTCTGAATCTCCCAACATCCATTTTTGCATTTCTAATGCTGTTAGCATGCTCCAGGATTCTGACTTTTAATGGGCGGATTGTTTTTCCAATGTATCTTTTGCCACATGGGCATTCTAAATGATACACTACGCCCATCGTAGTGCAATTGATGAAATTCTGAATCGGCCATTTCTTGCCAAATTTGTCTATATATGACTGTTTAGGTGTCATATATTGGCAAGCTTTACATCGACCGCATTGGTATGATCCTTTCTTACTATATAGTTGTCTAGAAGGAGCAGTGAGATGGCTCTGTACAATTAAATCCTTCAAGTTTTTGGATCTCCTCCAACTACTCTGTACACGGTTGGGTAATACTTGTCTCAGAATTTCATCCGTTTGCAGTACTGACCAGTGCTTCTGTAAAATGCCATTGATTTCATTCCATTTAGGGTTAAATGTGCTCACGAATCGAACTGGTTCCTCTTTTTGAGATCTGTTCTTGGGGGTTAAGAGTGATTCTCTCGTATATGACTTGACATTGTTGACCGCAGATTTTATGATTTTGTTACTATATCCCCGTTTCTTTAAATGATTACAAACTTGAGTTTCTCGTTCCTGATAAATTCCATCATTTGAACAGTTCCTTTTTGTGCGGAGTAACTCCCCCTTTGGGATGGCTCTAATAGTTGCGGGTAGGTGAGAACTGTTGGAGTGTAAAATACTGTTTTTCGCTGTTTTTTTGCAAAAAAACATCTGTACTAATCCTGCCATCATTCTCTATTCTAATACTGAGGTCCAAGAAATTAATTTCTCTTTGATCTTTCTCCCCCGTCAGCTTCATATTGAGGTCATTGTCATTCAGGATAGTAATGAAATCCTCCAACATCTCTACTCCTCCCTCCCAGATTATCAGGATATCATCTATATAGCGAAGATACAGCAAAATATGTTGTGTGTATTCGTCCAAGTTTTCATTGAATACATGCTCCTTCTCCCACCATCCAAGGTAGAGGTTAGCATATGATGGGGCACAAGCTGTCCCCATCGCTGGCCCTCTAACCTGGAGGTAGAAGGTCTCTTCGCTAATAAAGTAGTTTTTCGTTAATATGAACTGTAATAAGGAAATTAAAAACTCATTAAACTCATAATGAGTTCCCATGTTCAAAAAATATTTGATGGCTGTCAGGCCCTTGTCGTGATCAATACTGGTGTAAAGGCTCTCAACGTCATAGGTGGCCAGCCATGTCCCTTGGTTGACTGTCATATCTTGCAGCTTCTTTAGTACATCCATAGTGTCTCTGGTGTAGGAAGGTAGCGTGAGTACATGGTGTCTAAGGTACTGATCGACATAAGTGCTTGCCTTTTCTGTTAAACTACCTACACCAGAGACAATAGGTCTACCGGGGGGAGTTCTCTCATCCTTGTGCACTTTTGGCAAAAGATATTAGGTTGCCACTCTTGGATTGTCTGTTTTCAGAAATTCGTAATCTTTTTTCTTTATAATGCCCCTTTGATATGCTTTCATAATGATGGAATTGTATGCACAAAGAAAGTTTTTGGTCGGATTAAATATCAGTGGTTTATAGCAGTCCTGATCACTTAGTTGTCTCCTTAATTCCGCAACATACATCTGTTTGGGCCACAGCACAATGTTCCCCCCCTTATCTGGGGGTTTAATGACATGATCCGTGTAGATGGCAATAGGGAATCTCGCACCCTCCAGCAGATATCTCCATTCTTCAAGGGCCAATTTGATTGCCAACAGCTCCTGGTCACCGATGGTATAGTTCATTTCTGGGGGCAAGAATCTATGAGAGAAAAACCCGCAAGGGTGAGTCTTACCATCAACGCCCACCTGGGACAGGACTGCGCCCACGCCAACCGTTGAGGCGTCTACTTCCAAGATGAAGGCCTTGTTGACATCTGGCTGTTGTAACACGGGAGCTGAAATAAAAGCCTGTTTTATTTTATGAAAAGCAGACAGCTCTTCATCAGACCATTGGGAAGGATTTCCCCCTTTTCGGGTTAGGCAAGTAATTGGGGCTATTAATGTGGAAAAGCCCTTAATAAACTTCCTGTAGTAGTTAGCGAAGCCAATAAAACGATGAAATGACTTGAGTGTTGTCGGAAGAGACCAGGTCTCTATGGCTTCTAGTTTAGCTGGGTCCATTTGAAGGTATGTTCCGAAAATAATGTATCCCAGGAAGGATATTGAAGAAGCTTCAAACGTGCATTTAGATAGTTTGCCATACAGATGATTCTGTCGAAGACGTCGAAGAACCTCTTTTACCTGTTGGCGATGAGTAGCTAGATCACGGGAAAATATCAGGATGTCATCGATGTAAACTACCACACACTTATACAGGAGATCTCTAAATACTTTGTTGACAAAGTTTTGAAACACAGCCGGGGCATTTCTCAAGCCGAAGGGCATCACTAGATATTCGTAGTGGCCATCACGAGTATTGAAGGCGGTTTTCCACTCATCACCACTTCGAATCCTGATTAAATTGTAAGCCCCACGAAGATCCAGTTTCGTAAAGATGGAAGCACCTCTGACTCTGTCAAACAGCTCTGTGATGAGAGGTAACAGGTAGCTGTTTTTAATCGTGATGTCATTTAAACCCCGATAATCAATACAGGGGCGTAGTCCTCCATCCTTCTTCTTAACAAAGAAGAATCCCGCACTGGCCGGGGAAGAAGATGGACGGATAAACCCTTTTTGCAAATTCTCCTTTATATATTCGCTCATTGCTTGAGTCTCTGGAACTGAAAGAGGGTATGTTCGCCCTCTAGGTGGCTTGCTCCCTGGGACCAAATCAATGGGACAGTCCCATTCTCGATGAGGCGGTAAGACATCAGCAGCTTTTTCACTGAAGACGTTAGTGAATTCCTGATAGGCCTCTGGAAGACCAGACTGAGGTTTTACACTTGTGGATTTTATTGGACATACTTGAGCTAAGCATGAATGGAGACAGGAAGGACTCCACGCCGTCAACTGTAAGGTAGACCAGTCAAATTGCGGATTTTGCAATTGAAGGCAAGGCATACCCAGTACAATCTCATAGGTAGCTTTTGGTATGACCAGGAATTTGATGAGCTCAGAATGCAGGAAGCCCACTCCCAGAACTACCGACTTGGTCTGCTGAGTGATGGATCCTTCAGCAATACGGCTTCCGTCTACGGCAGTAAGATAAACCGGATGAGACAGCTTTGACACTGGGAGAGAAAGTCTATTCACTGCAGCTTGTGTGATAAAATTCCCAGCAGCACCACAATCCACTAAAGCAAACAGAGACTGGAGTCCATCTGGCATTTCCAAAGTGACAGGCAATATTAAGTCTTGAGATGAAGGAGCTTTATTCAAGGTCCCTAACTTGACTCCTCCTTTGCAAGTTAGGACCTGGCGTTTCCTGCAGGGCAGGAACCAATCAGATGACCATCAGCAGCACAATAGAGACACAGTCTTCCCTTTAATCTTCTGGACCACTCCTCAGGTGTTAAACAAATTTTGTTTACCTGCATTGGTTCGTCAACAGTAATGGGTGGAGACTGTACAGGAGGCATAACTCGGTGCTTGCGAAGATCACCTCGAGAGCGTTCACAGGCTCGCGTAAACTTAGATCCAACTTGACACATAGAGAGATTAGGGCCTCCAGTTGCTCTGGTAGATCTCGGGTAGTCAATTCATCCTTTATGCGGTCAGACAGACCATGCCAGAAGGCGGCAACCAATGCCTGGTTGTTCCACTTCACCTCTGATGCCAATGTCTGGAACTGAATGACGTACTGACCGACAGTACGTGTTCCCTGGCGGATCTGAAGGAGGTCTGAGGAAGCAGAAGTCGTACGCCCAGGCTCGTCAAAGATGCGTCAGAATGCGGCAACAAACTCTGTATAATTATTCAGTAGTGCATCTGCTCGCTCCCACAGTGGAGAGACCCAATTCTGAGCAGAACCAGCTAACAGAGAGACAATATATGCAACCTTTGCTCTAGGTGTTGGAAAGTTCTGTGGTTGCAATTCAAAGTGGACTTCGCATTGATTCAAAAATCCAAGACACATTTTAGGATTACCATCAAATTTACTTGGTGTAGGAAGATGGATGCGAGACATTGGAATAGAAGCAACTGGAGAGCTAGAAACTATGGAACTAGAAACAGGAGTAGAAACTGATGAGGACACTGGAGGAGCTGAAATTGGAAATGACTGTTGCAGAGTATCTAAACGAGAAGACATTTCCTGCAGGTATTGTATAATCTACTGATGCGCAGCCTCTTGACCATCTAGTCGTGACACTAAGCCTTGGAGTGTCCCTGACCCCACACTCTGACCTCCGTCCGGGTCCATGGGCCTCGGACAAACTGTCAGGTCTTTGGTTTTGTCTGTCCCCGGCGGGGGTGCTAGTGGGTCAGTGTTGGTGCGATGTATAAAGCAGGGAGGCAATATAAAAGTCCTGCGCATAAGCGCTGATATTTATTAATGAAAAGCAGATGGTATAATACTGAATACAATGGATACCGGTAATGTAGAAAACTATGACAGGTAACTAAATCCAAATAACATAAAAGTCTCTTGCAGCAGAACGTAAATAACTTGATAATGAATGCAGGTGAAATAACAGAACTCCAGTAGTATTTGGAAATACACAGTCTCTGAGTAACACAGGGAAAACTGATAATGATTAGGAAAGCAGAACTCCGGAATATATGAATAACTCACAGTCTCTGTAAAGCATAAGTCCATATAGCCACACAAAGGCTAAAGCAGGAGACAGTCTCTAAGCCAGTAGATGTTATGCGGCTGAGTTGCACAGATGGTATGCTGACAATTAGTGCACAGGTAAGTAATGAGAAAGAACACCTGAGGAGAGTCTCTTACTGCTGATGGGTTGGAAGCTGGATGTAGCTGAAGTCCGGAGTAACAGGAGAGCTGAAGAAATGGAAGCTGGAACAAATGAGGTATCCACGGGGGATCGCTGGAAACAGGAACGCAGGAACTGGGAGAACTAGACACAGGGTATGTGACTCGTTGTCCGAGGCGATGAGAGTGAGCCCCAGACAGGAACATATACCCCTTGCTCTGCAGTGATTGGTCGCAGTGTTCTGGCTGGAAATTCAGGGCTGGATCAGAAGCAGGAATCATAGCAGCATCCGCACGGACTGGATGCCGGCACCAAGCAGAACACAAACGCAGGACCAGACTCAGGGGTACTCAGCGACACGGGAGATGACGCTCGCGGTCAGCGCATCCATACAGCCGCGACTGGGGCCTTGACCTCCGGAGGCCCGCACACCAGCGCGCTGGTAGGTGAGACGCAGCTGACCGCCGATTCCTGACACTGCATATCCGGTGCACAGGTCTCCTGAGTCCATCTCTCTGTGGCAACTACCATCCATGTAAAAGGTAAGGTCTACATTTTCTAATGGGTTGTCACTAATGTCAGGTCTCGCAGAAAATGTGTGGTTCAAGTATTCCATACAGTCATGCGTTTCAGTTTCTGTGCTAAATCCTCCTTCACCATCGTTCTCATCCTCCACCCTTTGTGCATGACAAGGCACACTTGACAAATATGTTGCAGGATTTAGGGTGTTACACCTTTTTATAGTGATGTTTACAGGGGTCATCAATGACAGTTACCATTTTGTAAGTCGAGTGGATGAGACATGAGCTGATGAGACATGTTTGGTTTGGGCGGAGTTTAGCAAGGCTGACACTGCATGAGGTGTATGGATTGTCAAGTCATGCCCTAGTACTACGTCTTCACTCTTATACCCCTTTTCCACCTGAGTACCATGTCCGATCCGGGATTTTTAACCCGGCTACAACCCGTGTCGGCCCCCCTGTTTCCACTGCACTTCGACACGGGTTATTCCCGTGCCGGATCTGTTTCCACCTAACCCGGGTAAGCTCTGTAAAAGCCCATTGATGTCATTACAAATGGACTTTTTACTGTCTCATAAAGATGATGTCATCAAAAGGACCAAAAGGGAGGGGTGGGGCCTGCTCACAGCATTGCAGCAATGGACGCCGGTGCAGTAGCTGTGTCTAGCATGGAGTCGCAGACTGTTTGCAGTTTACTGCTGCTTATTTCTGCTACAGACAGCTTGATGCAGCTTCTCACCTTGTGCTACCTACTGCTGAGCTGGAGAAGGAGGGCTCAATTCTTTGCAGAGAGGGCTACCTATCGACGCAAATATTTGAAAAGGAGGAGAGCGCTTATATCATCCACTGTTATTTCTCTCATAACAATGAACTCTACACCAAGCCGAAGAATGTGGGTGAGAGATCGCAGACATGGAGAAGCATTCATGCAGATCATTCTAACATATCAGGAGGAGCAGTGGATGGAAAACTTCAGGATGTCTCGCCCTACATTCGAGTATGTTTTGGAACTACTGTCCCCCGCAATAACCATGCAGACAACCAGGTTCCGGAAGCCCATTGAGCTAGCCAGGAGATTAGCGATTGCTCTCTGGTGGTATGCTACTCCTGGAGAGTATCGCACAGTTTCCAGTTTATTTGGAGTAGGGATTGGCACGGTCTGCAAGATTGTCTACCAGGTCACGGGGGCATTGCTGGATACCATGTACCATCGCTTTATTTCCTTGCCACAAGGACAGCGGCTAGATGCGACTATAAAAGGATTTAAGAAGCGTGGCTACCCACAGTGTGCTGGTGCCATAGATGGGACCCACATCCCCATCATCACCCCCGTGACAACCCAGCAGACTATTACAATCGTAAGGGTTGGCATTCCATTGTTCTGCAAGCTGTAGTGGACCACAAATACTGGTAAGCACTGTTTCACTAATGTGTTTGAAATAGGCTTGGGCTGTTTTATGATAATGCATAAACTGTAATTTACCTTTATTTTTAGTTTCACATATGTCTTCATAGGGTGGCCCGGACGGTCACATGATGCAAGGGTTCTCGCCAACTCCGATCTTTATGGTATTGCTGAGGGCAAGCTTGGTGGATGGCTTTTCCCTCGAGAGGTAAGATTATTTAGTACTTAAACTAATGTTCGCCCATAAACCAATAGTCAAGTTTTACCCCTGTACTAATATTAATGTTTTATTAACAGAAATCGGTGATCGTTCATGGTGTGGACATCCCGGTTCACCTCATTGGTGATGCAGAATACCCATTACAGCGCTGGTTAATGAAGGGCTACACCCAGCATGTTCACTTATCTCCCGAACAGACATCATATACCCATGCCCTAAGTTCGGCCCGTATGGCAGTGGAGAATGCATTTGGGCATTTAAAAGGACACTGGCGCTGCCTCATGAAGAGGAATGATGTGGACTTGAAAATAATGCCAGATATAGTAGCAGCCTGCAGCATTCTCCATAACATATGTGAGATTCAAAAGGAAAACTTTCTTCCCGAGTGGAATGTACATGATCATGGGGCGGAGGTCACTGTACATGATGCACCAGGCTTGTTGGAGGGGGCATGATGCTGCCAGCGAGTGCATAAGGGCCACCATTGCAGCTAATCTTCAAACAATGTTGCAGTAGAGAAGACAGACAAGTTTTTGTGTGCAAACATTTTTTGTTTATTTTGTTTTTCAGTTATAAAAATTTTGTTAAAAAGTTATGTTATTATATGTTTTCTTTTAAACAGTTGGCACACATTTTCTGAGGCAACAATATAAAGTATTTAAGTGCAAACACGACACTGTAAAATTCCACATAACGCAAGGGGTCTTCAACATGTGTCCCTCCAGCTGCTGTGGAACTACATGTACCAGCATGTCTTGCTATGTATTTCCACAACAGCTAGAGGGCCACATGGTGAAGACACCTGCCCTGAGGTAACAATATTAAAGAGTAAAGTGCAAACAGGGCACTCTGTAAAAAAAAAACTAATGTTTGGTTTGGCAGGTATCAGGGTAGCCCCAATATTTGGATCACAGTGCTGCACATTTTCTGAGGTAACAATATAAAAGGTAGCCCCAATATCTGGATCCCACTGCCCATTTTCTGAGGTAACAATATAAAATTATAAAAGTTTAAAGTGCCAACAGGGCACTCTGTAAAATAAAAATAATGTTTGGATTTGTAGGTATCAGGGTTGAGGATACAGTGCAAACAGAACCTTAAAACACAAACATTGTTTTATCACCCGCTGCTCTTTGGCAGTTGTCTATATACCCGATATTCTGAGGATTGCTGGATTTGTGTTGGGGGATTTGAGGGAGGCTCATAGTTGTATGGACCATATGGGTGCTGTGGGTAGGCTGTGTCTTGCTGTTGTGCTTCTGTGGTATTCCCTATGGTACGTGCAAACGTGCGTTCAAAAAATGTAATCTGCCTATCATGCATGGTCATTAACTGCGTCATAAAAGTTTGATGCATTTCCTTTTCTGATGCAAGAAATCTCTCAAGCCGTGCATCTTCCTGGGCATTGAGCTCACTATCCGCCTCACGCAGGTGATCCACGATAATGGACGTCATTGCTCTGACCGTTTGTTCTGTTTTGTTTAGTTTCTTTTTCCGCTGTGGAACGTTGTAGACTGTAAAGGGGATGAAACAGAATGTAAGCAACAATATAAAAATAGCAGTGGTAGCATATACGTGTTTGTGGCCTTCTCCCACCTGCACACTAGCTATACTCTGCAACATTACCATGCCTTTACATAGATTCTGTATAGGGACTGCTGCAACTGTATTTGTAATGGTAATACTTACTATTTGAGCGCAAAGTTGTGGTCTTGGGGGGTTGCGACGTCTCCGCCTGAGACTGTGGTACGTCCTCAATAGTGGCACTGATGGAATCATCATTGACGGTCGAGTCTTCGAAACTGCTGTCCGATATAAGCAGCGGTGATGATGGGCTGCATTGTGAGCTGGGAAGGCTGTGCTGTATTTCGTCACGGTCCTCGTCGACTGACATCTGGCGACTGGCAGAGCTGGATGATGATAGTGCTATGGGATTTGTTATCGCAGTTTTGCCAAAGACACTATAGCATAGGTCATAATATGGCCATTCCATATGCCCAGCACCACTTTTCTTGCGGTTATGGTCGTGTACTTTGGTGAATTGTCTGCGTAGTGTCTTCAATTTGTTAAAGACTTGTTGCTGGGTTTTTTGGATGCCCCTTTCTGCCAGCATAAGGGATATGTTCTTGTAGACGATAGCATCCTTAACTGTTCCAGTCACCTGCCTTCTAATTTCTTCCTCTCCCCGAATATTAAGCAGCTCTTTGATCTCTGTGTCTGACCAGGTATGGGTAGTCATAGCTGTGCTGGAGCTTCTGCTGCTGTATAGTGTCTGTATGTTTGGAAGCTGCTGCAATAAAAATATCTGTATGTACCCAGCGTGACTTCAGAGTGTTTTGTTTGCAAGTTGCCTCAATGCCTGCATGTGCCCAGCGTAGTGTTGTTTGCAAGCTGCTGCAATAGATGTGCATCCGCGTTTGTTTGCAAGCTGCTGCGGTGCCTGCATTTGCCCAGCGTGTCTCCCAGGGATGACATCATCTTCCTGTGCCCCAGAAGCACCAATCAGCGTCTCAGAGCGTTACTCGGGTCTGAAAACACAGGTAATGACCGTTTCCACTGCACACTTACCCGGGTCATTACCGTGTTCTACCCAGGTAGCTATCCGGGTAGGATTCCCGGGTCACTCAACCCGTGTTGACCCATTTCCACCTACTAAAAACCTGTGTCGATGCGCGCCCCCATGCAAAAACACGGGTAAAAAAAGCTAGTGGAAAAGGGGTATTACTTACCAACAAAGCTATTGCAGCAACATTTCATAGGCAAGTGGGGAGAGACCATGCTACAGTGTCCAACTGTGCACTGTAGTCGGCTACCGGTCTGCTGGTATCACCATGTTTTTGTGTTAGGACCCCTGCCATGCACCCAGCACTTTTAGTACAATATAATCCAAAAGGCTTCTTATAATCTGGCATCCCCAATGCTGGTGCTGTTGACAAGCACTCTTTCAGTCTCTCAAGCGCCAGTTCAGACTCCTCAGTATGAGAAACCCATTCTGGTTTGCTTGAAGAGACCATTTCTTGCAGCGGTAGTGCCAAAATAGAGAAACCCGGAATCCAATTCCGACAATATCCACACATTCCTAGAAATGTGCAAATTTGTTGCTGATTCTGTGGCAGAGTCATTTCACGGATGGCCTGGTTCCTGTCTGTGGTCAGGTGTCTTAGTCCTTGTATCAAGCAGTGTCCCAAGTATTTAACCCTTGTCCGACACAATTGTAATTTATCATTAGAAACCTTGTGTCCTGTCTGGGAGAGGTGAAACAGAAGCTGTTTAGTATCTGCCAGGGACGATTCGAATGAATCAGAGCATAACAACAAGTCATCAACATATTGTATCAGCACCGACCCATTCTCAGGCTGAAAGGATTGCAAACAGTCATATAAGGCCTGGGAGAATTTACTTGGGCTGTCAATGAAACCTTGGGAGAGATGGGTCCAGGTGTACTGTACTCCCCTGTAAGAGAAAGCAAAGAGGCACTGGCTGTCGGGGTGAAGAGGAACAGAAAAAAAGCTGTGCAGAGGTCAATTACAGTGAAGTAAGTAGAGGTAGAGGGGATCTGCATAAGGATGATAGCTGGATTAGGCACTATGGGGAATTGGCTCTCGACTATTTTGTTTATCCCCCTTAAATCCTGCACTAGCCTGTAACCCCTTCCCCCACTCTTTTTTACAAGGAAGATGGGACTATTGGCTGTGCTGGATGTCCTGACTAGAATGCCCTGCTGTAGCAGCCGTTGTATGACAGGGTATACTCCTAATTCCACCTCTGGCTTCAGAGGGTACTGGTGGATTTTTGGAGCTCTCCTGCCATCTTTTATTTGCACAACTTCTGGGGCTACATTTGCCATCAATCCAGTGTCCTGTCCATCTTTAGTCCATAGGGAACCCAGTATTTGCAAGATCATTTCCTCTACCTGTGATGGACATGTGTCTAGTACGGTAGAGTGCAACATTAGCCTTTGAGGTGTGTCTAACATATCTTGTACTTCCTGTGCATGGTTTTCAGGGATATCTAAAAACACACCCTCAGGGGTATAATATATAACACACTGCATCTTACATAATAAGTTTCTGCCAAGTAGATTAGTCAGACCAGATGCAGCCAACAAGAATGAATGTTTGGCATGCAAGGGCCCTATCGTAACCTCTGCAGGTCTTGTCAAAGGATACTGCTGCACTGTTCCCATTACTCCCATTGTCGAAAAAGTTTTGCCCGTGGTCATTATACCTTTTTAAGAGGTTTATACAGATCTGGCCACCCCTGTATCTACAAGGAAGGGTTGTCTTGTGCCAGCTACATTGACCATGACCTCAGGTTCGTCACTAAGGCTAGTGGTCAGTCTTACTGGCTGCAGAATAGAGGTGTGACCTGACCCCTATTGTGGATGTTGGCCTCCCCGCAGAGCATTGGCAGCTATTATGTGTTGGGGAACTATCTGTGAAGTATCAGGGGCCTGCCAGTCCCTCCTTGGTGGGTACCTCTGTGTTCCCCCTCTGTGTGGCTCATAATCCCTCCTATATGTTCCCTGATACCATATATGTGTCTGATAACATGGCTCATGTTCTTGTCTAGGGGGTCTATACTTACTATGTGTCCCTGTGTTCCTACACTGTCTAGCAAAATGTCCCTCCATCTGGCAAATACAACATTTCATTAACCTTCTCCTGTTTTCCTCAAATGTCTTGGTTTTCAGTTGGTTGGTCATCCCTTCTAGTGCCTGTATACTCACCACCATCAACCTCTCCCCCTGTGCCTCCTTCCATCTCAGAATGTGTTTGTCATGTTCCACTGCAGATTCCCTAAGGGCAACCACAGTTACCCCTCTCCAATTGGGCTGAGAAGTCTGTACCCTGACTTTCAATGCCTCTCTGAGTCCATCCATTAACACCGAGACAGCCACCTCCCTATGATTCACCTTGTTTTTGATATTCTCGATCCCAGTGTACTTAGCCATTTCTGCTACTGCCCTGTGGAAATAGTCTGCTGCCGCTTCACTTTCTTTTTGTTTGATGGTAAATATTTTAACCAAATTCCTCACTACCGGAAAATATAATCCCAATTGAACACCAATGTGTTTAGCGTTCTCTTGGTTATATTCATCAGTTAGTGGTACGTATTTTTCTATTTTGCAATCATTTATACATTTTTGGTGGTCAGTATTTGAGTGAAGGCACGCTTGCAACACAGTTCGCCAATCTTTGTTTGTGGGTTCATGGGCATTACCCAGATCCCTAATGAATTTTTGACATTTGGCTAAGTCCTTTCTAAGATCAGGGAATTCTGTAATGATTGACTGCAGTTCAGACCTGGTCCATGGGAAATACATTGCAACATTCCTCATGGGGGTTACCCTGTCCCTTTCGGTTCTCCCATGGGGGACAGCTATTATGCGGACGGGGTGTAGTCCAGCTATATCACTTCTTTCTGAATCAAAATGGGGATACACTGTCTCTTCATAATGGATGGTCCCATACTTACCGGTAGCTCTGATCCCAGCTGTCTCACCTGAAGAGGAAGCAGTTGTTGCATGATTACTGCCTGAGAGAGGGCAGAGATCAGGCTAGGTTCATCATCCTCTTCTGAACTTAGATCCTTGAAAGAACTTAGGACAGGGTACAAGTTGCAAGGGTTAGAGTTAATACATTTTATAAGTCCTTTTCTATAATTTCCTGGTATGTTATTGGTTGTAGTGGCCTTCTCTCTATCGACATATGGCGATGGTGGTGCTCTCGCATTCACATTCCTGTCTGTTTTTGACCTCGCTGTGTGAGCAAGTTCCCTTTGCATTTCTCCTTCCTGTTGCCATATGTTTAAACAGTCATCATGTCTGATCCTCTGTTTCCTGGATTTGATCAGACATATTCTATTTCTAACATTTTGCCACATTACTGGGTCAAAACTACCAACCCTAGGAAATGATGCCCTATCTACAACAGTCATACGTACCCATTCATCACAGAAAGCCTATGTGTAAGGTCCATACTTCCTACACATAATATAACCAGTGGACCCTTTCGGTCCCTTATCTTCAGCCTGAACCCTAGCTGCCGAATGTCTCTCACTTGTGCATTTAGCTCCCATCGTGGGCCTTTTAACATGATTACCAAATGGTCAAAATGAGCAGATGGTGAAAGTCCTCTGAGTTCTTTCACCAACTCCTTCTCAACCGAGTATACAACGCCCCACCGACTGATGACACGCGTATATCAGAGAGGACCCTATCAGACCCATCAGGCACTGTGAGAACAAAATGTATTAACAGAGTAATACCACGCCTTTCCAGTGGAGGTTACAGGCCTGCTACTTTTGGGTTTCTATCCACTGGAATTTCGGATGAGAAACAACTTATCGATCACCCCATCCAGTGACTGTCCACCAAGAATCTTCCTGGGAGAACAGTGAAGTTCTTAACTCTTTACTCAATCACCTCTGCGTATGCTAACACTGCACATATGATGACGCTATTTGCACAAAATGACGCAAAAACCGTATTACGTTGCGACGCGTATCACATGAGCAGAGATGCGGTAAAATCGCATGACTCACAAATACTTGTTATTTGTGTGCCTTACGATTATGAAGACAATTTTACTTTTTACAGTAGGCTATGTCTCCGTCACCTGGAGTGTTTTATAAATGGGCTAACTCCACACCTGTCTATACTAGCGTGTGGTTGCAAGCCACCACACCACCGCAGCATCTCCCAGCTGAGTGTCATTCTATGGGATCCTGAATTCTGGGGTTCAATCCACTCACACTTCCTTTTCAACAACCCACACTTTTATATTTTCTGTACAGAAAAAAAATCAATCCCTTTGATTGATAACTTGCCCCAGAGGTAGTACACTTATAATAAGATTTTCAGTAAACTGTCTAAAATCGGATAGTTATTTGTAAAGGTGAAACTATAAGTCTTTTATCCCACTTTAAAATTGACTTCTATTGTGCCAAATTTGCACTTGCTAGTTTATGCAAGATTGCATAATTATGCACACGTGCGCAGTCACGTTCGCACGCTTCACGTACCTTTGTACTGTGCCATGTGTGTACAGTGCATTTGCAAGTATGTATTCCTGCGTATAAATATACACAGCAACTGCATTTAACTCAATCACTGTAAGCAATAGAACACAACTTTGGGCTTCTATTGCTTTTGACTAATACACAATACTTCCTTTGTTCCACACACTTACTGAAAGTCAACCACGTGGATAACTTCCGTTGAGTGCTGCCCAAACTTTTGGGCAGGAACTGAGTCTTGTATGTGCTTTACAAGTAACCACTAAACAATTATAACAAATTTATAACAAATAACTTATCCATTTCTATGCAGATCTATAATGACTATTACAACCTATGGTAACAATGTATGAGATTATACGCAAGATATCTGTACGCTTGTGCATTTATTTTCGCGCCAACAGACCCAAATAAAAAAATAACAAAATGTTTTTTCTTTGTTGTCCCTCGGTTCGCACCAGCACCTCTGAGACTATACAAGACAGAAGTAGTTTAACTATATTAGGTAGGTTAAACAAAAAAACAAAACAAAAATTGTTTTACTGTAGTTGCGTCCTCCACCCATTGTTGTTAGACCAAAGTCTGTAAGGCCCTGCATGTCTGCGAGTGTGAGGTGAACCGGACAGAGCCCCCAACTGTTAAGGTTGATTAAATTACAAGGAAAAGCAATACATTATCACACTTTAGTTTGAGCCGCTGTGGCCACTGCATATAAATATAACCGCTAAAATGTGTATATACATTGCATATACACACCGACACATTATGCGCACAATATAGGGACATGTGTGGCTGAATACACCTTACCCTAAACAAGAATGGAATGCGACACCAGTAATTAAATGTAATGTTGTGGTCCAATGCATCAACAGTATTTACTTGAATATATATATATATATATATATATATATATATATATATATATATATACATATATATATATATATATATATATATATGTGTAAAAAGGGTACAACAATATACAGAGAAGAGCTACAACCAATAATACATATGTTTAAACGCGAGCGCTCCTGGATCCAGGTCTCAGTCAGTCTTGGCAAGATGACCTCAGAGAAATAGGGACTGAAGCCTGGATAAGGAGACCTCTCTTTTATACACTGTGTCCAAATACAGTACAATGGGAAATGTAAGTTCTTCTTTCATAGGCCAGAGGGCAAGTTATTTACAGTACATGAGGGGTCATAGGTTGATTTGAACCAGTGCGCGATGCTTGATCCAGGGTGCACTTGCAGGTGTTCGCCTCTGGTTTCCTGCCGAATATCCTGAGTACAGTATCATAGCAGTTTGTGAATACAGGTTGAGTATCCCATATCCAAATATTCCGAAATACGGAATATTCCGAAATACAGACTTTTTTGAGTGAGACTGAGATAGTGAAACCTTTGTTTTTTGATGGCTCAATGTACACAAACTTTCTTTAATACTCAAAGTTATTAAAAATATTGTATTAAATGACCTTCAGGCTGTGTGCCTAAGGTATATATGAAACATAATTGAAATGTGTGAATGTACACACACTTTGTTTAATGCACAAAGTTATAAAAAAATATTAGCTAAAATTACCTTCAGGCTGTGCGTATAAGGTGTATATGTAACATGAATGCATTCTGTGCTTAGATTTAGGTCCCATCACCATAATATCTCATTATGGTATGCAATTATTCCAAAATTCGGAAAAATCCGATATCCAAAATTCCTCTGGTCCCAAGCATTTTGGATAGGTGATACTCAACCTGTATTACAATTCTGTGTATATCTACATGCAGAAACATGCAATAACTGCAAATAGCTAAATACACAAAATCAACGGTCTCCAGGCGCTGCTGTTAAGATCCAAAATCCTTCTGTCCTGAAGATCCTCGATGAAACAACAACAGTGTGGCACAATATGCTGAGCTCCTCAATATTTCTATTACTTTGGCCCGTGGTTTTGCTGAAACTGACCTTTCTTAAAAACAATGCGTTCACATAAAGGTTTCTTTCATCACCTCTTCTATACACAGCAATGCGATACGCCTAACATCAAACAATTGGAACCCAGCTAACCTTACTGATAAGCCCTATATGCATCAAAAGGTATCTTTTTCACAGGGGTCTCCTCCGTGCTCAAAGGATAAGTTCCATGTCCTCTTTATATTTTAAAAATTGATGTTTATTTTAACCACAAACATGTGGCATAAAAAAGTAAAAATGAACAAAACAACAAGGTACCCACTATAGACAGGCAAGGCCACTTCCACTTACACCCCTTAGATGGAATAGAGGTTTAATATCACACCACCGGAAAATATGGAAGTTACCATCAATCCAGGTGGGTATCAACATAAGCGGTAGGGTTCAAGCCTGAGGTCCTTCTACAATGCACCCACGCATTTCGGATGGAAATCCTTCCTCAGGGTGTAATTATGGAAGTGACCCTCTCGGTCTTTATACCCACTAGCCATTATCACATGACAGTGTCATCCAATGGGGTTGCAGTGACGTCTAATTACATCTTTCTACATAGCTGATATTCCCCAAACTACATGTACACATAAATCTACATGCATTATTCATAAATAAGTACATAAATTCATATTATCACTAAAAACCATTCTAAAACAGCACAAATTCATAATAATTGGTAATCCATAAAATCCGGTTAAAGTCCAGATAGTCCAAATTCTCATATATTGTCATCCTAGTACCTGGATCATAATGGCCACATCTTCAATAAGTCCAAATTTCCTAATCAGCCCCCTTTGTTTATGATGTCACTGCTCCTTCCCCGGCTTGTCAGTTTGTTTACACCGTCGCTATAGAAACCGCACGTACTGCACATCTCTCACATGCTGATCTTCATTACGAGGAGCTCCTTCCTGTGTTTGGAGCACAGACGTCATTTCCTATACGGCTCTCATGGAACATATCAAGCCGGGAAGTATTCATCACGCATCACTTCCGGACTTTGGAGCGCATACCGGAAGTTGATTCATAGCCGCTGTGGAATGCATATCGCCGCTCCACATACCGCATTCACCAGCAGGGGGGAGAGATAAAGAGGAATTAATACAATATTCTAATCGCTGCATCCATTAAACATGATCATATATTATACTACCAATATAAATATAGTACAATATTCTAATCACTACAACCATTACCATAATAATATACTCTACTACTGATATATACAGGTCTCTTGCACTTAATCCATAATGTGACACATGACCCTTATTCTACAATACACAATACAGTCCACTTGTTACAAATCACAATATACTAGATTAACTCTATTTTGAATCTACAGGAACCATTTGGTCTCAAAGTCCATATTGAGACCTTTCGGATGCAGAGTTTTTAATTCAAAGATTTTTCTCATCTCTGCTCTAGCTAATCTCTCTTCATCATCATTCCTACACCAGTTCGAGTTAACGCATATAATAGCACAAAAACTGTTCAGATGAGAAATGTCACTTTTATGAACATCTTTAAAATGGAGTGAGACATTGTGCGTTTCTAAACCATTTTTGATATTACGAGTATGTTCCGCCATATGGGTCTTGAGCATTCTAGTGGTCCGTCCAACATATTGGGATCCACAAGAACATTCTAGCAGATACACACAGTTCTTGGTGGAGCATGTCAAAAATTCCCTAATAGGATATGTCTGTTTAGTATATGATGATATATACTCAGTGATTTTATTTCTTTTGTCTTTACAGGAGCGACACATCTTACATGAGCCGCACCTGTAAACACCTTTAGACTTAATCCTAGTCTGCATCTTCGGAACCGATATGACACTATTGACAATCTCATTCTTCAAATACCTCACCCTTCTATACACAAATCTGGGATTTAAAGTGACATGAACCTCCAATGCTGGGTCCCTATTTAGGATATCCCAATGTTTTCTTACAATCCCTTCTACTTGTTTATACTGGCTGTTATAGCCTGTAATAAATGCTACCTCCCCACTTCTCCTGTTGACACTGCTCTTTCCTTTTTTCAAGATATTGGTACGGTCTAAATTAATTCCAACTGCTCATGCTCTTTCCACTATATGAGGATCATACCCTTTCTCCAGAAACTGTTCCTGTAATATATCCGCCTGCTGTATGTATCTTTCCATATCCGTACAATTCCTCCGGATATGATTGAATTGACTCATTGGGATACTGTGCAGCCAATTACTGTGGTGATTACTAGTCAACTCAATGAATGAGTTGCAATCCGTATCCTTTGTATAATTACTGGTTTTTATCATACCACCTTCTACATAGTTCTTGAGGTCTAGCCTCCAATTCACTAATATTAAATGTCAATTTAATGTTATACCGATTATTGTTGAGATGCGTGCAGAAGGTATCCAGGGAACTGCGATCCCCTCCCCACACAAACACAACATCATCAATATACCGGTACCACGACACCAGGCTGGCGCCCAGCTGATGGCCTTCAAAAACTGATTGCTCCTCCCAAAAGGCCATAAATAAATTAGCATAGCTAGGTGCCAGCCTGGTGCCCATTGCTGTACCCGTCAGCTGTAAATAAAATGAATCATGAAACCAGAAAAAATTATTTTTGAGGATCAAAGTGATACCTTCCAAAACAAAATCTCTCTGATTATCTTCGGTTCCATGCTTCTCCAAAAAAAACTGGATTGCTTCCAAACCATGTTCATGCTCTATGACCGTGTATAGCGATGTAACATCCGCAATAACCAGCATAAGCCCTGGCCGCCATTCAATCTCTGTCAGTCTATTAATGGTGTCAATTGTATCTTTAAGATATGATCGGGTTGATTTAACCATGGGTTGTAGCTTTCTATCAATAAAGAATGATAAATTCGACAAGCAGGAATTGGTGCCAGCGATAATAGGTCGTCCTGGCGGCCTTTCCTTATTTTTGTGGATTTTTGGAAGTACATAAAGTACCGGTACAGATGGACTGTCGATGACAATAAAGTCACTATCTTCCTTAGTAATTACTTGCCTAGACATGTAAATAGCCAAAACATTTTTTAATTTATCTTCAATACTGACCGCGGGATTACCCCTTAATTTTGTATACGTGCCACCGTTCTGTAATTGTCTAAAAACCTCAGCATTATAGTCCTCCAAATTCAAGACCACCACACTGCCCCCTTTATCAGCGGGCTTAACTACTATGTTTTTATTTTCTCTTAAAGTTTTGATAGCATTACGTTCTTCTCTAGTGAGGTTAATTTTCCTATTTGGTTTCAAATAAATACTCTCTAGGTCATTCTTCACAGACTTCTCAAAGGCTTCTATAAAGCTGCCTTTTTATGTCTAGGGTAGAAGGTGGATTTACGCCTTAGTTTAATTTCCTCTTCAACCTGGGGTACATTAGATTCTTGTTTATTTTCAAAATATCTTTTGAGGGTAAATCTTTCTATATCAACAAAGACATCAAATTTGTCACACCTATTTGATGGGGAAAATTTGAGGCCCTTCCCGAGGATCCCATCCTCATCTTTGGTTTGCTCATAATCACTTAAGTTGTAAAATGTTGGTGGCATTTTTACTCTCCACCTCATAATCCGGGGGAGTAGGGATTGCTGTCTCCTTATTATTCTCCTCATGTATGATATTAGGCTCTTTATTCATTCTCTAATCTTCCGCCTTCTCCTTGAATTAAAAGATCTACCCTTCCCCCCTCTCTTACCTCTTACTTTAGTTCGGTCATGAGTTACCTCCACTTCTTGTGATTCCTTTCTCTTACCTCTAAAAAATGCCTTTTAGAATTGTGGTTGTCATGATTATATCTCCCCCTAAGATTGATCTGCCCTTGCTCCTCCCATGCATCTCTTTGGCTGGGACCTGCTCGATATCTCTCATTCTCCCCTTCTCTGTTCTCCTCTCTTTCTTCATTAAACCTTCTACCCTCATAACGATTCTTCCTTCCATCATATCCCTCTCTATGTATATATCTATCATTTTGATATCGGTTTGTTTGATATGTTTTTTTCTTCTCATAGTACTTTTCTGTTCTTCTTCTATAGTTATTCCTATTAATCACCCTATTGGGAGTCCCCTCCATGCTAGTCCCATTTCTCTCAATTTCCTCAGATTTAGATGCTCCTCCTACATCCTTTTTCTAAACCTCTTCAATATCCCTAAAATATTTCTTCCGTTTCTTATCCTTTATCTCCTTTTCATTTCTTGACACCTTCCTAATAACCTCCTCTTCCATTTCTTTAAAATCCCTGAGTTCAGAAAAAGGCTCCACCAGAGATCTTAAAATATCAATCTCTTCTTCTAGATTCTTAAGGACTTTGCTCTTTTCTCCCACAATAAGTTGCATGAGGGAGTAAGAGCAAACATCTAGAATCTTTTGTAATTCATTTTGAAACTCAGTGGATTCAATATTGAATGAGGGTGCCTTGACAATTTTCAAACCTTTCGGTACAAGCCCCTCTGAACAATATTTTTCAAGGAAAGCTATTTCCCACCAAATCCTAAATTCTTTTATAAGTAGTTTTTCCAATTTAGACATAGCTTCTTCTAAATTATTATCCGTTAATTCTATGTCTCTATTTTCTCTAAAGATACTATCGATCTGTTCTTGTCTATTTGGGTTTTTTTTTTGGAGAAGTATGGAACCGAAGAAAATCAGAGAGATTTTGTTTTGGAAGGTATCGCGTTGATCCTCAAAAATATTTTTTCTGGTTTCATGATTCATTTTATTTACAGCTGACGGGTACAGTGATGGGCACCAGGCTGGCGCCTAGCTATGCTAATTTATTTATGGCCTTTTGGGAGGAGCAATCAGTTTTTGAAGGCCATCAGCTGGGCGCCAGCCTGGTATCGTGGTACCGGTATATTGATGATGTTGTGTTTGTGTGGGGAGGGGATCGCAGTTCCCTGGATACCTTCTGCACGCATCTCAACAATAATCGGTATAACATTAAATTGACATTTAATATTAGTGAATTGGAGGCTAATTTTTTGGACCTCAAGATCTATGTAGAAGGTGGTATGATAAAAACCAGTAATTATACAAAGGATACAGATTGCAACTCATTCATTGAGTTTACTAGAAATCACCAAAGTAATTGGCTGCACAGTATCCCAATGAGTCAATTCAATCATATCCGGAGGAATTGTACAGATATGGAAAGATACATACAGCAGGCGAATATATTACAGGAACAGTCTCTGGAGAAAGGATATGATCCTCATATAGTGGAAAAAGCATGAGAAGTTGGAATTAATTTAGACCGTACCAATATCTTGAAAAAAGGAAAGAGCAGTGTCAACAGGAGAAGTGGGGAGGTAGCCTTTATTACAGGCTATAACAGCCAGTATAAACAAATAGAAGGGATTGTAAGAAAACATTGGGATATCCTAAATAGGGACCCAGCATTGGAGGGTCAGGTCGCTAAAAATCCCAGATTTGTGTATAGAAGGCGAGGAATTTGAAGAATGAGATTGTCAATAGTGTCATATTGGTTCCGAAGATGCAGACTAGGATTAAGTCTAAAGGTTTTTACAGGTGCGGCTCATGTAAGATGTGTCGCTCCTGTAAAGACAAAAGAAATAAAATCACTGAGTATATATCATCATATACTAAACAGACATATCCTATTAGGGAATTTTTGACATGCTCCACCAAGAACTGTGTGTATCTGCTAGAATGTTCTTGTGGATCCCAATATGTTGGACGGACCACTAGAATGCTCAAGACCCATATGGCGGAACATACTCGTAATATCAAAAACTGTTTAGAAACGCACAATGTCTCACTCCATTTTAAAGATGTTCATAAAAGTGACATTTCTCATCTGAACAGTTTTTGTGCTATTATATGTGTCAACTCGAACTGGCGTAGGAGCGATGATGAGGAGAGATTAGTTAGAGCAGAGATGAGAAAAATCTTTGAATTTAAAAACTCTGCATCCGAATGGTCTCAATATGGACTTTGAGACCAAATGGTTCCTGTAGATCCCAAATAGAGTTAATATTGTATACTGTGATTTGTAACAAGTGGACTGTATTGTGTATTGTAGAATAAGGGTCATGTGTCACATTATGAATTAAGTGCAAGAGACCTGTATATATCAGTAGTAGAGTATATTATTATAGTAATGGTTGCAGCGATTAGAATATTGTACTATATTTATATTGGTAGTATAATATATGATCATGTTTAATGGTTGCAGCGATTAGAATATTGTATTAATTCCTCTTTATCTCTCCCCCCTGCTGGTGAATGCGGTATGTGGAGCGGCGATATGCGTTCCACAGCGGCTATGAATCAACTTCCGGTATGCGCTCCAAAGTCCGGAAATGATGCGTGATGAATACTTCCCGGCTTGATATGTTCCATGAGAGCCGTATAGGAAATGACGTCTGCGCTCCAAACACAGGAAGTAGCTCCTCGCAATGAAGATCAGCATGTGAGAGATGTGCAGTACATGTAGTTTCTATAGCGATGGTGTAAACAAACTGACAAGCCGGGGAAGGAGCAGTGACATCATAAACAAAGGGGGAGGATTAGGAAATTTGGACTTATTGAAGATGTGGCCATTATGGTCCAGGAACTGGGATGACAATATATGAGGATTGCACTATCTGGACTATAACCGGTTTTTATGGATTACCAATTATTATGAATTTGTGCTGTTTTAGAATGGTTTTTAGTGATAATATGAATTTATGTACTTATTTATGATTAATGCATGTAGATTTATGTGTACATGTAGTTTGGGGAATATCAGCTATGTAGAAAGATGTAATTAGACGTCACTGCAACCCCATTGGATGACACTGTCATGTGATAATGGCTAGTGGGTATAAAAGACAGAGAGGGTCACTTCCATAATTACACCCTGAGGAAGGATTTACATCCGAAACACGTTGGTGCATTGTAGAAGGACCCCAGGCTTGAACCCTACCGCTTATGTTGATACCCACCTGGATTGATGGTAACTTCCATATTTTCCGGTGGTGTGATATTAAACCTCTATTCCATCTAAGGGGTGTAAGTGGAAGTGGCCTTGCCTGTCTATAGTGGGTACCTTGTTGTTTTGTTCATTTTTACTTTTTTATGCCACATGTTTGTGGTTAAAATAAACATCAATTTTTAAAATATAAAGAGGACATGGAACTTATCCTTTGAGCACGGAGGAGACCCCTGTGAAAAAGATACCTTTTGATGCATATAGGGCTTATCAGTAAGGTTAGCTGGGTTCCAATTGTTTGATGTTAGGCGTATCACATTGCTCTGTATAGAAGAGGTGATGAAAGAAACCTTTATGTGAACGCATTGTTTTTAAGAAAGGTCAGTTTCAGCAAAACCACGGGCCAAAGTAATATAAATATTGAGGAGCTCAACATATTGTGTCACACTGTTGTTGTTTCTTCGAGGATCTTCAGGACAGAAGGATTGTGGATCTTAATAGCAGCGCTTGGAGACCGTTCATTTTGTGTATTTGTGTGTTTAAGAAAGAAGTGGTGTTCTTTTGGACGGGTGCCAAGCTGCAGCTAGGGTGCAAGTCACTGTTTTCTTTTTTATCTGTAAACTGCAAATAGCAACCGGAATGTTGATCTCAAAATACTGCACATCTGGATACCAAACACTAAGTCCTAACATTGCTCCATCTCCTCACATCATGTAAAGCTGAATATCTCTGTTGTTTTACCTTTTAAGTGTATGCAAGTTGCTGACAAAGTGTGTGGAGACTATGTGTAAATTATGCACTATGTGAATAAAGTATTGAATATGTATTTGTGGCTTTTCTGTGCGAATGCGTATGCTACCGTATATACTCTTGCCAAGTATTGAAACGCATGGCGAACCTGTGTATGTAACTGGCATGTATGCTTACGCACGGTGGTAACACGCACGCACAGAGGCCACTCTGTTTGGAGTTTACATTTTGTGTGTATGTAATATTTTTTACATTGACACACCACAGTGGTGTGCTGACTACAGTAGAAAAGTGTCTTGTTGAGCATGGGAAGCATTGCAAAGGTTGGGAGCAGTGCCAGAGATGTCTTGATGTTGGGAGTAGGAGGAGGTGAATAAGGAGGAGGAAAGGGGCATCAGAGTGGAGCTGGCAATTGGAAATGCAAATAAAAATAAAATTAAAAAATGTAGGCAGGGAGAGTGATTTAGAGCTTTGTATGTGAATGAGATTCATTTGAATTTAATTTTGTATGGTATAGGGTGTCAGTGGTCTAGCTGACAGTGGAATAGTGGAGATTAATATATGGTGGCAGCAGACTTGACTATAAATTAAAGAGGATGAAGATAAGAGTGAGGTAGGTCAGAGATGGAAAGGGTTAATGGCTTTCAAGGTGTGTGAAAAAGGGACAGTTCCTAAAAATGTTTTAAGGTCAAAAGTTAAAATATAGATTGAGGGCCTGAATATTGGTCAAGAAAGAAAGGGTGGAGTCTTGCATGATACCAAGATAGCATTCTTGGGAGATGGATAATAGTAAGATTTAGAAGAAGGGAGCTAGATGGTGCAGAGAGATGCTTAGAGAAGTAAGAACAAAGATTTACATTTTAACTAAATAGTTCTGAAAAATCATTCCTTTTCACTGCAAAACGGAATGATACTTTTGAGGCCCCACTGCCACCAATAATAAATAGGCCCTTAGTGAAAGAAACACATTGTGATTTGAAAAAATATATACTGTATGACCTATAACAGGACATTTACCTATAAAATACTATACTGTATTTGTATTACTATAACACTTCAATAATGTCAAGTACTGTGTAAAAACTGGTGTTTATACGCAAATCTTGTTTTGCCCATGATTACTCTTAATATCTTGGAAATGTATAATTCTTTAGACAAGCATGGACAAGTAGTATAAACAAACGCAGCATGGAAACAATGTTTCATAAATAAACCTTCAGCAATAAAACTTCTATTTGCCAGATTTAGATGCTTTATATACATATATCAACCACAGTGTGCTTTGCAGCCATTTCAGATTTTAATGCAATTTCTTAGTCACTGGAGACTATTTTGTGTTTGCGACACTGATTGCAATCCTTTATCTGCATTCAGCCAGTTGCCTGTAATATGTATGCCACTTAGTCATCTAAATGCATATAGTTACTGGAACAATAGTCACAGAAAGGTTAAACTAAACTGCTGCTCAAGCTGTACAAGTATACATAAATAATTCTGATGTGTACGTTTATTCATGAGAACAAAAGACAATTAGTAAGTAATATTGTAAATTAAGTAAATGAAGCCAACATTAAATAGAGTATAATGATGGTACTGAAGCTTAAAATCAGATAAAATCTGCATTTTTTTAAAGTGCAGAGTTCAAGAGTATAATAATTAAACAGTACTTTGGTTAATTTTAGGACATTTCAACATCAAATTTATTTTAGCCTCAACCATTTTTTATTTCATCGCTCTCATAAAAATATTCAGTGCTACTGCGAAAAAAATATTCCTTTGCATTTTCATTAAAATATTACCCCAATAATATGCTGAAACTACAATAAATTGAGAAGAGAATAACATTTGGAATTATAGGACATCAAAGTTATGGACTGGATATATAAATTTCAGTGATCTATAGATATTTAAGAAGTCATGTATTGGTACTGTAGCTGGTTCATACTGTATACAAAATCAGTCTGTAAAAGAAAAGGAATACTGGACATATGTTAAGTTGACATACTATATATTGACAGTGATTATTCAGAAGGAAAAATACTGATGGCATAATACCAACATGCATGTACTACATTACATAAATCATATTAACAATGTCAGCATTATAACTTAAAACATAGAGTAAAGCATCATGTTTAAAGTTATAATATCAAAAAAGTTAAATTGTTTCAAGTAACATTACAACCATATCAGTATATTCACAATAATGTCGACATATTCACTGTCAGCATATTAACTCTCGAGGTATGACTACTTCCCAAAATAAGTACTTTAATTAGGATACATGGATTCATCACAGAGAGAATAAAGATGAATCTGCTGTCAATGTTAGACAGGAGTGTCCCCAATGCTCCGACCTACTACACTGGGTATACCCAGGTGGTCTCCTGCCTCGTACTGACATGGCCCAATACTGTATAGCTTCCAAGATCAGATGGGATTGGGCATATGCAGTATGGTATGATAGTAGGTGGTAGGAGTCCCTGTTTGAATTTCTCCAGAATCATTGATGAGAGTTCATGAAAGTATAAGCATGGTCAGTTGACCTAAGTGCCGAGGGTGAAAAGTGGGATCTGCTGTTGAGAATATACAGTATGAGAATAACAGAAATAAAATATTTTATCTGACATCAACCATTTTGCAAAAAATCTGTTGATCTGCTCATAGCTGATGGTAGAGACATCATGTTATGGTTCTGAGGTGAGTACAGGCAGCAAATTCTACTTTTTCTAGCTTGATACTGCAGCCAAAATATGAAGGAAAGCAGACTCAAGACAGAGCTGTGAAATATTGTAATGAATTTACTCTATTGACCTTCTTAACTCAATTTCTCAAAAATGTACTTTTTTAAAAATGGAAATAAGTCCAGTTTATTAAGATTACAAATGTCATCACCATTCAAGCAAAATGATTTGCCAAGTTATTTAACAGTTTAAAGAGTATATGCAATTTATTTACTTTTACTGTGCTATAGATAGCATAAGGCAGCTTTTGGAATCTCATATATTATTTAGCTGGTATGTATAACACAAGAGTGATAAATGTTTGATGAGATGTGGGTGATACAAATATGTTCTCAGAAGAAGTTTTGACAAACATTGGCACAAATACCTAGTAAACATAAAAATATACTGTGGACTTTGCTAAGTACCATAGACAATATGTCCAGGATTTCAAATGTAGGCCCAGATTCATCACACCTTGGATACATTGCACAGTGGTAAAGTACCAACCAATTTTAAATAAAGTTTATTTGAAAAAAAAAAAAAAAACCAGCAGTTTGAGGAGTGACATTGGAGTCATTGTGAGAGGAGAGCTGAAGACACCGTTGAGCAGAGATGAGCAGCTGAAAGAGATAGAGAGAAAGATAAGCAGAAAAGTGAAATAAGTAGCAGAGAGAGAGAAAGAGCAGAAGGGAGAGGCACAGCTTTGTGAGAGCAACATAAGTAAAACAGAATCAAACTAAGAAATGTATGGTGTTAAATCGTAGTCCGGCTGACACCCTCAGCCAAGCAAGCACACAGCAAGTGTCAGAGATAGGAGAGTTTAAAAACTTTATACCTACACTCAGAGGCAGATCTAGAACTCATGGAGCCCTAAGCAAGACACCAATTTAGGTGCCCCACTCCCTCAAACAATCAATAGCATTATGTATAATATTTATAGTGTAAGTAATCTTTTGGATTTGTATGCAGAGCCACATGGGACATTTCACATTGAGGATAGGAAGGCTATGAGTCAAGTTGCAGTGGGTGCACAACACAACATTGGATGTACAGAGACATCTGTGGATAGTTCTGCTGTACCTTCCACATCCAATGCCAGTGAGCATACTGTACAGTTACTGAGTCAAATAGTGTGCTTCAAATTTTGGATAGCATTCCTAGTGATACTTCCAGCTCATCAGATAGACCCCACAAGTTTATGCAATATTTTCTGTAGCAATTTCATAGCAAGTATAAGGATTATATTTTGTCTATCAATGTCCCAAGGCAGGACAATACTGAGGTCCAGGTATATATATATATATATATATATATATATATATATATATATGATGCACTGCTCCAAATCTTCCATATTATGGGCAGTAGGTCAACATTTAGTTAAAAAAATTGTAAAGAGCATTTTGTGGACAATTTTGCTATGACAGACAATGCTAAGAGGTCCTGGGACACTGCAAAAGTTTTGGGCCCAGTTGTGTTACTGTATGTCTAGTTAAAGTCAAGCAAATTTATGAATGCTTTGAAGTACATGCACATGGTTTGAAGCACTGTTACTAAGGGAATTTTTTGACATTATTATGATGAGAGCTTTAGTAGAAAGCAGGATGGCCTGAAGGTGTTGAGTTACAGATTTAAGGATGTAGAGGTCTGGCTGGGGGTCACACACCAGTTTAGGGTATTCCAGATTGGACACAGACCTTTCTTCTTAAACAGAGTTTTGGGGCATGGGTTAGAGGGAAATGCTATGTGTTTAACAATGCACAGTGACATAAAGCGATGGGCTGTCAGTATCAACACTCTATGTGTACTCTGTGGTGTGGGATCCCACTAAAAAATGTGGTAGATCTGGAGTTTGTCAGCCAGAAGGGGGAGAACATTGGAGTGGTGCTATAAATACTTTCTCCTCAGTTGTTTGCCAGGCATTAGGATGGTGGCTAAGTTGCTGTTCCCTCTGGGGAGACAGAATTTTTGTTGCAAGGCTTTAGGTTTAGTTTTAGGTTGCCTTTCTGTCTGTCAGGTTCAGTTATTGCTAAAAACCTCAAATCCATTTTTTTTCCAAAGTGGTGCACACTAAGCTTGAAGCAGAGATTCCTTTAGGCTGAATGTACTGTAAGGGCATTTTTGTTATCTATTCCAAGGCAGCATTCAGCTAAATTCAACATTTATTCATAAATTATGAAGTGGGGGGATGTCTTTAAATGATACCTTACATCAAAATGTTGTAGATTTGTTTACCAATTATATGAACAGGCCATGGGAATGAATCAAGGTTTTTTCAGTGGTGCATTAGCTACAGTGGATATACAGTAGCCTACTTTTTGATGTTTCACTGCATCCTGATTCCTTTAGAGTCATGTGGTTTAAATTCACGGGACTCTGTTTTGTGAACAAAAGTCTGCCAATGGGTTGTTTCATTTTCTGTGTAGAGTACTATTTAGCACTTTAGTTCTATTTTGCAATGGTGCATCCAAGAAGCATGGGTCATTCTGGGGCTGAGGTTGGCAAGATCATTTGATAATTGTTTGTTTGTTTGTTGGTTTGGGGTAGTTCAGTATATGACATCTCTTCTTAAATTTCTTGGCTTTGACATTGGTACCACATTGGATCTTTGTACTTTGTCTAGAGATAAAGTTGATAGGTTGCGAGACATGATGCTCATGACAAAAGTATTCCTGAAACAAGTGCAGTCTCTTTTAGGCCTTTTGATTTTCACTTGCCAAGTAACAAGACTCATTAGATGATTCCCAATTCAACTGACCAGAGAGGATTTACAATTTTTGGACATGTTTAACATTGTTCGCATTTAGTGTAGTTAGCTCAGCCTGTTACTAATTCGGAGCTTTAGCTGTGCACAGATGTCTCTAAACCTTTCAGTTTTGTAGCTTTTTAAGGGAAGTAGTGCTAAGCTATAGTACAATTCCTGGGGGAAGAAGGCTTGGCCACCAATATGCTACTATAGGAGTTCTTTCCAAAACAGATGTATAGTTTTCTGGTGTGAGAACTTGACTATCATTCAGGCTATGAATAATCAGGGAACAAAATCAGCTCCAGCTCTAGTTTATTGAGGAATGTAGTACTGTGTTACTTATAAGGAAACATAAATTCTCAGGATGTTGAAAACGATATTGCAGATGATTTATCTTGTTTACTGTTGGATTACTTTAGGACACTTACTCCATCGATTAATGTTTGTGGTTTATTTCACCCATTTATTTCTGATAGATTATCAGGCTATCTTTGGCTCAAGGTACACTGAATATGTATTTGGCAACATGGGATGACCTGCAGTCTTTCCTGGCTTTAGAAGGCATGAGGGACATTTTTAGCATTTTTATGGCACAATTGAGGCTGCTCCAAAGTGGCTGTTTGCAGTATTGCCTGAAATTTCTTATATTTCCAAATTGAATAGATTAAATTACCCCACTAAATCTTTTTTTACTTTCAAATGTATTAAAGGGTGGGATACGGAGCAGGTAACTATAGAAGATTCATATAAGGCCATTGATCTTGACCTCTTAAAAGCCTTGATCAATGTGGTAGATGTTTATGAGGCATCGATTTTTTTGATTGTGTTCTTTGGCACTTTTAGGATAGGAAAATTGGTGGCCATTAATTAAATTCAGTTGTTTCAAGTCTACTTTTAGAGAATGTAGTTATTAAGGTTGTTCTATTACTTTACAAGATTCATGGATCTAAGATGGATACATAAGGTAAATGGCATTGCTTTTCAGTTCTGGCACAAACTGATAAGCAAATTTCCATGGTTGTGCTAAATTTTGCCAGCTGCACTCATGTGTTGGGAAGTTCCAGTGTCCTATCCATGTTTATTGTTCCCCATTAACTAAGATTCAGCTCTCTAGTGTTTTCTTGAAATGGCTGCGCACTTTAGATGTGCAGGAAGCTAACTCTGGCACTCAATCCTATAGAATTGCAGCCATATGTGCTGCAACTGCCGAACATTAAGAAGATAAGTTGTTGGATGTCACAGGCTTAAAATTTTTTATTTTTTTTTTAAATGTGTGCTCCATGCATGTTTTTGGGTATCATCAGGCCATATGCTGCTCGCTGTTTTCCAGTGTTTGAAATTACAGAGGTTTTTGTGGTTTTCACCTTCATATGGATGCCCAACACTTGTTTTCCCCACCCTGGTTAGGTTTTTAATGCTGGTTTTTTGTTGTTGTTGTTGTTGTACTGGTACATTATTCACTATGGAGCATTTGATTTTAGTTTTATCTGGGAAGGCTGATGGGGTGAGGATTGAAGGGACACTCTTACATCTACTATGCCAATAGGCTGAGACATTTGGGGAATATGCTATGTTTGAGTGGGCTGTGCTTACACCTGCTTGTTATGTGAGTAGCATCTGAGGAGGGAATGGTTTCACTAGCCCTTAGGAAATTGGATGCTTAGCGTATATTACTCCCAGCGCTTGCTCATGACACATTTAGGACCCTGGGATGGATTGTTTTATAACTAAGGAGTTATTACTTAGGCACTTGTAAGATAGTAATATACAAGTCATTAAGACAAACCTTCAAGTGTTTTTCACCCATTGGCCGCAAGGATGTGCATCCTTAGACATGATACAGTGGAAAGTGAATGCTGCTATCTCTAAGTTTGTGTTGGGTTTAGGTTGAAACATCATTAAGCATCCTTAATTAATATACAAAAAGGAAGGTTTTATAGGTCTGAATGGGTCCATCTGGCTTTGTAAGTTTTTATTGAGGATAGGCAGGCCTTCGTTCTTTGAACCAAGCTGTTGCAGAAAGCAGTGCGCCTGGGTAGCCTCTGGTAATACAAGAGTGGTTGGGTGGCATTCCTTCTTTGAGAACAGAAAAATTGTACCAGGGGAGGACCTGATCTCTGTCTCAGGTAGGGCCGTAGGAGTCAGTGTGATGCCAATTAAGAGCAAGTAGCCCTGCTCAATCCCATTTGCCCTGGCAATTGTTTTTGCCACGCCATTATATATAATGGGCTGTCGCCGACATTAGCAGTGCTTTTCTTACCATCCGCTATAATTAACAAATTCTAATTTGAAAAATAAATTTGTTGTGACATTTCTAATCACATAATAGTTGTTTGCATGTAATATTTCTAATTTGTTCTTAAATTAGTTTGTATAAAATATTAAAAGCACTGGGTGATTTCACTACCATTAACCCAGCTTTAGTCACATCATATAATAATATAACACTAAATAACAACTGTGGTCTGCGGATTGTGATTGAAAGAACAGTTTCAGCCCTTGTATCACCGGATGTTCGCACTTCGCAAATGCTATGCAACTTGCTGTGGCATTTCTCATTTCTGATTTTCCTCAGAGACTATTATTATTAATTATGTCCATAGCAGGTGTGTCCAAAGTTAAATATTCTTACCAATTGACTACTGTACTACTAAAATATTATCTGTTTTATACCTTCAATGAATTAACAGCCATAGTCATTCATTTGTGCTGTCATAGTCGGAAAAATATCATGCTACACGTTGCCATATATTCACCCCATGCGCTTGCCCGCTGCACGTGCACATTCTCTCCCGTGCATGCGGATACTCGCAGCTGCGTGATGGCACTTCCTCGGCCATGCGCTCAAGCGTTTGTGTGCATCTAGTTGGCGACTCAATCGTTACATAGTAAAACCAAATAGTATGTTTTATAGGTAATGTTCCCCTTAATAATAACTGTAAGTCTGTTTATTGTAACTGGTCGCTGGACAGAGGAATTCCTCTTTGCATGGTATGAAGGGTCAGACAGGGTTTGAGCAGCTGTGTTTGGTACCTAACTAAAGAACATTTTATTAGAAACAATCCGGTGCTGGTTAGGTAATGATTAATCGCTCCTGCGTATAGTTATGTCTATTAGTAGTTTCTGGACATTTACTATATTTGCGGTTCATTATCCATGCGGCGGGAATTCTGAGATTCCCTCCCACCTGAGCAGTTTGATATAGTCACAGCCCACCTGTTCAAACTAACCTATGACCTTTTGTTATGATGCGAGGAGACATTCCTGTGTCCAATGAACAATGAGATTATAGGTCCCTTTGTAGTATACTGTACGCAGTGTATATAAGGACAGCCAGAGGACAGCCAGCCTGGCCAGCTCAGTCTTCTCTCCACAAACGGTTTTCATCATTGACTAACTCGGAGCTGGTACCAGGACTGCGCTGCGATCATTCCCCAGTGTGTGTAAGTTATTCTCTGTAACCAACTTATTCTCTGTTTGTATTTGCCATACTATCGCCCTCTCTCTGTTATTGTTAAACTGTTGTATATTGAATATGTGTAGTTATTATGTTTAGATATTGATGTTAGCCTGTAGTGTATGAATTGTTAACTGTTTTCCTTTTTTTCATAGCTAGATATTGTTAGTAAAGGTGTTGGAACCTTAGCAAGGTATTGTGTGTTTATTACATTGCTGAGAGTATTCAGAGCGTCTCAATCGCTCAAGAGGCTTTCATACAATAGAGGTTAATTAGCATTGCATTGTGCTCACATTACAAAACCAAGGTTTACAGTATAGGCTCAGCCTTTCATTGTGTTGCATACAAGGTTTACTGAGTGTCATCCCTTGAGCGTCTGCGCCGCTCGTGTTCCCCTCATGGTCACGAGCGTCCGCTATGCTGGTAGCGTAGCATTACGGTAGTCGGCCGCCTATAGCGTGCTCGACACCAAGCGTTAAGCTGTGAGCGAGCGTGCCGCATGTGCATCTCAACCACGGCTAAGCATCTGCTACACTAAGTGCGTACCCTTACGGAACCCCATACGCCAATTGCGTACTGAGTCTCTTACCCACATATAGTGAATGTTATAAGATAAATATTTAGCTTTATCAATTGGCAGCTCATCCGTCCTCCACATAT
The DNA here is from genome assembly GCF_028390025.1 of Pseudophryne corroboree. Lineage (NCBI taxonomy): Eukaryota > Metazoa > Chordata > Amphibia > Anura > Myobatrachidae > Pseudophryne > Pseudophryne corroboree. The sequence continues at coordinate 842,591,241 of NC_086445.1, forward strand.
CCGCACTAGCGAACACAGACTTTATCTATCAGCAAAGGGCGGGAAAGTAGTATCCCTTCGTATCCGTATTAGTGGTGAGGGATACAGTAGTGCTGGCTAGATAAGCGTCTGTTTCGCTACGCTGTAGGAGTGCTGGTGGAATCCGGAACCAGAAGGTAAGAACAGTACGCTATTGTCTTTTAAAACTGTTTATTTCTGTTTTGCGTACGCACACACGCACGCACGCACACACCTGTATTTCTTTTTCCATTTGTGTATTTTCACACCTCACCTTCCTGCTTGCCATTTATCATTGATAACGTGCTGAGAAAGATTTGTTGCTATTGGTAGTTAAAAGTAAAATGAATACATTAAGGGGTAATTTGTAAAACACACACACGGCTTTGCCTAAAGATACAAGGAAAGATCTGTGTGGGGTTCAGTAAATGATTACAGTTAAAGATCATCTACATTGATATAAACGTGTTAGTTGTATTTCTGTGGATATACCTGGCTTGCGTACACGTGTCTCTAACAAAGGGTGGGACTAGCGTACGCAACGCAAGGGCCGACGCACGAAGCGTATATTACACAACGGAGCGTCTGGGTACGCCCACGTGATACAAATCACACGATAGTATTGTTTTAGTTAGGCGATAAGGAGGCAACGCGATAATAGCGCAAGTCAAATCTCAGTGTCCTAAATTTTAAGCTAATAGATCCTTCTCTAGTTGCAACTCCTCGGGATTAGCCTGCGATACTGAATGAAAGGGATTTCTGCGCAGAAACGAAAGTAAAGAGTATATGAGGTGAAAGTGTGTGTATACATATATATAAGTTTCTAATTTTGGGTGGAATCACAGGAAATCATCGAGTTCTCGTGAGGTACATACGTGTAAGTGACGGCACGGTGGCTTGGGAGGCATCCCTTGTTAAACATATTAAAAGAAGAGCATTAGAGTATAGCAGACCAAGAGGTCTACTGTAGTACAGACCAGGAGGTCACGGACCAGGAGGTCCAGGTACAGCAGACTAGGAAGTCCGCTATAGTCAAGAAGCACAACACCAGGAAGGGTTGGTGCGGAATCCATATAGGCCATTAAGCTCCGGCTGAAGGAATTCGCAGCCACAATTTTCGATTCCACTGGTCGCTCCGCACATAAGATTAGTTGCTTATGTGCAGAACGATTGTACCGCATGTAATTGTGTGCATTAGTTAGTAACTTGACCCAGTACCGTTTGCGTACGCTAGAGGGGTCATAAACGCTATTTGTACATTCTAACGTGATTTGTGTAATTTTTTATTTTAAGGGAGGTTCGCTGGTCACTCTGGAATTCTCTAACAACCAATAGTTACTGGGAAGGGTTAAGTGCTCTTCGGATCACACCCACATGTTCCAGTAAATAGAGGTTCAGGTCGCAGGGGCCCTAGGTTGAGTACGCCAGCGCTAAGGCAGTGTGTGGGCGTATTGGTCGACGTGGGCGAGTGAGTGGAGGTACTCGGTAAACTTCCGCCGCCGGCCTACCCCGGACAGCTTGGTTTTTGTAAGGGTTCGCTGAAGAAAGCAACACCTGCAAAGATGGGGGCCAGTTGTTCAGGTAGGGGGCGATCAACCTCGGTTCGGGTTGACTTAGTAAACCGGCCAATAGAGTCGGCAAGGATAACGTGTGATACAGACCGGGAAGTCTGAAATGGATCACACGCAAAGGTAATATTCAATGAATGGGAAAGAATGACTGTGCATGATGGGGAAAAGTTCCCACGTGTAGGCAGTTTTAGTCCCGAGGTGTTACAAAATCTAAGGAGAAGGATATGTCTCATTAAATCTGCAAAGAGACGGATCAAACATTATGATTGTTTACAGTTATGGCAACGGGAAGGTGAGAGACAAGGAGGATTAGCTTACACAGCTGACTCTCACTGTGGTAAGAAAAATATGGCAACAAGAGAGAAGGTGGTTACAGAGAGTGGCACACTGGAGTATGATAAAAATGCACTTAGCAACTGTATTAATGATGATAAGAATAAAAGTAATAAATGTAACAATGAAACAAGTAAAACTGTTAAATGTACAACTGTTAACCCGTGCAAGTTGCACTCCATGTTAATCTTCCCTCAGGATTACAAGCAAGAAAGTGAGCCCAGCACGATGTCGGCACCTTTTCCAGCAGCCATCACACAAGACATCCAGGTGGACGCGACCAAATCGGTAAAGGCAGTAATCAAACCCCCTAACGGAGGGTCAGGTGAGGTCGTGTTCACAGGTACGTACGGTGTTATATATATCACGCACAAACAAATGTACCTCATATTGTAGAACCAACACAAGATGATGTAATTGAATTTAATCCTGTCAGGGTGATCACAGTCCCCAATGGGAAGACTGACGCTCAGGGAATCATTCCCGCCAGGGACAGTGCATTGCGCCGTCCCTGGTCCCGGATGGAATTGAGAGCAATCATGTCTGAATTCCCTGATCCTAGGAAAGATCTAGTTGCATGTCAGAGGTTTATTAAAGAACTAGGAAACTCCACAGAACCCACCAACAAAGATTGGCGGACAGTGCTGAGGGCATGTTTGCCCTCCAGTGTTGACCCTGCGAAATTTATTACTGATTGTAAATTAGACCCAGAAGTACCTCAAACGGAGGAAAACAATCAGGAATGTATTAAGCAGATCAACCGACAGTTAGGAGTATATTTCCCAGCCATTGTCGAGTGGAACAAAATCTTCTCCATAAGACAAAACGAAGGGGAAAGTACTTCTAATTATTTCCATCAGGCATTGCAGGACATGACTAGGTATACAGGTATAGAAAACATCGAAACAAGTGCACCGCATAGAGAAGTAGCAGTATTTGTTCTAATGGATGGTTTAAAGGAAGTGTTGAGAGCAAGGGTACAGACCACCAATCCAAACTGGAGAAATATCTCGGTAGCTGCATTAAGAAAGTCCGCTGTTGGGCATGAGCAAAACATCAGCAAGCACAGGGAAGCACAGGGAGGTAAGAAGCCTCAGATCCCTGTGGGTAAGTCAAAGGTGATAAGGTGTTATAATTGCCAGAAGGAAGGTCATTATGCAAGAGATTGTAGATCAAGAAATAGACAAAGGTTATATAAACCCCCTAGACAAGAACACGAGCAGAGTTATGACACACAAAATTGTAATCAGGGATCATATAGGAAGAAGTTTGGGCCGCACCTGTAATATGCAATCAGGAAAGGTGATCATTAGGACTGATAGTAAATCTGAGGTTACAGTTAATGATATTAGGAGGTCAGTTCCTTGTAGACACAGGAACGGCCGGGTTAAACGTTGTAATTTATCTGTAAATGTTTCTTTTTCCCCATCTCTGACGTTCATCGGCAGAACTCAAACATCACATAGCTACTTGATCTTTGCAGAAGTCTACCTAACCCCAGTGTGACCTACCGACATCGGTGTGTCCTGGCCAGGCACAAAATGGTGTAGTGTGGAAATACTGGTGGGGAGAGGACTGCGCAAGGATACCAGTGGATGTGTTGGTGTGACAGCCTGATGGTGAACGGAAGATCTGACAATGTTTTTTTTGTTTGTTGTTTTATGTAACATATATATGAATTGTTCTCTCTCTTTTTTGGTTTTTTTTCTCTTCTCTCTCATGTTCTCATGCTTTAAAGATGGTATGTCACACATCAGTTAGACAAATGGTCATGCAAGATTTTTGCTCCTTACAGAAAGATCGCAGATTTGGAAGGAATATTGTATCACCAGAATGTTCGTTTGGAAGATTGAGAGACAGCACCTTTGAAATGACAACAGAGCAAGAAAAACAACAAGACTAGAGGACAAAAGACATCGTAACATTTTTCTTTCCCCTCAAAGTATTATTTTGTACCCCCATTACAAATTTCTCTTTCTCCTCCTGTAAGATGGACTCGCCCCAAGAGACTGCAGTCCGTGTTTTCCTGTTGACCATGATGTTGACCAGAGCAGTCTGTTTCGGTGAGAGTACCAGTGAGGTCGAGAAAGGATCTGGAATGGGTTCTGATGACAGAGACGGAGGCATAAATTTCCAATAGAAACACAATCACCGAGCAAAGGCGAGTACCAGAAAATGATCTAGCAGCCATGTTATTTATAGACATTGTGAAGGATTGTTAGCTGAAGAGAACTGCATCTGTAGGCATTGCGACAACATAGTTGAGGATGGGTGCATCAAGAAATGTCAGTCCAGTTTTAATATCCACATGGACCGGCATCCATTGAGTGACTATCACTCCTTAGTGGGTAAAGTGTTAAATCAGACAGACTGTTGGGTATGCTCTCAAGTACCTCAAGGTCATAGCAAATCAGGACTAGTGCCATTCCCTTTAACTGTAGGAGAGGTACTTGAGCTAAGTGGTGGGAGGCCGGTGGACAAGAGGTTTAATATCTCTAGTCCTCCTAGTTTGAAGCTCCACCAATATCATGTGGATAGGTCTTTAGTGTGCTTTAACATTTCCAATCCCCGAAAGCCGGGAAATTGGGAAGTGTCATGGAGTAATCAAAACATGACCTTTTCATATAGAGCCGACAGAATGCCCATAGACACAGAACTTATACGCCAGATAGCCGACCATGGAAGATTTTTCCGGTATAGGTACACTCTAGGAAGTAGGACCATGCGAGTTGGAGAAGTATCACCAGGATACTGTGCACATATCGTACAAACAGATACGTGTACTAAACAGATGGGAGAATTAGGGTTAGGAGATTTCACATGGAAAATTTGTAACATGGTTATGTCATACTCCGTCCCATATGTTCTCCCCGATGATGCATATTTCATATGCGGGAGAAAGGCGTATAAGTGGCTTGCCCCAAACTCAGAGGGATTGTGTTACATTGGAAAAGTACTGCCTGAAGTAATGACTGTATCTCATATCAAAATGAAAGACATTCACCGCAGTGCCCAAGCTCCTTATACTCACACTCATTACGAGCACGTCGTTAAACGGCACCTGATAGAGAGGACAGAGCATTCGGCCTCTGAGCTGATCCATGAATCCACCGGGATTCAATTCCTACTCGCGTTATATATCACTCGTACCGCCAGAGGAGTGATAAATTATAGATATATATCTGCGCTTGCAAATTTATTAGACAATATCACCGAAATGTATGACGACACATTCAGGTACACTGGGAAAGAGTTACAAGCCTACAAAACAGAACTGGTTCAGCATAGAATGATTCTTAATTACCTCACAGCTGTGACAGGCGGGTATTGTGTTACCCTAGCAACTCAATATGGAATAAAATGCTGCACGTATATCACAAACAGCACGGAGGACCCGGCTGAGGTCATAGACCAAAAGATGGATGACATTTTACAATAAAAATAGGAGTTCCGAAGGAGACATAATCTCACTCTCACCGCTGTGGGTAATGAGCTGACCAGTTGGGTGTCATGGATGAACCCACGAAATTGGTTCTCGGGCTTAGGAGAATGGGCCCAAGGTATTATTATGGATGTAGGGAAATTTCTTTTGTGTATTCTAGGAGTCGTCATATTGGTTGGACTGATATTTAGATGCGTTCGGACTTTAACGAAGTGTAAAGGTAGTACCAGAGTGATGAGTCTGAGGAGCGAGGACACTGTAATAACAACTAATTTGATTTATGACCCAACGATAGAGACAATGTTGTGATGAAAATGTGATTCCACGGTCCGTTTCTTTCACCCGTTTCTCCTTTGTTTTCCTCCAAGGTACAAAGACATCCGCTTGGAAGAAGAATTTGACAACCTCTTTTATACAGACCATTGATGGACTATGCCACAGACCCCCAAATATCCCTAGTGACTTTAACTTTTACGATAGCCCAATACCTTAGAGACTGTAACTTTATGGACAATGGAACAATTTTTGCTCGCTATTCATAGCAAAAGCACCGAGAGACATCAGACAACATGTACATCAAGACAAGACATCAGACAAGACCTCAATCGGCGACTGTTTATTTAAACTCACATAGTTTACTACTGCATTTATAACAATTGTTTCTTATCTTCATCTCTACAACCTTCAGGTAATGACACACATAGTCGATAGGGAATATAGACACATAAATATCAGCATTCACATGTTCCCCCCATTCATGTATCATCAACTAAATGTGCTCCCCATTTGTTGCAACCAAAAGCCGAAAAGAGCTCGGCAAAGTTTGACAGCCCATCCACAGACCCTTGATACGGGATAAGAAGGAATTCAAATGTATACTTCACAATACCTCGAAGCTTGATTTAAAACACGTACGGCACAATGATACATGACCCCTCAAACATGGATTCATACATACATGCTTCTTCTATCTCACTAGGTCATACTTTTTCCCACCTGCTCCTCTCCTCCCTTTACCCAATCATAAAATGGTATTTACATGATGACATATATTTTTCTTTTTGAACTGTTTTAGGAAGTGGCAGTTATTGATGACTGCCAAAGGGTGGACTGTCAAAGTTGGAAAAATATCATGCTACACGTTGCCATATATTCACCCCATGCGCTTGCCCGCTGCATGTGCACATTCTCTCCCGTGCGTGCGGATACTCGCAGCTGCGTGATGGCACTTCCTCGGCCATGCGCTCGAGCGCGTGGTATGTGCATTTACGGTAGAGTTTGTGTGCGTCTAGTCGGCGACTCAATCGTTACATAGTAAAACCAAATAGTATGTTTTATAGGTAATGTTCCCCTTAATAATAACTGTAAGTCTGTTTATTGTAACTGGTCGCTGGACAGAGGAATTCCTCTTTGCATGGTACGAAGGGTCAGACAGGGTTTGAGCAGCTGTGTTTGGTACCTAACTAAAGAACATTTTATTAGAAACAATCCGGTGCTGGTTAGGTAATGATTAATCGCTCCTGCGTATAGTTATGTCTATTAGTAGTTTCTGGACATTTACTATATTTGCTGTTCATTATCCATGCGGCGGGAATTCTGAGATTCCCTCCCACCTGAGCAGTTTGATATAGTCACAGCCCACCTGTTCAAACTAACCTATGACCTTTTGTTATGATGCGAGGAGACATTCCTGTGTCCAATGAACAATGAGATTATAGGTCCCTTTGTAGTATACTGTACGCAGTGTATATAAGGACAGCCAGCCTGGCCAGCTCAGTCTTCTCTCCACAAACGGTTTTCATCATTGACTAACTCGGAGCTGGTACCAGGACTGCGCTGCGATCATTCCCAAGTGTGTGTAAGTTATTCTCTGTAACCAACTTATTCTCTGTTTGTATTTGCCATACTATCTCCTTCTCTCTGTTATTGTTAAACTGTTGTATATTGAATATGTGTAGTTATTATGTTTAGATATTGATGTTAGCCTGTAGTGTATGAATTGTTAACTGTTTTCCTTTTTTTTCATAGCTAGATATTGTTAGTAAAGGTGTTGGAACCTTAGCAAGGTATTGTGTGTTTATTACATTGCTGAGAGTATTCAGAGCGTCTCAATCGCTCAAGAGGCTTTCATGCAATAGAGGTTAATTAGCATTGCATTGTGCTCACATTACAAAACCAAGGTTTACAGTATAGGCTCAGCCTTTCATTGTGTTGCATACAAGGTTTACTGAGTGTCATCCCTTGAGCGTCTGCACCGCTCGTGTCACGAGCGTCCGCTACGCTGGTAGCGTAGCATTACGGTAGTCGGCCGCCTATAGCGTGCTCGACACCAAGCGTTAAGCTGTGAGCAAGCGTGCCGCATGTGCGTCTCAACCACGGCTAAGCGTCTGCTACACCAGGTGCGTACCCTTACGGTACCCCATACGCCAATTGCGTACTGAGTCTCTTACCCACATATAGTGAATGTTATATGATAAATATTTAGCTTTATCAGTACCTTTCTAATTTGTCAGTTGTTTGGTTTAATGTGACAAAGTGAAGTTACTAAATACATTCTGAAAAATTCTTTCAGTGCTTCTGTTCCCAGAAGCAGGTGTGATCACATTATGAAAGAAGGTGCCTTAAGGGCAATTAAGTTTAACAACCTACTACTGAATAATTAAAACACCATTTTCTCTATGGATCAGAGCATCAGAAGCAGAAACAAAATAATAACATTCTTATAGAATTAGTTTATTTATACAATTACTTTTTCACCTAAAATAACAATGCTTGAAATTATGATGTCATAGATATATTTAATAATCTGGCTATTTTAGCAGTATATGAAGGAATGTGAATCTGTGGAGGCATCTTAAATAGACATTGCTGCAACAAATTAAAAATGTCATAGATAATAAAATTGTCTAAAGGGATAAACTCAAGGTAATTGGTTTATAGTCAAATTGAGTTTAAAACAATGACATTTAGAGATTCTGGGTCAATATAACAAAATAGTTGAAGAAATATATATATATATATATATATATATATTTACTTTCTAAGTCAGCTATTCTTCAATAGTATGGAATTCTTTAATTCACTAACCATTTTTATACTTACATTTTTTTGCTGCTGCAAACCTGCTGTAATTCTGAATGTCACTTGTTTCACAGGGAAGCTGTACAGTAGATGCACATGCCCAATTTCCATGGCAACTCTAGTTGTACTATGTTCTAAAAACAAATGATGCTTCTCACAGAAAGTCCAATGCATATCAGGATTTTTCAAATGTGATAACTGGCACAAAGTTTGTAATTTGAGGTTGTGGACAGTGCAATCTGGTACAGTAGGTGACTCGTGAATATTGAACAATAAATAGGTTTACCATACTATCCTTTTAAACTGGGACAATCATGAATTACACAGGTTCTGTGGCTGGCTGAATTCAAACCTGCATTTCACCTGATTTTAATCAACCACAAAACTAGAGATGAGCGGATTCAGTTTTACTTGGTTTTACTCGGTTCTCAAAACGACATCTTATTGGCTCACGGATGTCACGTATTTTGGATAGCCAATAAGATTCGGTTTTGAGAACCGAGTAAAACCGAGTAAAACCGAATCCGCTCATCTCTACAAAACTTGTGTAATCCATAAATGTCCTGGTTTAAAGGGATGGTGTGGTAAGCCTAACAATAGACATATTTACATTTTAGAAAGCATAAGATATGTACATCCACATAGTTTGCTATATTTAATAAAAGTACATTTTGGTCAATGTTGATTAATTTTTGGTCAATATTGGATCAATTTATGATCTATTTTGTGCTTCAGCATCTAAATCACACATTTAGTAACATATGATTTTAAACATCTTTTTAAAAAATATGTAAAAAATAATGTTAGTAAATGTTGGATTTAGGGGTATATTTACTAAAAATCGATCTACTGTAGGTCATTTTTTATCGATGTTTGGTTCATGTTTTGTCAATGTTTGGTCGATTTTGTATTTCACGGTCTAAATGACACATTTACTAACATGATTTTTGAAAAAGAAATTTGTAAACAATGTTAAAAATTATATATTGGCAGTGTTGGACTGAGGCATGAAGAGCTCACCAGGGGAATGCCTTTTTAGGGGCCCAATCTTATAGGTGTGGACAGACCCCATATAGGCTTTGCTAACCATTAGAGAATGCATGTCCTGGGCTCCTTTACATATAGTAAATACTGTACTGCTAGTTTATTCATAAAAAGGTACCAGATTAACAACAACAATGCACTGTAGAAAATACACCATAGTGCTGTGCAGTATAATGTAACATAAGTATAATGTATAATTCAAGTGCACAGTCTGGAACCTGGGTGTCGTACACACACACACACACACACACACACACACACACACACACACACACACACACACACGGAGGGGAGCCAACCGGGGATTTCCCCTGTGGGCCAGTACAACCCTGTATGTTGGTAAATGTGTGATTTTAGACCCTTAAATTCAAAATTAATCAAAAATCAACCAAACATCGACCAAAATCAACTTTTCGTAAATATACCACCATATGTCTCAAAAATTATAAATAACACATATTGTAGCTCTACGATGAGCCAAAAAGGAAAAATGCAAATAGTGAAAAGGGAAGAAGTTACTTACTATCTCTATTGTACATGATAAGAATATAAGTTACAAAAGGAATTCTATCAACGTTCATATGTAGTATAATTTTTTTATTTTATTATTTTGATAACAAAATACTGTTTTACATATACTGAAGATTCACATTGACATAGATGCACATACAGATTTACCTTTACAAAGATTTCCACACTGACTGACAAAGAGACCCATCTTAGCAGACATATAAAGACAATCACCATGGCTAGTCATTGCCAACAATTTATTTCACCTTTTTCTACTGCTCTATATGGGACCAATCTGAAGGTAAAACAAAACCCACAGGAAAGCAAGTGCCAATTAACCTCACTGGGGGAACATATTACTTTCTGACCCCATAAAATAATAAATGTATTTTCCAAATTAATACCCTCAATAATACATCTACTAATTATAGCTGGAGATAATAGTTCTCCTAATTAAAGTGAGAAATTCATTTTAAATGCATTTAATGAATCTGTCATCACTACTTTATTGATAGCTCCTTCTATTGACTATTCTGATAATGAAAAAAAAAAACTTTTTTATGCTGATGGCAAAACTGCCTTGTCACATACACAGTCTAAATCTGCAAAGTTTAGAATACACTTCTTTGCTTTGACCTTGGATATATTTATAGAGATAAAGTATGCATCAAATTGTCTTTTAATGCTGAGTGATTCTGCAGTCATTGCATATCATTGTGTAATCCTAATGTTAAATACCAATGAAAAGCTTTACATGCAGTATTATGTCTAATGTTATGTATGCCTTAATCATTACAAAGGTAGTTTTTAATGCTGTGATGAGAGTCAAAGTTCACACTGAATTATAGTGCACTGTGAGTATTGATATACAGGTACAGCATTAAATCAAATAATTCAATGTACATTGTATCTGTGAATTAATGATCGCAGCATGATGACATGTAATGTATAAAGCAATGAATATATCAATCTCTACTGCTAACACCAGTGATTCACCTTCCTATTCAATGTATGCTACAGTACATCAAATGCAGTACAACATTGTGTCATGGCTTAATGTACTGCATCTCATGTACCTAATATCATAAATAGTACTGTCTGACATTGGGGGTAATTCAGATCTAATCGTAGCAGCACATTTGTTAGCAGTTGGGCAAAACCATGTGCACTGCAGGTATGGCAGATATAACACTTGCAGAGAGAGTTAGGTTTGGGTGGGTTATTTTGTTTCTGTGCACATTAAATACTGCCTGCTTTATTTTTACACTGCAATTTAGATTTCAGTTTGAACACACCGCACCCAAATCTACTCTCTCTCTGCACATGTTATATCTGCCCCCCCCCCCCCCCCTGCAGAGCACATGGTTTTGCCCAACTGCTTACAAATTTGCTGCTACGATCAAGTCTTAATTACCCCCATTGTCCTGGGGTTATTTGAGGATACACCTTGCACTGAATGGATTGATAATAAGTATAATTTTAAACAGACCTTTTAATATATAAATGTTTGTTGTAATTTAATGAAATCCATTTTTCTTACTGCAAACTCTTATATCTACAATCGGTGACATCAATAATTACTTGATTTCACAGATTTCCCATCCTATTCTAGTTTGTGACAAAATGAAATGTTAAAAATTCACTGGACAAATAGTAGTTTCTGAGAGTAGCAACATTGGCCCTCATTCCGAGTTGATCGCTCGCAAGGCGAATTTAGCAGAGTTGCTCACGCTAAGCCTACGCCTACTGGGAGTGTATCTTAGCTTCTTAAAATTGCGACCGATGTATTCGCAATATTGCGATTACAAACTACTTAGCAGTTTCAGAGTAGCTTCAGACTTACTCGGCATCTGCGATCAGTTCAGTGCTTGTCGTTCCAGGTTTGACGTCACAAACACACCCAGCGTTCGCCCAGACACTCCCCCGTTTCTCCGGCCACTCCTGCGTTTTTTCCGGAAACGGTAGCGTTTTTATCCACACGCCCCTAAAACGCTGTGTTTCCGCCCAGTAACACCCATTTCCTGTCAATCACACTACGATCGCCGGAGCGAAGAAAAAGCCGTGAGTAAAAATACTATCTTCATTGTAAAATTACTTGGCGCAGTCGCAGTGCGAATATTGCGCATGCGTACTAAGCGGAATTTCACTGCGATGCGATGAAAATTACCGAGCGAACGACTCGGAATGAGGGCCTTGGTTTATTTCTGATAGATTGCTTTGCCCTTAAGTGCAGCACGTTATTTGACTTTCGACTTAATGAGGCACTTGTCACAGTCTTAGGCAAGCTGTGCTCCAGGTTGGCTATGTGTATGCTATCACATTCTGTATTTCTAAATATCTGTAGACATTATATCTAAATAGTAGATATGTCTCCAGAATTTTGCCAAATTAACTTTCAGTCATTGTCTTAGAATCAGCATTGCAAGCTCTTCAACCATAAAGGTTGATTAAAAGTAATGAAATGGCCAGAATGTGCCATTTAGGAACAACATACATCAAAGTTTTGACAAGCACCCCATAGTTAGAATGTGTGCAAGAACACTTTGTCTCAAGTCTTGCTGGGAAATTATGGATGATGACCGTACTTGTAGGATTGGCAAAGACCAAGAGCAGATGTGCAGAGTTTAAATTATCAGTTGTGGTCACCAGGTACCCCTGCAAGGGGTTTTGAGCTTTGTTGTGCATGATATGCAGGGCGTGGCCCCTCTGACTGGGTTCCTAATGTACATGGCTGGTGGATTCTTTAGGAACTGAAGGCAGGCAGTAAGGCATACTGAAAAGTGGTAACAAGAAACAGGTCAGAACCAGACAGGCAAAGCAGTACCAGGTGACTGACAGAATAAAGTTAGGATGAATCCAAAATATGAACCAGGAAGTCATAAGAAGCTAAGAGGGCAGATAAACCAGATCAGAACACAGGTAAGTAAACAGGTCTAAAAAGTTTAGAAGAATAAACACTGGAGATCAGAAAGTGAGCCTAATACTTTAGCACAGAATAGTACCCAGAGTCTTGAATAAATAGGGAGGGAATTTTACCAAATGTTATGTCATGCTTGGCATGCCCATGTCTTAAAATTTTAAACAGAGTGTCATGCACATCCCAGTAATACAGCCATCTGTAATAGCTGCCAAGAGCAGAGAGTAGATGCCTGTAGCCCCGGCAGCAGCTGGGGAGGGAACACTGGCAGAGAGGGGAAACCTCATTGTGATGGGTGCTGACTGGCAGAAGACCATCAACCAACTACAACAGAGCCACAATTTCACTGAGGGAACCAGTGCTGTAGAACCTGGTAACAATGTGCCTGGCTCCAGCATGCTGTGACAATTTACCCTCCTACAGGGGTGGGCACTGAACACCATACAAAAGACTTATGGAAAAAATTCTTGTGGAACTTGTAAACCAGTTGAGGGACATGGACATTCGAAGACTAAATCCAACATATCTCCTCTGGACCAAACCTTTCCAGTCCACCAAATATTGAATGGATCCTTGGGAGATTCTAAAGTCCAGGATTTGCTTTACTCCATATTCCTCTTGGTGATCAACTGATCAACTGAGATGGCAAAAGGAGGGTACTTAGCAATAGAAAGCTGGTTAAGCGTTATGGATTTCAGAAGAGGAACATGAAAGACACTAGGAATTTTGGGTGTAGGTGGTAGCTTCAACCTGAATGCCATTGGATTGATAACTTGTAGAATTTGAAATGGATCAATTAATCAAGGAGCAAGTTTCATAGCAGGCACAATTAAATGTTGATGTTTAGTTGAAAGCAAAACTTTAACTGCTGGCTTTAGAAAAGGTAATTTTTTCACTTTCTGACAGTGAAAAATTTGTAATGAGAAGCTTTTTGTAGATTACCTCATTCAAAATTTCAATAAAGAATTTAACAGTTTGCTGGAAATGGAACTGACTGACAGGAGGGTAATTCTGATAAATTGTGATGTAGAAAGGAGAAAAGCCTGAAGCCTCATGGGATAAGTTGTTATAGGCAGCCCATGACAACAGTGAAACCCAATCATCTTTATGGGTAGAAAAATAGACTCTGATAAATTTCTCCTAGGTCTTGATTTGGGTTGGGTATGGATAACCGGCTGTTAGGAGACCGCCGGTAAGCATACCTCCACCGGTATCCCTGCAGTGAAATAATGGCGGGGCGGGGGCAAGCACAACAAGACCCTTGTGTGCTTGCTGCGAACACCATGCTGTGGATTTGGTGGTGACCAGACGTCTCCACAGGTTCTATTCCCACTCTATGGGTGTCGTGGACACCCAGGAGTGGCATTAGTCCCTGATAGTCGGCATGCCAACTGTCAGGATTCTCAGGGGGCAGGATGTTGGGGGAGGTGTACTACCCAAATGTTTTTAAACCCTTGATATTTTTCTTTCCAGGATGGTATGTAATGAAAAGACTGAAACAGTCAAAGAACAATAACCATATAAGCATATTTTTATGGTCAGTGAAGACTGTACAAGGAATTTTCTCATTATAACAGATGCAGAAACAACCATAAAGCAAGTTTAATTACTAACAATTTCCCCCAAACAGCATAGTTATTCTTAGGAACTGGAACTTGCATAAGAAGAACCAGAGCAGTACCACTTTTTAGCAGCATCTTTTTGGAAGAGATCAGCCACAACTCCAACCATAGAAGCTTCAAATTCCAAGAAGAAAGGCTATTCAGGATTTGTTGACTTCAAATTTATGCTGCTGTAAACAATTGTTTTGAGAAAACATGTTTTCAGCTTCGGGGGGCCATTCTTAATAATATGTGACTTCCTGGTATGAGCAGTGTTGGGAGCAGCTGCTGTTGAGTAATTTCTGATAAAATGTCGGTAAAAGTTGCAGAGTCATTGAATTGATTTTAACCCTATATGACAGGGCCAGTTAGCAATGGTGGAAAGCTTTTCAGGTTGAATTCAAAGACTAATACCAGAGTTGATGTACCCTACAAATGCAATCACCTCTTGCTCAAAAATTAGTTTCTCCAACTTACCAATTTGTTTGTTTTCCTAGAGTTGAGTTAAGAATTTACTTACATGCTTGCAATGTCAGTTCATGCCCTTCAAAAAATATCAGAATGTTGTCTTTGTAACCACAACATATTTATACAGGAGATCCTGGAATATGCTGTTCATAAAATTTTGGAAGACTACTGGTGCATTACTCAATGTTAATGGCATGACCAAATATTCATACTGCCTATAACAGGTGTTAAATGCTATACACATTAAGATTAACCTTACAATGTGCACAATATCTAGTGATAGCTACTGGTGAGACAGATAAAGGATTGTCTACCATAATCCTAAGATTCAGATATATCAATAAATTTACTGCTCTACACATGTACTAATCAAGGTAATGACATACAGTATCACAAGAAATCACTTATTACAGGTTTCACTCTTAAGTGAAGCATAAATCAAGCATACTGAAGTGGTAGAAAATCACTAGACCTTAGATTGAGACAGTTTGTATTGGTTGGAAATCCTTACTTGGAAGTATGTTGTCCTAGTGAAGGTAGTCCTTTATTTAAATAACCCAGTAAGTCCTCCTACTGTAGACATCAATTTTTCTTCACTTTTTCATAGCACACTATTTTGAGAAGATCTCCACCATTCACTTTTTACCTTTCAATCCTTTAGTGGTTTTCTTAATCCTTTTGATCAGTTCTTTGGCAAATGACTCAAAAGAGTTAGGAAAACATGAGAACATAGAAGAGTATTGTAACACCTTCCAGAAAAATGAATACACTTTATTTTTTATACAGTAGCACTCACATTCAAAAAAATACATAATAAGCATGTAATACGAAGTTAATATCACCCCCGGATTTATCCTTATTAGGATCTGGGATACCACCCCAAGTACTGGATGGCACAGAGCTGCAAAATGTCCCAGAAACCCACAGTCCACATCAACATCTTTAAAGTCCTAAAAGGTCCACCAATAGTACAAAGATCCAAACGTCACCTGGCTTAATGAGTTTTAGACACTCATGTCCTTCCTTAGAAACCTGGTTACTATGCCCCTTAGCTATCCTTTTATAGCCCTTTCAATTATCTCCCATAACCCTTGTCAACGGCCTCTCTTATCCAGTTATTGCTAGTAAAACCAGAACTGGAAGTGATGCCAGACATGACACCAGAACTGGAAGTGATGTAAATCCACAAAAGCTGGCAGTAAGATGGCTGACGCATTCCAGAGATGCTCACATGCGTTCCACCAATGTTCTACAGTGTGTAAAATTCAGAAATAGGATGGGGCACTACCGAGTTGCAATGCAAGGAGGAGCTTTATGCGTTCCACTCAGTATTTCAATAAGGTAGCATCATTCCTTGTTTTCATAACTTTGGCATGGATATTTCATACTGTGAGCCCACTTTCACATTTTGGATCATTGGGACCTCTAATAGTCCATCATTTTTCCCGGGGTTAAAAAATATAGGAAAAAATATAAAAGAATACTGTATGTAAGTGTAAAAAATTAAATGGCAATGTCAAAAGTGCATCGATAACAATGGCTAAAACCTAAAAATATATAATAATATAAAAAGGGGTACATATAAAATGGAGATACAAATAATTATTGTAAAAAACACTTTCATTTGAAGTCCTGAATAAGGCCATGGGGGGTCAGAGTTTTAAATTTACAGTTTATATCCATCACATCTCCAACTGCGATAATCTTACATCCAAATCCCTAGAACTCTAAGAGGGTAGGTAAAATTGGACCCCGCAAAAATATTTTATGTCCCACTTCTTACTCCCAAGTTTGTTCCTAAAAAGACCTTTTCTAATATTTTAAACATGTTCAGTAGGAGAGTTTTTAAGTGTTTTGGTGGTTTTACCAAAAAGACCACATTTACATTCCAAAGCATACATATATCACATTTATTTTTACATGAAATGAACTCTTTTATTAATTAGGTAATCCCATTCACAGTAAACACCTTCAGAATTCTTTCACCTTTAATTGTCCTACACATTAGACAGGACCCACATCTAAAAAAACCTTTTGTATGTACACTAACTATTTGATTCTCCTCCATACTACTGCGTACAAAGGGGCTGATTCTGAGTTGGCTGCTAAAACTGTGCATGCACAGTGGCAGCATCACAGCTGCTCAGGCACACACATTGCAGTAGGCATCTCCTGACTGCCCTACCAGGGGTCAACCTTAGTTCTGATGTGTCCACAACCTAATTGAGGATGCATCGGGAGGTGGCCTCAAACATGCTGGGTGGTCCTTGACCTGTGCTGGGTAGCCCCAGCAAGTGAGGAGATGGATGCAGCATATGCAGCAATCTGCATCCATACCTGAAAAAGCTCCAAAGTAATTCTTGAGGATTGGTCTCATTCTATAAATAAATGATGGAACATTATGGAATTACAATATTTCCTTAAGAAACAATTAGGGCGGAATTCAAATTATATATTACGCCCAATCTCCTTTTTAAAATGATCCCTGTTATCACGCATATGGCGCCCATAGTAATCAGGTTTAGCTGTTTAAATGGTTAAGTGCCACGCTATGCCTGAGGGCAGAAACAGAACAGGTGTGGAAGGGGGTGAAAAGAATTGAATACCACCCTTAGACTTGCTACAGTTTCTTCTTCACAAGTTTACTCTTATGTATAATTTATTTTAACTCTGGTGAACCATATGCTTTAGCCATGGAAAAAAGACTTTGCCCTCCCGGCCGGTGCTCGTTTTCTCAACCTTATCTGGAGTCCGTGGGCAGATGAATGATCCAGCGTTCCCCTCCTGCAAGGGTGTGATACAGCCGACCAGCTGATATCTTTCCATCCGCTGTAGTCTGTGGTCTGTAACCGGAGGTACTGACAGACGCATTTCCCTGCCTACTCACAAACATTGGCGGCTTCCTCAGTGTCATAGGTGGTCCTATGACAAGAAATATGTGGAAGGGAATCCAGGACATTACTGACCGTAAGGCAAATAAAAGTTACTTAAAACAACCAGCAGATCCCACGTTTGGCGAAACGTTAATATTTTTTATTCACGTTTCGACAAGGATGCTGACCTCCCTCGCACATGTGTGGTTAATGAAGGTAACAGTGAGCCATTGGTGCTAGATGAGTTGTCTGTTAGGAAATGTTTTGCTGCTACTAATCCCAGTAAAGCCTCAGGCCCTGATGGAATTCCAGGGAGTGTTATCAAGAATTGTTCAGAACAATTAGCAGGTATTTTTACCATAATTTTTAATCTCTCCCTAGCACAGTGTATTGTTCCTAAAACTTTTAAATCAACAGTAATCACTCCCATCCCGAAAAACGGTAAAATTAATGCTAATGAGCCAAACGACTTCAGGCCAATTGCCCTTACATCATTAATAATGAAGTCATTCAAAAAACTGGTTATTAGACATTTAAAGGGTTTTATACCAGTTACCCTTGATCAGTTTCAATTTGCATATAGGGCAAATAAATCTACTGATGACGCAGCCCTTACCCTATTTCACCATGTACTTACTCATCTAGAAAATAGGGATTCTTCTGTAAGAATTTTATTTGTAGATTATAGCTCGGCTTTTAATACCGTTTTTCCTGCGCCTTTAATTACTAAATTGACTCATCTAGGTGTGGACAGTTTTGTCTGTAGATGGATCTTTGACTTTTTAACTAATAGGCCTCAGGCAGTCAGGGTCAATAACAAAATTACAAATGAGGTAATGATTAGCACAGGTGTGCCACAGGGATGTGTGCTGAGTCCATTTCTTTATTCCTTGTTTACCTACGACTGTGTCTCTATTTCTGACACGGTGCACATACTTAAATTTGCAGATGATATTGCTATAGTAGATCTCATTAGTGGAAACAACGACTATGAATTTATATCTGAAGTACGTAGGCTGGAGAAATGGAGTCAGGATAATCATCTGATTCTTAATGTTACAAAAACAAAAGAGATGATTTTAGATTTTAGGACAACAAATCAGTATACTTACAGTCCTTTGGTTTTGGACAACCAAGAGGTGGAGATAGTTACATCTTTTAAATTCTTGGGTATGATTATATCCAATGACTTGTCATGGTATTATCATATTGACAATGTCATAAAGAAAGTAGAGATGAGCGCCTGAAATTTTTCGGGTTTTGTGTTTTGGTTTTGTGTTCGGTTCCGCGGCCGTGTTTTGGGTTCGAACGCGTTTTGGCAAAACCTCACCGAATTTTTTTTGTCGGATTCGGGTGTGTTTTGGATTCGGGTGTTTTTTTCAAAAAACACTAAAAAACAGCTTAAATCATAGAATTTGGGGGTCATTTTGATCCCAAAGTATTATTAACCTCAAAAACCATAATTTACACTAATTTTCAGTCTATTCTGAATACCTCACACCTCACAATATTATTTTTAGTCCTAAAATTTGCACCGAGGTCGCTGTGTGAGTAAGATAAGCGACCCTAGTGGCCGACACAAACACCGGGCCCATCTAGGAGTGGCACTGCAGTGTCACGCAGGATGTCCCTTCCAAAAAACCCTCCCCAAACAGCACATGACGCAAAGAAAAAAAGAGGCGTAATGAGGTAGCTGTGTGAGTAAGATTAGCGACCCTAGTGGCCGACACAAACACCGGGCCCATCTAGGAGTGGCACTGCAGTGTCACGCAGGATGGCCCTTCCAAAAAACCCTCCCCAAACAGCACATGACGCAAAGAAAAAAAGAGGCGCAATGAGGTAGCTGTGTGAGTAAGATTAGCGACCCTAGTGGCCGACACAAACACCGGGCCCATCTAGGAGTGGCACTGCAGTGTCACGCAGGATGTCCCTTCCAAAAAACCCTCCCCAAACAGCACATGACGCAAAGAAAAAAAGAGGCGCAATGAGGTAGCTGTGTGAGTAAGATTAGCGACCCTAGTGGCCGACACAAACACCGGGCCCATCTAGGAGTGGCACTGCAGTGTCACGCAGGATGTCCCTTCCAAAAAACCCTCCCCAATCAGCACATGATGCAAAGAAAAAGAAAAGAAAAAAGAGGTGCAAGATGGAATTGTCCTTGGGCCCTCCCACCCACCCTTATGTTGTATAAACAAAACAGGACATGCACACTTTAACCAACCCATCATTTCAGTGACAGGGTCTGCCACACGACTGTGACTGATATGACGGGTTGGTTTGGACCCCCCCCAAAAAAGAAGCAATTAATCTCTCCTTGCACAAACTGGCTCTACAGAGGCAAGATGTCCACCTCATCTTCACCCTCCGATATATCACCGTGTACATCCCCCTCCTCACAGATTATCAATTCGTCCCCACTGGAATCCACCATCTCAGCTCCCTGTGTACTTTGTGGAGGCAATTGCTGCTGGTCAATGTCTCCGCGGAGGAATTGATTATAATTCATTTTAATGAACATCATCTTCTCAACATTTTATGGATGTAACCTCGTACGCCGATTGCTGACAAGGTGAGCGGCGGCACTAAACACTCTTTCGGAGTACACACTTGTGGGAGGGCAACTTAGGTAGAATAAAGCCAGTTTGTGCAAGGGCCTCCAAATTGCCTCTTTTTCCTGCCAGTATAAGTACGGACTGTGTGACGTGCCTACTTGGATGCGGTCACTCATATAATCCTCCACCATTCTATCAATGTTGAGAGAATCATATGCAGTGACAGTAGACGACATGTCCGTAATCGTTGTCAGGTCCTTCAGTCCGGACCAGATGTCAGCATCAGCAGTCGCTCCAGACTGCCCTGCATCACCGCCAGCGGGTGGGCTCGGAATTCTGAGCCTTTTCCTCGCACCCCCAGTTGCGGGAGAATGTGAAGGAGGAGATGTTGACAGGTCGCGTTCCGCTTGACTTGACAATTTTGTCACCAGCAGGTCTTTCAACCCCAGCAGACCTGTGTCTGCCGGAAAGAGAGATCCAAGGTAGGCTTTAAATCTAGGATCGAGCACGGTGGCCAAAATGTAGTGCTCTGATTTCAACAGATTGACCACCCGTGAATCCTTGTTAAGCGAATTAAGGGCTGCATCCACAAGTCCCACATGCCTAGCGGAATCGCTCCCTTTTAGCTCCTTCTTCAATGCCTCCAGCTTCTTCTGCAAAAGCCTGATGAGGGGAATGACCTGACTCAGGCTGGCAGTGTCTGAACTGACTTCACGTGTGGCAAGTTCAAAGGGCATCAGAACCTTGCACAACGTTGAAATCATTCTCCACTGCACTTGAGACAGGTGCATTCCACCTCCTATATCGTGCTCAATTGTATAGGCTTGAATGGCCTTTTGCTGCTCCTCCAACCTCTGAAGCATATAGAGGGTTGAATTCCACCTCGTTACCACTTCTTGCTTCAGATGATGGCAGGGCAGGTTCAGTAGTTTTTGGTGGTGCTCCAGTCTTCTGTACGTGGTGCCTGTACGCCGAAAGTGTCCCGCAATTTTTCTGGCCACCGACAGCATCTCTTGCACGCCCCTGTCATTTTTTAAAAAATTCTGCACCACCAAATTCAAGGTATGTGCAAAACATGGGACGTGCTGGAATTTGCCCATATTTAATGCACACACAATATTGCTGGCGTTGTCCGATGCCACAAATCCACAGGAGAGTCCAATTGGGGTAAGCCATTCCGCGATGATCTTCCTCAGTTGCCGTAAGAGGTTTTCAGCTGTGTGCGTATTCTGGAAAGCGGTGATACAAAGCGTAGCCTGCCTAGGAAAGAGTTGGCGTTTGCGAGATGCTGCTACTGGTGCCGCCGCTGCTGTTCTTGCGGCGGGAGTCCATACATCTACCCAGTGGGCTGTCACAGTCATATAGTCCTGACCCTGCCCTGCTCCACTTGTCCACATGTCCGTGGTTAAGTGGACATTGGGTACAACTGCATTTTTTAGGACACTGGTGAGTCTTTTTCTGACGTCCGTGTACATTCTCGGTATCGCCTGCCTAGAGAAGTGGAACCTAGATGGTATTTGGTAACGGGGGCACACTGCCTCAATAAATTGTCTAGTTCCCTGTGAACTAACGGCGGATACCGGACGCACGTCTAACACCAACATAGTTGTCAAGGACTCAGTTATCCGCTTTGCAGTAGGATGACTGCTGTGATATTTCATCTTCCTCGCAAAGGACTGTTGAACAGTCAATTGCTTACTGGAAGTAGTACAAGTGGGCTTACGACTTCCCCTCTGGGATGACCATCGACTCCCAGCGGCAACAACAGCAGCGCCAGCAGCAGTAGGCGTTACACGCAAGGATGCATCGGAGGAATCCCAGGCAGGAGAGGACTCGTCAGAATTGCCAGTGACATGGCCTGCAGGACTATTGGCATTCCTGGGGAAGGAGGAAATTGACACTGAGGGAGTTGGTGGGGTGGTTTGCGTGAGCTTGGTTACAAGAGGAAGGGATTTACTGGTCAGTGGACTGCTTCCGCTGTCACCCAAAGTTTTTGAACTTGTCACTGACTTATTATGAATGCGCTGCAGGTGACGTATAAGGGAGGATGTTCCGAGGTGGTTAACGTCCTTACCCCTACTTATTACAGCTTGACAAAGGGAACACACGGCTTGACACCTGTTGTCCGCATTTCTGGTGAAATACCTCCACACCGAAGAGCTGATTTTTTTGGTATTTTCACCTGGCATGTCAACGGCCATATTCCTCCCACGGACAACAGGTGTCTCCCCGGGTGCCTGACTTAAACAAACCACCTCACCATCAGAATCCTCCTGGTCAATTTCCTCCCCAGCGCCAGCAACACCCATATCCTCCTCATCCTGGTGTACTTCAACACTGACATCTTCAATCTGACTATCAGGAACTGGACTGCGGGTGCTCCTTCCAGCACTTGCAGGGGGCGTGCAAATGGTGGAAGGCGCATGCTCTTCACGTCCAGTGTTGGGAAGGTCAGGCATCGCAACCGACACAATTGGACTCTCCTTGTGGATTTGGGATTTCGAAGAATGCACAGTTCTTTGCTGTGCTGCTTTTGCCAGCTTGAGTCTTTTCATTTTTCTAGCGAGAGGCTGAGTGCTTCCATCCTCATGTGAAGCTGAACCACTAGCCATGAACATAGGCCAGGGCCTCAGCCGTTCCTTGCCACTCCGTGTGGTAAATGGCATATTGGCAAGTTTACGCTTCTCCTCCGACAATTTTATTTTAGGTTTTGGAGTCCTTTTTTTTCTGATATTTGGTGTTTTGGATTTGACATGCTCTGTACTATGACATTGGGCATCGGCCTTGGCAGACGACGTTGCTGGCATTTCATCGTCTCGGCCATGACTAGTGGCAGCAGCTTCAGCACGAGGTGGAAGTGGATCTTGATCTTTCCCTAATTTTGGAACCTCAACATTTTTGTTCTCCATATTTTAATAGGCACAACTAAAAGGCACCTCAGGTAAACAATGGAGATGGATGGATTGGATACTAGTATACAATTATGGACGGGCTGCCGAGTGCCAACACAGAGGTAGCCACAGCCGTGAACTACCGCACTGTACTGTGTCTGCTGCTAATATATAGACTGGTTGATAAAGAGATAGTATACTCGTAACTAGTATGTATGTATAAAGAAAGAAAAAAAAACCACGGTTAGGTGGTATATACAATTATGGACGGGCTGCCGAGTGCCGACACAGAGGTAGCCACAGCCGTGAACTACCGCACTGTACTGTGTCTGCTGCTAATATATAGACTGGTTGATAAAGAGATAGTATACTCGTAACTAGTATGTATGTATAAAGAAAGAAAAAAAAACCACGGTTAGGTGGTATATACAATTATGGACGGGCTGCCGAGTGCCGACACAGAGGTAGCCACAGCCGTGAACTACCGCACTGTACTGTGTCTGCTGCTAATATATAGACTGGTTGATAAAGAGATAGTATACTCGTAACTAGTATGTATGTATAAAGAAAGAAAAAAAAACCACGGTTAGGTGGTATATACAATTATGGACGGGCTGCCGAGTGCCGACACAGAGGTAGCCACAGCCGTGAACTACCGCACTGTACTGTGTCTGCTGCTAATATATAGACTGGTTGATAAAGAGATAGTATACTCGTAACTAGTATGTATGTATAAAGAAAGAAAAAAAATCCACGGTTAGGTGGTATATACAATTATGGACGGGCTGCCGAGTGCCGACACAGACGTAGCCACAGCCGTGAACTACCGCACTGTACTGTGTCTGCTGCTAATATATAGACTGGTTGATAAAGAGATAGTATACTCGTAACTAGTATGTATGTATAAAGAAAGAAAAAAAAACCACGGTTAGGTGGTATATACAATTATGGACGGGCTGCCGAGTGCCGACACAGAGGTAGCCACAGCCGTGAACTACCGCACTGTACTGTGTCTGCTGCTAATATATAGACTGGTTGATAAAGAGATAGTATACTCGTAACTAGTATGTATGTATAAAGAAAGAAAAAAAAACCACGGTTAGGTGGTATATACAATTATGGACGGGCTGCCGAGTGCCGACACAGAGGTAGCCACAGCCGTGAACTACCGCACTGTACTGTGTCTGCTGCTAATATATAGACTGGTTGATAAAGAGATAGTATACTCGTAACTAGTATGTATGTATAAAGAAAGAAAAAAAAACCACGGTTAGGTGGTATATACAATTATGGACGGGCTGCCGAGTGCCGACACAGAGGTAGCCACAGCCGTGAACTACCGCACTGTACTGTGTCTGCTGCTAATATAGACTGGTTGATAAAGAGATAGTATACTCGTAACTAGTATGTATGTATAAAGAAAGAAAAAAAAACCACGGTTAGGTGGTATATACAATTATGGACGGGCTGCCGAGTGCTGACACAGAGGTAGCCACAGCCGTGAACTACCGCACTGTACTGTGTCTGCTGCTAATATATAGACTGGTTGATAAAGAGATAGTATACTCGTAACTAGTATGTATGTATAAAGAAAGAAAAAAAAACCACGGTTAGGTGGTATATACAATTATGGACGGGCTGCCGAGTGCCGACACAGAGGTAGCCACAGCCGTGAACTACCGCACTGTACTGTGTCTGCTGCTAATATAGACTGGTTGATAAAGAGATAGTATACTCGTAACTAGTATGTATGTATAAAGAAAGAAAAAAAAAACACGGTTAGGTGGTATATACAATTATGGACGGGCTGCCGAGTGCCGACACAGAGGTAGCCACAGCCGTGAACTACCGCACTGTACTGTGTCTGCTGCTAATATATAGACTGGTTGATAAAGAGATAGTATACTCGTAACTAGTATGTATGTATAAAGAAAGAAAAAAAAACCACGGTTAGGTGGTATATACAATTATGGACGGGCTGCCGAGTGCCGACACAGAGGTAGCCACAGCCGTGAACTACCGCACTGTACTGTGTCTGCTGCTAATATATAGACTGGTTGATAAAGAGATAGTATACTCGTAACTAGTATGTATGTATAAAGAAAGAAAAAAAAACCACGGTTAGGTGGTATATACAATTATGGACGGGCTGCCGAGTGCCGACACAGAGGTAGCCACAGCCGTGAACTACCGCACTGTACTGTGTCTGCTGCTAATATATAGACTGGTTGATAAAGAGATAGTATACTCGTAACTAGTATGTATGTATAAAGAAAGAAAAAAAAAACCACGGTTAGGTGGTATATACAATTATGGACGGGCTGCCGAGTGCCGACACAGAGGTAGCCACAGCCGTGAACTACCGCACTGTACTGTGTCTGCTGCTAATATAGACTGGTTGATAAAGAGATAGTATACTCGTAACTAGTATGTATGTATAAAGAAAGAAAAAAAAAACACGGTTAGGTGGTATATACAATTATGGACGGGCTGCCGAGTGCCGACACAGAGGTAGCCACAGCCGTGAACTACCGCACTGTACTGTGTCTGCTGCTAATATATAGACTGGTTGATAAAGAGATAGTATACTCGTAACTAGTATGTATGTATAAAGAAAGAAAAAAAAACCACGGTTAGGTGGTATATACAATTATGGACGGGCTGCCGAGTGCCGACACAGAGGTAGCCACAGCCGTGAACTACCGCACTGTACTGTGTCTGCTGCTAATATAGACTGGTTGATAACGAGATAGTATACTCGTAACTAGTATGTATGTATAAAGAAAGAAAAAAAAACCACGGTTAGGTGGTATATACAATTATGGACGGGCTGCCGAGTGCCGACACAGAGGTAGCCACAGCCGTGAACTACCGCACTGTACTGTGTCTGCTGCTAATATAGACTGGTTGTTGATAAAGAGATAGTATACTACTAATATTATATATACTGGTGGTCAGGTCACTGGTCACTAGTCACACTGGCAGTGGCACTCCTGCAGCAAAAGTGTGCACTGTTTAATTTTAATATAATATTATGTACTCCTGGCTCCTGCTATAACCTATAACTGGCACTGCAGTAGTGCTCCCCAGTCTCCCCCACAATTATAAGCTGTGTGAGCTGAGCAGTCAGACAGATATATAATATATATAGATGATGCAGCACACTGGCCTGAGCCTGAGCAGTGCACACAGATATGGTATGTGACTGACTGAGTCACTGTGTGTATCGCTTTTTTCAGGCAGAGAACGGATATATTAAATAAACTGCACTGTGTGTCTGGTGGTCACTCACTATATAATATATCATGTACTCCTGGCTCCTGCTATAACCTATAACTGGCACTGCAGTAGTGCTCCCCAGTCTCCCCCACAATTATAAGCTGTGTGAGCTGAGCAGTCAGACAGATATATATAATATTATATATAGATAATAGATGATGCAGCACACTGGCCTGAGCCTGAGCAGTGCACACAGATATGGTATGTGACTGAGTCACTGTGTGCTGTGTATCGCTTTTTTCAGGCAGAGAACGGATTATAAAGTAAACTGCACTGTCCTCCTCACTAGTAAACTCTCTCCACTCAGTCTCTACACTTGAACACTTCTACAGTAACAGTACTCCTCCTAGTCAGCTCCAGTAAATCTCTCTCAGTCTCTTATAATCTAAATGGAGAGGACGCCAGCCACGTCCTCTCCCTATCAATCTCAATGCACGTGTGAAAATGGCGCCGACGCGCGGCTCCTTATATAGAATCCGAGTCTCGCGATAGAATCCGAGCCTCGCGAGAATCCGACAGCGTCATGATGACGTTCGGGCGCGCTCGGGTTAACCGAGCAAGGCGGGAAGATCCGAGTCGCTCGGACCCGTGAAAAAAAACATGAAGTTCTGGCGGGTTCGGATTCAGAGAAACCGAACCCGCTCATCTCTAAAAGAAAGCCCAACAACGGTTATATTTTCTTAGGAAAATGCGTCTAGCAGGAATATCTGAGCCAATTTTAGTTAATTTTTATTCTTGTACTATTGAAAGTGTGCTTACATATGGTATTTCCGTTTGGTATGGAAATTGTAAGGTAGCAGAGCGTGAATCGCTTGACAGAATTGTTAAAACTGCTGGAAGAATAGTTGGTTCAGTATTGCCAAACATTCAATCTATTTATGAAAAGAGGCTCCTTAAGAAGGCCAGGAGTATATTGAATGATGTAACTCACCCCAATTATGGGGTATTTACCCTGCTTCCTTCTAACTTACGTTATAGATCTTTATTGTGTAAGACTAGTCGGTTGAGGCATAGTTTTTTCCCTAGGGCAGTTAACATGCTTAATGGTTTAGGGGGAAGATAGGAGTGTAGTACCTGCTTATGTGTCTATTGTGTTCCTTCGGCTTTTATAAATATTTTA
The DNA here is from genome assembly GCF_028390025.1 of Pseudophryne corroboree. Lineage (NCBI taxonomy): Eukaryota > Metazoa > Chordata > Amphibia > Anura > Myobatrachidae > Pseudophryne > Pseudophryne corroboree. The sequence goes on from NC_086445.1 coordinate 842,618,920, forward strand.
AAAATATTTTATGGTGTTTTATCGGTGTTGTACTTATGATATCTGTTTCACTCACATGGAAATTTCATTGTCTGTTCATACATGAATATTTAATGATAACAATAAATTCAAATTCAAATTCAATAAGTTATATACATAGTATCCGGTTTACTGGAAATATATTTTAAGCCCTGGATACTTGAGGAATAAGGAAAACAATTTAAACAAAGTGGGGCAGTTATACCTACATGTGCACATGTATTGAATCATTTTGAGTATAATTAGTGATTCATTGGTTTTTAGGATTTTATGGTTATATGATTATTTTTAATATGTGTTTATGTACTGCCGGCTGGCAATAAGTTCAGAATTATTGGAATTGGAAAAATAAAATTCCACCTTACATGATAACAGCATATTAAAAAATATATCTAAATTGAGAGCCAGCTTAACCTGACAACTTTTGCGGTCTCCATTAAACTTCAGGGGTTTGGATATCTATAATTGAGACAAGATTCCTGCGGAGGAGGCGCAGGCTGAACCTGGAAAGGTTTCATAGTATAAACCCCCTGCACAAGGGATTTCAAGTACTGCATAATCTGGACTTGGTCATTCTCTTGCCTCTCCACTCTGTTCTAGGAGTTCCTTTGGAGAGGTATTACGAGCATCATCCATGTTTCTTGAGCCAGAGTATAATGTCACAATTATTGTAGGCATAGTATAGATTTTGACTGTACTATTAGGATTGGCATAGAACAAGAACAGAGGCATGGAGTCTAAGGTATTAGTAGTCTTCATGATGGACCCCCGCAGATGTGTTTGTGCTTCATGTACCAATATGCAGGTCATAGCTCACTGACTCAGTTCCTAGTATATAGGGCTTATGTATCCTGGAGGTATTAAAGCATACCTTGCAACTGTCCCAATTTTTTCGTAGGACAGACCTTTTTTTCACAGACTGTCTTACTGTCCCACCCGTGGGCCACAGTGTCCATTGGTGGTGGTGGGGAGAAGTTGCGAGACCCTCTTACAGGCTGCTCTGCTTAGCAGAGCAGCAGAGAATAGATGCTGTGAACGTGTGCACAGAGTTTATTCACTAGTAGAGAGGGACAAGGGGCATGACCAGCAGCACACAGACCGCTGTTCATGTCCTCTCAGTGATGGAAAATGGGGTGTGGCTCGCAATTGCGGCACTTTCCGTGAGGCCACACCCCCTAATTTTGGGCATGTCAATATGCCGCGTGCAAATGTCCCTCCCACAAAAGTCAAGAATTTGGGAGGTACTCTATGATTGAAGGTAGGAAGTATACTTGGTGCCGTGAGGTGTACTGAGGAGAAAAGAAGCACATAGTCTTCTATAGGCAACGCCATCTGGAGATTGCTTTGCCTACTGTTCAGAAGCTCTGCAAGTTGCACTTTCCATGGCTTACTACATATGGGCAATTTTACAGCCCCATAGAATTTAATGTGCCATGGGTCCACTAATATTTTTTAATATATTTGGTAAGGAAACTTAAGCAATGCTTTGTATGGATTCAGTATTATATACTGGCTGTCAGGCCAGGAGACTGCCACCAGGATCCCGATGGTTGAAATACTGGTGATGAGTGCAATGTGTCCCCTCGTGGGCTCACTGCACTTGCCACACTCTGGCTCGGTGGCATCCTTAGGTCCCCACAGGGTTATTTCCCCCCTTGGGTGGTGGCACGGATCACCACCCGAGTTGGGATTGCAGCCGGTGGTCGGGATTGCGACTGCCGGTATATCACCTGTTGTCAGGATTCTGTCATCAGTATACTGACAGCTGGGATCCCGACAGCTGGCATAATGAATACCTCCCCTTTGTACGACCGTGCCTGATTCAGGCCCTGTGTTAGTACTGTGTTTTTAACTGATTTACTGATTTACTGAGTTAACTGTGATCACATGATTTAGAGTAATTAGAGTAGACAGCTGGCATAATGAATACCTCCCCTTTGTACGACCGTGCCTGATTCAGACCCTGTGTTAGTACTGTGTTTTTAACTGATTTACTGATTTACTGAGTTAACTGTGATCACATGATTTAGAGTAATTTTCTTATTATTCCCTGCAGGGGTTAAAGTGTGTGTGTGTGTGTGTGTGTGTGTGTGTGTGTGTGTGTGTGGGGGGGGGGGGGAACAACGTGGAACTAGGTTCCACCCCTTGTAATGGTAGGGGGAACTATTTCCACCACCTCCTTTGCCCTGCACAGTAATTCCAATAAAAAATCCTGTCCCATCCCCTATGTCAATAGATGATACAGGCGGCGCTAGTGTTACTAATGAGCTGCAGCCACCTCCCCCTTCCTCAGGTCCTGGTGGCTCCATGGTCTTCCTCTATTTACAGCTTACCTCTCCTGGTACTCACACACGCTGTGTCTTTTGGACAGTATTTATCCCCACCTCAGGGCCCATGTGATGTCATGCTGTCACGGCTTCTGAAGTGGAGAAGAGCCATGAAGAGGATCAGACTCTGTGCATCTTGAAGACAAGATTTGAGGTGGCTGGAGGGACAAGAAAGGTGAGAAAGCTGCTGGAGTAATACAGGGCATGAGGCTGCTGGAAGGACACATGCTGTGAGATGCTGGTGCGACCGAGGCAGAGATGTGTATAAGGGGCACTACTGTGTGCATTATGTGTAGGGGCATTACAACTGTGGGCATTATGTGTAAGGAACACTACTATTGGGGGCATTATGTATAAAAGCGGTACTACTACTGTGGGCATTTGTGTATAAGTGGCACTTCTGTGGCCATTATGTGTATAAGTGGCACTGCTGTGGTCATTCTGTGTAAGGGGCACTACAACTGGGGGCATTATGTGTATTGGGTGCTACTACTGTGGGAATTGTGTGTAAGGGAAACTATTATGGGCATTGTAGATAATGGGCACTACTGTGTGGCATAACGTGTATAAAGGGAACCATTGTGTAGTGCAATGCGAATAAAGGGCACTACTGAGTGATATAACCTGAAGAAGGGGCATTACTATGTGGTGTAATATGAATAAGGGTCACTACATGCAGTGTAATATGAATAAGATTGTGATACTTTGTGGTATAATTTGATTTGGGGCACTATTGTCCCTTTATAAAAGTATGGGAAGAAGGGCACTAATTTATGGTTTGCAGGGGGAGTGTCGAAACACTTGTACTGGTCCTGGCTCCGCTAAATGTGAGTGAGGGGGTAAGGTGGTGGTGTAAATGAGTTCCACCACCTCTCCAGGACCACTTTAAGCCCTGATTCCTTGTTATCAGTGCTCAGAATGGTATACCGGCACTTCAAGCACCGCACTTTCTTTTTTTACAGCAGTTGCTTCCCAATTGCTGTGGCCAGCATTGATTGGGCAGCCTGTGGTGCCCCCCTCCCCACCCGGCAGCTGCAGAGTAGGTGGCCCATGGCACCCACCTCCCCACCTGACGTATGCAGAGCAGTTTCCCTGTGACACCACCTATGCCACCCGGTGGCTGCAGAGCAGACAGCCAGCTTCACGCCCCTCCTTCCCCGATGGCCTTCCTGCTCACCATACAGTGCTTACATGTAACAGGGAGAGTCCAGAGCCATAGTGGACCATGGCAGTGAGACAGTGGTCTGATGACTCAAAAAATACATACCAGGCTTAGCAGGTCCCTGCATCCATCCTCTGTGATCCCCACCCATGCTCCCTTACTGCACTTAATTCTGATCATCCCTTACTGTCAAAACCTACCATACTGCTTACTGCTCCGATGTTCCCTTACTGCTCTCTACAACAAACCTTACTCACTGCTCCCTACCCTTTCGCTCACTGCTCCCTACACTCACCCCACTCAATGCTCCCTACACTCACACTCACTCAATGCTCTCTACATTCACCCTCACCACCCGAGGCGTACCTAGGATCTTCGATGCCCAGGACAAGATGAAGAACGCCACCCCTCCCTTTCCTCAAAACTATGTGTGCACATCAAAGGCACGCTGAAAAAATGGGCGTGGGCACATGTTGGAAGGGGCGTGGTCACTGAAAATGGGACATGTCAACATGACATGTCACTTGTTTCTCATCATTCTGAGAGCATTCCTTTACATTTCATATACATATATGATGGTTTCTCACAATGTGTAAACTCGGAAGAAATTCATCCTTCCTGGGAAGATGTTTTTCTTCAGTCTGGATTTACTATTCATGTAGAATATCACTTGTCCGGAAGATGCCTGTTTGTTTAGGAATAATGACAAGGTCATCCTCATACAATAGAGATTCAATGAGACTTGTACCCCTTGTGTACCTTCCTGTCCCTTCCTGACCCATGCATCTCTCAGTCACATCATCATCTCTCCCCTGCATCTCTCAGTCACACTATCATCTCCCCCAGCATTTCTCAGTCACACCATCATCTCCCCCTGCATCTCTCAGTCACACCATCATCTCCCCCCTGCATCTCTCAGTCACACCATCATCTCCCCCTGCATCTCTCAGTCACACAATTTCCCCCTTGCATACCTCAGCCACACCATCTTTCCCGTGCATCTTTCATCCATACCATCTCCCCCTTGCATTTCTCAGACAAACCATAATCTCCTCCCTGCATTGCCTCTCAGCCAGCCATACCATGTGCCCCCTGCATCTCTCAGCCACACCATCATCTCCTCCCTGTATCTTTCAGCTACACCATCTCCCCCTACATCTTTCAGCCATACCATCATCTCCCCCTGCATTTCTCAGCCACACCATTATCTCCTCCCTGCATTGCCTCTCAGCCACACCATCATGTCTTCGCTGCATCTCTAAACCACACCATTATCTCTCCCTGCATCTCTCAGCTATGTATCTCAATTCAAATTGTTAGAACTCTGCTGTTATTGTTTAGTAAATTACCTTTTGTATGAAATGGCAAACTCGATTGAAATCAGAAGCTTAGTGAATTTCCCTTTCTCTCTCTATGACCATCCAGCCACTCTCCTTCTGGAGTTGGGGGCCCCTTAAAATTTTTGCTATGGGGCCTACAAAGTTCTAGTTATGCTGAGGCTGAAGACAGTGATGAGATGCAAAGGAATGTGCTATGGGGCTGTGGAAGGTAATGAGGGGGCTGAGGAAGTTAATGTGGACTGAGGATGGTGAAAAGGGGAAGAGGATGTGCTGATGAGCTGTGGAAGGTAATGAGGGGGCTGAAGCAGGTAATGGGGGGTGAATATGGTGCAGAGGGGCTATGGAAGGTTTGAGGGGGCTAAGGAAGGTAAAGAGGGGTGAGGTTGTGATGAGGGGCAGAGGAAGGTGACGAGGGGCAGAGGAAACTGATGAGGGCTGAAGAATGTAATGAGAGCTGAGGAAGGTAATGAGGGCTCAGTACGTTGTTGAGGGTCAGAGAAAGGGACTGAGGAAGGTGAAGGGCTAACCACCCCAGTCTGCATCACTGCCCCTGTCGTCTTAAGGATACACCCCCTTTGACTGGCCACGCCCTCTATTCCGGTGCACATGCACATTCAGCATATGGGGCAGTATACCCTAGAGTGAACATTAAATCCCCTTCAATTTTCCATACCCCCAATTCAAAATTCCTACTCGACCACTGCTTTTTATTGTAGTGATAGGGCAATTTCACAAAAAGAGGGCAAATTTGGTAAAAAAATGAATTTCTTCAATATTAATTTTCTGTGTCCCACAAATTAGGTCATAGATGGAGCAACATTAATCATAAATATAATGCTGGTATCTACATTGTTAAGTAGAGAGAACATTATGTAAAGTTAACATAATACTAAAGAAGAAATGTTGATAAGGGATGCGATTTGATGTTTGCTTTTCCAACATTGCAAATGGGAGCACCACAATTTATCACAAGGTGCTGTTACTATTAGTATATGGTGGTTGATCACATGTGTTCACATGCAATAGCAATCAGTGTCTGAAGCTGAATATTAAAGGTGAAGATCACTATAACTAACTTGTAACGTTAGTTACGAAACATGGATACATTTCCTTCAGCTTTGTAAGATAAGTAAATTTTAGATACTATAAGGTTTATGAGGATTCTGGACATCTATCCAATACTTCAATGTCCACTGATGGGCAATAAATAAAATGGCTTATCTTATAAATGTTAAGTAATAATACATATTTTTTTACGTCAATTTCATTCGCTACATAAATGTTATTATCTAATACTTTGCCCTCTTTTAGAAACCTACTAGGGGTAAAGTAAATCAAATGTGAAAATAACACGGGTTCTAAAAAATTGTACTTAATTTTTTTTTAACCAAATTCTGAAATGTTAAAATACACAAAAGGTGGAAGCATTGGTAGGATAATGATCTTCAGGGACGGGACTCCTTTGGACATTTTTTGTGCTTTCATTTTTATAGTGTTTGCAAAGACAGAGCAAGAAATAAATGAAGGACCTCATACATGGAGCATAATTTGTTTTGCATTTAACATATATACTACATACAGTATGTATAAGATATTGGCGCTGTGGTGTGAGCTGCCTATATTTTCCACTAATTGGCTCTCATGATGACACTGCTCTGTGGAAGACTGTGTGCTGTGGTCCATGTTGCAGCATCAGTGACCATTAGTGGAGGGTAGAGGGGCTTATAAGGAGTGAGTCATTAACCAGTACGTCTTGACAATTATATAGTAGGATAATATTTAAGGTTCAATTTCAGAAAATGGGAGCCCCTGGATTAAAGTAACTAAACTGCTTCAGATCATTTGTTCAGAACATTAAAAGTTGACGGGGAAACGGTGATAGGACAATGGTTGACACAAAAATGGTTGACAGAAAATGTGTTCACAATTTTTAAAGTTTATTTTTGGGCCAATTATTGTATAATGCATGGTATGTGATGTACAATTGTACAAATGCGCCCTATACGCAAGAAGTTGAATCTAAAGTCAAAGATCCACCTGTGAACTCTTTTGTAGTAGTGACATACCCCACAGTTAGAGGGGATCACAAATACTACAATGGAAACATAAGTATCAGTAAAAACAACTTTCTTACTGTAAAATACTGGAACACAAAAGATGGTCTGGTTTTACAGGATTATTATGTTTTTTTTTCCTGAGAAAGATGACTGTATACTGTTGCAGAGCCACATAAATTGAGTGGCCAAAATAATTTCTCTGATTTGCCATGTAATACTGTGTTTTGTTAATGGCTTATTGTTATACTGCATAGAGTATAATGTACAACAGTACTGGACAAAATTATGGAAACCTTTTGTAAAATGTGTGTTTTTAGGGTTTAAATGCGTATAACTGCATTATATTTAAAGAAAATGAAGGTATGTATCACTGGAAAGATAATTTTATACACAATATAATGCAGCTCACCATGATTAATTATCTTTATTACATACAAAGTTATAACTAAAAAGAGATAGGTAGACTTTATCTGTAAAAAAGGGGATTTATTCAACCCAAAACTGAACCAATAGGAGTGATTGTTCGGAGAGCCAATCAGGTGTTGCGATGCCAAAAAAAATGGATCCAGTAAGATGTTATCATGAGTAATCTCACATTTGTTGCTACCAGAATTGATAGTAAAACATCTTATTCAGTTGTTTGATTATCACTAAGTTGGTCGCTATGTTTTATGTGTTTATTTTACTTTAATTTCCTGCAGTAAGCTGTGTAACTTGTTTAGTATGACAAGCAAAGTAAAAAGAGTTCCTTTTTACTTTGCCTGGTTTACTTTTTACCAGTTGCTGGTCACCTAGAAAGAGATTCAAAATAATTACTTGACATGAAGAAGGTACCACTTACAACAAAATTATAAAAAAAGTAGGTGGCAACATAACTTAAGGAGGAACTTCGAAATTGTGGAATAAGTATCAACAAATTCTGTCCATTCAAAATCAAACTGGTAAAGGTAGAAAAAGATCCATAACACCATGCTGTGATGGAAAAATGAAAAAACTGTGCTTAAGAGACACAAATAAAATCGTCTGAGGCAATTCAAAATGATTTACATGAATGTGGTGTAAACATCAGTTCCAGGACTGTTTGACGCAGACTTTCAAGTAAAAAATCACTTTTATCTCTCAAAGATAGAAAAGATTAGAATGGGCTAAAAAGCATAATAATTGGCCAGAACAACAATGGAACAGTGGCATCTGGAAAAACAAAACCAGAATATCCATATTTGGTAGTGATGGCATGAAATACGTCCGAAGAAGAATTGGAGAAAATTTGCAACCTGAGTGCACAACACCTACTGTGAAGCACCCAGTTACATAGAAACATAGAAACATAGAATTTGACGGCAGATAAGAATCACTTGGCCCATCTAGTCTGCTCTTTTTTTATCCTTTAGGCAATCTTAACCCTTTTTGAACATTAATTCTTTGTAAGGATATTCATATGCCTATCCCAAGCATGTTTAAATTGCTCTACAGTCTTAGCCTCTACTACCTCTAATGGGAGGCTATTCCACTTATCTACTACCCTTTCTGTGAAGTAATTTTTCCGTAAATTTCCCCTGAACCTCCCCCCCTTCAGTCTCAGTGTATGTACTCGAGTTCTAATATTTCTCTTCCTTTGAAGAATGTTTCCCTCCTGAACTTTGTTAAGACTCTTGATATATTTAAAAGTTTCTGTTATGTCCCTCCTTTCCCATCTCTCCCCCAAACTATACATGTTAAGATCTTTTAGCCTTTCTGGGTAAGTTATGTGAGGTAGGCAATGCTCCATTTTAGTTGCCCTTCTTTGTACACTCTTTATTGTATTTATATCCTTCTGGAGATATGGTCTCCAGAACTGGACACAGTATTCCAGATGGGGCCGTACTAATGACCTATAGAGTGGCATTATCACCTCTTTTTTCCTGCCAGTGATTCCTCTCCCTATGCAACCAAGCATCTGACTTGCTTTTCTCATTGCTTTGTTGCATTGCTTTCCTGCCTTCAAGTCACTTGAAATATTGACTCCTAAATCTCTTTCCTCCTCAGTAATTTCCATTATAGTACCCTTGATACTATATTTTGCCTTTGGGTTTTTGAGACCCAAGTGCATGATTTTGCATTTTTTTGCATTAGTCTGTAGTTTCCATGTTCTTGACCATTTCTCAAGCCTACCTAGGGCATCAATCATTTGTTTTACCCCTCCCAGTGTGTCTACCCTGTTGAATACCTTTCTATCATCTGCAAAAAGGCATACTTTCCCTTCAATACCATTTGCAATGTCACCATCAAAGATATTAAAGAGAACTGGAACAAGTACAGATCCCTGGGGTACTCCACTGGTAACATTTCCCTCCATAGATTGCACTCCATTTACAATTGTCTGTTTCCTATCGTGCAAACAGGTTCTTATCCATTTAACTGTTTTATAATCCACCCCCATGCTTTCAAGTTTATTTAGCAGTCTGCGATGTGGGACAGTGTCAAATGCCTTACTAAAGTCTAGATATGCTACATCTACAGCTCCCCCTTGATCTATTATTTTCATCACAGAGTCAAAAAAAGTCAATAAGATTAGTTTGGCATGATCTCCCACCAGTAAATCCATGCTGTTTTGGATCCTGTAAATTGTTTGATTTAATATATTCCACAACTCTTTATTTTAATAGTTTTTCCATTACTTTCCCTGCTACTGATGTAAGGCTTACTGGTCTGTAGTTACTTGCTTCTTCCTTGCTTCCACTTTTGTGCAGTGGACCTACATTTGCTCTTTTCCAGTCCTCTGGAATGACACCTGTATTTAGTGACTGGTTAAATAATTCTGTTAAAGGTGTAACCAGCACATCTTTTAGCTCTTTGAGTATCCTTGGGTGTATCTCATCTGGCCCCATTGATTTATCCATATTTAGTTTTGAAAGTTCTGTTAGGACCTTCTCCTCTGCAAATGTACTTTCATCTACCTTATTGTTATTAATGTCCTTGCAACTTAACTGTGGCCCCATCCCTTCTCCTTCTGTAGTAAATACTGAGCAAAATAATTATTTAGGTGATCTGCTATTGGCTTGTCTCCCTCCACCAAATGCTCACACTCAGTTACTGTTATACTTTGGGGATGTATGACCGCAAAAGGTTTGGGACAAATGTATGTGATCAATGGCACTTTAAATAGCAGCAAATATATCAGTGCCCCACAGTGGGGAGGTGGGAGCAGTTGGAGGGAGCACAAACTTTGCAGACCAGTGGGTATGCAGCGGGTAAATAGACACTGTGCACATGCACACAGCATCTATACTCAGTGCAAAGAGAGCCTGGGGGCTGCTCAGCATAACTAAGCATGCTGAGCACACCCCAACAGTGACAGAAATGGGAGTGACACAAGGATCCACCCCTTTCCATAGGCCCCACCCATTTTCTGTTGCAGGTGCGCTTTCGGAACGCCAAAGGTCCCGTCCCACTGGCCAGCCATGTTTGGAGGTATGTATCTACAGAAAAAGGATAACACAGTTTTTATTTTTGACAAACAGAACAAATAACTTCAATCCAATGGTAGGATAAAAATTGACACACAGGTGACAAGGAAAATCCCAGAAAAAAGAGGTAATGTAATTATCATATGGTAAGAGAACCTGAACAAGTTCTCAAACTCGCATAGAAGTTACAGCAATCTCAGGCAGCCACCCGGGTTTACAGCTCCCTGGAACCGGTAGTCACTTTCGCCCACAATCGTCATATCCCCCCACAGCCATCCTCTGGTGTAGTTCATCCACATAAAGGCAGCGGGCTGACACTTCCGCCCTTACTTGGTTGTGGTGAATATGTCATATCCGCCCACAGTCATCCCCTAGTTACATGGTGGCGGCGGGTTAGTACTTCCGCCCTCATTGAATCCCAATGAAAGTGTCATATCCGCCCCAACTTGATTGCTGGAACTTCCTGGTTTCTTAGCAGGCTTTATCGTGGCAGCATCCATGACTATTTAGGTAGTCCTTTATATACAGCATAGTGTCTCCCACAGCATCTCGTAAAATTCATCAAAAATCCCCATTCTGATGTTGGGATTCCTCATTCCTTGATGGTTAATGTGACTAAAAATTAGAAATAAAATCCCTTAAATATAATACATAAAAATTTCACAAGGCCACACTATAATAGGGATCATAACACAAAAACAACCACAAAACCCCAAATCACATATAGTAAAAAATAAATAATTTAAAATAGTGTAAAAAAGTTTAAAAAGAAATCAACATAAAAAGAAAATACATAGGTGAACCTAAAATCTGTGGGATAGTGCAAAAACCTCTTCAGAAACCACTTCAACTCGAAGTCCGAGTTCAGTCCATGGGGTATAAGTATGTTATATTTATAAATTAATTCCATCTCAGTTTTAGCCAGACACCTAGAGAGATCTTTGTGTCGATGGCCACTCTCTACCCTCTTAATACCCACAAATCTAATGATTTGTTTAGGGTCACAGTTATGACACTTTTTAAAGTGGCTAGACAATGCATGAGTGTCCAGCCCTCTTCTGATATTTCTAAGATGCTCTCCTACCCATATCTTAACCTGTCTCGAGGTTCTTCCAATATAAAATAGATGGAATGAACACTCAATGGCATAAACACTCAATGGTAATAGGTGGATAGAGAAGGTTACCTGGGTTACAAGAATAAACCTCATGGAAGCTGCCATTTTTATCAACAGGTGTTACCTTTTAGAAATTTGTATGTTGTTTTTTGATTGGGGGATGTTCATATAAAAGGCAGGTTACTTGATGCTGACACACTTACCTTGAAAAAGGGTCTGGAATAGACCTTAAACGTGTCAGTGTTGTGCGAGGGATTACCCAGACGATTGTGGGCGAAAGTGACTACCGGTTCCAGGGAGCTGTAAACCCGGGTGGCTGCCTGAGATTGCTGTAACTTCTATGCGAGTTTGAGAACTTGTTCAGGTTCTCTTACCATCCGGTAATTACATTACCTCTTTTTTCTGGGATTTTCCTTGTCACCTGTGTGTCAATTTTTTATCCTACCATTGGATTGAAGTTATTTGTTCTGTTTGTTAAAAATAAAAACGGTGTTATATTGTTGTCTGCCCATTCCCTCTGTTTTATGGGTATTCGGAGAGGAAATGGAACAAAAGGAGGAACACTGTGTGGAATACGGGGAGACTGATCTATTACATGCTGATGATGCAAGCTGCCCACAGGAATGTATACTGCTGATTTATTCTCTTATATTTTTTGAGATTCTATTTACTTGTATATGGATTTAGAAGGGCGCCATTGTCCGACTCACTTACTTTTTGCTTTGAGACATTTCTTTGGGGGTGAAGGGAACACCCCTATTGTGTTTTGGATATAGGCTGCTCCTTGTTTTTTGCGCACTTACCTGGCAGTCAGGCTTTTTGCTTAGTATCTACAGCAAAAGGCTTCCCAACAAAGTACTAATGAATATTGTAAAAACGAATAAATGTACTTTACCACAGTTCAGTACGTTTAACTGTTTTCAAAATGTAAAATGTTGTTATAAAGTCAATTGTATTATGTTGCATTATGTTCTAAATTAAATTGCTGTGGTAATGATGTATGCTTTTTGGTATAATACTAAAATATATTAGTGATATTAGCGGTAAACTTCAAAAATGCACATTTTACCCACTACTGTATATTCTGTGTGTAACAGTTATGTGATATTAGTTATAAAAACACATGCCTATTTTGATAAATATTAAGCATAAACATAATTGGAAATGTATGGTACATAATTTAACTATTTATACAAATGTAGGCTCTCATTCAGTAAGGGTCACAAACCTCTGAAAATCGCGAACAGTCGATTTTCAGAGATCTGAGCATGCACTGCAACTATTCGCATTGTGTTCGCAATATGATTGACAGCATCGGGGGCGGCATTGCAGGGACATGGGGGGGTAATTCACAGTTGATCGCAGCAGCAATTTGTTTGCAGTTGGGCAAACCATACACACTGCAGGGGGGGGAGGCAGATATAACATGTGTAGAGAGAGTTAGATTTCGGTGGGGTGTGTTCCAACTGAAATCTAAATTGCAGTGTAAAAATAAAGCAGCCAGTATTTACCCTGCACAGAAACAAAATAACCCACCCAAATCTAACTCTCTCTGCAAAAGTTATATCTGCCCCACCTGCAGTGCCAATGGTTTTGCCCAACTGCTAACAAATTTTCTGCTGTGATCAACTCTGAATTACCCTTATAGTCCGGACAATGGAGGCGTGTCTGGACCACTTTCAGGGCAGCCGTGTGATGTCACACATGGCAGCTGCGACTTGAAAAATGGTGGCAATGCAGGGGCAGGGGGAGTCATTCCTAATTTCCCGTTCTGTGATGCAATCGCAGTTCCATTGTGATTGCATTGCTGGCCAGGAATTTGCATGCAAGACGGCCCCCAGCATGCAATCTTTAGCAGTAGCAGATTCTGCTTTTTAGCAGAATCTGCTACTGAAACTGAATAGGGTTCATGATCTTATGTAGGACTATTGTTATTGTACTATTGGATGCAGTTTACTAGACTTGGAAGAGTGTAATCATTTATGTTTTTGGTATCTAATAATTAAAAATGTGGTATTTAACATATTTGTGCATTTGTAAATACAGATTCCTTGTGACGTAAACAATACATACAATAATGTTATATACTGTATGTTTGCAATGACGTAAACACATACAGTATACAATAATGAGAAAGGAAACCATCACACGTAACATATATTTTTTTACATGCTTTCACTGTGACTCCACTGCATTCTTCATGCAATTAGCGTTATAAGAAACTATTCCACTGAGGCGTTTGTTGAGTGAATGTTGCTGTTAAAATATGTTCTTGACTCAGTGTGTAGATGAAAAATTCTTGAGCTAGTTATATTCTAGAATTGTGCCTGAATTATTCACACTATGGTACTGTAGTTTCAAACAGTTATAAATATGCAAATTACTGCACTGACGACTGTTTTGTAGTTTCAAATAACCTTATATAATGGAATATGCTTGTAAAAATTTTATTCCATATATTACACAATATACAGCATATTTTCAATAAAATATCTTGCCTATTACACGTGCTATGCATTAAGTAGAAGGTACAGTATCCTTAATAATCAGTTTATTCCCTAAGTGGTAGAGTATAATTGTCAAATGCTAAGCTTTAACTGTAGAGTATTATTAAAAAAGTAAAATCAAATGAGTTAGTTAGGAAATGATCTGTAATGTGAAAACAAGCCATTCAACATGCATATGCGAATCACGAGAACTAACAATAGTCCATAACATTTCTTTCCTGCAAGGTGTCATTGCCGTTCTAGTATACAGGGGTATCATGAAATCCCTGTAGTTTTACCTACAAAATCATTTTAACACAACAAACCCACAATGTACACGAGTGGTTGGTGTAATGGTTAAAATGATTGCCTTGCAGCACTGAGGTATGATTCACACCGCGGGGGGAATTCAATTGCTGGCGAATTCCTTTGCACAGCCAAATTAGCCAACAAAAGCCACACCGTATCACAGTCTGATTTTGCACAATAGTGTTCCATAGGGTAGTAAACACTTTTCTGCAAATCTTCATGTGGCCGGCTGAGCGAAGGGTGCAAGATGGGGTGCCATTGCCGCATTTAAACATGCAGCAAAGGCAATTTAACCCCACCACAGGCTCCAACTGTGCAGAGTTTGTATGTTCTCCGTGTGTGTGTGTGTGTGTGTGTGTGTGTGTGTGTGTGTGTGTGTGTGTGTGTGTGTGTGTACATATGGGGAATATAGTTTATAAGCTCCACTGGAGCAGGGACTGATATGAATGGCCAAACATTCACTGTAATAGTTCTGTGGACTATGTGTGTATTATATACAGTAAATAACTGGTAATACACAAATTCTTAATATGAGAGCTGTGGGTATAAGGGAAACAACTAGGCAGGGAATCTTGTAGGTGCTTTTGCGTCTGCTAACAGGGATTCCCAAGTGGCATAATGTACTGTAGGGACCATTTAACAAATAATGTGGTTTGGCACCACAAAGTATGATTTCTGATCAGTACATATTACAGCAATAAGAAATTATCCATTTCTATATAAAAATACATTTCTGTCAGGACTGTGGCTACAATAATTAATTCGGTGAAGAATCTTTAGTAAAAAAAAATAGCTTTTACTATTGCTGTACATCCTGATTTTTTTGCCATGTATGATTTTAAAACTATGTATTGAAACACATGAGGGCTTTCAGATGGCACGGTCATGGCACGGTTGATGTGTTACAGCCAGAAATATCCACTGACAAGGATGGTTGCCGTGCGGTTTTTATCCATCTGGTCAAAACCGGCAAGTGTGAAATAGCCCTCATACCAACACCCAGAAAAAAACATGTTTTTAGCTATAGATAAAATTGTTTCTTGTTAATAATAGACAAATAACAATGTTTACTAAACAGCAATGAAAAATATGTTTATATGGAATTGTTCACAAATGTTTACAAGAAAACAGAACATCTAAGGTAGGTCTTCCTAACCACTGTCCCACCCTTTACAGGAGTGTGAGCTTATGACAGTAGACCTTTAGTGCAATGTCTTGTAGCACCTTCCTCCTGTGCACTTCATCCTAATCAGGACTTCATCAGGGGCAAATCGAAAAGTGTAAGACAACTCTCATGAGATTCTATGTAATGGGTATCTGATGATAAACTCTTGTCACTTTAAATAGAAATATCACAACACCGCAGATGTAAATCACACGGAAAATGGCCACTGTGGCAATTTTCCGGCGATTTGCGCATGCAAACTAGAAATGTCCCCAGGATCCCCAGGATCAAGGAGCATGTGCAGTAGACTCTGGTATTATGCCAGAGTCTACTTGCTGCCAGAGAGGAAGGGGCCTGCAAGGGAGGCTGCACCCAGGACCTTTCCTTTCTTAAAATGTCCCTGGTATCAGATGATCAATTCTTGTCTCTTTAAATAGAAATATCACAACCCTGCAACCAGGGGCTAATGATGATACTAACTGTAGCATTCAACAAATGTAAAAGCTGCTGCTGGTTAGTACTGATGACAATCCAGAGAAGCTACTGTGAAACTATATGTGTATATATATATATATATATATATATATATATATATATAAATAAATGTAAGAGATGGGAACTGGCGGCAGAGACTAAGGGGCCCTCAGCTGCCCATACAAACAATGATTTTTATCTCATGCTCTGCCACTCAAAAACATTATTTGGGTGTCATGCATCTGTTGTGCAGTCCCCAGCTCTTATTTACTACTTCTCTTCCAGTCTGTGCGAGGCAGTAGCTGCCAGGCATTCCTCACTGAGGCTGTCTGACATCAGGTGGATAAGTACCTGAAGGTTACACAGGCACTGGTGGTGTGACAGTCAGGGACTGAAACATTGCAACATCACTATGTCATAACTACTCATCCCTGGCTGCATAGAAGCAAAAAGAGCCCTAGCCAGCCTGAGCCCAACCCCAGCAGTCCATAAAGAACACTGGAGAAAAAGTGGAGGAGCAGGTAAGTAATAAAGGGATGAAGGTGCAGAAAATGTAAAAATGCAGATAAGTGAAGGAGTGTGTCGAACAAAATCATTAGATTTATGTAAGTGAAAGGGTGGGTTACAAAAGCCATTAAATACTATATATTTATATAGGAGAATGAAAGAGAGGTTGTAAGAAAAAAATGTTTATTACACAACAGAGTGGCATATATATATATATATATATATATATATATATGGGATGTAGTCATGCTGATCACTATACCGCCACTTACATCACGCCGCCAAAAAATCCTGACAGTCAGCATGCCGACTACCAGACTCTATTTCCGCTCATGGGTGTACACGCAGCGTGGTGAGCGCAGTGACCCCTCAAGGGGCTTTGCTGCGCTCGTCCCCCTACCCACTGGCATTCTATTGCCCGTGATTCCAGCATCAGTATGGTAACTGGTGGGATCCCAAGTGCTGGTCACCCATACCCGACCCCCTCCTCTTACATACAGGTGCAGGCTGCACTCCACAGACTTGTGTGAACTTGTATTAGTGCAAATGCAACATCATATCTTCCCACATTTCAACACCACGCAGGATGTTCTTTTCAAGAAACAAAGCAGTTAAAACAAGAATGTAAACCATGCTTACCCTTAAATAGTGATACAGCATTCGTGTGCAGTCCATGTCCAGGATGCATAGGGTGGGAGATCTGGACGGCCCAAGCATCTGCTGACATCAGTCTGTAACCAGGCAACCACGGATGCTCACCAGCACCAGCATACCTGCATGGAACGCATAATGAATACAGTGACAAATACTGTGACAAATATCACAAGAAATCTTAAGAATGTAATATAATGTATAATGTAGCAATAGTGTATCATAAGTGTAAATGAGCAATTTAATGCTTGTGCAATTTCTGTGCTAAAAGATAAAGAAAAAACACAAAAATACTAAAGACTGATAATGTTAATAAGAATCAAAGAAAATATTGATGTGAGTACTAATGATATAATAACATATGATATCATATAATATCACAGCATGTCCAGCTATATTGAAAAGATTGCGTTTATCTATATGTAAGAGGAGGTGCAGAGGCGGAACTACCGGCAGTGCAAGCAGTGCGTTGCACTGGGGCCCGCCTCTGTTCAGGGGCCCAAGCATGTAATGAGTCAAACTGCAACCGCTGCCCGCAGCGCACAGCCGCCCGGACAGAGAGGAGAGGAGCGGCGCGCACTGCAGCGGTACGGTGTAAGGTGGAGGACGGAGGTGAAGGAGGGAGCCGCAGCAGCGCTTTGTTACTGGTGGAGGCGCTGCTGCTGCTCCTCTGCTTCACTATAGGCTGTCTCTGAGAACAGCCTATAGTGAAGCAGAGGGGCAGCAGCAGCAGCGCCTCCACCAATAACACAGCGCTGCTGCGGCTCCCTCCTCCACCTCCCTCCTCCTTCTTCTCTACTGCCCGGGAAGCTGCACAAGGAGCCTGAGCCAACAGAGAGGGTAAGTATAATTTTTCTTTCTTTCTTTCTTTCTTTCTTTCTTTCTTTCTTTCTTTCTTTCTTTCTTTCTTTCTTTCTTTCTCTTTCTTTTTTTATTTGTTGGGACTGCCTGCCGCAATGTGTAAAAAGGGGGAATCAGCCTGCCGCAATGTGTAAAAAGGGGGGACTGCCTGCCGCTATGTATAAAAATGGGGAATCTGCCTGCCGCTATGTATAAAAATGGGGAATCTGCCTGCCGCAATGTGTAAAAAGGGGGAATCTGCCTGCCGCAATGTAAAAATGGGGAATCTGCCTGCCGCAATGTGTAAAAAGGGCGAATCAGCCTGCCGCAATGTGTAAAAATGGGGAATCTGCCTGCCGCTATGTATAAAAATGGGGATTCTGCCTGCCGCTAAGTGTAAAAAGGTAGAATCTGCCTGCCGTAATGTGTAAAAAGGGCACGCTGTCTGCCGTTATGTGTAAAAAGTGTATGCTGTCTGCCGTAATGTGTAAAATGGGGATGCTGTCTGCCATAATGTGTAAAATGGGGACGCTGTCTGCCGTAATGTGTAAAAAGTGCACGCTGTCTGCCGCTATGTGTAACGAGGGCACGCTGTCTGCCGCTATGTGTAACGAGGGCACGCTGTCTGCCATTATGTGTAAAAGGTGTATGCTGTCTGCCGTAATGTGTAAAAAGGGGATGCTGTCTGCCGCTATGTGTAACGAGGGCACGCTGTCTGCCATTATGTGTAAAAAGTGTATGCTGTCTGCCATAATGTGTAAAATGGGGACGCTGTCTGCCGTAATGTGTAAAAAGTGCACGCTGTCTGCCGCTATGTGTAACGAGGGCACGCTGTCTGCCGTTATGTGTAAAAAGTGCACGCTGTCTGCCGTTATGTGTAAAAAGGGGAATCTGTTCGCTGTAAGGTGTAAAAGGGTCTCTACCTGGTGTAGTGGTGCTACTGTGCAGCATAATTTGAAGAATGGAGACTACTGTGCACCGTTTTATGAATTGGTATTATTTTGTGTACACACCCTTTCCCCACGAAGCCACGCCACTATGTATTTTTGCGCGCGCCTACGGCACGCACTGCCCATGGGGTGGACTTGGATGGGATGGGGGGGGCCAAAGCATTTTGTCGCACTTGGCCCACCGCTTGCTTGTTCCGCCACTGAGGAGGTGCATACCTCACTCATGGGATCACACCTGGTTACATGGTTATTCAAGGAGGGCCCCCCAACCTCAGCTATTATCTAATTGTTTCCTGAGTGCCAAACAGTACCCATATTATATTTGGACTGTGGCTTCAGTCCTATGAATTGCGGCACCAGATTTATTAAGATATTTCTCAGTGGATGATTTGTTCCATTTTACATTCATGTCGAGGTATTACTACACTTTCCTGTTTACTTCTGAACTGAGTTTAATTATGGAGATGGCTTCAAGCTCAAAAGATCAGATTAATCCAAGCGAGCCAATACACTCTTTTGATGAAGCAAACAGCTATATGGATGCTGAAGCATCAGCAATATTATTCAAAGATGATTTCTTGATCAATCAAGATGTTATTACCACCGAGAAAAAATTTCACTGTTTGTTAAGATTGCAAAAAAAGGAAATTGATTACCAACTCCACAGGATTTCTCTTTGTGACTATTTCCACGCTAAGAAAATTCCAAAGGGATTTAGAGTATGGAACATTCTGACAATAGCAATAACATAGAATTTTGCAAGAAATTGGATCTTATGCTTCTAGTAATAGAAGAACCAAGTAAGGAACTGACTATATATAGATCCAATATACAGTAGCTAATTATGAAGCACCTAACCAGACCCCATTGGATAATCCGGGATACCATGCTAAATGGGAAAAACTTGAATCCTAGGTGAATAGATACAATTGTGATTTAATCACATATAAGAAAGCAAAATTGCAAACAGTGCCTTCTGACTATTAAGACCATAAAGTATATAGCTGGCTGTATGCGATGACAACATATAATGCCCGACATCTCAGAAAATGTCAAACATGGAGAGACAGTTAATTAAGAAAGCACAAACATCAAGAATCCACATATAGTGATAGTGTTTATTAATACATGATATCACAGTTAGCCCCTTTTGGGAATTACCACACAAGCCAGAGCAGAAATTCCCAACATAAATACACCATAATGGGCAGGCAAAATGAGAGGATCTACAAGACCACCAATAAACAAAAAGAAAACATATTTTTCAACTTTTTATCAAGATAATTATCAAATCATGAACAAAATGTATTAAATTAGGGTCTATCTTTTATTTCCATTAATCTTTATGATGATATTAAACAAAAAATAGAAGAATAATAGTTCTGTAGATCGTTAAGATTGAAATAACTTCTCTAATTCCAGCCTTCCAGCGAACAGACACCTTATAACAAAAACGCAAAAAATGTATTCAACTTTTAACCCTCAAACTACAAATTCCTCAATGAAATCCTTCTCTCAGATGATAGATGAGGCTGTAACAAAATATCAACAAGCCAAACCCAGAATACATACAGTATACACACACACACATATATATATATATATATATATATTGTGCCAGACAGGGGATAAGGGCAGGTTGTGTGTGTGTATGTGTGTTGGGGGTGAGGGAGGCTCTCTCTTGTTTGGAGTGCAAACATTTCTGGCTATGGCTTTGGGTCAAACCCAGTGCCCCTACTTTAGAAGGCAGCCGCATTGTGCTGTACTGTGTTCTTGTCGTCCAGTCACCCTATGTCTCCCTCTGTCATTCTCTGCCTCTCCCTGGAAACTGCTACCTCCCCACTCACCAACGGCCTCTCCCTGCCATCCAGTGCCTCCCACTGTCATGCACGGAATCTCCTTGTCACCCACTGCCTCCCTCTGTCACCCTCTTTTTCCCCCTGCTACCCACTGCCTCTTCCTGTCACCCTCTTCTTCTCTGTAGATGTAATCACGTGTCATTATTTAAGCCTGCTGCTGGTATTATATCATGGGTTGTATTAATATCTTTCAGCGCCTCCTCTTTCAGATCCTCACTACACCAGCATTATCTAGTTAGTAGCGACTGTATATCTCGTGTCTGACTGAAATTAATTGGCCATCTTTTATTTTACTGGGGTTATTATTTTATCACTTGGTGTAGTTTACATCACTTATTAACAAAATATTTCAGGAGACTTTTTTTTTGGCAGGCTTAGTTTAACAAGCAAATTAGAAATCCATGTAATATATTTCCACTGATGATACTATTCAAATTTTAGTAATAATTGAGAATTTATCATGGTTTGCTACCTGGCATGGTAAAGTGTTTGATGTGTGCAATACTTTTACTACAAGACTTCCATTAGTCAGTTCAAATAGTATAGTTCAAACTTTTCACTTTTTTTGTTCGAGGGAAAAGAAGCTCTTGCAACATTATGAAGAGATCTCTATAAACTCAAACATCATTATCAGACACTAAGTACATTTCTATGCCAGCTCTTTAGTGCTAAGTTCAGCTCTAGCAATGCATCAACCTGACATTAACTAATAAATATGCAAAGGCTTTCTTACTAAAACCTCATACACAAGAAAGCAAGCCATGGAAACACACTCTGTATAAATATAAAGCAGAAAGTGTTGGCTAAAATCAGTGGGAAGATTATTTGCATTTTGTAATGGCTGTATTGATGCAGAATTATCAGATATCAATGGTGATGGTAGCCTTGAAAAAAATTTTAAATACAATTTTAACAATGTTAATTATATTGTTTATGTCTACATATATAGGCCTGATTCAGAGTTAAATGCAAGTCCATTTTTTCAGGTTGGTCCATATTTCTCACTGTGCATGCATCTGAGATGACCATATGAAACTCTGAGCTATTATGGACAATTCAAAGTTGTACGCATCTCAGATGCATCTCCATTTGTTGGTGACCGTGAGTGTGTGTCAACTGGATGTTTACACCTAAAAAAGTGGTTCCCAAACGCAGTTCTCAAGTCACCCTAACAGTCCAGATGTATCCATTGCAGAACACAGATGATTAAATCAAATGGACTGAGGTCCTAATTAGGTCACTTGTGCCCAAGCATGGTAAATCCTTAAAATAAGGAACTTTAAGGTGCCTTGAGGAACAATAGTGTGAAAAAACAGATCACAATCAGTGCGCCTGAGCAGCCGAGAAGAAAGGTGGGGAGAAGTATCACCAATACTCCCAATGGACAGCAATACAGAAAAAATGGTTTACCACCTCTTATCTCAGGCGCTCTTCAACTAGTAACAGTATTCAATCTCTCAGATTTACTGGAGACATATACCCTTGGAAAATGAGAAATACAAATACATGGTGTGATATTGTAACAATGGGGGGGACAAATGAATCAATCTTTAGAGGTGTCAGACTCGTACCGCATCAGGTGGTCTACTAATATGTAGACAATTGCGCGGAATAGGAGCGGGTCACCGTCTTGGATATCTCCTGGCTACTTCCAACGTCCCAGAAATGTCCCCTTCTTATTCCAACTCAAGGTACATATAAAGGACAATGGTACTCCAATAGTGCATTACCATAAAAATTTATTCATACAATAAAACTTGACAAGGTGGGTTCTTACCAGACTGATTGGTCTACATGAAACAGTAGACAACAGCGTTTTTTATACATCAAACAACTAGGCGTCCCCAGGAGAAGTTGTATCCAGCCAGGCAAGAGCTCCACATACGTCCTGCTACCTTCACCAACGCGTTTCGATAACAAATGGTTATCTTTTTCAAGGTGTAAATGGTAGCAGACACCCTGTGGTATTTATCCTCCCACAAATCTAAAAAGCTAAAAACCTAATGCCAGACATGGATTACCTGACTACTAAAATCCTAAATACCTAACATATATCCATTACAATGAAGGAAGTCCATTACGTGTATTTCTAATGTCCTTCTATAAAGTCCGTTTCCCGCCATAAGGACCAGCCAATGGGGCCGCACAACGCAACAGTATCCCGTCACCAGGAAGTGACGTGGATCGATGTTTACCGTCTAGCCGGAAATGACATTTCCTCCTATGTCAGGGACGTGATGTAATCGTCCCCTCCGTGCAGCGCGAAATCCCGTCACCCGGAAGTGACATAAATCAACATCCGCCGTCTGGTTGGAACCCGGAAATCACACGGAGTAGATGATGTATTTCCCTGGTCCCGTTTCCATGGTAATTTTCCCGGATGTGATGTAGCGCTTGATTCATATGGCATCATTCTAATTCATGTCCCGCGGGGATGGAGCCATTTTGATGTAGTTATACACTCATTTATGGTGGAGAAAGGAATGAACAACAATTAGAAACAAATAAACACAATAAAAACATCTGTGTGATAAAATGTACACCTAGAAGGAAATTTTGCAGTTTTATAAAAACCATTTGGTTTCAAAATCTTTATTTAAACCACCTGGTTCTAAGGTTTTATATTTAAAAATAGTTTGCATTTCTATCCTAGCAAGTTTTTTTTGGGGATCTCCTCCTCTAATATTTGATTTCACACGTTTCAAGGCGTAGAAATTCTTAATCTCTCTGGGGTCACAATTGTGTGTTTTCTTAAAATGTGCCGACAGAGCATGAGTTTCTAGTCCTTTTTTAATGTTACGGAGGTGTTCTCCCAATCTGATTTTCAATGCTCTGCTGGTACGGCCTATGTAGAATTCTACACAATACACCACATGGTTGGAATGACAAGTTACGAAGTCTTTAGTAATACACTTCCTTTCATTGATAGTCACCTCTGCTATCTTGTTCCCGAAGGTATTAGGGATGTTTTTACATGCGATGCAAGCTCCGCATCTGTAAAAACCTTCTGATGTAATTGTTGGTCCAGTGGGGCCCATTTGATGAAAACTATGGACCAATTTGGATTGCAGATTCGGGGCTTTCCTGTATATACATACAGGTCTATCCGGTAGATCTTTTCCAATAATAGGGTCCCTCTTAAGAATAGGCCAATGTTTCCGCAGAATACCTTGGACTTTCTTATGTTGAGAGGAATAATTAGATATGAAGGCCCACTTAAATCTATTATCCACTTCTTTGTTATCCCCTTTATTCACAGTGAAAAGGTCTGTTCTATCTAGTTTGGATACTTCATCTAATGTTTTTTCTAGATGCCTTTTGTCGTATCCACTCTCAAGAAAACATTTTTCCATAGAAGAGGCTTGTGCCATAAAGACTGTTTGTTCTGAACAATTGCGTTTAAGTCTTTTAAATTGGCCTACAGGGACACTATTCAGCCAATTATCGTGGTGGCAGCTCAGCTTGTTAATGTAGGATCTTGAGTCAGTCGGTTTAATGAAATGTTTGGTTTTAATTAAACCCCCCTCTAGTGAGGTCTAAAAAATTCACCTCTTTCTGGTTTACATCAAAAACGAGGCTGATGTGATTATTATTATTATTGAGATAGGAGCAGAAAGAGTCCAAAGACTCCCGATCTCCCTCCCATATAAACAGAACATCGTCAATGTATCTGTGCCAGGACACTAGGTTCGCCCCGTACGCATTATTATTCCAGATGTAGTTATCTTCCCATACACCCATGAAGATATTGGCGTAACTTGGGGCGAACCTAGTGCCCATGGCAGTGCCGCATTTCTGCAGAAAAAAGTCCCCTTTAAATAAAAAATAATTATTTGAGAGGATGAAGTGAATACCCTCCAAAATGAAATCCTGAAGGTTCACTGAATATGGTCTCCTGTACTGCTTTAATGCCCTGTTGGTGATCAATGATGGTGTATAATGCATTAACATCGGCAGTTACAAGAAAATAATTCTCTTTCCAAACAATATCCCTGAGCATTCGTAAGACATCGGCAGTGTCCTTTAGATGGGATTTATTTAATGTCACAAATGGTTGTAGATGGAAATCTATCATTTGTGACAAATTGGCAGTCAATGATTCCACCCCAGATATTATCGGCCTTCCTGGAGGATTAATGAGGCACTTGTGTAACTTTGGTAACACATAGATTGTAGGTACAATGGGATACTCTACAAATAGAAATTTACTTTCTGCTTCTGTCAGGATACCTTTTTTGTTATATTTATCAATAAGTTCTTTTAATTGTAGCTGTATCCTTTTTGTGGGATCACCTCGCATTTTCTTATATGTAACCTTATCATCTAATTGACGATATATCTCTGCCTCATAATTACCCCTATCCAGGAGGGCAATGCCTCCACCCTTATCTGCCGGTTTGATGATAAGCTCCTTATCGGCAGTAAGGGTCCTAATGGCCTGTCTTTCTTACTAATGAGGCAAACGTTTCTACAAAACATCCTTTTAAATAGGAAGGGTAGAATGTAGACTTAGGTTTGAAGGTGGATGTCTCTACCGGAAGGGTATCTTCCTCCTTACTCTTAAAAAATTTCTTTAGGGTTAACTTCCTAGTGAACTTTTCTAAGTCCACGAAAATATCAAACTGATTGACTTTAACTGATGGTGCATATTTGAGCCCCTTTTCCAGCAGAGATCTCTCATTTTCCAGGAGTATATGTGAACTGAGGTTAAAGATTTTTACTTTTTCCTCTAGTGCCACACCTGGAATGTCTACTTGGGGTTTGGGCTTCAATTTCTTTTTCCTAATTTTTCTCCTGAGGCCTCCCCTTGTACCTCGTTGGCGTCTGACTACCTTTGGTTGGTGTATCTCATCCCTCTCTCTAAAAAAGGTGAGGAGGTATGAGTTTCTTTCCCATCCAAGGGTTGATATCTGTTCCTAGTCTGTACCCCATTCCTCCATTCTGTTGTATCCCATTTTCTTTGATTAGTTGTATAGTCATCCCTATAATTTCTCCAATTGGGGGTAGATTCCCTCCTGTAATTGGAGTTGGGATTATAATTCAAAGATCTATTCTCATAATATCTCTCTTTCTCCATGTACTGAGGCTCTCTATTTTGGATATTTTTATTTCTCACTTTTTTACTATTTGTTGGAGCTAAAGTAGTTTTCGGTCTAACCACTTTTTCTTTCTCTTTTTTTGTTTCATCTATGGTGTTAGGGGTTGCCTCTGATTCCCTCTTGTCTCTAGCAAACTTGCTAGTTTTTCTAGCTATGATTGCTTTTTCTGCTCTTTCTATTCTGTGGCCTATTTTAATTTCCTTTTCTTTAAAATCTACATGGTTCATGAAGGGAAGGATTAATTCTCTAATTGGGATACAACAGAATGGAGGAATGGGGTACAGACTAGGAACAGATATCAACCCTTGGATGGGAAAGAAACTCATACCTCCTCACCTTTTTTAGAGAGAGGGATGAGATACACCAACCAAAGGTAGTCAGACGCCAACGAGGTACAAGGGGAGGCCTCAGGAGAAAAATTAGGAAAAAGAAATTGAAGCCCAAACCCCAAGTAGACATTCCAGGTGTGGCACTAGAGGAAAAAGTAAAAATCTTTAACCTCAGTTCACATATACTCCTGGAAAATGAGAGATCTCTGCTGGAAAAGGGGCTCAAATATGCACCATCAGTTAAAGTCAATCAGTTTGATATTTTCGTGGACTTAGAAAAGTTCACTAGGAAGTTAACCCTAAAGAAATTTTTTAAGAGTAAGGAGGAAGATACCCTTCCGGTAGAGACATCCACCTTCAAACCTAAGTCTACATTCTACCCTTCCTATTTAAAAGGATGTTTTGTAGAAACGTTTGCCTCATTAGTAAGAAAGACAGGCCATTAGGACCCTTACTGCCGATAAGGAGCTTATCATCAAACCGGCAGATAAGGGTGGAGGCATTGCCCTCCTGGATAGGGATGTGCTGCGATGAACGGCAGCGTGCAATCAGGTCAGAATGACCCCCACAGTCCCATGCAATTTAGCTTGCACCGAGCATCTTTTTTGGTCAAATCTAATCTCATTAGAAAACATTATCAACTATGGCTAAAACTGCTGAAAATCCTAATGTGCTCTAGTTTTATTGTAAAGCCAATCTGATCATGAAAGATGTATTTTTTTTAAAGACAAATGCTATTGTGCCTACAGGATGTATTTATTTACAAAAGCCAATCACAATTGCAAGTACCTAGAATTCTTCACAATAAACAACATGTGTGATATTAGGAGGTAGCACATTTACAGTTAACACACTGGGAGCATGAGGTACTCCACAAATGATGGTAAGAGGCATACTGTCATATCTTCTTCAACAATTAATAACACAA
Source organism: Pseudophryne corroboree (assembly GCF_028390025.1). NCBI lineage: Eukaryota > Metazoa > Chordata > Amphibia > Anura > Myobatrachidae > Pseudophryne > Pseudophryne corroboree. The sequence goes on from NC_086445.1 coordinate 842,645,984, forward strand.
ACTACAGTATGGCCTCCTTGCAGCTTAATAAGTGCCATTTGAACAAATATGAAGGTTTAGCTATCACTCTGTGTTATTTTTTTTGAGTAGCATTAAGCTATTAACTTTTCATCAGATAAAAGATCATGTTGTAGAACGGTTTTAGAAGTTCTCTTTGGTAACAAATATATTTTTATTTCATAGACATCACATAGGAAAAAATGTCACTGTAGGAGCTACTATTGTTATAAAAATGTTACTGTACAATATACTCTTTGTTTTACCAATGTGGTATTTGTGACATGGACATTTAAGACCATGTATCAGTGACGTGTGTTGGGGTGAGGCAGAGCTTTTCCTGTCATACTAACATTTGTGCCAGAGTTTTAACTGTTTAAAGTATATGAAAAATACAAAGAATATGTTAGAAATATCGTCTTTGTATTGTTCTAAGAATTTTTATAGCCAAAGCTCAGGAGTAGAAAGTCTACGTTCAAAACTCACCAAATTTCCAGGAGTTTAAACTGCTACACCTGTATATAATGTCCATATGTACCCTTTGGCTCATATAATGTATGTAAATCTGGCTTTGGAGCTAGCCAGTGCCTCCTGGGCCATTTAGCTCCCCGCACGTCCCTGTCATGTATGTCACAGTTGATAGAGGGGGTAATTCAAACCTGATTGCTAGGGTGCATTTTTTGCATCCCTGCTATCAGGTAGACGTTGCCTACAGGGTAGGGTGAATTTGCTGTGCAAGTGTGCATTCGGATGTGTAGCAGAGCTGCACAAACAAATTTTGTACAGTCTCTGCACAGCCCAGGACTTACTCTTCCAGTGCGATGATCGGGGCCTGAGCTGACATCAGAAACCCTCCTTCCAAATGCCTGGTCCCTCCTGCGTTTTTCCGGACACTCCTTGAAAATGGTCAGTTGCCACCCACAAACACCCTCTTCCTGTCAATCTCCTTGCATTCTCCGGTGCGATCTCAATTTTTACACCGTCCCGTTGTTGCCCAGCGATCCCCGTTGCTGCAGTCCATCGTGCCTGCACATTACAGTGCATACGCGTGCGCAGTTCAGACCTGATCGCCCGCTGTGTAAAACACACGGCAGTGATCAGGTCTGCATCGGGCCCAGAGTCTAAAATTTTGTGGTTCACATTGCACCTGTCACTCACTACATTCACTAGCTTTTGACATACAGTATGTTTTTCTGTAGCTATTAAGAGCCCATAATTTTAATACAAAGTGATGTAATACCAATTTGTTTCTTAAGCCACATTTTGTCAGTGAAACTTATTTATTTTTTTCTGGTAGTTTCTTCTTCTTTGGTGTTTCTTTTGCGTCTTCATTCTTATGATCATTTGTTGAAACAGAGGGCCTGATTCAGATCTGATTGCAGCAGCAAATTTGTTAGCTAATGGGCATAACCATGGGGGTAATTCCAAGTTGATCGCAGCAGGAATTTAGTTAGCAACTGGGCAAAACCATGTGCACTGCAGGGGAGGCAGAGTTAACATGTGCAGAGAGAGTTAGATTTGGGTGGGGTGTGTTCAATCTGCAATATAATTTGCAGTGTAAAAATAAAGCAGCCAGTATTTACCCTGCACAGAAATAAAATAACCCACCCAAATCTAACTCTCTCTGCAAATGTTATATCTGCCCCCCCCCCCCTGCAGTGCACATGGTTTTGCCCAACTGCTAAAAAATATCCTGCTGCGATCAACTTGGAATTACCCCCCATGTGCACTGCAGGGGGCGCAGATATAACATGTGCAGAGAGAGTTAGATTTGGGTGGGTTATATTGTTCCTGTGCAGGGTAAATACTGGCTGCTTTATTTTTACACTGCAATTTAGATTTCAGTTTGAACACACCCCACCCAAATCTAACTCTCTCTGCACATGTTATATCTGCCCCCCTTGCAGTGCACATGGTTTTGCCCATTAGCTAACAGACTTGCTGCTGCGATCAGATCTGAATTACTTTCCGTTTGGGCAGTTTTCCAGTGAAGATATTTTCCTTTTGAGGTACAAATTTGTAGATATGCAGTGTGTTGTGTACTGTGGTGTAATGGTATACATTTTATATACATAAACACTAGATGCTACATTTAGCGTTGGATGTACAGTATTTACGCATGAAACATAGGTAGGAAAGACAAATTAATATTGTATTTATGCAAAACACACATTGTTTATATCATATGTAAAGAAATACAAACTCCATATCTCATTTATCCTTTTAAAAATCAAATGGGAATATTTATTCCTTTTGTAGTCCAAATAAAAATGTCAGTAACATAATGTGAATAGACGGCTGTGAATTAATATACAATAATTAACATATTGACCTGTGCACCTCTTATTTCCTTTTCTGCAAGAGGATGCAAATCAACAATGCACTAAAATATAGGACAACTCTAAGAACCCCATTATTTTTAGACATTTCAACATTTATTATGCACTATTTGTCATTCAATATACAAGTGTTTAGTGATATTATATTTAAACTGATACATAAATCTATAAGAAACTGGAAACATACTATTTTTCTGCAAAATTGATATTAAGAACAGAAAGGAAGCTCTGATTAAAGTGTAATAGCAGAAGCATATCTACATCTCTGAGATGGCCAAGTAGTGTTCACATCATATTAATGTACCAAGCAGTGAATCTTCCCATGAAGCAGGGTCTTAGGAGAGGCTCTTAGGTTCCAGGTGCTCAGAAACCCAAATAGCCTTTGGTAAACCTCTTTCCAGAACTGCCACTAAACAAACAGTAGTGTCTACTATGCTACAGCAATGGAAATCCAAAGATGAACTGAGGAGTTACCGGCACCCAGTGCTTGATCACCCTCCACATCCCACATTTAGAACTACGGGCCTGATTCAAAGTTTTGCGCAATTAATGTGTTCCAGAATAATTGTGAATCTGCGGCAGCACAAGATCCATACTGCGCATGCATGGAACGGGTCGTGCGATGATGCTCGTAGTTCCCATCTGCCTCATTGCCAGGCAGTGGTGTTGTGGGAGTGGGCAGAGGGCGAAGAGAGGGCTGTGTTCCTGAAAATGAGTGAGTGCTGTCACTGTTTTCTGTGTGGGGAAAGCCAAAGGTCCTACGCATCACACTGAGACATCTCCTGCATGTCTCTCCTTCTAATTGAATGGAAATTGAATGCTGCTTGCATGCGACATTGAACTTCCATCCAGCTCTAAAATAGGTCATATTACTTTATTTCTTTCAGAAGAAACATCCAAGCTGTAGTCTACTTTTAACACTACGATGATACTATGATGACATCAAAATGGAAGAATGCAGTGTTTGCACATGCCCAGCCACAGCAGGTCCTCCCATTAGACATTGTGGAGAGCTACACCTCGTTTCTTCAGGGCAGCTCAAGTAGTAGTGAGTCACACTGGCATAAGTCGTATGACTTATATAAGGTACTGCACCATTGATCAGATTCATTCCGGATTGCTCATTTATTTCACATAAAATTCTTTGTGACTTTATACTGTATCAGCAATGTGCCTTTTATTAGTGTGTTTAAGTTGCAGGAAAAGCAGTCCAGCATTTAACTTGATACTTATTTATACCCATGCTGTCAGTTATATGTGAATTGCTACATTTTAAAGTTGCAAATTTCATGGTTACAACTGTATCAGATGATTGAATGTATATTGCCAATACCTGATATATTACTTGTGCATCATTATTTTAAAGAAGAGAAAAAGTAAAATATTGATGTTTTTTTAAAAGCAAGTCTCTTGAGTGATCATTGTGTGAAAGCGGGCACATTTTGTATTTTGTATACCGAGCCCATTAATCCTTTGTGTGAATTTTTTGTCTAAATTGTTACAGGCTTTTGCAATGCCTGGTTTACTGTACTTGCAGCTGGTAATACTCTAAATTGTTTAACTAATATTTGCACCCGGAGTTAAGTGGTTTATTCCACTAAAAATCCTTTGTACTTTTGCTTGTTTACTCCAAGGTCGCATTTTGGCTATTTGTGGTTTATCCATTTAATTATAAAAGTATCTTCTTATTAAGAGATTATTATCTGTGCCCGTCTCTCACTTATGGCTGAATTTAAAAGTTATTATGATAGATTAACAGACGTGATATGTATCTGTCTTCCATGTCCTTTAAAGATAATGATATGAGTACCTCCACTAGTGATCCTGATTTGAATAAGCAATTTTATCATCTTGAAGACCTATTGAAAGAGGAGATGAGAAATTGGTGGGATAGTGTATCCCTACAGAAATATGTAGTTGCTAATATCATACCAGGAGGCACAATAGATTTAATGAAGGGAGCGCTGGAACAAGAGTCAATTTATATAACATATTTATCACACTTCACATATAAAAACAACAGTTAAAATAAAATAAAAAATAATATCCGGATTTAAAACAATGTTGTGCACTCAATTTTCAATCCCATGCCCTGAGCTCAATTCAATGGATGTCCGTTCAATTGAAAAAGTCCATTCAAACTCCGCTTAGTAGCATTTATTATATAGAACTGTAGCCATGTTGTGATGGTAATAAAGATAGATACAAAAGTCTCTTTGCAGCAAAGCAAATGGATACAGTCACTGTAGTAGCTGTTGATATATAGCGGAAGGGGGAGAGCGCTGTGTGATGAACGTATGTACAGCGGTATGCTACGACCCCTAATTGTCCCAGCCGCAGTGCGCGTTGAACAGATACACACAGCTGTCTCTGCTTCCAATGCATGCGGTGCAGACCACCTTTGCTCGGTCACGCTACTGCTTTTTCCCCAGTTGTGTGTCTCATCAGCGCTCTGTGTAGCAGCGGGATAAAGTATAAACATCTCCAGGCAACGGGATCCAGACAGTAAAGCCTTTCTTACGTGTTTCTCCGCCTACAGGGCCGGCAGTTTCGTCAGAGAAGTATCTCAGCAGTATGGCAAGTCCCTTTTTAAAGAGGAACAAGCCCTGACCGAGAGAGCAATCACTAAAGATGAATTTATATTTATTTTCAACCCTCATCCTATTATCCCCACCTATTATCACCTCCCCAAAATTCACAAATCTTTGGTAGCACCTCCTGGTCATCCCATAATTTCTGGTGTTGGGTCCCACACTTCTAATCTATCAGCATTCATTGACTCTTTTTACAGACTCACATCATGGGCCTTCGGTCCCACATCAGGGACACCACCCATTTTTTAAATCTGGTGGGAGGGTTAGAGTGGAAACAGGACTATGTCTTTTTGACTTGCGATGTTGAATCGCTCTATACCAACATCCCTCATCATGAAGGTATTGAGGCCTGTCACCACTACCTCAATACCGATGTGGGATTGATGCCAGAACAACGTGAGTTTGTATTAGAGTCAATTGAATATATTTTAGCACATAACTATTTTTTATTTAATTCACAGTTTTATCTTCAAGTGAATGGTACCGCCATGGGCACCAAGTTCACCCCTAGCTTTGCTAATTTATATATGAGCCTCTTCGAAGAGCAATACCTCTGGGGGGGTCCATATAGGGCAAACTTGGTGCTGTATGGTCGGTACATAGATGATCTTTTTATTATTTGGGATGGGGTCTCTTGTATTTCTTCTTTTGTGTCCTAAATTAATTCTAACACGTTCAGGATTAATTTTACACATTCTTGTCACTTTACACACGTAAACTATCTTGATATTGCTCTCTCGGCCAGGGAAGGAAGGATAGAAACTAGCACTTATAAGAAGGAAGTTGATTGTAATAGTTATTTGAATTATTATAGTTGTCACCACCAAAAGTGGAAAGACAACATCCCAGCTGGACAGTATTTGAGGATGAGGAGGAATTGTACTGAACTTAGTGAGTTTCATGAACATGCTGCTACATTAACTAATGCGTTTTTGGATCAAGGATATGTGATGAGATTGTTAGAGAGGTCAGTGGAGAGAGCAGAGCTTAGAGATAGGGGTTCTCTTTTGTCTAAGACCAATGGTGCTTGGGCTAGACCCACTGATTCATTTGAGAATGATGACAGAAAGGTACTTCCATTTATAACTAAATATAATACCTGCTCCAATTAAATTAAAAGTGTGCTAAGAAAAAACTTTGAAATTCTTAAGCTAGATGCCACCTTAAACCTGTGTTTGGGAGAGTCAATAAAGTGGTTTTTCGGAAAGCGAAAAATATTAAGAATTTTATCTCGCCAAGTTTTTTTCAGGGACAGAGAAAAGTTACATCAATATCTAATAATTGGCTTACAACATTGAGATGCTGTTATAAATGTGGTAGAAAGAATTGTCTCACCTGCCCACATATAATTAACAGAAGTATGACCTTTGAGTCCTCTACATTGGGACATAAATTTGATATAGAGACCATTATAAATTGTCAGCAGACATTTGTCATATATCTGGTTAGTTGTATCTGTGGGAAACAATATGTGGGTAGGACTACTAGGAGTCTGAATACAAGGTTCCTCGAACATAGGAGGAATGTAATTAAGAATAATCTTAAACACAGCCTCTCAAAACATGTAATGTATTGTCATACTGGGAATGTCAATGTGTTGAGTGTACAAGGGATTGAATTTATAGCACCTACCCCAAGAGGAGGGGATAGATTTAATCGTTTGTGCACAAGGGAGGCGTTCTGGATATTCTCATTGGGGACCCTCATTCCGGATGGCCTCAATGAGAATATTGAATTGAATAATATTGGAGGCTGCTAGTTACATTACCTTTTTTATTTATATAAAGGTAATGCATTTTTTGTCTTGTGTAAATCCCCCTAGGTGTTTTATTCTTCTTTTCTCTTCTATCAAACCTTATATTTGCCCTCTTCGATATAGAATCGTTATAAATTTATGCTGGAATTTTGAATATTAGAAGGGTAATTAAATAATTTTGGGCTGTTTATCTGGGGCCAAATTATTTCTAGGGAATTAATATATTGAGTAAGCATTAATTCCTTGTTATTAGAATATTCTTTTGTTCCAATAACATTATTATGATGAACACACTTTGGAATATATTTATATGGTTCATGCTGTTTAATGGCTATAAGGGTAAAAATGGATTTTTATAATGAATGGTGTGGCAGGATATCTAATGGTACTGTGTATTTATATACCTATATACATATATTTTGTGCAATGTGTGGGTGTATTAAATATATAAATTTCATTGTGTTATATATATAAAAATTGATCGCTGGATGGAGTTGAACCCGGGACTACGGGTGTTGTTTGCTTGTTAAAAATCCCCTGAGCCACAAGAGCTCTATTCGGTTTAAGGCTCTTAATAGATGAGATTATATGTTTTGATTCCATCTCCTGGTCAGTCTTATTAATTTCATTTAATTTATTTGTAAAATCAAATATATATATACAGCTTTAGGACACTATTGAGTGTTAAATCTGTATACCACCACAGAAACTGTTGAATTGTTTTGTATATTGCTTTTTAAATGAACTGTTATATAAAGAAAGTTCCACATATATATTTACAACAGCTGAGTGCAATTTAATTAATCAGTACAACGAATGGCTTGTTCCACTTTAAAAAGGGACTTGCCATACTGCTGAGATACTTCTCTGACGAAACCGCCGGCCCTGTAGGCGGAGAAACACGTACTGTAAGAAGGGCTTTACTGTCTGGATCCCGTTGCCCGGAAATGTTTATACTTTATCCCGCAGCTACACAGAGCACTGATGAGACACACAACTGGGGACAAAGCAGTAGCATGACCGAGCAAAGGTGGTCCACACCCCATGCATTGGAAGCCGAGGCAGCTGTGTGTATCTGTTCAACACGCACTGCGGCTGGGACGATTAGGGGTCGTAGCATACCACTGTGCATACGTTCATCACACAGCGCTCTCCCCCTTCCGCTATATACGGTATCAACAGCTACTACAGTGACTGTATCCATTTGCTTTGCTGCAAAGAGACTTTTGTATCTATCTTTATTACCATCGTGGCTACAGTCCTATATAATAAATGCTACTAAGTGGAGTTTGAATGGACTTTTTCAATTGACCGGACATCCATTGAATTGAGCTCAGGGCATGGGATTGAAAATTGAGTGCACAACATTGTTTTAAATCCGGATATTATCTTTTATTTTATTTTAACTGTTGTTTTTATATGTGAAGTGTGATAAATATGTTATATAAATTGACTCTTGTTCCAGCGCTCCCTTGATTAAATCTATTGTGCCTCCTAGTAATTAATTGGTGGAACAGCACCACCGGTGGGAGCGGCAGGAATTTGGTGTTTAATTTGTTTAATATTCAACATATTTTGTGGTTGTTTTGCAAAAGCGCTGTGTTTATATTTATTGTAATATCATACCATGTGGTTTAAGAGTTTTAAAACATTTATAAATTAATGAGAATCCTGAATTACAAAAGAAATGGGATGAAACATTAGATCATTGTTCATTTTCATTGATGAGATTGCTTATTCAATACAGGAATGATAAGGTCTCCAAGATAATTGAGCAAATTGATGAGATCAAAGGGGATCTCCTCAAGCATAAAGATCAGAGCAATTTTAAGGAAAAAGGTGAACAAAATAATATGAGAGTGTAGAAATTTTAAAAGAAATTGTATTTACAAAGAAACAAAAATTTCAAAGGGATATGGAAGATTACAAAACAGACTCTATTAGGACATACAATAAAAAGAACAGAGAAAATAAGAGGGATTACAGACCTAATTATCGAACTCCTAGTCATACAAATAAAAGAAACTATCAACCTCAGAGGTATAAACAGTTCTCTCCCAGACCAGTCGTGTAGACGATCCAAATGAATGTAGAGCTAACACACATGTTAGAGAGAGAATAACTAAATCCATTTATACACAGACAAGAGATAGGAATTATCCTGATTCCACTAAGGATTTTCACCAGCTGACAAAATTTCATCATTCCAATCCATGCGATACACTGAACAAGTAGACTCCAAAAAAGCGCAGAGAAAGAGAGGAAGAAGAGGGGAAAAAAAGAAAGAGCAAGATTTGTATAGATTAAATGGATAAGAAAGGCATTTACAACCTCTACTTACCACTGATCAGGTTACACTATTACAGAAAGGGTTAAATTATGCCCCCACAAATGAGCCAAATATCTTTGAACTCTTTTTAGATTTGAACAATTTCACTAGGAATCTGTGCAGAAAGTGCTATTTTGCTGATAAAAAAACTTAACAAAAATACAGTTGATCGGGATCATATAGAACTAATAATGAAGGTTTAGCCTGTTTAGAACACCTTCTGAATGAAGGTGTGGGAGATATAAAATTGTTTGATATTGAGACACATTCTAATTCTTCTCATATACCTAAATTTAAAAGGAAGTCACATTTTTTCCCGTTAGAACATGAGTCCAGCCATTATGATATTTTACAATAAAACACTTAGTGAGTTTCAAACAATTTGTCAAAAATCTGTGAGGAAACAAGGTTGTCATTAGCACACTAGTCAAAATTTGTCTAAAGCAGAGAGACTAGCTTTAAAACCATTGAAAGATACTTTTGCTCTTTTTGTCAAACCTGCTGACAAGGGAGGTGGGATAATCGTTCAAAAGAGAGATGACTATATTATGGAGGCCAACATACAATTACAAAATAAAGATTACTATATATCATTGGCTCGAGATCCCCCTGTCCCTTTGCAATTAGAAAATAAAACTTTGCTAAACACAGCAAGGATGGAGAGTGCCATATCTGAGAATTAATTTTATTATTGCACTTATCTTATCACTCCTGTTATCACCTTCTAAAAATTCACAAGTCACTTAAATCACCACCTGGGTGCCCTATAATTTTAGATGTTGGTTTCCTCACATCTAATTTTTCACATTTTGTTGATGCACATCTTTAAAATCACGTTATTAGTTTACAGTCACACATTAAAGATACTAAACATATTTTACAAAAAATGCTAGGAATGAGCTGGACTAAGGGGTGTGGTTTGCTCACCCAAGATAACTTGGCTTCTGCCTAAACCTTTGGGAAGCTACACTTGTAACAACTCGGTCTGTCTTACTTGTGGTCATATGAATAATAAAGCTCAACTGGTTATTTCTAATACTAATGGTAGAAGTTAACGAATAAAACAATATCTTAACTGTGAATCTACATATTGTGTTTTCATTTTGCAGTGTCCTTGCTCATTGCAATATGTTGGAAGAACCACAAGATCTGTAAAATGTCGATTTGGAGAACATAGATGCAATATAGTTAATAATTCTCTAAAACATAATGTATCAAGACATTTTGCAAAATATCACAATAATGACCCTAAAGGGTTATCTTTAACTGTAGTAGAACAGTTTCATAATACTCAGAGGTGGGGAACCATTTTTGACATTTGTGCCTAAGTGAATCATCATGGAACTTCAAATTAGACACTCTAAATCCAAATGGACTTAATGAATCCCTTGATTATTCATTTTTAGATTAGTACACTAATTGATGGGACCTAGTCTGTTTTCTTCTTTTTTCTTTTTTTTTCTTTCTTTTTCCTTTTATAAATTGTCTTTGGGACTGAGTTCAATTTATTCATTGATGCAGACAATATTCTTAGCTGTGGGATGGAGAAGTCCTGTATATAACAACAATATTGGTTTAATAGTAAGATCAATATAAATATGAACTTGTTTAATTACAAGAAACTTGCTTTTTATGATAACATGTAATATTGTTGGGTTATTATATCATTATTATATTATATGTATGTATTGCTGTGTTAAACATATTTACTATTCTAATAAGATACAGTACTGACTTGTTTTTGTGAACACATTTGAGATCTAGTAATCATGCATAGGTGGGTTAATACCCACAGGTGAATCCAAATTAGGGAAGCTTAAAAGGGCTGGGATCTGAACAGCCCTTCAGTCTTGAGAAAGTCCCAAGATTTCACGGGACGAAATGCGTTGACGTCATTCCTATTAGGTGCTGCTATCCTGCACAAATACACTGGTCCAGTATACCACTACTCCATTATCACGGCTGTCCACTGCTGCTGCAAACCGTAAGATCATATACTAGCTTGCCACACCAGTTCCCTGCTAATATGGATATCCAGCGCCGTTTGGTACTTGGAGAGATTGCACTCCTATTCGGCAGAATAGAGCCGCCAACACTTGGTGAGACTGCGACTACCCGGAGAGATGCAATACCGCCTGCCAGGACAGAACCTCTGAACCATCACCAGCATCAGCTGTGATTGCGTTTTCCACTACGCTTAAGCATCCAACACCTGGTGTGACTGCGACAACCCAGAGAGACGCACCTCCGCCCGCCTGGACAGAGCCTCTGAACCATCACCAGTGCCGGCGGTGGTTGCATCCTCCACCATGCTTGAGCACCTATCTGGAGTGTTAACTACAGTATATCACCATTTCTGCGCTGTACTGAACTATTCCTGTTGGTCTAATCTCAGTGCAGGAATTGTCTATTGCACTGGAACGCCAGTGACAGTCATACTGGTGATAAATTTTCCATTCAATTCCAGCATGATTGTGGAACTTCAAGGTTGCCATTAGTTACCTATATTTGGCCAGTGGAAATATGCTGCTCATATAAGGTATTGCACCATTGATCTGATTCATTCCAGATTGTTCCTTTATTTCACATAAAATTCTTTGTGACTTTATACTTCATCAGCAGTGTGCCTTTTATTGGTGTGTTTTAGTTGCAGGAAAAGCAGTCCAGCATTTAACAACTTGATACTTATTTATACTCATGCTGTCAGTTATACAGTATGTGAATCGCTACATTTTAAAGTTGCAAATTTCATGGTTACAACTGTATCAGATGATTGAATGTATGTTACCAATACCTGATATATTACATGTGAATCATTATTTTAAGGAAGAGAAAAAGTAAAATATTGATGTTGTTTTAAAAGCAAGTCTCTTGAGTGATCATTGTGTGAAAGCATGCACATTTTGTATTTTGTATACCGAGCGCAGTAATTATGTGTATTATGTGAATAACATAAGTCATATAGAGCCTAATTAAGCGTTGATCACAAAATCAAAATATTTTTCTTATGGGCAAAACTATGTGCACTGCAGGTGGGACAGATATAACATGCGCGGAGAGAGTTAGATTTGGGTGGGGTGTGTTCAAACTGAAAACTAAATTGCAGTGTAAAAATAAAGCAGCCAGTATTTACTATGCACAGAAACAAAACAGCCCAACCAAATCTATCTATCTCTCTCTGTAAATGTTATATTTGCCCCACCTGTAGTGCACATGCTTTTGCAATCAAACCTAAATTAGGCCCATAATGTAGGAAGAAAAGACCAAAAAATACTGTATACTGTATTACATGAGTTATTTGGAATTTTTCATCAAATTGAAACTTTGCAGTGATATCCAAAACTAAAACCAGTTTAGTTTTGCCAAAAAAACAAGAATGGTTATGAAAAACAAAACTAAACTAAACGAAAACACAAGATGATTTGAGATATATATTTGCAAGTACATTTTATTGTGTTTTAACAGACCACATTCAGGAATATACAATCATACCACACAGTGGCGTAACTACTGCCCCCGCAGTCCTCGCGGTGGCTTGGGGGCGAGGGGCTGCGGGGGCGCCACTGACTTAGAACAGATTGACATGCGGACGAGCGTCCGCATGTCAATCTGCGGTCTCCTCTCCCTCCCTGCTGTGTTGGACTTGGAGGGACACGGAGCGCACATCGCGCGTCTCTCCTGTGTCCCTCCCTGGCTCTCCCCCGGCCGGTTTAAGGAAGTGCCGTTCGTGAGCTCTGATTGGCTCACGAACCGGCACTTCCTTTATTAGACCAGCGGGGGAGAGCCAGGGAGGGACACAGGAGAGACGCGCGATGTGCACTCCGTGTCCCTCCAACACATGGGATGGGGGGGGGAGCAGGCACTGGGGGCATATACCTGGCACTGTGGGGGGAAGATCTGGCACTTGGGGCATATACCTGGCACTGTGGGGGGCAGATCTGGCTCTGGAGGCATATACCTGGCACTGTGGGGGGCAGATCTGGCACTGGGGGCATATACCCGGCACTGTGGGGGGCAGATCTGGCACTGGGGGCATATACCTGGCACTGTGGGGGGAAGATCTGGCACTGGGGGCATATACCTGGCACTGTGGGGGCAGATCTGGCACTGGGGGCATATACCTGGCACTGTGGGGGCAGATCTGGCACTGGGGGCATATACCTGGCACTGTGGGGGCAGATCTGGCACTGGGGGCATATACCTGGCACTGTGGGGGGAAGATCTGGCACTGGGGGCATATACCTGGCACTGTGGGGGCAGATCTTGCACTAGGGGCATATACCTGGCACTGTGGGGGCAGATCTGGCACTGGGGGCATATACCTGGCACTGTGGGGGGAAGATCTGGCACTGGAGGCATATACCTGGCACTGTGGGGGAATATCTGGCACTGGGGGCATATACCTGGCACTGTGGGGGAATATTTGGCACTGGGGGGAGCAGGCACTGAGGGGGCATATGTGGCACTGGGGGGGGTATATGTGGCACTGAGGGCATGTACCTGGCACTGTGGGGGAATATCTGGCACTAGGGGCATATACCTGGCACTGTGGGGGAATATCTGGCACTGGGGGCATATGTGGCACTGGGAGCATGGCCCTAGCAACAAGCACTACCCCCTAGCAACGAGCATGACACCCAGTGCATGAAACCCCTGGCAAAGAGCATGACACCCTGAGCATGAAAACCCCTGGCACCGTGCATGGAACCAAGAGCATGAAACCCCTGGCAACGAGCAGGTAATTTAAAAGTAATTAGAAGCCTTACTGTAGAACTTAATGTGTAATGGGCATTACGGTGTGTGGCATAATGTATCACGGACATTGCGGTGTGTGTCATAATGTATCAGGCATTACGGTGTGTTGTATACTATATCACGGGCATTGTGGTATGTGGTATAATGTCTCAGGATCATTGTGGTGTGTGTCATACTGTGTCACAGACATTGTATGTGCTATAATGTATCAGGGGCATTGCAGTGTGTAGCATAATGTATAACGGGCATTGCGATTCCTGTCATAATGTGTCACAGGCATTACGGTGTGTGGCATAATGTGTCTGGGGCATTACAGTGTGTGCATATTGTGTCATGTGCATTATTGTGTGTGGAATAATGTCTAAGGGCCATTGCAGTATGTGGAATAATGTATACTGGGCATTACTATAAGGAGGAAAAATGACAAATAATGTAAGGGGCATGAATCAGGATTATTTGTCTTTCCTGTGGTGGCCAACATCTGGGCGTGCAGGTTGCAAAACTGGGGTATAAGGTAGTCTTTTCCTGCAATGCCACGCCCTCCACGCAAAGCCACGCCCATTTCGACAAAGCCACATCCCCTTTTTGCCGGCGCGCGCCTGCGGCATGCGCATTTTTCTACCTTTGCTAGTGCCAATTACGGAGGGTATGGGGGGGGGGCGCCGAAGGATTTTTTGGCTTGAGGGAGAAAAATTTCTAGTTACGCCACTGATACCACAATACTACCGTAGGTGCCCAATAAGCAATACGGCAGCTAGAACAATATAAAATTAATCTTATTAATGAAAGAGCATAGAATAGCAACTGTGTTGCTATTAGGTAGAATGATTAATAGCAGTTGCAGTGAAAGGCAACTGTGAGAATAATGAAACAATATGATAACATAAAATAACATAAAGCAAACCAATGAATGAAGAGGATATGGAAAGAAGAAAGAGAAGCTGAATTTATAGGTCTTACTAAGTGACTTGTACTTCTCAGATTTAATAAATTCCAACTAACTACACCATAGTGTTGAGTATTCCCTGGATTTATAAACAGAGGACAACATAATATTATCCATGAATCTATACAGTCATACCCTTTAAATCTAGTCAACAAGTGTGGCTCTGTGTAAAGGCTTGTCTTTTTTAAGTGCTGCTTGGATTTCTAAGTGTGAGTTGTAAACAGCAAAAAGGTGAGTTAGAATACAGAAAAAGGTGAGTTTTATAATACACAATCAGGAACACACATTTGCAGTACCATTAAACTTCTGGTGAGGCTGCAAGGGGCTGACCTTGTGAGTGAGTGAGAGGGTCTCTTACTTGGCGTAGCAGAGGGGCTGTGATTGTGCGTGTGTGAGGGGCATTTTTTTTTTATTAGCAGGAGCTGGAAGCCGAGTGAAAAGGAGGTGCAGTGAGCTTGAACAACTGCAACTGCAACTGCTAAGTGGAGTATAGGTGCCGCAGGAGAGAGTACTACGGCTGCATAAAAGTGAAGGACCAAGAACTGCACAAAGATAGATAAGTATAAGCCAGCTTTATTATTGTATAAGTGAGATTGCTTGTCTTCTACTTTTTATTTTTTCTGCTTTTTCTTTGAGAGTAACAGGGAGTTAGACCTTACAAACAATATAGGAGGGGCTGTGATTGGGGACCTCACTCAGTGCATGTCGTGCAAGATGTATGCACACCTGGAGCTACCGGCCCAGTGTGATTACATCTGCACGAGGTGTGTGCGAACTGTTGCCCTGGAAGCCCAGGTAACTGATCTAGAGCAAACCGTTACGCGACTGAGGGAGATTCACAATCTCGAGCGTAGTTTAGACAGAACGGTGGAGGAGTTGTGGGAGGGGTCACTGGTAGAAGAGGATGATGATCAGGTAGCCAGTTGGGTCACAGTTAGAAGGAAGAAAAAGAGGGGGAGGCTCGACATCTCCGAACTATCAAACCCGAACAAATTTGCCCGATTGGACAAGGAATCGGAGGATGATAGTGAAGAAATGACGGTGCCGGAGGAGACTGCTCCCTCTAGCATCCAGAGGAGCGGTACCTCTGGCGCGGTTGGGATAAAAGAAAGAGAGGTACCTAGTCAGATGGTGGTGGTAGGGGATTCTATCATCAGGAAGGTAGATAGGGCAATCTGCTACCGGGACCGTGATCGCCGTACAGTCTGTTGTCTCCCGGGTGCTCGGATACGGCACATCGCGGACCGGGTAGATAGATTGTTGGGAGGGGCTGGGAAAGACCCGGCGGTCTTGGTGCACGTTGGCACCAATGACAAAGTTAGCGGAAGGTGGGATGTCCTTAAGAAAGACTATAGGGACTTAGGAAAGAAACTGAAGGCAAGGACATCTAAGGTAATATTCTCAGAATTATTACCCGTGCCACGCGCTAGTCCAGGGAGGCAGAGGGAGATTAGGGAGGTAAATGTGTGGCTTGGGGATTGGTGCAGGAAAGAGGGGTTTGTGTTCCTGGAACACTGGGCGGACTTCTCAGTCAGGCGCCATCTCTTTTGTCGTGACGGATTGCACCTGACTGAGGAGGGGGCAGCGGTGCTGGGGGGAAGGATGGTTAGAAGGTTGGAGGAGATTTTAAACTAGGAGCCTGGGGGGAGGGTTTAGCTAGAAACTACCGGTCATGCAGTGAGAATAGTGGGGATGGCGGTAGTAAAATGAAATGGGGGAGAAGTTGGGGGGAGGGTAAGAGCAGGCGGTAATGTTACTAACATGGGTACTAAAACAGATTTTACCAAAGCACTAACCAATGACGATTACAGGTCATCATTGCTACATAAGGTGAAAGATGTCCCTAACGCAAGGGAAAATACTTATCTTAGTTGTATGTATGTAAACGCCAGAAGCATTACTGGTAAAAAGGGTGAACTAGAAATACTTGCAGCAAGCAAACAGTATGATATTATAGGCATTACTGAAACTTGGTGGGATGAATCTCATGATTGGACAGTCAATCTAGAGGGCTATACACTGTTTAGGAGAGACAGACTAAATAAAAAGGGTGGAGGGGTGTGTCTTTACATAAAGCCATTTTTAAAACCTGATATACGGGAA
This sequence comes from Pseudophryne corroboree, assembly GCF_028390025.1. Taxonomy (NCBI): domain Eukaryota; kingdom Metazoa; phylum Chordata; class Amphibia; order Anura; family Myobatrachidae; genus Pseudophryne; species Pseudophryne corroboree. The sequence goes on from NC_086445.1 coordinate 842,662,803, forward strand.
GATATTCAGGAGGGGACTGTAGACACTGTCGAGACATTATGGGTAGAAATTGCATGCGGGGAAAAAGGAATAAAAAAAGTTAGTATTGGGTGTATGCTATAGGCCGCATGGTATCAACGCATCTGATGAGGAATTGTTACTAAAGCAAATTGAAAGAGCAGCAGGAGTAGGAGACATAGTAGTGATGGGAGATTTTAACTATCCAAAGATAAACTGGAAACATGATTCATGTGATACTGCTAGGGGCAATATGTTTTTAAACACACTTAATGATAACTACTTAGTCCAACTAATTGAGGAACCAACTAGGTACAATGCAATCTTAGACCTGGTATTAACAAACTATGGGGATTTGGTATCAGGTATTATAGTAGGGGAACCCATAGGAAACAGCAACCACAATATGGTCACATTCAATATCAGTTTCCATAAACAGCCCTATACTACTAGGACTCTAAACTTTAGCAAAGCAAATTTTGAAAAGATAAGGGTATTTTTCAGGGATATTGAATGGGAAGGTTTGTTTTTAGGAAAAAATACTACGGAGAAATAGGAGGTACTAAAATTCCTGCTAGCTAAAAATACACTCAAATTTATTCCTATGAGCAGCAAAAAAAGAAATAAAAATCATAAACCGATGTGGCTTAACAAAAAGATTAAGGAACTTATGGGCAAGAAAAGGCGAGCATTTAAAAAATACAAATCTGACGGGGAAGCAGAGTCCTTTCAGCACTATAAGGAATGTAACAAAATTTGCAAAAAGGAAATAAGAGCGGCTAAAGTAGAAACTGAAAAACTAGTAGGAAAGCAAAGCGAATCCCAAAAAATTCTTTAAATACATTAATAGCAAGAGATTAAAGAAGGAGAGTATAGGCCCTTTAAAAGACAAGTTGGGAGTCTTAAGCAAAAATGATAATGACATAGCGGACACACTAAATTAGTTTTTTTCAATAGTATTCACTAGAGAGGACTCAATTCAGGGACTGACACACAATCTCAATAATGAGAATATCCCACTAATAGGTACTTATTTAAGCGAGGAAGTAGTCTGTGACCGATTAAAACATTTAAAGATTAATAAATCACGATGGTAATCACCCAAGGGTTCTAATGGAGCTTCACTCTGAACTGGCAAAACCGCTATCTTTGATCTTTAAGGATTCAGTTATATCAGGTATGGTTCCCAAAGACTGGCGTATAGCGGAAGTAGTGCCTATATTCAAAAAGGGAAGTAAAGCTGAACCAGGTAATTATAGACCAGTTAGTCTTACATCTATAGTGGGGAAAGTATTGGAAGGTATTCTAAGAGATAGTATTCAGAAGTTCCTTGAAGTCAATAAGGTCATTAAAAGGAATAAACATGGGTTTATGAAGGACAGATCCTGTCAAACCAACTTACTTGGCTTTTATGAAACAGTAAGCGCAAACCTAGATCAGGGTAAAGACGTGGATGTAATCTTTTTAGACTTTGCCAAAGCGTTCGATACTGTACCACACATGAGACTTATCTATAAGCTACAAGAATCAGGGCTAGGAAGCACAATATGCACTTGGGTAAAAAACTGGTTAGATAATAGGGAGCAGCGCGTTGTGGTTAATGGATCTTTTTCAACTTGGACTGAAGTGCTAAGTGGTGTGCCGCAAGGCTCAGTATTAGGACCGCTATTGTTCAATATTTTCATTAACGACCTAACAGAAGGTCTAGAGAGCATGGTGTCAATTTTTGCAGATGATACCAAATTGTGTAAGGCTATAAATACAGAGGAGGATGCCGAGTCTCTTCAGAACGACTTAGTTAAATTAGAAGCATGGGCAGCCAAATGGAGAATGCGCTTCAACACAGACAAGTGTAAGGTAATGCACTGTGGTAACAAGAACAAAAATTACACCTACCTACTAAATGGGGTAAAATTAGGGGATTCTGTACTGTAAAAGGACTTAGGTGTCCTCATAGATAGCAAGCTAAGCAGTAGTACCCAAAGTAGGACTGCAGCAAAGAAGGCTAATAAGATATTAGCATGCATAAAACAGGGTATTGATGCTAGGGACGAGAGTATTATACTCCCGTTATATAAATCACTAGTGAGGCCACACCTTGAATACTGTGTACAATTCTGGGCACCGTACTACAAAAAGGATATCCTGGAGCTAGAAAAGGTACAGAGGAGGGCTACCAAACTAATTAAGGGCATGGAGACGATGGAATACAAGGAAAGGCTTGAAAGACTAGGCATGTTTACATTGGAAAAGCGGAGACTAAGAGGGGATATGATCAACATCTACAAATATATAAGGGGACAATACACAGAGCTTGCGCGGGACCTGTTTTTGGTTAGATCAACACAGAGGACTCGTGGACACTCGCTCAGGTTAGAGGAGAGGAGATTCCGCACAATACGTCGTAAAGGCTTTTTCACGGTAAGGACAATACGTGTTTGGAATTCCCTGCCGGAGGGAGTTGTAATGGCGGAATCTGTCAACACCTTTAAGAATGGGTTAGATAAATTCCTAATGGATAAGGATATCCAGGGGTATGGTGCATAGTCATGCATTATAGTTACTATAAATAAGGATAAAATGCAACGGCTGACAGCAGCATCAGTCAGAAATTTTAGTCAAATCATCATGCATAGGAGACCACAAATAGGTTGAACTCGATGGACAATTGTCTTTTTTCAACCTCAGATACTATGTTACTAGTGATGGGGCAAGGTCGATCACCATCACACAGGCATTATTGCTTTATCTGCACTTTTGAAGTACATTGAAAGAGATTTCTTGCGAGAGCTTGCATTACAGAATGATCGATTAAGTACCCCAACATATTAGGGGTGGCAATCGATCAATTAAATTGCTTCAATGTGAAGCAAGATGGATAGCAAAAAAAGACATCATCTACCCTAGAGGGTTAAATAAGAAGATGTCCTATGTAGGCTTTATGTAAGTGAGACTCTCTACTGAGCCTAGCGCCGTACGTGATGACCTCACCAGTAATCTGCCGCTGACCGGGTGAGCAGCCCCGGGCTGGACAGCGGACACACACATGTTGTGGGGGGTTTGATACCTATTAAGGTATATTCTTGTTTAGTACACATGTAACTGGACGACAATTGATAAAACTGAAATGTTGTTAATCAGACTTGATTCTTTGTGAATTCGTTATTGTCAGTGCCGTAAATAGGTGTGGGCGGATGGGGCATTGCACACAGCGCATTTGAGCTGTGGGCGCACCATCCACATCCACACTGATTGCTCTCCACCAGCTGCAGTGCTGCCCGCTGTAGTGTAGTGTAATATTAGTAGCGCTGTGCCCGGCATCTTCCCTGCCGGAGGCAGCGCTGCTAATATACATTACAGTCACTCACAGCAGGCAGCAGCGCAGTGCTGGCCTGTCTGTGAATGTAGACTCTCTCCCCAGGATCATTCACCCTCTGCCCAGTCCGCCCCCCTCCTGCTCTTCTCAGCACTGTGCATACACTTCCGGGTACTGGAGATGACTCATCTCAAAGAAGGCTGCTGCTGCTGCTGGGGCTGTCTTCAGTTCACACGAGTGAAGTCTCTCTCTCCTCTTCTCCCTCCCCATGTGCCGACTCCATGCTCATCATGATATGTAGGTACTGTACAGTATTAAACTGGCCTTGTGGTTGCTCATCCTGAACTGTATCTCAGTGACTTTTAAAATTAATCACTGTGTAAAATACAGTGTAAAGATTTGTAAAAAAAAAAACCTCCAAAAACTGCACATACATTAATCTAATGTGTTTGTATGTGTGTGTGTATATATATATATATATATATATATATATATGGAGTACTTCTGTCTGTGACTATCGGATGCTGCCGTGCTGTGTAATGTGACTGGTGGACACTACCGTGCAGTGTAATGTGGCCGATGGATGCTGCCGTGCTGTGTAATGTGGCAGACGGACGCTACCGTGCTGTGTAATGTGGCCGATGGACGCTAACGTGCTGTGTAATGTGGCCGACGGATGCTGCTGTGCTGTGTAATGTGGCCGATGGACGCTACTGTGCTGTGTAATGTGGCCGACGGATGCTGCCGTGCTGTGTAATGTGACTGATGGATGCTACCACGCTGTGTAATGTGGCCGACGGATGCTACTGTGCTGTGTAATGTGGCCAACGGACACTACCGTGCTGTATTATGTGGTCGATGGACGCTACTGTGCTGTGTAATGTGGCCGATGGATGCTGCCGTGCTGTGTAATGTGGCCGACGGACGCTACCGTGCTGTATAATGTGGCCGATGGACGCTACCGTGTTGTGTAATGTGGTCGATGGATGATGCTGTGTTGTGTAATGTGGCCAATGGATGCTACCGTGCTGTATGATGTGGCCGATGGACGCTACCGTGCTGTGTAATGTGGCCGACGGACGCTGCTGTGCTGTGTAATGTGATTGAACGAAGCTATCGCACTGTGTATTGCCACTAATGGTCGCCACCGCTCTGCGTAACGTGACTAATAGACGCCACCAGGCTGCGTAAGGTGACTAATGGACTATTGGATGCTGCCGTGCTGTGTAATGTGACTGGTGGACGCTACCGCCCTGTGTAATGTGGCCGATGGACGCTAACGTGCTATGTAATGTGGCCGACGGACACTACCGTGCTGTGTAATGTGGCCGATGGATGCTACCGTGCTGTGTAATGTGGCCAACGGATGCTGCCGTGCTGTGTAATGTGGCCGATGGACGTTACTGTGCTGTGTAATGTGGCCGACGGATGCTACCGTGCTGTTTAATGGGACTGATGGACGCCACCATGCTATGTGATGTGGCCGACGGATGCTGCCGTGCTGTATAATGTGGCCGATGGACGCTAACGTACTGTGTAATATAGCCGATGGATGCTGCCGTGCTGTGTAATGTGGCCGACGGACACTACCGTGCTGTATAATGTGGCCGATGGACGCTACCGTGTTGTGTAATGTGGCCGACGGATGCTGCTGTGTTGTGTAATGTGGCCGATGGACGCTACCGTGCTGTATGTTGTGGCCGATGGACGCTACTGTGCTGTGTAATATGGCCGACAGACGCTGCCGTGCTGTGATTGACCGAAGCTATCGCACTGTGTATTGCAACTAATGGACGCCACCGCTCTGCGTAACGTGACTAATGGACGCCACCAGGCTGCGTAAGGTGACTAATGGATGCTACTGTGTGGTGTAATGTGACTAATGGGCGCTACCATGCAGAGTGATGTGAGTAACAGACACTACTGTGCAGTGTAGTGTGAGTAACGGGCGCTACCATGTGGAGTTATGTGACTAATGGATGCTTCATGATGCCACACCCCTATTTTTTGATGCCCGTAACTAGCGTTGTGTGACTGATGGGGCGGCGGGGAGGTACATTTTATTTCAAAACATGGCAGGGAGGGAGGCACCGAAGCTGTATCTTGCACACAGCGCTAAAATGTCTAGTTACGGCACTGGTTATTGCTACCTGATTGACGCGCATTTGCTCTCATATTCATATATATATATATATATATATATATATATATGTTGTGTAATTAGTTACAATTGCAAACAGGTTTTACTCTAGAACTAAATATGATTGTATTATGTCAATATATATATATATATATATATGTATATATATACTGTATATATATATATATATATATATATATATATAGACATAATATAAAACCTGTTCGCAATTGTGACTAATTACACAACATTGTTATTATTAAAACATTAGTAATTAATGTAGAATAATACAGTATTATTGTTTCCTTTAGAATAAATTTACCTCTGAAATTTTCAGTGCTTTCATTTTATCTGTGTAGTGACAGTGAGCAGCGAATGCAAAAATACACAAAATGTCAAACCAAAAAATATGACTTTATCCTAAAGAGAATAAATCCTATCCATATTAACTGAACAAAAAGATTATCTCACTAATCTGGTTAGGATAAGCCGTTGCCAGAAACTAGACAGTATAAACAATGCAGAAGCAAGATCTTCACTTATCATTCTAGTAGCTCTGTCTGGGGTATGATTTCAAACATTCTTCACACAGAATTCTTTTTATTGAGGAGAAGAGCTCAAAGCTCCTTACAAAGCAAAACAATAAACTGTAATCTTCGGCTTCTGGCCTGCTGTAGCTAGGGCTTTCTCCTGGCAATGAGCATTCTCAAGGGTTCACAGTTATGCATGGATTTTCCACTTATAGATGGAAAACATTTTATACACACCTATCACAAATCATTTATTTGGATAAATGATGAACACAATATGAAAAAGGAATTAAGAATTTCTAACAATGTAAAATAGAGTGTAGAGCAAAACCATTTTCCGTCATGAATAGTTTTACCATACTATCCCTTTAAACTGGAACACGCATGAATTACACAGGTTCTCTAGCTGCTTAAAACAGATGAAATGCAGACTTGTAGTCAGCCAGCCACAGAACCTGTGTCATTCATGAGAGTCCTGGTTTAAAGGGATAGTATGGTAAGCCTAGTCATAAAGGTTTTGGTGTTTCAGATACTCCTTTCACATCGCAAGAATAACCCGGGTTATTGTCGGGTTGTTGCCGAGTCGACCCAGGTTGAGGTGCAGTATGAAAGCGCCAAAGTGAATAACCCGGGTCGAGCAACCTGGCATTTTAACCTGGCATCTCAACCTGGTTTAAAAGAAAGGTTAAACACGGGTCGGACCTAGGTCGTTGTGCAATATGAAAGCCTCTGACCAGGGATATTCAACCCAGGTCTCAGAAAAAGGTGCTGATTGGATGTATATTTGTCTGCTCAGGGCAGTCCCCAGCCCCTTCTTTTATTTCCTTTGAAACCTCATCAATGTGAGTCAGAAAAGTTCATTTTAAATCAAATCACAGTGCTGAACATGGGTGAAAGGCACCAACCCAGGAATAACCCAGGTCAAAATTGCAATGTGAAAGGGTCTGAATCTGCTCGGACCCGGGTCCAACCTGGGTTCAAAAGTCAGGTCCGACCTGGGTTTGCAATCTGACAGCAGAAGGAGAGAGTTAAGAAATGCCAATAGATAACACTTGGATTGCAAATATGTGTTGTTCTGCATACTAAAATCGCAAACATGCAATATTGTTATTTTAACCTAAGATATAAACAGTAAAAAAAAATATAAATAATAGCTTAGATTGTTGAGAGTAGAAGTTCTAATTGTAAGCTTTCACCTGACTTTTTTACCTTTATCTTCCATGTGTGAATCAATCGCATCACACAGTGCTCAGAGTGATTGAGCAGAGATAATTGCATTGCACGCTGGAGTGTGTACATAATTGTCTAACAGGCACAACAACAGGTGCAACATCAGAACATTGTTGAGCTGCTTTGAAAAATTTAATTTGTTCATAAATGTCATACTCTATTTAATATAAATGGTTGCTTTTGTATACAGTATAGAAAATTATTATTGCGTTTAATGTACAGAATTTTAACAAAAAACATACTCAATATAGTTAGAGATGTAAAGTATGGGTCCGGTTTTCTTGAAACCAAAAACACACTAAACTTAGGGATTCTCAGTTGAACTGAGCACTGGCTAGGGTCTTCCTGCCAAGCTTGGATCCTGGAACAAGCCAAAACGTCATAATCCCGGTGACGGATCTCATGGGTTTGATTCCTCACTCATGATCAGGTACCATTTCACACTGGAATTGTAGTGAGAGAGTGTGGTGACTAGGTGCAGCACTCATTAGGGGCACTTTTAAAAAAATATTTTTTTAAGGAGCAATCTGTTAAAGGGACACTGTTTCAGCTGCAGCACTGCGAGGCACAAGTCAGCGTACAGTACACTGTGGGTTGGCTGTTGGCTACAGCAGGAAGTGGCATGGGGACTGGGCTGCAACACTGAGAGGCAGAGTCGGATTAAGGGAGGAGCAACAGGGTTGGTCGTCCCGTGGACCTCACCCATTATGCGGCCCCCACACACTGCTCTGTGAAGCTTAACAGTCCGCCTCTGGCAGCAGCTGCCGAGGAGCTCCCCAGTCTTCAGCAGTCTGTCTTGCAGGATTTCACTGCACGATCCCACGAGATTGACTGCTGTAGATGGTGGAGATGTTGAGTTGGCCAGGTGCAGTGCTGCTGTGTCCCGATGTCAGGTGTGTGTGTGTGTGTTGTGCAGTGCTGCTGTGGCCCTCCCTCAGGTGTGTGTGTGTGTGTGTGTGTGTGTGTGTGTGTGGTGCTGCTGTAGCCCACTGTCAGGTGTGTGTGGTGCAGTGCTGGTATAGTGCTGCTGCAGCACGCTGTCATGTGTGTGTAAATGGGGGAGGGGTGCTCAGGGTTTACAATCAATTTTGCTAGTGGGGCCCCCACAACTTCATTGGCCATAAGCCCCTACCAGCCTTAATCCAACCCTGCTCAGGGTCATTTTAAATAAAACATGTTTTTGTTACAGGGGCACTGTGTGCTGCTGCAGCACTCTGAGGCACAATAAATAATAAAAAATAAAGTAAAACACCAGAGTGGGGGGGCGTGGCCTGACCGGGATGAAGGACAGCAGCACTTCTGCAGAGCTCCCACTCTGATCCATATAAAGGTTCCCCTTTTGCCTATTTAAGCCCTGTTTTTGCGCCTCTCTCCCTGACCCCCTTGCCTCCTGCCACCAGCGATCACCTCTGAGACGAACCGCAGAGCTGGGAGACGCTATTATAGGTCTCTGTGGGTTGCGGCCTTCATCTCCAGACAGACCGGGGACTCGATTTCCGCATCTACCCGGCGGCTGAGCTCCACGCCGGAGATCGCGGGTAAATGGAACCGCGGACGCCGCTGCCACACTATCCTGCGGCCTCACAGTGCCTGTCTCCCCTCCGGGGACCCGGCGGACTTCACTGGCACACAGGGCAGTTAGCCCTGCATCACAGCAAGGGAGGTGAGAGTCACTCTGAGCTGCGGTTCACCCACACTGGCCTCTGCAGCAACGGCAGCCATTTTACATCTGGCATTCAAAGTCTCCCCAGCACTTAACCACCTTACCTGCCTGACTCTAGCTCATATTCCCTATCACCCTTACTCCCTGTACTATTTTCTCTGACTTAGTTGTAAGGTACTAAAATCTACACCCAAGCGTTAAAGTTACATATTCCACTAGCTGGACTTACAACCCAATTTACTATATTTTCAAATACTTTAACAATTCATCTGCTGCTCCCCTGTGCTCCCGGTCTGTAGCTACCTGTGGATTCTATCATCATCCACTCCAACCCCACATTTCCTGTGATCTCTATATCTTCAAAGCAGAATACCTCAATTTCAGTCCCTGTGACTCTCAATACATTGAGGAGGAACCTGCGGTTCTGCTGGTCAGACTACAGTCCTTAGTTACAATACTGTTTGAGATTCCTACCCACGCTTCCAGGGATGCATTCACAGGAAAATTTACCCACAAGATTTGATATGTAACTGTGCTTATACAATGCGCTGATAGCCTTCCCCGCAGGCCTCATCTTGGTCAATTCGGCGGTGTCACTATAACTCCATCACTAACCTCTTTTGTCCTTGTTACTGCTTATATGGAAAAATACCTCACATCCTCTGCATCCACGCAGCCTCTTCAACAACGCCAAGAGAAACGTAGAGCAGATACAAATATAACTTCAGACGCAGAAACCATGGCTTTGTCTCCGGCTGCCAAAAAGTCAGTTGCTCCTCCAGATTCCTATGTTACTTACAATGATGTGGTGGAGGCGATCAAGGCGACCATGGGGCCTCTATTATCACAAGCAGTATCTGATATCACCTCGCAACTAAACCGACTCACTCATCGTGTTGAAGAAACGGAACACAGAGTAGGCACCTTGTTTCAAGACGTTTCTCATCTTACTCATGTGGTTCCCAAACTGGAGAAAGATAACTATCATCTCTGGAATAAGGTAGACGACCTGGAGAATCGGTCAAGAAGAAATAACATCCGTCTCGTGGGGCTCCCAGAATCAGTTAAGGGCCCAGCTTTAGCCCACTTTGTGCGTTCTACTCTCCCGACCCTTTTGGGGGTTGAATCTGACTGCCGTGACCTTGTTATAGAGAGGGTTCACAGAGTGGGACACCAGTCTCCTTCTGCTACTAACCACCCTCGGGTTGTCCTTTTTCGTTGTCTCAACTATTTACATAAACAGACACTGTGGTCAGCCTCCCGAAACAAGAAACCTATTTTATGGGAGTCATCTAGACTATACTTATTCCAAGATTTTTCAGTTGAATTATCCCGAGCACGAAAGGCCTTCTCTCCCATATGCTCCTGTTTAGTGGTAGAACAACGGAAATTCGCTCTGATATACCCAGCCAGACTTCGACTGTTTGATGGAACATCTTACAAAGATTTCAATACCCCTGCTGATGCAGAAGCTTTCTTGGCTGAAGCTGGTTGTTCTACCTCCCAAGCTGACATTACTGACCCTCCTCCTACTACTCACTAATCTACACGGTGTTCAGGACAGACTGTACCACTGCTCCTCTTCATTACTCCTGCTCGCTGGACATGATTAGAATTGTATTGACATTTTAACACATTTTTGGCTGTTTAGGTTTAACTGTTATTGGTATTATTTCCTAACTATGATTGAGGTCTGCTTAATTTATCTTTACTATACCATACTTATCAAGGCTTATCAAGCCCATTGTATTTTGTTGATATACTCATATACTGCTTATCATTCTTCTAATGATGTGGAAATTACTTGTGCTGTTTTGCATTTGTTATCCGTTATTTTTCCCCTGTCTGTCTGTTTGTCTTTTTCCTCTTATTCCTTCCCTCCCACCCCTCCCTTTCTCTTTTTAATTGACAGGTTGAGACGGGATGTTCCTTTCTGGTCCCTATTTAGCCCCCCCATCACGTAAATGTCAGTACGAATAGGTATGTGGAATGTGGGAGGAATCAATTCCCCAGCTGAAAGACGTAAGATACTTACATATATCTCTAAGTTGAAATTAGACATTATTTGCCTTCAGGATACACATTTAACTCACCCGGAATCACTGAAGCTGCAGATATTGGGTTGGAAATTATTAGCAGCTGCTCCATTTAATTCCAAATCACGCGGAGTAGTCATTTTAGTCAGAAAATCCTTACCCATCTCTATCTCTGCTTCAGTGATTGACCCTGAAGGTCGTTATTTGATTGCAGAAATTGTACTTAATAATTCCCCGTATGTCTTATGTACGATTTATGCTCCGAATGTTTATAGGAAATCCTTTTTTACCAACCTGCTTGCCCTAGCCCTCTCATTTTTTTTAGGGGATTTTAATCTTATCTCCTCTCCTATACTTGACAAATCCACATCACAAAAATCACCCTCCTTCCTCCCAAAATTAGGGGTCCCAGCCCTTTCTGAACAACTCTGTTTAGTTGATGTTTGGCGCGCAATGCATCCGACCGAAAAGGATTATACATGCCTGTCGGCAGCACATCAAACTCTTTCTCGCATTATATTATTAGCTACCTCCTTATTTCCCAAAATACATGAAGCCTCCATTGAACCTATAAGTTTGTTGGACCATGCTCTAGTATGGATTACCCTTCAGACTACAATAGATAAAGGCCCTTTTAGACTCTGGAAATTTCCTAATTATCTGTCTCAATCCATGACATTTCATCAGAAAATCGAGTCCGCATGGATGGACTTTAAGCATGCTAATTTGGATTGTGAGTCCTCAAATCCTTCTTTATTCTGGCAAACGGGTAAGGCAGTCCTTCGGGGTGTAATTATCTCATATATAGCTGCTGAGAATAAACGTTTAGCTACGACCTATTTAGACTTACAGTCCAAATTGACTGAATCTTACCAAACTTATAAATCTGCCCCTTCGCCATCTAATAAATTAACATATACCACAGCGAAAGTTCACTTTGATGAATATTTTAAACTTAAAAGCGAATGCTCACTTTTCACTACTAACTACAAATTCCACAGATTTGGAAACAAGACAGGACGGCTTCTTTCTAACCTACTAAGAGGCTCACAACCACCAATGCTAGTCCACCCCCTCCGTTGTGAGGATGGCTCCATAGCAAACTCGAAAGACCAGATCACTGATATTATGAGAAATTTCTATGAAAAAATATATTCTGACTCTCATCACGAAAATTCTCCCTTAACTGCTAATGACTCCTCCCATTCTTGGATGTTTCCCTCCCTTCCACAGTTCCCTGAGGAATTCTCACATTTATTGGAGGCCCCTATCTCCATTGAGGAAGTCACGAGAGTTATTCGACATTCCAAACCCCTAAAAGCCCCTGGTCTGGATGGCCTAACAGCAGAATTCTATAAGATTTTACTTCCTAGGTTTGGGGAAAATTTGGTGGCATTTTATAATGATATAATCAGTACTCAATCTGTGCCTCTTTACTTTAACTCGGCAATCATTAAACTTCTCCCTAAACCGGGTAAAGATCTTTCCTTACCGGGATCTTACAGACCAATCTCCTTACTAAATTTTGATTACAAATTGTTTACTAAGATTCTTGCTGACAGACTGAAATTGTATTTACCCCAGATTATACATCCGGATCAGACTGGCTTCATTTTAGGTAGACACTCAGTTGTCAATGTCTGTAAAATCTTGGCAATGATTCATCACTCGATCTCTCTTAATTCTGCTCCCCCTAAGATGATTGTTTCTTTTGACGCCGAAAAGGCATTCGATTTAGTAAAATGGAATTACCTTTTCTCCACTCTGCGTTTATTTGGTTTCCCCCCCATTTTCATATCCATTCTACAAACACTGTACCATTCCCCCCAGTCACAAATTTCCTGTAATGGCTCTCTTTCGTCATCCTTTTCTATTTCCCGCGGAACAAGACAGGGTTGCCCTCTATCCCCCCTTTTATTTGCTATAGCCATAGAGCCACTGGCGATAGCAATACGTAACCCAACTTTAGTTGAAGGAATTGCTATTTGTTCTAAACTACTCAAGGTATCATTATACGCAGATGACATGGTTCTTTTTCTTTCTAATCCAACTTCCTCTCTTCCAGCTGTCCTAAACCTCATTTCCTCTTTTGGATTCATTTCTGGCTATAAAGTCAACCTAGACAAATCAGGGATTCTCCCTATCCATGGCCCACCCTCGTATTTTCAATCACTTCCTATTCTTCAGTCCTTTCATATTTCTCAATCTCCTGTTAAATATCTGGGTATATATGTATCAGTGGATTTAACGGATCTTTATAAACTTAACTTTACCCCAATCATTGCCAAGATTAAAAACTATCTAGACAACTGGACATCTCTACCCATCTCCCTCCTAGGCAGATTAGCAGCCATAAAGAGTGTTTTATTTCCAAAAATCTTTTATGTAATGCAGATGCTGCCGATTAGACTTCTCACGAAAGATGTTAACATTTTAAATTCTCTCTTTTCCCGCTTTCTGTGGCAAGGGAAACGTCCTCGAATAGCCTATTCCAAATTACGATTGCCCCGTAAACATGGAGGCCTCGGCTTTCCTGACCTAACTTTATATTCTAATGCTATATTTTTTCGCTATATTAGTGATTGGTTACTCGACACTAGTTCTTACACAGATAGTCATTTGGATTCTGCGTTATTCTCGCCCTATTCTCCAAATGCCCTATTGCATTCTAAATTATCTGATATCCCGATTTTTATTAAAAATAATCCCTTATTTATAGACACTTATCGGTCCTGGACCATTATAAATAGGAAATTTCACGCTAATCCTAGCTATTCCCCGTACACATCACTGTGGGGGAACCCTGCTTTCCCCCCTTCTCTGTCTAATGTCTCTTTTCTTCAGTGGAAGGATAAGGGCCTGGCCTCGATAGCAAAAGTATTTGACCCTGGTGGCAACTTACTCTCTTTTACAGACCTCCAATCCCGATTTTCTATTCCATCTCATCATTTCTATATGTATCTCCAAACACGTCATTACAATCAATCCCTACCCACCCCTTCGACCACAGACAATACGATGTCAACATTTGCTTCTCTTCTTAAACTTCTCTCCTCTGTACCGTACAAAATTAGTTTATTGTATGAACCTCTAGCTTCCATTTCGGCCTCGTCCCATTGGGAATCCTCTCTACAGAAATGGTCCATAGACGTCCCGGGTATAAATCTATTACCAGACCTAATCTCTCAATATGAAACCTCTCTAAAAAATTTACATTCTTCTTATTTACAAGAAGTCCATATTAGAATGATACATAGAGCATATATCTCCCCTGCTCAGAGGAGATATATGACAACCCTAGAAACCGGGGCCTGCATTAAATGCTCAATGTCTCATGCTACATTTATTCATTGCGTTTGGGAATGTGGTAAAATAAGAAAATTCTGGAATAAATTGATCCAACTAATCAATTCCCTGTTCTCTACCACTGTACTCCCGGACCCTTTAGCATGTCTTTGTGGAAATTTTAAAAACTGGGATTTAGGCCCCAATAAGAAATAAAAACTCCGATTACTAATTACGATTGTTACTGTTGCAAAAAAAAATCATTCTTATCCACTGGACTAGCCATACTGCTCCCTCCATTTCAGAAGTCAAACACAAATAAATGGGAATATTTTATTAATATATTAGACGAGCATTCGCAGAACCATATTCTTCAATTATTTGAAAATACGTCATGGAACTTACTTAGGAGACTTTCTACTGATACATGACTTTTGTCCGTGGTTGAAAATGTATTTATTCAGATTTCTTCAGACTACACTAGCCTGATCAGGATAGAACACCTGACTTAGGATGACTTATTTTCCCTTTCCCCCTCTTTCCCATCCCCTCTTCCCCTTTATGTGTTCGATAACCCCCCGATTTTTGTTTGGTTTTGTTTTGTTTGGTTTTGTTCTCACGTGTTCAAAGTGGTTGTGACAATTCGCCATTTGTCAGATTGTTTTCTTTTACTTTGTTCTAACATGTACATTATGTTCTGATGGAAGTGTACAAGGGGATAGTTTTCTCTCCTTGGCTATTGTTCGGTATGATAGTACGATTCTTTCTACTCTTCTGTCTTATTACTGGATTTTCTGTATGTTTTTTGTGGCTAATTTATTGCAATAATTTGAAAAGTCCACTATTCTTTTGAAAATTCAATAAAATGTATTAAAAAAAAAAAAACACCAGAGTGGACTGCAGCACTTTGTTTCTTAAGCCTACTTGGACATTATTTATCCCTCCAAAAAATCATTAGGGTGCCATACTAATTCTACCGATGCTATGATGCAGTTTGCTGTGTGTTCAGTCACCTTAAACTTGTATGTAAAAATAACTAGTGTGTTAAAAAAACATATAATGTCATTGTTACATTAGGGTACCACTCATACTAGGAGTGCTGTGAATCAATATGGATCAATCGATAGTAGAACAGGAACAGCATCCCAGAACTAATTCTGCTGCTAGCAGTCTTGATAGTAGTAGTACTACTTCAACATCTACTAAAGGTGGTCCAGGAAAAAGAAAGTTTAAGAAATGGCATGTAAAATCTAAACAGTATTTCATAATGTCAAATTAAAAAAAACATCACATCTAACAATAAAGGGAAAATTTACTGTTGAAAAACTTAAAATTGTCGACAATCCATACACCACATGAAGTGGCAAGGAAAGGCTCAGTGCTGGTCCTGTTACTTATGTTTCATGTACCAGCATAGCTATTGCAGAAGCCAGGGACAAACTCAATCGGGTATCTTCTGAAACCTCACATGCAACAACGTCTCACTATAAGTCTACATGTGTCACCTTTAAAACAGGCCAATCAATTCACCATAACAATACTACGTCTGAAGAACAAACTGTGTTAACAACTTAATAAATCCCTAAGGTGAGTCTAAGTTGTACATTTAGTAAAGAGTGGGTTTTTAGAAGTGAATATGTTGCCCATGACAACCAGATTCTAGCAATTATATTCTAAAAGGTGTTAGGTAAATAATAAGTAGAATCTGATTGGTTGCTAAAGGCAACACTCTCACTTTACTAATTATACTCCCAGGAGTGTCCATAAGTGCTATGTGTGATGATGACTCATAGAGAAGCCTCTTTCAACTATTTCCACGCCCTCTGTAAATGTGAGTATGATATGTAGTCCACATGTTGACTTAGAAATTGAGGATGCTAATTTGGAAGTGCAACAGAAGGATAAGGGAGATATTTGTGCATCTAACAGTAATGAGGATGTTGATGATGAGGAGGATGTTGTTAGTATTAAATCATGCCACTAGTGGCAACAGTGCTTGACTATGATAATACCATTATCATGCCTGGCAATAAGACAAAAAAATCTACCTCTTATAAGTGGAATTATTTTTGTCCAAATCCTGGTAACATTTGTCAAGCCATCTGTATCATCTGTGAGTACAAAGTAAGTAGAGATAGGAACCTTAACTATCTATGAACTTCTTACCTGTTACATAATTTGCATTGAGTTCATGCAATTAAAAATACTATGGAAACATCTCAAAATCAAGCAGTCCATCAACTCCTAATAGCATCCTGGATATATCCAGCAGCACATGCAATCTACACAACTAATACCTTCATCATCAATCTCCTCAATAATAATCAGAGGTAGTCCTGCATCCAATTTGTTAAAGCTAATTGACTCCTCACCTTTTCAAGATTCCCCAAAACAATCCTTGTGCACTAGGGTTTTTGTTGCTGCTTGGGATGAATCAACATACCTAGTATACTAGTAGTTTCAAACAATTGACTTTGAAACATTCCTTTGACAGAGGAAGCATGTATGAAAGCAGCTATTCAGTTGACAAGTGGATCTCTGAAGCCATGACAACTATGCTAGCATTAGATCTGAATCCAATATCCACCATCAATGCATCTGGTTTTAGATGGCTAATTGAGGTTCCATGTCCCTGCTACCAAATTCATTTTGATTCAATTTTACAAGAATAGCAATTCTTCACCAGTAACAGGACATTAAAAAAACACTAGTTCTTGGCCTAGAAAATGCCATTGTACCCATCATCCACTTAACCACTAATATGTGGACAAGCAGTACTGATCAAATAAAAGATTACATGACTGTGAAAGCCCACTGGTTGGGTATGTCACCTTCAGCATCACCAGCATTATCTACTACACAATGCTAGTTCATTCACAGGTAGGCTACTCTTTGTATCACTGGCTTCACTGGTGTTAACCTGTTAGAAAAACTCCGGGATGTCATAGCAATATGGCTTACCCTGTTAAGGGTTGAGTATTTGTAATTTCTGATTATGCATGTAATATTGTGAGATCATTACAACTGGGTGATTTTGAACATGTCACATATTTTGCCCACACAATAATCTTGGTGATTCAGATATTTTTTTTAAATGTGCAGGAGATGCAATCTGTGGCCAGAAAAATCCTGGGCATTTTTGTCATTCAACAACCACATATAGAAGATTGCAGCATCTGCAATCACAGTTCCATTTTCTATGCCACCAACTGAAGTAAGATGCAGTTACCCCTTGGAATTCCATCCTTTATATGATGCAGCAAATGGAGGAATAGTGGCAAGCCATAAAACCTACATAAGAGGAAATGAAATAGGGGTAGATGCACCTTAACCCATGACACTGGAGAATACTCTGTTTTATGCATGCTACTGAAACCAAGTGAGTTCAGACACTGCCAGCTCGAGTAAGTAGATCCCCTTAATAAAACTACTTTAAAAGCAGGCAGAGAAACTGAAGGATAAGATGAAACAAAGTAGTTCTGTTAAGTATGTTGGACTTGTAGATCAGCATTTTTGTTCACCATGCCAGGACCCAAGGGTTTTCAAGATATTGCAATTGGATTATTATATTTTGGTAACCATGCTTGATCCTTGGTTTAGGCTTTACATAATATTTTTGTTTCCAATGGACACAGATCTATTTGTAAAGAGCTATTTGCAAGCAGTTTGACAGCGCACATCGAACATGATGATATAACGATATCTCCTGCTTCAGTTTTTATTGCAGATGCTGCTGCCAAGAAAAAAATGACCATTCCCAAGAGACCCACTGGGGTAGTGAATGGTGAGTCAACTCAGTGCAAAAAAAGACTTTGACATCTGGTCAGGTTTAGAAGAAATGCCCACAATTATCGACACCTCTACTGTAATTCAATCTGATACACTAAACCTCCATAGAACAGTGGAGGATTATTTTGATGACTATGTGAAAAAAATAGCATGTCACACCGTCCTTTTGATTTCTGGGAGGAAAAAATGCAATTTGGAGCCCCTTATAAAAGCTAGTTTGGTGTACTTAAACTGCCCATCCTCCAGTGTATTCTCAGAAAGAGTGGTTAGCACAGCCGGTAGCTTATTTTGTGGGGGGCCCAAACAAATCAAGGACTTCAGCCACAAAAGTGACAGTCCCAGTTGCTGAAGTTCTTGGGTTGTTAAACTGTGCATTTTTACTGTACTGTACCATAAGCCATCTTGAATCGAGTGTAAATGGGTAGGACATGCACATACTGCCCCTGTAAGCTGACCCATTTATACCGCTTTTAGCCCTAAATTGCAGGTCGCAGCCAGTAGCCTGACACGGGTGCTACCTGGCAGCGACCCGCGTCAGCCCCCATTTAGATCGGAGTCACCAACCTGGCATATTGCCGGGTTGGTGACATTGCTGGTGACGCAATGGGGGCAGTGCTTGGAGGTCACATGATCTCCAAGCGCCGCCCGCTCATACACTGTAAACAGGAAGCCGGGTAGCGCGATCCGGCTCCCATTTACACTAAACAGTTTGCCAGGATGAACACGTGTTCAACCCCGCAAACTACCCGAGTTGGAATACCAGGTCACTCGTTATTCCAACTCTACCCTTTTACACCGAGCAGCAACATGGGTTATGCATGTTCATGTGCAATAACCCGTGTTATATGCTGCCGGTGTAATAGGGGTATTAGTAAATATGTATACATAATTAAATAAAAAAAATAAACATGTCATAGTTAGTGGCTTTTTTTATTTGGCTATCATCAAATGTAGGTTTACAACCAGTGACAATAACAAAATTAGGCAGGGGGTGGTGGCTGCCATTACTGTTCTGCGTAGGGCCTCCCTCATCCCTAAATCCACCCCTGGTACTGATGATTTATAAATATGCTGCACTTACCGCAATATTAATCTATTTTATGAAGCAAAAACAAGCTGCTTTGCTGGTGAAAACTTTCTCAGTAAAAGGTTTTTCCCCAATTGATAAATCAGCCTGTGTTCTTTGCCTAAAGCCACTGTAGCAACCCATATTCACACTCACTGCCAAACACAACTTACCAACATTCTAATGTTTGTATTTGGTACACTATGAGAAGGGATTTTAGCCACCTCATTATGAGGGCATAGTCACATTTTAATGGGGTTGCCCCATCACAAAGGAGGTATCTCTACAGATTTAGGATATGCCTGTATCTTTTTAAATGCATGTTTGCCCTCAATTCCTCTGAAGAACATTTTACTTGCCTCACACATTAGTTCCAGGTGATCAGGACATATCTCCAATGTTCTCAGCAGTCAGGACAAAATTCCAGGCTGTTTGGATGACAAGGTATTCCTGGTTAAACTAGGCATAATGGCAGCATGGGCAAAAGTTTGCCAGAGATTCACATAAGGTCATTCTGGACAAATTACACCATTGGCTATTCTATAAATAAGATTTACAATCATAACCAAGAATTTTAAAAGATTTATTTTAATTATATTCTCATCATATTGTTAGCATTTTTTAGTCTAATTTAGGTATATTTCAGAACAACATACTTTTATACAATAAATTGTCAAATAACCTGTGGAACAAACGCAGTTTCTCCATGTGCTATTTACATATTTACTGGCATTCTCTGTACAAAATCCAACAAACAAATACTGTAGCCAATTTCCAGTCAGCATGAAGTAAGCTTGGCAAGTGTGTTTGTGTTTCAGTAATTGCAAAATTTCAGACATTGGAAAGGGAAGTCTAGATGCAGTTGCAGGTGAATAACTCCAAACAGGATGAGTTATGTTCCTATGCATACAGAACTGTCAAGGCTAATTTCTTTCCCAATTTCTGTTTCAAAAACTGTTAGTTGTACCCACTAGAGTGGGTTTTTTTGTCTTTAAGACAAAAGAATTACAGTCATTCATCTGTCTCCTTAATTTTACTGGATATTTGAATAAAAAGGCACTGTTCATTCTGACCTGTATTTGACATTACACTAAAGCGCACACCTGAATATAGCTGTTTGATTATTATCTAATACTATATATAACATATACTGATGCAAAATGTATATAAAGACCAGTCTTATAGCATGTTGGAAAAACTTAAGTACCATTTTTTATTATACTGCAAGCAGGCATCATTATCCATGGTATCAATTTATGTTTAAAATTAAATAGATAAAAATCTTGGGGGAGGGGGCTGAGTTGCTCAGGTGGGGAGGAGAGAATGTGTTGCTCTGGGGGTTGGGGAATGTGTTGCTACAGGATGAGAGGAATGTATTGCTTTGGGTGGTGGGGAATGTGTTTCTCCTG
Source organism: Pseudophryne corroboree (assembly GCF_028390025.1). Classification (NCBI taxonomy): domain Eukaryota; kingdom Metazoa; phylum Chordata; class Amphibia; order Anura; family Myobatrachidae; genus Pseudophryne; species Pseudophryne corroboree. Next base: position 842,683,264 of record NC_086445.1, read on the forward strand.
GGGGAGGAGAATGTGTTGCTACAGGAGTACAGAATATGCTGCTGTGGGGGATATGTTGCTACAGGAAGAGAGAATGTGTCACTCTAGGAGGTGGGGAATGTGTTGCTACAGGAGAAGAAAATGTGTCTCTGTGGGGGGTGGGGAATGTGTTGCTACAGGACCAGAGCATATGTTATTCTGGGGGTAGGAGAATGTGTTGCTACAGGAGAAGAGACTGTTGCTTTGGGGGTTGCTACAAGATTAGAGTAATGTGTTGCTCTGGGTGGTGGGAATGTGTTGCTCATGGAGAAGGAGAATGTGTTGCAACAGGAGTAGAAAATATGTTGCTGTGGGGTGTGTTGCTACAGTAAGAGAGACTGTGTACTTCTGGGAGGTGGGAAATGTGTTGCAACAGGAAAAGAGAATGTGTTGATGTAGAGGGTGGGGAATGTGTTGCTACTGTTACGTTCACTGTACTTGGTACTCCTGAAACTGGGCGGATGAGCCCCAAGTACAGGAACGTAATGCTGGAAACCCTACAGAAACCCTGACTCTGTTGTTCCACCCACGTGGTCAGTCTACGCCTGCGAGACTATGCTTGCTTGGGCCCACGGCAGCCACGTTTGAAGGGCGGATTATGTCTGCCCAACTCCGATGCCCCCCGGTCTTAGTTGGAGACAAGGCGTAAACTGAGACGGGGCGAGAACAAGGGGAACCTCTAACTAAACAGAAACCCAAGTTAGGGGCAACTACAGAACTCAAACAAAAGTATGTGCGGCTCAGCCGCCAAGACGAACTACAGCAAAGGAAATGCTGACCACACGCCGACACAATACTGTTGTGTCCCGGCGATGATAGCATACGCAGAACCCTCTGCAGAAAATCCAAAGCAAATATAACAAGAAGCTACGGCCAAGGCCGTAAGGTGCGACAAAGTCACTACTCACAACACCGGTGCTAATACAGGCAGGTGAACGGGAACCCAGAGGCCGCAGGCACAGGCTCACAGGAATGGAAAGCTGGAAGGATTCCAGCAACAGGCCACAGGACACCAGGACTCAGGATTACAGGATGAAAGGCAGACAAAACTCAGGATTCCAGGACAGGAACGCTCCAGGGCAGGAAGCAGCTCACAAGAAGCTCCAGACTCTGACAGAGCTGAGTACACAGGATTCCAGTATCAGACAGGGCCAGGACAAAGATGCAATACTGGTCTAGACACTAATCAGGAACATCCAGGTATAACAACAAACATCTATCACCAGCTCAGAACTGCATAGCTAGCTAGGTAATAAGGGAACATGCCCCAATCAGGATGGCTGGAAGCCAGGCACAAGATAATGACCAGAATAGCTGCAGGTGAGAGTAACACAGACAAGAGCCAGATTGCAGTACAGAGATTCACCACATAATGATCAACTATCAGACCGGTGAGGCTAAACACATAGAAACAGGCTGTAATTACACCGACTCACCACTGGCAGCCAACAAGTCTTCTAAACCATTGAAATGGAAATCCTGGCATGTGAACAGAACTATAGTACAAAATACATAAACAGAAAGCAACAGGAATGAACCACTGCTTGTGGTTCATAACACTACCCTCTCCTTAAAGGTGGACTCCGGACACCCCATATAAGTCAAGGGGAACAGAAACAGAAGAATAACATAAAATACATAACCAAAATGCAAAACAGGAATGAGCCACTACCGTGGCTCATAACAGCTACAGAAGGAGAGAATTGTGTTACTGTAGGGGGAGGGGAATGTGTTGCTATAGGACCAGAGCATATGTTGTTCTGGTAGGAGGAGAATGTGTTGCTACAGGAGAAGAGAATGTGTTGCTTTGGGGGTTGGGGAACGTCTTGCTACAGGTGGAGAGAATTTTTGCTCTGGGGTGTTTTTACAGGAGGAGAAATTCTGTTGCTCTGGGAGAAGAGAACGTGTTGCTTTCAGGGGGTGGGGACTGTGTTGCTAAAGGAGGAAAGAATGTGTTGCTTGGGTCAGATGGGAATGTGTTGTTATAGTGTGGGGTGAATATGTCACTTCTGGTGGGAGGGGATTGTGTTGCTACAGTGGGGAAATAAAAAATGCAGTTCTGAAGGGTGTTAAAAGACATTTGATACTACAGGGAGAGAAAAGAAATGTCAAACTACAGGGGTAATGTGAGTTAGTATGTTACTAAAGTCATTGGAGTCAGCTCTGTGTGTGCATGAGTGTCCTCAATATTTTTGCTGTCACTAGCCATACCTATGCCATGATGCCATTTTTTCATTCATATGGAGGGGCACTCTCAATCATTTTGAAACATTTTCTCTGATGACTACAATGGTAAGTGGTGGAATGAGAAGGGAAGATAATTTGTTATTATACTGCCAATAGAGAATATTTTCTTACAAAGGTTAAAGGGAAATCTGCTACTATACTGAATTGGAATAATATGCCACAACAGAGGTAACAGGGGATTTATTATTACTGTACAAAGGCAATGGTGAAATCTGCTGCTACAGTAGTAATGGGAGTAATGTGTTACTAAATAAGTGATAGAAGAATGTGTTACTATAGATTTTTGTTTATTCAACAAATAAGAAAAAAATAAAATAGGAATCAGAAAAAGCAAATGAAACAAAAAGAAAAAAGTATGAGGAGGATGATAGATACATGTAAGGGGAAACGGGACAGAACATCTCGAGGAACATCAGATGATGTGCAGAGAATATGATTATAGGGACGAAGTAGAATACTTATCCAAGATAATAGAGCAAAGAAGAGTGAAGTAAGGAAGATGGCCCTCCCCGTTGTGCATGGGTCTAGTGGAGGAGGTATATATGAGGGTTAAAGGTTTAGCAGTGTCATCATAGGAGAGCCATGGAGCCAACACTTTGACAAACATATGGCCATCATCATGGCGATAAGTAATATTTTCCATCACCACAATATGCCAAATTTGTGAGAGTGATGATGGAAGGTTTTTTTTTCAATTGCTATTAGAATGTGGGACAACAGATTCTTTAAAGAGCTAAGAAAGATCAGATGGAGAGTAAGAGAAGAAAGACCCATGGATCCCTTGAGACTAGAGCTTCAAATAAGTTATTTATAATAGTATGAACCAAGGTCCAGAAAACATCAAGGACTGGGAAGGTCCACCAGACTGGGTAAGAGTACCACAGTTTCTCCAGCAGAGAGGTGAGGTGGAAGAAAACATTTGTGAGAGCCTAACCAGGGTATAATACCAGCAGTAATATAATTTGTTTGAAATACCCTTTAATTGTATGGAAATTAAAGAATTGGCAATAGCCTGTCTCATGTCATACCCAAGCTTTTTGCATGGGGGGGGGGGGCTGTCAAAGTCCAGAGGATACCATAACTCCTTTGGACACAGGGTGGAACCTACAAAGGCATTCAAATGTAGTGAGGATATAAAGAAGTGAGTCTTGTGGCACAGGGTATAGGAAGTGTCATAGTTGGTACTATTCAAAGGGGCTGAGGAGTTAGGACTTTAGATTATAAATCTGAAAGGTAAAGCCAAAGCCCATGTGCACTAAAATCTACAGGAAATTTGAGGGTCAAATGTGTCCAGCATTGTATATGGGTCAGCTGTAGGCCCGGTGGAAAAGAGAGATTACTCTATATGGGTGTAAGGGGTGAAATTGGGGAGGTGGTGGAAACTTAACGGAGTATAGAGACAACAAATGTAAAAGGAATTTGAGAGTATTCATGAGTCTGAAAGAGGGGAACGGTGCCTCTTTTGAAAGTCCCAGAGAGAGGACAGATCTGGGAAGTTAACAAAGCTGTGTACAAAAAGATATTCCTCTAGCACTTCCCCCTACACAAACATATTGTTAGGTTCCTGGTGCTCAGAACAAGGGAGATGTTCATGAAGTCCAGAGCACCAGGACGTAACGCTGGGAAAGGGGAATGGAAAGGGAATAGCCCCTGGCGCCCTAACTCTGTTGTCTCACCCGTGCTGTCAGAAATCCCTTGCGAGACTATGGTTTCTTGAGCCCTTGGCAGCCGCGTTTGAAGGGCGGATTATGTCTGCCCAACTCCGATGCCCCCCGGTCTTAGTGAGAGACAAAGGGAAATCCGAGACAGGATGATAACAAGAGGCCCTCTAACTAAGCAAACAGGCCAGGGGCTACAAGCTAACTAAAAACCTAAAGTATGTGCGGAGAAACCGCCAAAGGAAAATAACAACAAAGGAAATGCTGATCACACGCCGACACAATACCTTTGTGTACCGGCGGTGACAGCATAAGCAGAACCCTCTGCAAAACACCAGGGACAGAAACAATAATGGAATACAGCGGCCTAGGCCAACGGACGCGGCAGAGCCGCTACTCACGGAACCGGTACGAATACTGGCAAACGGACAGGAACCCTCAATGATGCCGACACACACTCTCAGAACTGGAGGACAGGCAGAATCCCAAACGACAGACCGGTGGACACCAGGAAACCAGGAAACCAGGAACTTGACCAGGGATAGGCAAAGCCACTGGACCTCAGGGCAGGAACGCCTCACAGCAGGACACGGGATCAGACACAGGAATCGACACAGGGACTGACACAGGAATCAACATAGGAAGCAGCTAGTCAGACACTGCTATACAGGAGCTCAGGGACTGGCAGGAACCAAGTCAGACTTCAAGCAGACTGAAAACCAAGAAATATCACCAGCATCTGTGAATTGCAGTCAGCCAGCATATAACAGAGAGGCCTAATTAATAATCCCATGCAGCTGCCCTGTTGCAAGACTCTAAACTGACAAGATGCAATTAGCAGCCAGGTGAGGCTGAACACATGGGAACAAGCTGCAATTACACTGACTCACCAGCGGCAGCAGACAAGAGTATTCTAAAACAGAGCAACGGGAAATCCTGGCATGCAAGACAACTTTATAAACATAAAATAGGAATGAACCACTACCTGTGGTTCATAACAGTATCCCCTCCTTAAGGGTGAGCTCCGAGCACCCCATGACACCCACGGGGAACATAAACAGAAGTATAACATAAAATATAGAACAAAAATGCAAAACAGGAATGAGCCACAGCCGTGGCTCATAACATTACCCCCCCCCTTGAGGAGGGGTCAAAAGACCCCAAAATTCAGACTATCCAGAACAAGGGATACAAAAAAAAAAACCTGACACACTGGTCTAACAGACAAGAAAACAAAAAACAAGCTTTAGCAACAACTTGTAACAGTGCCCTCCCCTTGATGGTGGCCACTGGACACAAGACAAGGAAAAGAAAAATCTTTCTTTTTTTTTTTTTTTTATCAAGGCAAGAGTCAAAAATTATTTCTTTTTCTTCTTCTTCTTTTTACAAAACTCTTTAGGTCTGACCAAGGTAATTCCCCAAACATTGTCTGAACTGATGGTACCACCCAGCAAGGCTGCGTTCAAATCAGAGACAGGTCTCTTACCCTTGGGAGCTGAACTTTCTGGTAAAGTACTATTATTAGAAGAAGAAGTCAGAAAAGCACATCCTGCAGTCAAAACAACGGGCTGGGACTCTTGTGCCGAGTTTACAGTATTTGGTGGACTCTCAGCAGACAAGACGGGTGACTTAGAGGAACCTGAACCAATTTCTTTGGAACCATATCTTTTAATAATTGCATCACAGAATGCTAGGGGATCCTGAAGAATGGGATCTTCAGCTTTCATTAGGCTGGTCGCCCACTCAAAAGGCTCTCCTCTAAAAGAATAAATCAGATAGAGCCCAAGGTTTTCTGAAGTGATGCCCAGAAATGGTCTAGACAACATAATAGTGTAATAGTGTTTGAAAAGCGCCAGAAATTGGGCTAAGTCCCCATCAAAGGTTATGGATGTTGAGATATCAGAGTCAGGATCTGTTTCCTTCTCATCTGACTGACTGGAGTGCTTTGCTAGGACCTGGTCACTATTGACCTTACTCGAGGCTGAGACTCTCTGAACCCCACCCGGGGCAGTTGCATTCTGAACCCCACCTGGGGCTGAGACTTTCTGAACCCCACCCGGGGCAGTGACTTTCTGAACCCCACCCGGGGCAGTGACTTTCTGAACCCCACCCGGGGCAGTGACTTTCTGAACCCTACCCGGGGCAGTGACTTCCGGGAACCCCGCTGGGGCAGTGGCCTCCGGGAACCCCGCTGGGGCAGTGGCCTCCGGGAACCCCACTGGGGCAGTGGCCTCCGGGAACCCCGCTGGGGCAGTGGCCTCCGGGAACCCCGCTGGGGTCAGCACCTCGGATTCTCTTACTGGGACCGGGCCGTTGGCCTCCCTGACTGGGATCGGGCCATCGGCCTCCCTCTCTGAGTCGATAATTATTGAAAGTTCTCCCGGGACTATGACTTCCGGGACTTTTGCTGAAGCAATAACGTTCAGATCCTCTACTAATGCTATGCTTCTTAAGTTCTTTCTTGGGGAAGCGACTTCTAGACCCTTCTTTGGGGCTGCGTCTCTCGAGACCCCACTTGGGGATATTACTTCAAAGATCCCTTCTGGGGTTTTGTTTCTCGAGTTCCCTTCAAGAACTATGGTTTTAGAGACCCTTTCTAGGGTTGCGCTCTTCAAGTCCCTACCTGGGGTAACAGCTTCTAAGACCCCTTCTGGTATGGACACCTGAACTACAATATTTGATGTCCCTCTATAAGCTTGGGCATCGGGTACCGCACCAGCACTCTGGGCATCGGGTACCGCACCAGCACTCTGGGCATCGGGTACCGCACCAGCACTCTGGGCATCGGGTACTGCACCAGCACTCTGGGCATCGGGTACCGCACCAAGATCCTGAGCTACGGGCACCACTCCAGGACCCTGGGCTACGGGCACCACTCCAGGACCCTGGGCTACGGGCACCACTCCAGGACCCTGGGCTACGGGCACCACTCCAGGACCCTGGGCTACGGGCACCACTCCAGGACCCTGGGCATCAGGCACCACTCCAGGACCCTGGGCATCGGGCACCACTCCAGGACCCTGGGCATCGGGCACCACTCCAGGGGCTTGCAACTTCGCTTCCACAGGAACCTCAAGAGAGGAGAGAAACATTCTCTTTTGATTCCTGAATCTGTAATGGGGCTCCCTTGCCCAAGGACCCCAATTATAGGACAGAGAGTTTTTTAGTGTGGGTTGTGTGACAAGTACCTCTGCCACAGTAGAGACAGGAGTAGGTCTTGTATCCTGACTCAACTTGGCCAGAGGGCAAGACTCGTCACCACACTTTGGCTTGCGCAACTCACAGGTCTGCAGATAGTGGCCTAAACCCCCACAATATAGGCATAAGTTTAAGTTTCTGCGACGCAGACGCTCCTCTTCTGAGAGCCTGGGCCGCAGAAAACTTTTAAACCTTTTCTCTTCAATTAAACCAGAGGATTCTCTTGTCACCATACTGTGATCTCTTTAGAGATAGATGTACTCTCAACGACTTCTGGCAAGATGAGCAAGATTTTAGTCAGAAGGTTTGCAGTTGCTTTAGGGATTGCTGCAAAACTTCTAGTCGCTCTGGACTCAAAGCACTGAAAACAGAGTTCAGGGCTGCGAGAGATGCCTGCAGGGCTTGCATAGTAGACATAGGAGGATTTAAAACTAGACAAGACAAGGCAGGACTAGACAAGGCAGGACTAGACAAGGCAGGACTAGACAAGGCAGGACTAGACAAGGCAGGACTAAATTTTTGCTAAACAAAACAAGACTTTTTTTTTTTTTTTTAAACACCGGACTGGATTCTAAACACCGGACTGGATTCTAACACCGGACTGGATTCTAAACACCGGACTGGATTCTAAACACCGGACTGGATTTTAAACACTGAATTCTAGACAGGACTGGATTCTAAACACCGGATTGGATTCTGCACACTGAATTCTAGACAAGACTGGATTCTAAACACCGGATTGGATTCTGCACACTGAATTCTAGACAGGACTGGATTCTAGACTAGACACTGGACTGGGCCAAAAAAGAAAAAAAAAGTTTTATTTCTTTTTTGTGGTATGGCTGGTGATAATGTTAGGTTCCTGGTGCTCAGAACAAGGGAGATGTTCATGAAGTGAGTCCAGAGCACCAGGACGTAACGCTGGGAAAGGGGAATGGAAAGGGAATAGCCCCTGGCGCCCTAACTCTGTTGTCTCACCCGTGCTGTCAGAAATCCCTTGCGAGACTATGGTTTCTTGAGCCCTTGGCAGCCGCGTTTGAAGGGCGGAATATGTCTGCCCAACTCTGATGCCCCCCGGTCTTAGTGAGAGACAAAGGGAAATCTGAGACAGGATGATAACAAGAGGCCCTCTAACTAAGCAAACAGGCCAGGGGCTACAAGCTAACTAAAAACCTAAAGTATGTGCGGAGCAACCGCCAAAGGAAAATAACAACAAAGGAAATGCTGATCACACGCCGACACAATACCTTTGTGTACCGGCGGTGACAGCATAAGCAGAACCCTCTGCAAAACACCAGGGACAGAAACAATAATGGAATAGAGCGGCCTAGGCCAACGGACGCGGCAGAGCCGCTACTCACGGAACCGGTACGAATACTGGCAAACGGACAGGAACCCTCAATGATGCCGACACACACTCTCAGAACTGGAGGACAGGCAGAATCCCAAACGACAGACCGGTGGACACCAGGAAACCAGGAACTTGACCAGGGATAGGCAAAGCCACTGGACCTCAGGGCAGGAACGCCTCACAGCAGGACACGGGATCAGACACAGGAATCGACACAGGGACTGACACAGGAATCAACACAGGAAGCAGCTAGTCAGACACTGCTATACAGGAGCTCAGGGACTGGCAGGAACCAAGTCAGACTTCAAGCAGACTGAAAACCAAGAAATATCACCAGCATCTGTGAATTGCAGTCAGCCAGCATATAACAGAGAGGCCTAATTAATAATCCCATGCAGCTGCCCTGTTGCATGACTCTAAACTGACAAGATGCAATTAGCAGCCAGGTGAGGCTGAACACATGGGAACAAGCTGCAATTACACAGACTCACCAGCGGCAGCAGACAAGAGTATTCTAAAACAGAGCAACGGGAAATCCTGGCATGCAAGACAACTTTATAAACATAAAATAGGAATGAACCACTACCTGTGGTTCATAACAGTATCCCCTCCTTAAGGGTGAGCTCCGAGCACCTCATGACACCCACGGGGAACATAAACAGAAGTATAACATAAAATATAGAACAAAAATGCAAAACAGGAATGAGCCACAGCCGTGGCTCATAACACATATGTATTTGCTACTTCATATGCAATTGCTAAATTAAACACATATAGAGAATTTATTGAATTTAATTTAAATTCATTAAAATGTATTCACACTTTCAATTGAGTTCAAGTTTGTTCCTCAATAAACTAAACACTGGTACACACATAAAAGACAAAACACAACATATAAACATAGAAGAAACAGATAACAAGTGTGCATACCCTAGGAAGGATCCAAAGCCATGTGGGAGTGATGCACTCTATAGCGGCCACACTCACACCCATTGGATCTGAATAGTATTGTTTTGTATTCCAACATAATCAGATGATTTAAAAGTCAATGTATAAGGATAATGTTCACTTTTTCCAAACCTTTACTTTCCTTAATGTTGTTTGATCAGCGCCAATTGTGAGGAGGCAGAAGTAGTTTGCCGGCAAACTTGAAGGGTGCTGTGGGTGATGTAGTAATCACTGTCCCCTTCTTCTCTCAGTCATCAATGCGTTTCCCCTGTCCAGGCAGGCTACGTCAGGATGCAGAGTGGATTGCCTCCTGCCTCCTTTTAAACTTTGTCAGTGGGTGCAATTAGTCTCGCCGCATCATTTGGTGGCACTTCCAGTTTCGGTTACCTTGGTCGGTGGTGACTCGGATCCCAGGCGTCACTTCCAGTTCCAGTTGCTGTGGTTAGCAATGCCGCTAGCTCCAGGCATCATTTCCGATTCTGGTTACTGCGGCTGGCAGCACTGCTGACTCCATGTGTCACTTCCGGTTCCAGTAACTGCGGCTGGTGGCACCGCCAGTTTCTGGCATAACTTTCACCCAAATTACACTTAAGTCACATTGCTGCTGGTATAGGGTGTGTAAGGATAGAGTTATAATGCCGCTGCTTTAGTATATCTGAACCTTTTCTCCGGTATACAACAGTCAATTATCTTGAATTTCACTCTGCCTGGCTTTGTTACAGTTATTTAGTAAGGGGTCACTTCCGCCCTTCATATTGGATAGGCTAAGAAATGTCATATCCACCCTTAAAGTGCCCCATTTCCGTCCTCGGGCTGGCAGACCTTAGAATTCTGGACATATTGTTGATGTTAAATGGTTATAAGGGTATGCACTGTGCAGTGAAAAAATACAAACATAAAAGATGATGACATCTGTGTAATCAAATATAAAAATACAAAACACACACAGTACAATTATTATTTTGAATAGAGGTATGAGGTGCTATCTGCGTTCAGATTCTCTATGTTGCTATGGGGAAGTTCAGGCTCTTAAGAATGGAAGAAGTTCAAAATCAATGTTCAAACCCTTTGGGTGTAGGATCTCCAATTCATAAATAAGTCTTGTCTCTTCTTTCAGAAGTTTCTCATCCAAATTCCCCCCTCTCCAAGGTGTTTTCACTTTCTTAAGACCTACAAAGAAAAGTTTTGATGAATACTGTCATGTGCATCTTTATAGTGTTTCGACACACTATGGTCCTCTTTGCCCTTTCTTATGTTGTTTAAATGCTCATTGATTCAACTGTAGAGCTTCCTTAGTGTCTTCCCTACATACTGGTACCCATAGGGGCATTCTAGGAGATAGACTATTCCTTTTGAGTAACAGGTCATGGTGTCCTTAATTTTAAAGAGTCCTTTTTTATTCTGTATTGAAATAGTAGTACTTGGCTTCGTAGTATAACTGTTGATCTTTTTGCATGCTATGCAGGTATCACATTTATAAAATCCCATCTTTTTCTTCTCCAGCCAAGTCTTGTTGTTCTCCTCCTTTTGCTGGAGCTGACTGTGTACTACCTTGCTTCTTATGGTTGGTGATCTTCTGTAAACATTTCTTGGATATTCAGGTAGGATAGAACTCAACTCTTCATCCACCATCAGGACATGCCAGTGTCTCTTTATTGATTTCTCCAACCATTTAGTCTGTCCTAAGAAGTCAGTCAGGAAAAGGACATCCTCTTTGTTGCCATTACTTTTTACTTTATATTTGAGAAGTGTGTCTCTGTCCAGTTTGTCTATCATCTGAAAATCTCTGTTGAGGTCATGTTATGTGTAGTTTTTTTGTTTAAATTTATTCAGTAGGAGTTCAGACTGTTCCTCCCAATCTTGTTTCCTGGAACAGTTTCTCCTTAAGCATTTGAGCTGACCTTTAGGGATATTTGCTATCCAATGGTGTTGATGATTGCTGTTTGCATCAAGATAGCTGTTACAATCGACTTTTTACGTATAAGTCTTGGTTTTGATTTTATTATTGTCTATGAATATGGGGGTCATTCCGAGTAGTTCGCTCGTTGCCGATTTTCGCTATGCTGAGATTTGTTGCTAATTGCGTATGTGCAAGGCACGCAGGGCGCATGCGCTTAGTTATTTTACAAAAAATTTAGCAGTTTTGCTGTGGATCCTGCGGCGCTTTTCAGTCACACTGCTGATCGGTGAATGATTGACAGTAAAGGGGCATTTCTGGGTGGTAACTGAGCATTTTCTGGGAGTGTGCTAAAAAACGCAGGCGTGTCAGGAAAAAATGCGGGAGTGTCTGTAGAAACGGGGGAGTGGCTGGCCGAATGCAGGGCGTGTTTGTGACGTCAAACCAGGAACTAAACGGACTGAGCTGATCGCAATCTAGGAGTAGGTCTGGAGCTACTCAGAAATTGCAAATAATTATTTATTAGCAGTTCTGCTAATCTTTCATTCGCTATTCTGCTAAGCTAAGATACACTCCCAGAGGGCGGAGGCCTAGCGTATGCAATGCTGCTAAAAGCAGCTAGCGAGCGAACAACTCGGAATGAGGGCCATAGTGAGGTCCATGAATTTGAAAGAACAATTGCTTATTTCACTGGTAAATTCTAGATTTTCCTCATTTTGATTGATGACGATAAAATCGTTCAAGGTGTCCTTATCTCCATCCCATATCACAAGGACGTCATCAATGTAACGTGCCCACAGAATCAGGTTGCTTGAATGGTTGTTGTCAGCCCATATTCTCTCTTTTTCCCATTGTGAAAGGAAAAGATTAACATAAGATGGTGCAAAAACTGTACCCATTGCTGTTACTCTTTTTGAATGTAGAATTTGTTATTGAAATGGAAGTAATTATGGGTAAGCATGAATTGGATTCCCTCTATGATGTAATCAATCTGCAGTTCTTCGATGTCTGAGTCTGATTCCTGAATTTTCCTCACATTTTTGCATCCTTTTGTGTGTTCAATACACGTATAAAGTGATTTTATGTCACAGGTAGCCAATAAGTAAGTTTCTTTCCAGGTGATGTCTTTCAGTAGGCTCTGTACTTGTGATGTGTCTTTCAGATGACTCATCTGTATCGCCATAAGAGGTTGTAGACACTTATCAATATAATTTGATAGATTTGATGTCAGGGACTCAATGCCTGAGACTATTGGTCTCCCCGGAGGTGCCACTGGGTCCTTATGGATCTTTGGGAGGTGATAGAACACCGGTATTCTTGGGAAATTTGGATAAAGGTATTTGTATTCTTTCTTGTTGAGAATGTTGTTTTCCTTTCCTCTTTCTAAAATAGTGTAGGAAAAAAAAAACTGTGTTCCCTAATGCACACCGAGTGAATAATATTTCTACATAATAATAGTCAGATAATACGGAGATCTTAGTTGCGTATATCTGCAGATATAGGGTTAAGCCCCCAGGCCGATCGACAAGGCTTCTCCATCACTGGGGGTCCCTAATACTAGGTATGGGCCGGGGGTGCAGGACCCCACGATGTCGGCACAGGTCGGCCACCCCAGGTCAGCACACAGGTGAGAATTAATAAGGGTTAATAAGAAGCACAGAAGTGCTATGTAAGTGGTGTGATTAAAATAATGTATACAAAGTGATAGGAAAAATAATAAGTGTTAATAAAGTGTTAGGGTGTGCCGACCTGAAGCAGCCCAGCCATACCGACACAGGGGCCACCGCACCCCACACCCACCCCATAAATAATTACAAATATATCTGGGTTAAATTCCCAGTGTAAGGCCACATGGTAATGGCACCTACAGCATCTGAGAGCCAGCTTACCTGGGGATACCCCTGGCTTCCCCTATGGCACTTCTGGAGTCAGCAATCCCTCCTAATGCTGACCCATTTATGCCTCTCTATATACAATACATAAAGTGGAAAGCTGCTCAATCAGATTGTAATGTCACTCAGGTGCTAAAAGGGGAGGGGTAATTCTGTGTAGGAAAAAAAAAACTGTGTTCCCTAATGCACACCGAGTGAATAATATTTCTACATAATAATAGTCAGATAATACGGAGATCTTAGTTGCGTATATCTGCAGATATAGGGTTAAGCCCCCAGGCCGATCGACAAGGCTTCTCCGTCACTGGGGGTCCCTAATACTAGGTATGGGCCGGGGGTGCAGGACCCCACGATGTCGGCACAGGTCGGCCACCCCAGGTCAGCACACAGGTGAGAATTAATAAGGGTTAATAAGAAGCACAGAAGTGCTATGTAAGTGGTGTGATTAAAATAATGTATACAAAGTGATAGGAAAAATAATAAGTGTTAATAAAGTGTTAGGGTGTGCCGACCTGAAGCAGCCCAGCCATACCGACACAGGGGCCACCGCACCCCACACCCACCCCATAAATAATTACAAATATATCTGGGTTAAATTCCCAGTGTAAGGCCACATGGTAATGGCACCTACAGCATCTGAGAGCCAGCTTACCTGGGGATACCCCTGGCTTCCCCTATGGCACTTCTGGAGTCAGCAATCCCTCCTAATGCTGACCCATTTATGCCTCTCTATATACAATACACAAAGTGGAAAGCTGCTCAATCAGATTGTAATGTCACTCAGGTGCTAAAAGGGGAGGGGTAATTCTGTGTAGGAAAAAAAAAAACTATGTTCCCTAATGCACACCGAGTGAATAATATTTCTACATAATAATAGTCAGATAATACGGAGATCTTAGTTGCGTATATCTGCAGATATAGGGTTAAGCCCCCAGGCCGATCGACAAGGCTTGTCCGTCACTGGGGGTCCCTAATACTAGGTATGGGCCGGGGGTGCAGGACCCCACGATGTCGGCACAGGTCGAATTACCCCTCCCCTTTTAGCACCTGAGTGACATTACAATCTGATTGAGCAGCTTTCCACTTTGTGTACTCTTTTTAAAATAGCTAAGAGTTGTTTCTTGAAGGGTTCAGTTGGATCCTCATTCAAAGGTTCATACGTATCCTTATCTCCAAGAAGATTATTTGCTTGTTTAATATATGCCTCTGTGTCCACAATGGCAACACACCCTCCTTTGTCTGTTGGTTTTATGGGGATCTCTTTATTATTTTGTAGTTCATTTAGAACACTTTTTCCAGCATTTGTAAGATTACTTCTCATTGTGTTTTTCTTACTATTGATGTCTGGTATGTTCCTGATGTCCTCTTCAACTAGTTTCTGGAACGTAGTCAAGAAGTGTCTTTTCAGATGCTGTGGTTAGAAAGTAGATTTTTCTTTCAGATCTGTGTGTTTGAAGTGACCTTCTTCTAGAACTCCTTCTGGGGATGTCTTTTGTCTTTTGAAAAACTTTTTGAGAGTTACAGTATTTTTCTTGTGAATTTCTGTAAATCAATGTGTGTGTTAAATTTATTGATATTGTTTGTAGGGGCAAATTTCATCCCTTTTCGTAATACACTGGTTTCCTGTCTGTCTAGTGGATTATAACTCAAGTTGAAAATCCCCTGTGTGTCACTCTCTTGGCTACTCTCTTTCCTTCTTTCACACCTTTTTTCTTCCTTTGATCTGACCTTAAATCCTCCTCACTTACCTCATTTGTGGTAGTGGAGCTTCTTTTTCTTCTTCCTCTTTTTCTGATATTCTGGGTATTTTGGGGCTCCATATGATGTTTCCCTGTGTTCCTCAGGATTTTGCTTTGTTGGATCAAATCTAAAAAAGCATCAAGGTAACTTTCCACATCATCTAATTCTTGTGTATCAATGTTAGTGTTCTCCTCTCTCTGTTTTATTATATTGATTCTATTCATCAGAGTTCTTGCTGAGGTGTCCAATATTTCTTGGTGATCTTCTCTATCATTATTGAAACTGTTTACCAAAGTTCTTGTGTCTGGATATTCTCTTGTTCTTCTGTTGTCCTCAGGGCGATCATATTTCCTATCCTGAGTGAACGTGCGATGGTCCCTTCTAATTCATGACCTGCGCTCCATTTGGTGGTTATTTTCCCTTCTTCTTGGTTCATAAGGGACTTGCTCCCTCTGTGGTTTTCTTGACGTCTGGTGCCGGTGGTCATCTTGTGATTCTGGGTACCTTGTGCTAAATCTTCTAAAGGTTGGGTGTCTATTCCTTTGTTCGAATCTCTGTCCTTGATATCCCCTTGGACCTTTATGTCCCAAGTCTGGATATTTCTTATCAAACTTGTGTTTTTCATTCCAAATTCTATGGTCCCCTTTATAATCTTCCACATCTCTGGCAAATTTTCTTTTTTCAGTTTGATAGCATGTTCTTCCATATTCCTTAATTTATTCCTAGTTAGTGCCTCAACGTTTCTGTAATCTGGTCATTTTTACAATGGTTTAAATTTCCATCTTATATTTAGTATTTCTTCTCCAATTGATTTGATGGATAGTTCTCTTTCTTCTATTATTAGTGGATAGCCTCCTTTTAAACTTTGTCAGTGGGATGAAGAGTTGAATTCTATCCTACCTGAATATCCAAGAATTGTTTACAGAATAGCACCAACCATAAGAAGCAAGGTAGTACACAGTCAGCTCCAGCAAAAGGAGGAGAACAACAAGACTTGGCTCAGGCATTAAGTCCCCGACATCAAATCTATCAAATTATATTGATAAGTGTCTACAACCTCTTATGGCGATACAGATGAGTCATCTGAAAGACACATCACAAGTACTGAGCCTACTGAAAGGCATCCCCTGGAAAGAAACTTACTTATTGGCTACCTGTGACATAAAATCACTTTATACGTGTATTGAACACACAAAAGGATGCAAAATGTGAGGAAAATTCAGGAATCAGACTCAGACATCGAAGAACTGCAGATTGATTACATCATAGAGGGAATCCAATTCATGCTTACCCATAATTACTTCCATTTCAATAACAGATTCTACATTCAAAAAAGAAGAACAGCAATGGGTACAGTTTTTGCACCATCTTATGTTAATCTTTTCCTTTCACAATGGGAAAAAGAGAATATGGGCTGACAACAACCATTCAAGCAACCTGATTCTGTGGGCACGTTACATTGATGACGTCCTTGTGATATGGGATGGAGATAAGGACACCTTGAACGATTTTATCATCATCAATCAGAATGAGGAAAATCTAGAATTTACCAGTGAAATAAGCAATTGTTCTTTCAACTTCATGGACCTCACTATATTCATAGACAATAATAAAATCAAAACCAAGACATTTACGAAAAAAGTCGATTGTAACAGCTATCTTGATGCAAATAGCAATCACCAACACCATTGGATAGCAAATATCCCTAAAAGTCAGCTCAAATGCTTAAGGAGAAACTGTTCCAGGAAACAAGATTGGGAGGAACAGTCTGAACTCCTACTGAATCAATTTAAACAAAAAAACTACACATAACATGACCTCAACAGAGATTTTCAGATGATAGACAAACTGGACAGAGACACACTTCTCAAATATAAAGTAAAAAGTAATGACAACAAAGAGGATGTCCTTTTCCTGACTGTCTTCTTAGGACAGACTTAATGGTTGGAGAAATCAATAAAGAGACACTGGCATGTCCTGATGGCGGATGAAGAGTTGAGTTCTATCCTACCTGAATATCCAAGAAATGTTTACAGAAGATCACCAACCATAAGAAGCAAGATAGTACACAGTCAGCTCCAGCAAAAGGAGGAGAACAGCAAGACTTGGCTGGAGAAGAAAAAGATGGGATTTTATAAATGTGGTGCCTGCACAGCATGCAAAAAGACCAACAGTTATACTATGAAGCCAAGTACTACTATTCCAATATGTAATAATAAAGTACTCTTCAGTGGGTGTGAGTATGGCCGCTATAGAGTGCATCACTCCCACATGGCTTTGGATCATTAATTTTGATGGCAATGATTATGTCCAACCTGTAAATGTTAAGTCTCTTCAAAGAGGTCAGGCCTGTGTGAAGTTTCTCAAAAGGTTGTGGGAAGTTTTTCTGGTACAGTTAGTCATAGCAAAAAGTCAGAAAATCCCAAGGTATTTTTTTTTTTTGTATTGCCACTCAAAGTTGTAGAAAGAGTCGAAGGATTCAGCGTTCCAATGAAGGACATTAAGAAGCATGGCCTCCAACTTAGAGTAATTGATTTTGTACCCATAGCAATCCATGAGGTTGTAGAGATTGGGCTAAGAGATCCTAGGTTGAATGAGCATGATCAGAATGTTGTCCACAAAAAGGCAATTTTAGAGGAGATGTTCCTGATCTGCATACCCTGGAAGCTAAGATTAAGCCATACAAGGGAGGCTAGATGCTTAATTATAAGTTCAAAGATCAAGGGACAAAGGGGACATCCCTCTCTGGTGCCGGTTGGTGATGGAAAAGGAATCAGATAGAACTCTGTTAATAGAAACTCTAGCAGAAGGGCCAGAATAAATAGCCATTACTCAAGTCAGGAAGTCCCCCAACAAGCCAAAGGACTGCAGAGTATAATTCATAAAACTATAGGAGATCCTGTCTAATTCTTTTTCAGCATCAAGAGAGAGAATAATAGCTGGGCATCTCCTGGAGTTTATAATATGAATCAGATCCGATGTCCTGCTGGTATTATCCAGCGCCTGTTGTTCTTGTATAAAACCAACTTGGTCATAGTGAATAAATGAAGGGAGGACTAGATTGAGCCTCACAAGACAATTGGAGGAGGCGAGGCACTGCAAGAAAGTATTGGATTGCTACGTCAGCAGGTGGAGAAGAGGGGGCATGAGGTGGACTGAAGTTTATGTAACCAGCAATAGTAGTTTTGAATTTCAGAGCAAATGGCAATAGGTTCATGGCGAAGGTGACTCCGAGAGTTCTTGATTATGAGAATATTCCTATGGGTTCGCATTGTACGGAACCTAGAAGCCTCTATTTAAGACCTTTTATTTTAGATATAATGTACAGTACTGTACATTTAAGTTCTGAACACTAAACCTAAAACTTATAAGGACACGTTATTTGTGAAAACCATTCATTAGTAGAATTTTGTTTATTTACATTTTGCTGAAATCTATAAGCTCTTTAACTTTTTTATTTTGTTAAAAGGAAAGCATAGGTAGGGCCCTGCTCATGAGAGGTCTTATATTATAGCATAGGCATAAATAGGGTCTTCGGTGCCCAGGGCATGGTGAAGTATGGCACCCCCCTTCCTCAAAACTATGTATGCATGCCAGAGGTGCATGGCAAAAAAATTGGCATGCCCACATGCTGGAAGGGGCGTGGTCACTGAAATGGGTGTATATCAACATGACAGTCACCTATTTCTCGTCAGTCTGAAAACATTCCTTTCCACTTGATATGCACCTTACCAATATGATGGTTTCATACAATGTGGAACCTCTTAAGAAATGTACTGTACAGTATCTTCCCTGGGAAGATGGCATCTTGAGTTGGTATTCACTATTCATGTAGGATATCACATTGTCTGAAAGATGCCTGTTGGTGTAGGAATATTAACAAGATCATCATCATACAACAGTAGTTCATCCAGACTCATACCTCCTGTGTCTCTCAGCCACACGTTCATCTCCCACCTGCATCCCTCAGCCACACAATCCCCCCTTGCATCTCTCAGCCACACCATCTCCTCTTTCATCTCTTAGCCACACCATTATCTTCTTCCTCCATTGCCTCTCAACCATACCATCTCCCCTCTTGCATCTCTCAGCAACACCATCATCTCCCCTGGGACTCTCAGCCACACCATAATGTTCACCTTTGTCTCTCAACCACATCGTCATTTCCCCCCTGCTCTTACTTTCAGCCACACCATCATCTCCCCCTGCATCCCTCAGCCACACTGTCATCTCCCTTGTGTCTCTCATCCACACCATCATCTCCCCATTGGTTTCTCAGTCTCTTCATCATCCCCCCATCTCATCTGTCAGCACATTATCATTTCCTTCATGCATCTCTCAGCCACACCATCATCTCCCTTTGCATCCTCTCCCAGCACACCATCAACCCCCCTGCATCTCTCAGAGCACCATCATTCCTCCCTGCGTTGGTTCTCAGCACACCATCACCTCCCCCTGTGTCATCTTTAAGCACACCATTATCTCCCCGTGTCATCTCTCAGCACACCTTCACCTCCTCTCCTGCATCATATCGCAACACACCATCACCTTCACCTAGCGTCATCTCTCAGCACACCACCATCTCCCCATTTATTATAAAGTATGTCTCTCAGGGTCTATCCCCTTCATTTTATGTCTCACTATATCTCCCTCTCCTATCATTCTATGTACCTGTCTCTCCCCTCCCTTCATTCTATATCTCTCTGTATCTTTCTCTGAGTCTTCCCCCTTCATTCTATGTTTCTCTGTTTCTCACCCCCCCCCCCCACACCTGCTCATTCTATTTCTCCTCTGTCTCTCTTGCAGTCTCTCCCCTTCTGTCAAAGTCGAAAAATATTGTAACGCATACATCATGTACTAACCACACACACATGCCCGCTGCGCGTGCACTTGTTCCGCCGTGCGTGCACATATCCGCAATTTGCGTATGATCGCTCCCGCGATCCTGCGCGTGGTATGGGTATTTACGGCGGAGTTTGTGAGCGCATAGAGGGTTATCAGAACATTACATATTTAACCCAAATAGTACACATAGCTCCTCTGCACCACATCAGCAAGTATCAACAGTTTAAATGATTCCCGGACTAAGGGATTCACCTTTGCATGATAGGAAGGGACAGACAAAGGTTATAGGGCGATGTCTAGTATCCAGCTGTAGGGTATTTTAAGGGTAACATTCCGGTGTGGGTTAGAGAAAGATTGTATGTTCCTGCGTATAGATATGTGCAGAAGTAGAATATAGATATAAACTGTATTTACTGTATATTATGTATGCGGCGGGAATCCAGAGGAGACCACCCACAAGAGCAGTTGAGAAAAACATCTCCCACCTTTTCAAATCAACCTATGACCTCTCCTGTAATGTAAAGATGCATCTCAGTGTCCAATAGACAAAGGGATTACAGTAACCATTGTATTGTATATGGAAGTTGTGTATAAAAAGCCTGATTGTTGCCTGGCCGGTCAGAAGACTCTGAACGCTATCTACCTGATGAGCGGAGGACTGGTCCAGGTTGCGCAAGCGAACATTTCCACGTATGTACATTGACTGTAGCCATTATTCTGTTGTAGATTTATCTTGTTAGCTTTGTAGTGTATAACGTGTACTGTTATCCCCTTTCAATTAATCCACTGTGGTGTTAGAACCCAGCGGTTAACTACAAATCGGTGTTGTGTCCTCATTTCCCTGCTAGGGTTTAAAGTGTATTTAACTGTATAAGGTTTAAGAGTGTATTGATAAGGTGTGTACACACAGCGGGTACTTTATACCGTTAGCGCTGCGTAAGGTTTAAGGTGTAACATCATTACAGTGCTTTGCGGCACAAGGTTTAGAGTGTAAGAATAACATTGCATTGCATCACGAATAAGGTTTAAAGTTTATCAAGTGTGTGTGCGAGCTGTGTGTACTTTGTACCCCCAGCGCGGCGTTTGTACGCTAAGTACGTACACGGTGCGGGACTCTGTACGCAAATAGCGTGCAAAGTGCGTAGCGTGTGTATTAAGTCTTGTGGCCGCAGCGGCTCCTTGGTGAAAGTGTATTTAGAGGTATAGCTTTACATTTTAAGGTAATATCGACATTATCACTTCATTGTATGACTGTCTGTGTCACTTTTCTTCCCCATTCATTGTATGTCTCTCTATAGGGTCAATTTACTAAGCTTCCGTGTTTCAGATAATTTTGTCTGAGATCAATCTTGGCTGACAACACCATGTAATTTTTTTTAAGTCATGTTCGGTTATTTACTAAGCTCCCATGTTTCTATCATTCATGTTTTCTGTAGACAATGTCATTTGTAATCCAGAGCAGGTTTTTACAAGGGAGTTTTGTGAAACAGTGATGAACATGAAAGCATAATACGTGAGATCAGTGTAGGCCTTCATATGGCCCCACAGTCTTTTAATAATCAGTGCCAGGCATTTGGACTGGTCCTGGTTCCAAAAATATGGGAAAAAAGGAAATAGGGGTCACCCATATTTTTGAAACCAGCACCGGGCTCCTTTAGTCAAGAAGATAATGCCACAGCTGGGAGACACATTTATACAGGTCCCTGCCGCCGTAGCATTACCAACTCAACTAGTCAGCCCTGATTGGGGTTCACTGGGGGAGTGGGGACCCCCCCAATAAAATGTTTCCTCCTCCAGGCACAAAAGGTCCAGGGCTGAAGCCTGGAGTTGTCCCTGGTATTCCTGGGCTGTGAATTCCAGGCTGATAGCCATTGTATAAAAATAAGAATAAATATTGTCTTTTACAGTGGAATTGTAAAATGTATTTTATATTAGAATTACAGGAACCAGCAGACATTTTAATGCCTCTCATGCTGGTACTTGTGGTTCACTAAGTAACAGCATGCGAGGGAGGCTTGCTGGGACCTGTAGTTTCACTGTAAAAGACAATATTTATTTTTATTTTTACACAATGACTATCATTCCGGCATTCACAGCCCAGGAATGCAAGGGATAGCCCCATGCTTCCACCCTGTCCCTTGGGTTCCTGGAGGGGGAGACCGCTTTTCTATGGGGTCCCTACTCCACCAGGTTACCTCAGTCAAGGCTGACTAGTTGAGCTGGTGATGCTATGGCTGCAGGGACCTGTATAAATGTGTCCCCCAGCTGTGGCATTATCTTCTTGAACCATGGAGTCCGGGGCTGGTTTAAACAATATGGGGTTCCCTACATTCTTTTCCCCCATATTTTTGGAATCAGGACTTGTCTTAGAGCCCAGTGCTGGTTCTTAAAATACTGTCGGACCCCTAAGCAATATTTTCCTGGTATTTTATGAACCAGGACTGGCTCAAATAGCAAGGGGCTGGTTAGGTTTTTTGGGAATATTTTTAACTATTTCATACACAGAGAGAAGCATGCATCTCACTGCTCCATGCATGATTCTCCAAACACAAAAGCCAAAAGCAGTTCTATTTGAAAGCTCCATTTTTGTCCAAATTCTATCCTTTTGCAGCAGTGTTTGGGTATTGTTGAAGAGAGTAAGAATACAAATCCTTAGACAATTCTTGTGTTCTATGAGGTGCATGTGAAAATCCAACCATGTTTGACCTAAGGTCTATTTGTTCTTCTTTAACCAATATTTGGTCAAATGACTTGTGTGATTTGGGTTGTTGTCTTGTTGCATGACCCACGTTCTCTTGAGATGAGATGTCCTGACATTTTCCTTTAGAATATTCTGGTATAATTCAAAATGAATTGTCCTATCAATGATGGCTAGTCGTTCTGGGCTATATGCAGCAACACAGGTCCAACCAAGTTTCACAAATGGTATGAGGTGTTTATGCTGGAATACAGTGTTCACCTTTCTCCAAACAGAACACTTTTTTATTTAAACCAAAAAGCTATATTTTTGGCTCATCTGTCCACACAACATTGTTCCAATAGCCATCTGGCTTATCTAGGTCATCTTTAGCAAACTATAAAAATAGGACGGTTTGCTTAAAAAAAGAATCACAATTTATTCCATAAAATACATAATAAACATGAAATGGTATATAATATGATCAATGCTATTTTCATAAAAACTTATAAAGAGAGACACCTCCCTGCATCAGATTTCTGTTGTAGTTCCACTCCCACATTAATATATGTGTGTATTTCCAATGTTTTTTCTGGCTAGGACAACTTCCAATCAAAAGCAGTCACTGCAGAGCAATAATGTTACCGGATATGAATGAATGATGGTCCCTTGATGTAGCATTAGCCTTAGGAGAGATCCATTTGTACAGCTGAAGGGATATACCAGAATAGAACTGTGCTGCAAAGTTCAATGGATGGATCGATGTACAAATTGTTGCCAATTAATGCCACACTGTCCAAAAAGTGAGGTGGAGTGGGATCTGGGTAGGTGATATAAAGTAAAGCTCAACGTGTTTCACTGGTAATAGTAGTCCAGATTCCTCAGGAGCATGCTGAACTTTCTATTACCAGTGAAACGCGTTGAGGTATATCCCTTCAGCTGTACAAATTGACTTCTCCTAAGCCTGATGCTACATCAAGGGACCTACAACAGAGATCTGGTGCAGGGAGGTGTCTCTATATGTGAGTTTTTATGCAAATAGCATTGATCATATTATATACCCTTTCATGCTTATTATGTATTTTATGTATTAAATTGTGATTCTTTTTTTTTTCATATGTGAATCTCACAGCCAGCGCTGATACAACCACATTTCTTGTTACCATATATATCAGGGGGTCTGTCCATGCCCATACCAGCTGCTGCTGGCTGTGCACTTGTACTATTCTTGATATTTAGCAAACGGCAGATGGGCAGCAATATTTCTTTTTGAAGAGTAGAGTCTTTCTGTTTGCAATACTGCCATGCACACCATTGTTGTTCAGTGTCCTCCTGATGGAATACTCATGAAAAATAACATTAGCTAATGTCAGTAAGGCATTCAGTTGAATAGAAGTTATGTGACCTTGTGAACTATTAGACACCTTGCTCTAGGCATGATCTTTGTTGGTTGACCACTCCAGGGGAGGGTAATAATGGTCTGGAATTTTGGACAGAATCTGTCTGACTGTTGATTGGTGGAGTTCCAAACTCTTTAGAGATGGTTTTTTAATCTTTTCCAGCCTGATGAGCATCAACAACTCTTCTTCTGAGGTCCTCAGAAATCTCCTTTGTACGTGGCATGATACACTTCAACAAACATGTGTTGTGAACGTCAGATAGATCCCTGTTCTTTTAAAAATACAGGTTGTCCACTCACCCCTGATTGTTATCATGTAGATTGGAAATACCTAAATCTAATTTTACCTTCAAAATGGACATCAGGAGGTCCAAAAAGGCCTGAATAGTCTTTGTAGAACTATAATGTTTTACAACCTAAATTAGAGTAACACAAGGTTAGTCAATTACCTTGCAGACAGGATGCAATATAAAAGTTGCTGAACATACTGTAGAGCTGTGCACTAAGAAATTGGCCATATGACATGTATTCTTAGCAAGTTCTGTTACTTTGTATTAATGCACGTTTGTTGTGTGATGCCTAATCATTGACAAAAAAGGTACATATCTTTGTTGTGAAACGATGTGTTAATATGCTCAACTGAATTTATTCCCAAGTATGACTTGAGAGAGTGGAAATAATTTCCACTGGATACACTCACTTCTGCAAAGTGGAGATCTATAGATGCCTGTAAGCAAGGCCTACCCTCAGAAATTGTGGGGTTTAGGACTGACAAAATAGTCTGCCCCTTCCCTTTGCCACCCAGGACTGTTTCAGCTAAAGGAGGTGTGTCTTGCCCCACTCATGAGGTATGTTATTCCCTACTCTCATTTTGAACTTCTTTTATTTTTTCATTACAATGCTATTTCTACATTAATCATTCTTATTTGTTTTATAATGTTACACTTTTGCCAATACTTTTAATGGTGTTCCCTATCACTGTGTTGTAATTTTGGGACCCCGCAAGAACTGGTCCCCTGTAAATGTATTATTCATGCCCTAACATTTGGGGGACCCACCCATACACAGATTGCTGTGAATAGTGGTGATAGTGATGATAAGAAATTTTAATTATCAGGTTTGAAACCCAATAATTAGTTAATATGCCCCTAAAGCCCCGTACACACAGGGAGAGATGTGTGCTGAGCAATCTGTCACAGACCGCTCAGCACACATCTCTCCCCCACTCAGCACACAACGCGATGTGTGTTGAGCGAGGGTGGGGGGGACGGGGTAGATTGTGCCTGTATGCAGGGCAATCTAGCACCAGCTATAGTGACAGTTGGGGCCGCTGAAGGGGGTACACATGGAGAGATCCGTGCTTAACTTCTAAGCAATCTAGTCAGATTGCTTAGAATTTAAGCATGGATCTCTCTGTGTGTACCCCCTTAAGTGTTATTTTCTGGAAACAAATCAATTGCAGTTCAAAGGGACGATAAGGTTTCTGGTGTTTCTCATGTTAAAAAAAAATGTCAGGTCAGATCGTAATGCAGAATCACAGTCTAGGCTTAATCTCCCATATTCATGGGACCAGAAGTATTTTGGATTTCGGATTTTTCCAAATTTTGGAATATTTGCATACCCCATGTCTAAAAATGCGTTTATGCTTCATGTAAACTTTATACGCACAGCCTGAAGGTAATTTTATACAATATTTTAAATAATTTTGTGAATGAAACAGTTTCTGTACACTGAACCTTCAGAAAGAAAAAGTGTCACTATCTTATTCTCGCTAATTTTTTTTAAAGTATTTCTTAATTTTTCATATTTTGGAATTTTGGATATGGGAGACTCAACATGTATAAATAAAAGAATATAGATAAATAATGTTGCTTTTATATTGAATAATATTTTGTTGAATGCTTTATTTTGAGTCTCTAAAGCTACACTTCTCTGAGACAGAAAATATAAATTGCTGTGAAACTCATTTTAATTTCCTGCTGCAGAATAATTTCATATACTGTAATAGCACAGACAGTCGAAATGAATCGTAAGAACCAGTGAATGGTGAGTGCTTAAGTCATACTGAAGACATCAATTCACAAATAATAGAACTGAAGTTCATTTTATGTACAATATATATAATATTTATTATATTATTTTTTTAGCCTGCTGCGGTGAGTTGGTCTAATCTATTCTTATTACATTAGCTTTTCATTTTTATCATCCAATAAAAGCATAAAGAGAAATTAAAACAAAAAACATGTTATCACAAACATGAGAGGTTACTGGCAGCACCATTAGATCAATAAATTACCTATTTTTTTGCAGTTTGATTTATTTTTAATAACGTCATCCTGTGTTGGACATTTTAAAGATAGTTTTTATATTAACCAGTTGGATTGCTAACACTTTTGCCATTACCTGTTATCATTATTCATTACTTAGATTGACTTATGATTGGTAAGAAATAAGTAGAATATTGGTAATTAGAATGTTTTCATTGATCAGAATACATGGAGCGCTGAAGATCCCGACATTGGATGGGGTAAGTATACTAAACCCCCCACCCCCCCACCCTAACCCTAAGCCTCCAAGGGTGTAGGCTATGGCTAACCCACCCTAGTGCCAAACCATAAACCCCCTTCCTAGTGCATAACCCTAACCCCCATGGTACTTTTGGGACGTTGGCTATTGGGGTCATGGCGCCAGTCTTGTGAGTGGTGTCAGAAATTCTGCATCAGTCACATGAATGCTGGCATCCCGTATAAACGGTTAATTGCTAAGATTATACAATCTTTAGTTAAACTAGGTAAAAGATAACTAAATAATAATTTGTGCAAGTTTGTGTATAAAATTAGTGAAGCTGGCAATACACTAAACCAAACATTATCCATCCATCCATCCAACTAATTGGTTGAATCGAATGAAAATCTCTTACTGGGGGTAATTCAAATCTGTTCGCTGGGATGCTAATTTTGCTGTCCTGTGAACAGCTAGTCGCCGCCTCCATGGGTAGTGTAAATTCGCTGTACAAGTGTGCGATCGCTTGTGTATACTAAGCTGTGAAAATCCAGTGTGTGTAGTGTGTGCGCAGCCTTGGCCTTACTCCTACAGTGCGATGAGAACAGGCTGATTGGGGCCAGAGCTGACATCAGACACCCTCCCTGAAAACGCTTGGGCACACCTGCATTTTTTCTGGACACTCCCTGTAAATGCTCAGTTGCCACCCACAAAGGGCATCTTCCTGTCAATCACCTTGCAAATGCTCATGCGATTGGATTTTTCACACCATCCCCTCGCTGACCGGCGATGCCTGTTGTTTTCCAACATGTGTGCGCATAACGATGTATATGCATGTGCAGTTAGCAGTGCCGTAAGTAGACATTTTAGCGCTGTGCGCATGAAACAGCATATGCACCCCCCATTTAAAACAGATCCAGTGCCCGCCGTAGGCACACTCCAAAAATATTGGGGTGTGGCTTCATGGGGAAGGGGCATGGCCACAAAATATCAATTCATATTGGGCTGTACAGTAGTCTCCATTATTCAAATTACACTGCACAGTAGCACCACTTGCACTCAATGCACCAGATAGAACCCCTTTTACACATTATGGCTGGTAGAGCACCCTTTTACACATTATGGCAGGTAGAGTCCCCTTTTACACATTACAGCAGGTAGAGTTCCCTTTTACACATTATGGCAGGCAGAGCCCCTTTTTACACATTACGGCAGGTAGAGCCCCCTTTTACACATTACGGCAGGCAAAGCCTCCTTTTACACATTACAGTAGGTAGAGTCCCCTTTTACACATTACGGCAAGTAGAGTCCCCTTTTACATATTGCAGCAGGCAGAGTCCCCTCACAGTGTGCCCTGTGTATAATGTGCACATCCAGACTTGGTGCAGTCACCTGTACACAGGGAGAAGTAGTGTATGTACAAGGCTATGATTGCTGGCAGATTACAGGCAGCAATACATCAACACAAAGAAAAGAAGAGCTCAATCATGGGTGCAATGGGACAACAATAAAAAGTAAAAATTTTATTGGTATACATTAAAAATGTTTGCATAATGTGAAATAATGTGAAAATTATAATAAAAGATATATTAAAATAGAATTATATGGTCAAAGCTACTATAATACACTGTGGTAGAGAGAAACTTTTTTTTAATAAAGGCTGTCATGCCCCTCTACCAATAAAGGCTTAATAGCCCCACTCAGGAGTGATTGTAAATGTATACAGTTGTTTTATTTATTAATTATGAGTAATTCTCAATAAACTTGTAGATGATTTGTACCGTCTCTAGTGGTAATATCTCATTACAAGTGTTTCCTATATTTTCCACAGAGTTCTTGCAACATCAATAGAAAGTGAACCCCCTATGCAAACGCTGTTACTCTACATGTGTTACCATATATAATAGAATTATGGTATTCATTGATATTGTATGAATATAGGTACCGGATATTCTCCAATATTAATGTGGTCCTCTTGTATTATCTTTCATAGGACAAAGAGCCTGTATATGCTGTATGTTCTAATGGATAGTCAGTTAAGAGCTATTGTGACTATCTTTTATAAATCTTAATGCCCCTCCTAGTTATTACGACTCATACTTGGGATGTACCTACAATTGCGAACATAGTCTGGGTTGACCATGTCTGATGCAGGCTGTAATTAGTCACGACCCATTTCTTGAGTGTCCTCACTAATATTAATTCTCATTATGAGGGAATGTCTTACAGTCAATACGGGTAACCTGGTATATCTTATGGCGCATGAAAAGTACCCAGTAATTTTACCCTGGTAAACACACCAATATTCCCTGGCAGCTCTGAGTGCTATAGAGAGTTAGTTAGATCGTGTGCACAAGTTCTAATTACCATGTCTGACTGCTTTTACACTGTTAAGTAGGATGTGGCAGTTGTCACTTTTAAAATGTTTTATTCACGCTATGTCCTCTATTCACACTTTCATTTATTTCCAGGCTGTGGCATATTTCAATAAGAATATATGACTAGGTATGACATGGCATCTTAAATATAAACCGATATGTGACAATCATCACGTGTTTGCTGATCATTAGGCATTATGACAGTTTTTCACACTTTTGCCTAATATATAGTGGACCCATTATTATATCCGGTCACATCTAACAGTCCGACTACTTCCCACTGTATTATTCTCAGATATCAGAATGAATCCTCTGTCAAAGTGGATCACGTTATTCAGAGCAGGGCCGTAACTGGGGGGGGGGGGGCTAAGGGGGCATGCACCCCGGGTGCAGGATTTGAGGGGGTGTCGAGGAGTTACAGAGGAACAGGATTTTTTTTTACCAGCAGTGCTGTGCTGCTCCAGTGAGACAGCAGACTTCTCCCGGGGCAATGTCTCTGACCCACCTGTCTGCCCACAGTTGGCTCTGACGCTGTGCGGATGAGCGCCAGTACCTGGGATCTCTCCTATGCCGGCTACTGTCTTAAACTCTCTTCTTTGCCATCCAGTGCTGTGACTATCATGCAGTGAACTGTGCAAGCTATAGAGGCAGTGCCGTTTCTAGCGGCGGGCGAGCCGTGCAACCGCACGGGGCGCCCGCCGCGGCACTTTGTGACTCCTTATCTCCTCTCCCCGAGCGCTCCTGCTCGGGGGGCGGAGTTTCACGGAATGACGCGTTTGCGTCGTGACGTCACGACGCAAACACGTCATTCCGCGAAGCCTGCCCCCTGAGCAGGAGCGCTCGGGGAGAGGGAGGAGAGGAGATAAGCATGGAAGGAGGAGGCGGCCGGCGCGAGGGACGTGAGTCGGCGGGACCCGAAGAGCGGGAAGATGTAAGTATTCTCTCTCTCTCTCTCTCTCTCCCCCTTTCCCCCTTCCTTCCCCCCCACTTGAAACCTGCCTGCCGCACTGTGTAAAATGGGGATACCTGCCTGCCGCACTTTGTAAAATGGGGACACCTGCCTGCGTACTGTGTAAAATGGGGATATCTGCCTACCGTACTGTATAAAATGGGGATACCTGCCTGCCGCACTGTGTAAAATGGGGGCACATGCCTGCCGCACTGTGTAAAATGGGGATACCTGCCTGCCGCACTGTGTAAAATGGGGATACCTGCCTGCTGCACTTTGTAAAATGGGGGCACCTGCCTGCGTACTGTGTAAAATGGGGATATCTGCCTGCCGTACTGTGTAAAATGGGGATACCTGCCTGCCGCACTGTGTAAAATGGGGATACCTGCCTGCTGCACTCTGTAAAATGGGGGCACCTGCCTGCGTACTGTGTAAAATGGTGATATCTGCCTGCCGTACTGTGTAAAATGGGATACCTGCCTGCCGCACTGTGTAAAATGGGGACACCTGCCTGCCGCACTTTGTAAAATGGGGACACCTGCCTGCCGCGCTGTGTAAAATGGGGACACCTGCCTGCCGCGCTGTGTAATATGGGGACACTTGCCTGCTGTAATGTGTAAAAAGGGGACTTTTTTTATTTTTATTTTTTTTCCCCTGTGGTGGGTGTGATGATATCAGACAAGGTCACGCCCACTTTAATGAGACCACGCCCATTTTAATCAGGCCACACACCCTTGTCGGGAGCGCGCGCGCCGAAGGCGCGTGCATGCTTTTTCTTGTTATGGCTATATGGGGGGGACGCAATTTTTTTTTATAGCAATGGGGGGGGGGGGGGCATTTTTAAATCTCGCACTGGGAGCCAAATTGTCTAGAAACGGCCCTGTATAGAGGTGAGCTGTCTGTGCTGTGTTTTTAAGCAGAATATGATCCTTGCTGCCTGTCCAGCACCGACCGATAACAAGCTGCCGCCTACACACCATTGAGAAGACACGCTGTAGTGTAGTGATGTAGTTCAGTATGTAGGGGATGTTGTACGAGTGATGTAATGCAGTGGATATGGGAATGTAGTGCAGTGACATAGTGCAATGTATGGGGTCACACGGGGGCATGTAGTGGAACACGCTGCTGGGGGGGTATGTGACGCTTAGGGCATTTGGGGCACATAGGGGAATATTGTCCAATAGTATCCCCTTTTTTTCACATTTATTGATAATATGATTTTTTAATCTGACAGTGTTTGTGTTGTTGTTGTTTTTTTTGCCTTGCCCCGGGTGACGAAAATCCTAGTTTCGGCCCTGTTCAGAGATACACTGTTACAATCTGGAGTAGACTTATGTGTTTGGTTATTAGGCATAAATAATTTAGCAATAGTGAATAACCAGCCCTTTAGGCAGAGTTTTTAGGCATAGTCCATACACCTTCAGAAGGTCAGATAACTTGAATATGTTTGTGCACACTGATCTTTTTATTAGCAGGTACTCGTCTGACAGGGAAACCACTAAATGTTCAATGAATGTGACCTAATGGCTGACAACTAGAGATGTGCACCGGAAATTTTTTGTGTTTTGTGTTTTGGTTTTGGATTCGGTTCCGCGGCCGTGTTTTGGATTCGGACGCGTTTTGGCAAAACCTCCCTGAAATCACACACATCGCACAGTACAGTATATAGGGTGTATAATCATCACCAGGTGTATCACACACCGCACAGTACAGTATATAGGGTGTATAATCCCCTGGTGTATCTCACACATCGCTCAGTATAGTATATAGGGTGTACAATCCCCAGGTGTATCTCACACATCGCTCAGTGCAGTATGTAGGGTGTATAATCCCCAGGTGTATCTCACACATCGCTCAATACAGTATATACGGTGTATAATCCCCAGGTGTGTCTCACACATCGCACAGTACAGTATATAGGGTGCATAATCCCCAGGTGTATCTCACACATCGCTCAGTACAGTATATATGGTGTATAATCATCACCAGGTGTATCACACGCCACACAGTACAGTATACAGGGTGTATAATCCCCAGGTGTATCTCACACATCGCTCAGTATAGATTACAGGATGTATAAAATCACCAGGTGTATAACACACGTCGCACAGTACAGTATACATACTGGTCACTACAATGCAGCAGATATTGAGCACTGATCAGGATACTAGAAGTGACACAGAGCTGCAAGATACAGCAATGGCCTACTGTACTGTACTATATGTATACTGCTAGTCACCAAAATGCTGCACTGTCCTACCACACTGATCACAGATATTTGTACCACACTGAGCACAGATACGGAGCTTTTCAGGGAGAGAACGCAGCCACGTCCTCCGTTCAATCTCCAATGCACGAGTGAAAATGGCGGCAACGAGCGGCTCTTTATATAGAATACGAATCTCGCGAGAATCCGACAGCGGGATGATGACATTCAAGCGCGTTCGGGTTAACCGAGCAAGGCGGGAAAATTCGAGGCTGCCTCGGAACTGTGTAAAATAGGTGAAGTTCGGGGGGGTTTGGATCTCGACGAACCGAACCCGCTCATCTCTACTGACGGGTGTAGTACGGGTGACCGGCGGTCTCCTGACCGCCGGTCACCTTACCGACGCCGGGATCCCGGCAGCATACCGACGCCGGGATCCCGGCGGGGAAGGGCGAGTGCAGCAAGCCCCTTGCGGGCTCGCTGCGCTCGCCACGCTGCGGGCTCGGTGGCGACCTGCGGTCGCCACGGGTTCTATTCCCACTCTATGGGTGTCGTGGACACACACGAGTGGAAATAGTCCCTGTTGGTCGGCATGCCGACCATCGGGATAGTGAGCCGTCGGGCTCATGGAGGAGGTCATGTGACTGTCGGTCAGCCGACCGGCGGTCACATGACTACCACCCCTACTGACATCCTCCCAACATATATTATTCAGCATATTATTAAATTTACATCGTTAGGATGAATGGTAGTTATTTAATGTGCACATGTACATACAGCACAGTGACCATTTTTTGCACCAAGTGCTGCTATTAAGCATACCACCAGCTGTGGTAATCAGCAGCTGTTAAGCTAGTGAGTCCACAGTGCTGCAGACTTCTCATATAGCTATAGCATTAATATGTACAGATGTATACACAGCACAGTGACCGTTTTCTGCACCAAGAGCTGTTATTAAGAAGATCACCAGCTACGGTAGTCAGTAGTTGTTAGGCTGTTGAATTCACAATGCTGCAGACTTCTCATATAGTAATAGCATTAATATGTACACCTGTATACACAGCACAGTTTCTCTAACTATAGAATATCCCCATTTGTGATTCCACAATCATGGTGTTAAGAACAGTGGCATCTCTATCATTAAATGGCAATTATCCTATAACCTCCATGTATTATTTTTGGAACTCTAACATGAAAGCAATATACAGTGGCCTCTTTGGACCACTCAGAGGAAATTGGAGAAGCGGAAATGTTTGTTCATTCCTGTGGGGTAGACACTGTTCCTGAGGAAAATCCACTTGCTTTCCTTCTTCAGAAGTTCCTTCATGATGTCACCTCCTCGTATCCCCAAAAGTACCTTCTCCAGTCCAAAGATTTTCAGATGTTCAGGATTTCCATTGTGAGTTTTTAAGAAATGTCTGGCAACACTTATGAAATTTTTTGACTTCAAGAGGTCCTGCTGGGCATTTCTTATATTTCTAATATGTTCCATGAGTCTCATTCTCAGATGTCTACTGGTGAGACACACATATTTTTTCCCACAGGTGCAAACCAAGCAGTAAATGATACCCATAGTTCTGCAATTAATGAAGTTGAGGATCACATGTCTCCTACCATACCTATCCTCAACTTCTTTAATCTGTACGATGTACTTGCACATGCTGCATGTGCCACATTTAAAGCACCCCTTGAGCTTGTTCTTATCATTCACCTGATGAGTATAGTGGCTGTGAGCTAGCTTGTCCCTCAGGTTCGTTGATTTCCTCCAGCTTAAGTTCACTTTATTGCCCAATATTTTCCAAAGATCTTCATCGGTCCTAAAGATGTTACAATGTTTTTGTAAAACATTTCTAATTTCTTTCCACTCATTACAATACATGCCAAAAAAGTGTATCTTGGTATCTTCGAGGTTGTTTTTCGCTTTAGGCTAGATTATGGTTTTTCTATACCTGCTTGCTGCAGCTTTATAGCCCTTTCAGTTATTCCGACGGTTATATCCTCTACAGTGGCGGAACTAGCGAGCGGTGGGCCCAGGTACAACAAAATGCCATTTTAGCACTGCGTGCAAGAAACGGCATTGGAGCCCCACCCCTCCATGCAAAACAGGGGCAGTGCGCGCTGTAGGCACGTGCAAAAATATATAGGGCGTGGCTTTGTGGGGAATGGGTGTGGCCACAAAATAATACCAATTCATATAACGGTGCACAGTATTCTTCATTATTCAAATTACGCCACACAGTAGCACAACTACACCAGGTCGAGCCCCTTTTACACCTTACGGCGGACAGATTCCCCTTTTTACACATTAAGGCAGACAGAGTCCCCTTTTTACACATTAAGGCAGACAGCATCCCCCTTTTTACACATTACGGCAGACAGCGCCCCCCTTTTTACACATAACGGCAGACAGCGTCCCCCTTTTTACCAATTACGGCAGACAGGGTCCCCTTTTTACACATAACGGTAGTCAGCATCTCCTTTTTACATATTAAGGCAGACAGCATCCCGTTTTTACACATTACAGCAGACAGCATCTCCTTTTTACAAATTAATGCAGACAGCGTCCCCTTTTACACATTACAGCATACAGCATCCCCTTTTTACACATTACGGCAGACAGCGTCCCCTTTTTAAAAATTATGGCAGATAGCGCCCCCACCCCTTTTTACACACTACGGAAGACAGCGTCCCCTTTTTTACACATAACGGCAGACAGCGTCCCCTTTTTACACATTACGGCAGCCAGAGTCCCCTTTTTATACATTACGGCAGACAGCATCCCCTTTTTACACATTAAGGCAGATAGGAAAGAAAGAAAGAATTATACTTACTCCCTCCGCTCGCAGTTAGGCTCCTCGGTGCAGCTTCTTGCAGGGATCCCAGGCAGGAGAGAAGGAGGAGGAGGGAGGTGGAGGAGGGAGCCACAGCAGCGCTGTGTAATTGGTGGAGGCGCTGCTGCTGCTGTCCCTTTCCTTCACCATAGGCTGTTCTCTGACGCTGTGAATGCTGGGATGCGCTTCCCAGCATACACAGCATCGGAGAACAGCCTATGGTGAAGGAAAGGGACAGCAGCAGCGCCTCCACCAATTACAGTGTGCTGCTGCAGCTCCCTCCTCCACCTCCTCCCTGCTCTCTCTACCCCATGGCCACTGCATGCGCTGAGTTCGCTCCTCTCCTCAGCGGCGGCTGTGTGCTGTGAGCAGTGGTTGCACGCAGCACACAGTGGCATGTAATGAGTCAGTTTGACTCATTACATGCCGTACTGCTTTGGGCCCCTGGGCAGTGGCAGGCCTCAGTGCAATGCACTGCCTGCACTGGAGGTAGTTGCGCCACTGATCCTCTCATCTCCAATCTCTGTTTGAGTTCTGCCGCCCTGATCTCAAATTGGTTATCGTCCGAGCAATTCCTTTTAGTTCTAAAAAACAACAACAACAAAATCCCGGCGCCTTTATTGCCCAGAAAAAATCTAGCAGCTTTCCCAGGGGTAATTGGTTTAAAAACCCCTTATACCAGAAAAAATAGAAAAAGACAATAGGAAGCGCAAATTTAATCTGTTCGTAGATTTTATTATATGATTATTATATATTAAAACACAAATTCATACCGGTCAGTATGCATAAATTACATATATTTAAGAATCTCTATAAAAATAACCTTAAAAAACCACAATGTATATTCCCATCAAATCTATATTAAATGTACTTCAGGTGATACTTTGTATTACCTCCACTGGTAACACACTTGCTGTCTAGTGAACATATACCATGTAATCAATTAGAAGTGCACTTCTGCGACCCTTTCCTATATATTTGGTATTTGTCTGTGATTTATATACTGCAGTTGAATGTCTTGTTATCAAACAATTTAAATGTCACATGCAATAGTTACATGTATTCCTGCATGGCCATGCAATATGTTTGTGGATAATTCCGAGCTCAGCTGAGGAAGCCGCCGAGGTTGGAAGGCGGGGAAACGCGTCTGTGTTTTTTCTCCCACTGACGGGATCGAGTGCTGCATACCTACTAGCCGGCCGGCTGATAATTGACCCATTGCTAACAGTGATCAGAGGAGGAGAAGTGTACGTATACTCCGGATAAGGCTGAGGCTACACAAACAGTTGGGAGGGACATCATCCGAAGTGAGTTGTTCCATGAAATCCAGACAAGGCTGAAAGTGAGAGCAATAGCCGGGAGGACGAATATCTGACTCTGCTGGGAGTCGTGACAGGTTTGCTCACTAAGTACCATCACGCTGTGACTTGGATTTGTGCATAAGAGCTCGGAATTATCCACAAACATATTGCATGGCCATGCAGGAATACATGTAACTATTGCATGTGACATTTAAATTGTTTGATAACAAGACATTCAACTGCAGTATATAAATCACAGACAAATTCCAAATATATAGGAAAGGTTCGCAGAAGTGCACTTCTAATTGATTACATGGTATATGTTCACTAGACAGCAAGTGTGTTACCAGTGGAGGTAATACAAAGTATCACCTGAAGTACATTTAATATAGATTTGATGGGACTATACATTGTGGTTTTTTAAGGTTATTTTTATAGAGATTCTTAAATATATGTAATTTATGCATACTGGCCGGTATGAATTTGTGTTTTAATATATAATAATCATATAATAAAATCTACGAACAGATTAAATTTGCGCTTCCTATTGTCTTTTTCTATTAGTTCTAAAAAAACTCACCCTTTGGTATCCCTCATATTGTGGCCAATGGATTTGAGCTGCTGGAATGGAGAATACTATTACTGGCAGTCTTCTTTCTGTTTATGTCAGAGATGAGTTCACCCTCTTTGTTAATGGATGATGGTCAGGTCCAGGAACGTGATGCTTTTCTAACTCATTTTGTATGTTAATTTCTGGTTCAGGGGGTTGATGTTCAAGTTGTCAATGAACTTCTCTGTGGAGCCCCCTCTTCCCTTCAAAGATAATGAGGATATCATCTATATACCTGAACCAACCTAAAACGTGATTGGTCATACGGTCATTTTCAGAGGTGAAGACATATTTCCATTCCTATCATTGCCAAAGCCCACATTATAGATGGCTCAATACATTGTGCAGGGTGGCAAAACGGATCTTATCCCTGCACCAGCAGTTCCCCACAGGGATCAGGGCCACCCATCTGCCGGCATAAGCAGGCATCAAGAACTTGGTGGCCAGTCTGTCCTGTAAGGAGAGTATTACCGCCAAGCCCCAGGCATCCTGCATAGTGGAGCGATCACCATAGTGCTCTTCTCTGTGCTGTTGGCACCAGTGGCTGGGTCGCAGTAGGTGATTGCATGAAGATGCATGAAGCAGCAGGGGAGCAGCCAGGTGGAGAGCACCAGGCTTTCACAATTCACCCCGGTCCTTGCAGTCAAGTGCAGGTGCAGGCGCGGGCAGCCTGCGCTGCAGAAGCTGAAAAGACCTAGCTCCGAACCATGCACTAATGACCTTGCAGCTGGTTCGCACCATGAGGATCGCAGTTGGAAGTGGATGTTAGCACCCACATGGTAAATGTGATATGTGCCATGCACGATTCGCCCACACCTTGTTACGGACCAGGCAGTTAGGACCTGATTGCCCGCTGTGTAAAAACGCACAGCAGTGATCACATCTGAATTACCCCCACTGTGTGGGAGAAAGTAACATGCAGAAATTTGCACCCAAACCATGGAACACAGAAAAAGACTGTTGTTCAGACAAGTTGTGTAAATCAAACAGATTTAACCAAATTGTATGAAGGACAGTTTTTGTCAATTTTCTGTATTGGAGCAAATTGTTGATTGTCATTTGCTCTCACACATTATCAGTTTTTCATTTCAACCAATCATTTGAATTGTTAGATGAAAGTTGGTCTAGGGTATGACCATCTTTAGTGAGTATTTTACACATATATTAAGAAGACATTGGGCCTTTCCCTGAGTCACATGTGTAATGCCAATGGTCCTGAGCTTTGTGATTGTTTGTTACTTCATGTGTGTAATAATTAGAGATTAACAGGAACCAACTCCCCCCCCAAAAAAAAATTCATAATCCGAGCTGGGAACGGAGTCCAGCTCGGGACTTCCCACCAGACTCGGATCCCAGAATAAGGCAAAATGTCATCATACCGCTGTCGGATTCTCATGGATTTTGAATCCCATATAAGGAGCCGCACATCACTGCCATTTTCACTACATACTTGGAGAGTGAGGGAGACAGACCTCTGTCTCTCTGTGGGTGGTGGCATCAGGTGGGTTCAGTGTGTGCTCTCCAGGAAGCTGTCTTGTCACTTTGGTCTCCCTATAATGTTAGGGGTGCTGTCCTGACTGTTACTGGTGTTTCAAGTGCTGTTAGGGGTGCTGCAGCTGTACATGGGTGTTGCTGTCCTGGCTGCTATGCTGTACAGAGGCACTGTCCTCCTGTATGCTGTGTAAATACTGTGGTACTGACCCTGTCTTGTATGCTGTTAAAATTCAGGGGTGCTGTTAAAATAAATGTACACTGGCCCTGTCTTGTATGCTGTAAAAATTCTGGGGTGCAGTGAAAACAAATGTACAGTAGCTCTGTACTGCATGCTATAAAAATTCAAGGGTGCAGTGAAAATAAATGTAAACTTGCCCTATTTTGTATGCTGTAAGAATTTAGGGGTGCAGTGAAAATAAATGTACACTGGCCCTGTCTTAGATTCTGTAAAAATTCAGAAGTGCTGTGAAAATAAATGTACACTGGCCCTGTATTGAATGCTATAAAAATTCAGGGATGCAGTGAAAGTAAATGTACACTGACCCTGTCTTGTATGCCTTCAAAATTCAGGGGTGCAGTGAAAAAAATGTACACTGGCCCTGTCTTGTATTCTGTAAAAATTCAGAAGTGCTGTGAAAATAAATGTACACTGGCCCTGTCTTGTATGCTGTAAAAATTCAGGGGTGCAGTGAAAACAAATATACAGTAGCTCTGTATTGTATGCTATAAAAATTCAGGGGTGCAGTGAAAATAAATATAAACTTGCCCTGTTTTGTATGCTATAAGAATTCAGGGGTGCAGTGAAAATAAATGTACACTGGCCCTGTCTTAGATTCTGTAAAAATTCAGAAGTGCTGTGAAAATAAATGTACAATGGCACTGTATTGAATGCTATAAAAATTCAGGGATGCAGTGAAAATAAATGTACACTGACCCTGTCTTGTATGCCTTAAAAATTCAGGGGTGCAGTGAAAAAAAATGTACACTGGCCCTGTCTTGTATTCTGTAAAAATTCAGAAGTGCTGTAAAAATAAATGTACACTGGCCCTGTCTTGTATGCTGTAAAAATTCAGGGGTGCCGTGAAAATAATTGTACACTGGCCCTGTCCTGTATTTTATAAAAATAGAGGGTTTCTTTGAATATATTGGGGTACTGGCCCTGTCTTGTATGCTGTAAAGTTAGAGTAGTGTTGTGAAAGTACAGTGGTGCTGGCACTGTTCTGTATGCTGTAAAAATACAGGGGTGCTGTGAAAATAAATGTACACTGGCCCTTTCCTGTATGCTGTAGAAATACAGGGATGCTGTAAAAATAAATGTACACTTGCCCTGTCTTGTATGCTGTAAAAATTCAGGGGTGCTGTGAATATAAAGGGGTGCTGGCCCTGTCTTGTATGCTGTAAAATTACAGCAGTGTTGTGAAAATACAGGGATGCTGGCACTGTCCTGAATGCTGTAAAAATGCAGGGGTGCTGTAAAAATAAATGTACACTAGCCCTGTCATATCTGCTGTAAAAATATAGGGGTGCAGTGAAAATAAATGTACACTGACCTTGTCTTGTATGCCTAAAAAATTCAGGGGTGCAGTGAAAAAAATGTATACTGGCCCTGTCTTGTATTTTGTAAAAATTCAGAAGTGCTGTAAAAATAAATGTACACCGGCCCTGTCTTGTATGCTGTAAAAATTCAATAGTGCCATGAAAATAATTGTACACTGGCCCTGTCCTGTATTCTATAAAAATAGAGGGGTTCTTTGAATATATAGGGGTGCTGGCCCTGTCTTGTATGCTGTAAAATTACAGCGGTGTTGTGAAAATACAGGGATGCTGGCACTGTCCTGAATGCTGTAAAAATGCAGGGGTGCTGTAAAAATAAATGTACACTAGCCCTGTCATGTCTGCTGTAAAAATACAGGGGTGCAGTGAAAATAAATGTACACTGACCTTGTCCTGTATGCTGTAAAAATACAGGGGTGCTGTGAAAATAAATGTACACTGGCCCTTTCCTGTATGCTGTAGAAATATAGGGATACAGTGAAAATAAATGTACACTTGCCCTGTCTTGTATGCTATAAAAATACAGGGGTGCTGTGAATATATAGGGTTTCTGGTACTGTCTTGTATGCTGTAAAATTACAGCAGTGTTGTGAAAATACAGGGATGCTGGCACTGTCCTGAATGTTGTAAAAATACAGGGGTGCTGTAAAAATAAATGTACACTAGCCCTGTCATGTCTGCTGTAAAAATACAGGGGAGCAGTGAAAATAAATGTACACTGACCCTGTCTTGTATGCCTTAAAAATTCAGGGGTGCAGTGAAAAAAAATGTACACTGGCCCTGTCTTGTATTCTGTAAAAATTCAGAAGTGCTGTAAAAATAAATGTACACTTGCCCTGTCTTGTATGCTGTAAAAATACAGGGGTGCTGTGAATATAAAGGGTTGCTGGCCCTGTCTTGTATGCTGTAAAATTACAACGGTGTTGTAAAAATACAGGGATGCTGGCACTGTCCTGAATGCTGTAAAAATACAGGGGTGCTGTAAAAATAAATGTACACTAGCCCTGTCATGTCTGCTGTAAAAATACAGGGGTGCAGTGAAAATAAATGTACACTGGCCCTGTCCTGTATGCTGTAAAAACACAGGAATGCTGTGCATATAAAGGGTGCTGGCCCTGTCTTGTATGCTTTAACGGGGGTTTATGAAAATATAGGAGTACTGGCACTGTCCTGTATGCTGTAAAAATTCAGGGGTGCTGTGAAGATAAAGGGGCACTGTTCTGTGTGCTGTAATAATAAAAGGGCACAGTCCATTGAAATGGAGAACAAAAATTTGGAGGAAAAAATAGTGAAAGATCAGGAACCACTTCCAGTTGCTAGTACTAGTGCTGAAGCCACTGCTGCCACCAGTGATGACATTGACAATGCAATTCAATTAACGTGGTCTGCTAAGGCCGATGCCTAATGTCATAGAGGGCATGTAAAATCCAAGAAGCAAAAATGAATAACCAAAAAAAAAAAGAAACTATCTGATAAGAAATATAATATTGACAATATGCCATTCACATCACAAAGTGGCAAGGAAAGGCAAAGGCCTTGGCCTATGTTCATGACTGGTGGTTCTGCTTCTCATAAAGCCCTCCTCCCTCTTGAAAAATTTATAAAAAAAATAAAGCTTATTAAAGCACATGAAAAAACAACTGTACATTTACAGATATCACAAATCCCCAAGGAGAGTCCAAGTGTGTCCGTGGTTGCGATGTTTAGGCCTGACCTTCCCAAGACTGTATGGGAAGAGAAGGCTCCTACCACCATTTGCATGCCCCCTGCAAATACTGGGAGGAGCACCACCAGTACAGTTGCTGATATTGAGATTGAGGATGTCACTGTAGCAGTACACCAGGATGAGGAGGATATTGGTGTAGCTGGCGCTGAGTAGGAAGTGATGATGAGGATTCTGATGGTGATGTAGTTTGTTTGAATAAGGCACCAGTGGAGATAGGTGTTGGCCATGGGATGAAAAAGCCCATTATCATGTCTGGGCAAAATATCAAAAAAGCTACCTCTTCGGTGTGGAATTATTTCTCCACAATTCTGGACGACAGGTGTCAATCCATGTGTTGCCTTTGTAAATCCATAATAAGTAGGGGTAAGGATGTTAACCACCTAGGAACATTCTCCATTATATGTCACCTGGAGCACATTCATCATAAGTCATTATTAAGTTCAGCTTGGGTAATAGCATAATTAGTCAACTGACAACAAAATTATGTGGTTTATTTGAATATTGGGGGACATTCAGACCCAATGGCATGCTAGCTTTTTTTGAAGCTGTGCGATTGGGTCTGTACTGCACATGCTTATGCTCCGCAATGCACAGTCGCAACGGCCACCGACGATGGGGATCGCCGGACAGCGATGGATTTAATGAAGAAAGCAATCGCACCTGCGATCGCAAGAAGATTGACAGGAAGATGCCACATGTGGGTGTCAACTGACCGTTTCTAGGGAGTATCCAGAAAAATGCAGGCATGCCCAGCTGTTTGGAGGGAGGAATCCTGATTTCAGCTCCTAGCTGGATCATCGCAGTGGCTGAGTAAATCCTGAGCAGTGCAGAGAGTGCAAAACTTTTGTTTGTGCAGCTCTCTGCACAAGCGTTTGCACCCCTGCACATCAAATACCCCCTCCCCCTGTAAGCGGCAACCAGGTGCGGATTGGGAACACAAAGCAGCCCTGGAAAAATTTGTACTAGCGGCCCCACATGGGCAGCACCAGAGGTGAAAGGTCTAGCCATGGGCCATGGCAGCAGCACCCTCCCCCCAAGACTTTCCAGATAGTGGACATGTCCAGCATCAAGGGGA
Organism: Pseudophryne corroboree; assembly: GCF_028390025.1. Lineage (NCBI taxonomy): Eukaryota > Metazoa > Chordata > Amphibia > Anura > Myobatrachidae > Pseudophryne > Pseudophryne corroboree. Next base: position 842,725,760 of record NC_086445.1, read on the forward strand.
AGTTAAAAAGAAATAAAATTAAATATTATGAGCACATTATATAATACACCTTCAGATTTTAGGAAACTATATCATTCTTTAGAAAGATAAATTTTCTTGCTTATTACAACAACCGTATCCCAATCACTATTCACTCAATCTTATATGTCAGCCAAGCAGGCAGACAGAGCCTACACTAGATCATCTGCAATCACAGGCTAAGTGGCAGTAATTTTCATATATGCAAATTATTTTGCATCTTATTCATTATGTCTATAAAAAGGACCCCATGTCCTCAAACAAAACAGGCCCCACAGGTGCGTCGGCCCATCGGGGATCTTCCCTGTAAACTCTATGGCCAATCCGCCTCTGGCGGCAACTACCTGATCGCAGCACTGCAAAAACAAGCCTGCGAGCGATCAGGTCTGAATCACCCCCATTATTTCTTGATGAGGATGTAAACACTGAAGGGGGGGATTCTGAGAATGAATATGACATCTTGCCTCTGTAGAGCCAGTTTGTGCAAGGAGAGATTAATTGCTTCTTTTTTGGTGGGAGCCCAAAGAAATCAATCATTTCAGCCACAGTTGTGTGGTAGACCCTGTCGCTGAAATAATTGGTTTGTTAAAGTGTGCATGTCCTGTTTATACAACATAAGTGTGGGTGGGAGGGCCCAAGGACAATTCCATCTTGCACGTCTTTTCTTTGTCTGCCACATCATTCCAGAGGTGCTGTCCTATATGGAGTGCATCCCCTATGCCCTATAAGTCCAGGGGTGCTGCCCCCCGCCTTTTAAGTCCAGGGGTGCTGTTGCCTGTCTGCTGTGCTGTGTAATCTCCAGGGGTGCTGCCTTTGCTGTATAAGTCATGGGGTGCTGCCTATCTGCTGTATAAGTCCAGAGGCACTGCCGTATAATTCCAGTGGTGCTGCTGTACTTGATCCTAGGTTTAAATTAAAGCCTAGAGCAGAATATGAAACAAGCTTCAACATCACAAATAGAATTGTTAAAACATATAGCTGCAAAGGTGGACATGGAAATTGCAATTTTGACAAAGTATTTTCCAATGAGACCACATTTGTGGCCAGTCAATCAGACTCAGAAAAGACAGAATCATAATCCAGTGCAACTGCCGGAGAAAACTAGCTTTTCCAAACACACCTATGTCTATAGATGGGTCCACATTTATCTTGGCCTTTAACAGGATTAACTGAGACTGGGCAGTCGGACTTAATCCCTTGCTGTAATGACTATATCCCATGCTGTATTGTTCTCTGTATTGTATTGCAGCTGAAAACAATAGATTAAGTGTTTATGTAAATAAACCATGGTGTGCAAACAGGCCAAGATAACCATAGATCTATCTGTACATACCTGCCATATAATTCCAGGGGTGTCTTGTCTGAACCCACTCATCTACATCTTCTGGTGTGCACTGTGTATGCAGCATTAGAGAGAGATTTTTCTCAATTATTTCATGTAAGGGACTCAATGAAATGAATGTCTCCAAGTAGTCAACCTTAATTTTGGTTTATTATTAATGTTCCACATTTTGTGATTATTTATTTATAAAATGCACATTTGTTGTACAGGGTTCTTTTCCTAAGGGCTGCGTAGGGTTATCTCAAGACCTCGCGGTGTTAGAAGAAAAATGTTTCAGTGATCTTGCATTGCATCAGCTTTTTATTGCAGTGCATCACTAGATGGGCCAGGAGCTCCTGTGAGGCACAGTTACTGTATAAGGCCCAGTATGGAGTCTCATGGTTGCTTACAGTCAGGGTGATGTCTGTCTTGCCAGGCTGAGGCATGCTGTGGGCACAGAGGTTCGCATTGCTTCCTCCCACAGTCTTACTTATAGTATGAAATGAGTTTCAACTGTAGAGTGGTAAGCTCCGCTAGGGCAGGGGCTCAATAACAAAAAAAATCACTGCACAGTCCTGCTTAGTACTTTAACGAACCCACCCGAACTCAACTTGCCCCATTCGGGGCTGCTGTGGGGGCTCAGCAGGGGCTGCTAAAACATCTAAGGGGCTGCTTTATTTAAAAATAAAATATAAATAAAATAAATTGACACACAGGTATGCACACATGCATGTAACTGGGACACACAGGTATCCTCACATGCATGTAACTGGGAGCTGTGAAAATTGAAAATAAGGTATCTGCCGCAAAATATGTAATTAAAAAGTCAATGAAAAAAATGGAAAAAAGGAATCCCACAAGATTTTCACAAAATAAGTTTCCAGACTCCATGTAGGGGAAAATATCCAATCTTGATCCTGTGGAATACACCAGTTTATTTGCATCCCAGCATTAAATCTGAGATTATCTTAATTCCAGAAAATGGAGAAGGGGGTACAAATTCGGAGGCTTTGGCCCTTAGTTTTTCAGTTTGTCCAGTAATGTAGCAATTATATATTTGTTTGGTTGAAGTCCTTTCCGTTCCACACCAATATTGAATTGGAGGTGAAAGCCTGTGTGTTGTTCCTGATTGTGTGTGCATCTCAAAGTTTTTATCACCTTCTTAACACTGTCCTCTTCCTCTTGCCTCTTCTCATAATGTGAAAAGTCATCAAATATAGAGGTGGTATGTTTGTAGCTAGCTATGATTCAGAGAAGTTGGTAAGCTTTTTCCAGGGAGACCACTGTGCATGTCCTGTTTAAACAACATTAGGGTGGGTGGGAGGGCCCAAGGACAATTCTATCTTGCGCCTCTTTTTTCCCCCTGCATGATGTGCTCTTTGGGGCCTAGTTTTTAAATGGCCATCCTGTCTGACACTGCAGTGCCAATCCTAGATGGACCAGGTGTTTGTGCTGCCCACTTGTGTCACTTAGCTTTAGTCACCAGCTACCTTGATGCAACCTTTTGGCCTAAAAACAATATTGTGAGTTGTGAGGTATTAAGAATAGACTGGAAATGAGTGGAAATCAATGTTATTGAGGTTAATAATACCGTAGGATCAAAAATATCCCCAAATTCTGTGATTTTAGCTGTTTTTATGTTTAAAAAAAATCCAGATCCAAAACCAAAACCCGAAAGGGTGGTTTTGGTAAAACCAATCCAGATCCAAAACACGAACAGAGATCCAGATCCAAAACCAAAACTCAAAACACAAAAAAGTGTCCGCCGCACATCTCTAGTAAAAATCCCTAAAAACTTGTACAGTGCATGCATTACACTATGTGTACACTTAGAGCTGCAGTTGCGATTGAGACACACAGTATCAAAAATATAGTGAAGATGTGCTCTGTGCTCCTGGGCAGGCAGTTACTCAGATGCGCAGAGACGTTCCGTCTTATAGGAATGTCACAGGCATGTCAGTGAAGTGGATGCGTACACAGATGCTCACATTGGAGGCCATACTCCACGGAAAATCTGAACCCATTATAGAACTGGTGCACGTTTCGATGGTGCAACTGACTATGGCATCTAAGAATGCACCCAGCTTCTGAAGGAACTCAGAGCGAATGTCTTAGTCTTGCACATGCAGATGCACAGACGTACACCAGGAAAGAACTAGTAGAGGTATTTGCATCAAATTGAAAAAGCAATACCAGCAAAAAATACGCACACGGACATCCCAGCATCTGACTCAGAATTCAGCCAATTATATGGTTAATGGTATAATGGATTAAATATATCAGTCTGTTTATATAAGTGTTATTGGCTACTGAATGCTAAGACATTTAACTTATTTTATTAACATTTATTAATAGCATCATCATATTTGTTGGTGTTTTATGATTGGGAACAAAAATGCTCTACAATGAGACTGAGGGCAAGATTAACTAAGTTCAGTTTTTCAGAGGATTGATTGATAGGGGGGCCAATTCAGACCTGATCGCTGGGCTGCATTTTCTCACAGCCTGCGATCAGATCTGAACTGCGCATGTGAATGCACCGCAATGCACAGGGGCGATGGTCCGCAGCAACGGATATAGAAAGGAAGAGCGCGTTTGTGGGTGGAAACTGACCTTTTAAATGAGTGTCCAGGAAAACGCAGGAGGAAACAGGCGTTTGGAGGGAGGGTGTCTGATGTCAGCTCCGGTCCCAATCATAAATCCCGGGCTGAGCAGAAAATGCACAAACTTATGTTTGTGCAGTTCTGCTACACATGCGATCGCACATCTGCACACACCATATCCTTCTCCAGTAGGTGGTGACTACCTGATTGCAGGGATGCAAAAAACACTCCCTAGCGATCAGGTCTGAATTTCCCCCAGGATCTGGTGTGGATTGGTGGCAATCTCTGTCAGTTTGAAAGACTGAGTCCTACGACAAAGCCTCAGCAATGCTTCTTCAAAAAGGCAGATAGTGCATGATTTTTGTTAAATTTAGAAGATTAAAAATAGTGTTTTATTACCTTACAAAATTGTAACAAGCACTGTAAGTCTGTAGGGAAAAATTGTAAAGAAGTACAGTAGAAGTCTAGAGGTCACCATGACTAGAGATGAAGTGTCAGAATATATCTACTGTTAAAGAATAACTTTTCTGACCACCACTGACAGGTTTAGTAGCAGTGTTTTATTTGTCTAATCATTAGGTTGAGGATGGCCTGCAATGTATTCTAAAATTGTATTAAAGAATAGGTTCATAGTACCATATAAATATCCTTACATAAGTGTCCTTATGAGGCTTGTAGAGAATTTTCTTCTGGTTTATCAGGCTCTATGTTCTTAGGTTCCTTATCTGCATATATTCAAAGGTGAAGAGCAATTCTTATCTCGGTATAAGAGAAGAGATCATAGTGCAGACCGATTTCACAGGGACAACAAATTTATTCACAAAGAACACTCACAATAGACAGCGATAAAAAGCATGTAACCACACAAAAAGTGGATGGAAAGGGGCACTGGCATCTGACGTCATCAAATTACCCTCCCAGGATTGGCACCAAGGGAAGCACTGGAAGTCCCCGACACCAACAGTGCAAAATGAATTCGATGTCCCAGGTCAGTTCACCCACAGTCCAGAATCGATCGCCACCTGCTTTACACGTTTCGGACGCTATGGTCCTTCCTCAGAATCATAGTGGTGAATGCCAATAAACAGGTATTTATACCCCTAACAATATTCCATAATGAGCTCTCTGTGCGGACCATCCTACTGCCAAAACCGCCTGCTAGCGTTCGTGACAGGAAGTTTCTCATCCGGAAGCGGAAGTAGGTATGCGTTCCACCGGCATTTTCCGGAAGTCCATCATGCGTTCCACTGTCGGGTTTCCAAGTGCACAAGTCCAGAAACAAACGTTCCACAATCATTGTATTTCAAAAACGATAATATCAACATCCTTTAAGTCCACAACGGATTTTAAGAGCACTTGAGTCCATCATAAAAACTACAAAAATAAAACATATTTTAGAGCATAACAAGGACAATAATAAATAGATAAAAAGAGGTCATTTAATTGAAGAATCCAAAATGAATAAATAAAACAGCAGCAATATATGAAAAAACTGCAGCAATATATAGAGACGGGCAAGAATAGCAGCATGGAAAAAAGGTGATGGCAGCAAAGGTTCGAATTGAAGTGGAACTAAAGGAACCACTTCAACTCGAAATCTCCATTCAAACCTCCTGGGGTTAAGGTTTTCAACATATATATCCACCTCATCTCAGCCTTTGCCAGTCTGATTTCATCGTCTTTATTTCTCCACGACGAAGCGATTCCTTGTATACCCCAAAAAGCTTTTATGGCACCTTGGTTGGAACCAAGTACCTTTATAAAATGAGCGGATACTGTATGGTTCTCTAGACCCTTTTTTATATTGTAGGTGTGTTCTGCCAATCTCACCTTTAAATTTCTGCTAGTCTTACCTATGTACACCAAGCCACATTTACACTCTAAACAATAGACAACATTTTTAGTGTTGCAGGTTAAAAACTCTTTTACTTGATAGCATTTATTTTTAACACAAAATTCTTTCAGTTTACTAGGTCCTTTAACTAATCTGCACATAGTACATAAACCACACCTGTGGAAGCCGAGTGTTCTTGTACTGGTCCTTTTAACCTCATCTATAGTATTTTTAACAAGTGTTTTAAAGTCATCCCTCGGATATGGATATGGATATCTTCAAATGTGTTTTAGTAATAGCCTTTATCATGAGGCCTATGGTGACAAATTACATGGCCCTATGTGGGCACTGCTATTATGTAGTGTTAGGACTGCTGATATCAGAGAAACTGTGAAGTGGCTCAGCAGCTAAACATGCGTTTGCAAACATGTGTGACTAATTCTCCGAATTTCTATTACCAGATAGGTTCATGTATGGTTACAGGTAATTTTTAGTGTGCTGTGGGAAATTTAGGGGTGGGAATTTGCACCCCCCCTCCTCTGTCTGTTGTTTGTATGTGACCTCTCCCCCTTTCTAGCACCTGATATATAATTATCTCCAGTAATGACCGAGCAACTGCCATTGTTTGTCAACCATTTTATTTTCCCAGAGATAGTTTTTGTGAGAGCCTGGATGACAAGTTGGAGCATTTGAGGCACTCAAGAAAGCAATGATTCACGAGAAATATATTAGTTAATAAATTAGTACTTATCACTTGTATAAATACTCATCACTTGTCTTTGTCTTTTTCTTTTAGTCCTTATGTTGGAAAATTTTCCAATGTAGGGACTAATAGAAAAAGACACAGACACAGCCGATTTTATTTTAATTCAACTTATTCTTACTTTAATCATCTCTTTCTTATTTTAACATATTTTCACAGATAGTTTACTAATTGGATGTAAAATCCATTTTGTATATGATGAATATTTATTAAAGGTTATGTGTTAAGACATCTAATAAAACCTATTATGTACTAACAGAATATTCTCATGATAACAACTCCTGGTGGAGTGCACCCATAATACTCATTCTTTTTTTTTTGTGTATGTATTTACTTTATCATGGAAACTTTAATTAACTTAAGCACATTTGTGGTCATAGGACCCTATTCAGTAAGGACTGAAAATTCTGCTTTGTAGTGGAATTTGCAATCCTTTTGCTCACATGCTGGGGGCCACCCAACATGCTAACTGCCGCACCCCCTCTGCAACCACGCTGAAATTGTAGTCGCACCACAATTTTTAGCGTGTTCACAGATATTGTGGGTGCCTCCTGTCGTGGCAGCCTGTCTACGACTACAGGAGGCCCGTCGTCATCTTTTTGATCGGAGCGGCTGCGTGTGACGTCACACTGCCAAACCGATCATGCCCATGTCACGTACCCTGTTTGTTCGCTATGCCTCCGTTTCCCCACTGACGCCCCTGCAATGCTCCATCTCTGCTTTGGAAACGGAGGGTTGCTACCACCCTCCTGGCCCGCGAATGCCTCTACCTGATTGACAGGCAGAGGCATTTGCATTTACTGCAGGGTGCATGCAGTAAATGAGGGTGCATGTGTAGGACGAGCCCTGCGTATGCACCCACATCATCATTGTAATTTTTCCTGTTGGATCACCAACTGCAAATCCAATCTGAATGAGCTCCATAATTTTTAAATAATCACTTAGGTCAATTTTCTCATAATAAACACTGATTAGCAAATCCATGATTACCTTTTAATTATTCCTTGCTGATTTACACACACAAGGAAACTAAATCTGTATAGCACATAATGAATCTATAAGGTTTACTTTTTTGTATAACATAAAATCTAGAAAAATAGCTACAGTATATTTAGCCAGGGGTGCCTAAATTAATGAAACTATAGTAAGTATGACAAATTACAGCAGTTTTTGTTACAGACTCACTTGGAATTACCCAATTATAATTGAATGTTATAAATTAACAGTATAAGGGTAAAACAAAAACAATTGATAAACCAAAACAAAATTTGGAGCTTTTTGTTATGAAAGTGTATATGTCAATTAGTGATGAGCGGGTTCGGTTTCCGAGAAACCGAACCCCCCCGAACTTCACCCTTTTTACACGGGTCCGAGCCATACTCGAATTCTCCCGTATGGCTCGGTTAACCCGAGCGCGCCCGAACGTCATCATCCCGCTGTCGGATTCTCGCGAGATTCGGAATCTATATAAGCAGCCGCGCGTCGCCGCCATTTTCACACGTGCATTGAGATTGATAGGGAGAGGACGTGGCTGGCGTCCTCTCCATTTATAATTGTAGAAGAGACAGTTGATTGCTTGTTTTATTACTAATTGTGGAGAGGATTGGGTAGCAGCTGTTAGGACTCGGAGTAGAGTGCAGAGTTTTGCTGATAGTGACAACCAGTTTTTTTTTAATCCATTCTCTGCCTGAAAAAAATGCTCCATACCATATCTGTGCTCAGTGTGCTGCATGATATATCTGTGCTGAGTGCTCATACTGCTTAATTGTGGGGACTGGGGAGCAGCTATAGCAGGAGTACAGTGCACAGTATTGCTGACAGTGACCACCAGTATACGTTTGTCTGCCTGAAAAACACTCCTGTGGTGGCTTTTTTTTATACTAGTTTAGCAGTCTGCTGACAGTGTCCACCAGGTCCATTATACTGTATATAGCAGTACGATAGGCCACTGCTGTACCTACCTCTGTGTCGTCAGTCACTCGTCATCCATTAATAATAATAAGTATACTATCCATCCATCTACATTGTATACCTGTGGTGGCTTTTTTTCTTTATACTAGTTTAGCAGTTTACTGACAGTGTCCACCAGGTCCATTTATTATACTGTATATAGCAGTACGGTAGGCCACTGCTGTACCTACCTCTGTGTCGTCACTCGTCGTCCATAAGTATACTATCCATCCATCTACATTGTATACCTGTGGTGCCTTTTTTTCTTTATACTAGTAGTACTAGTTTAGCAGTCTGCTGACAGTGTCCACCAGGTCCATTATACTGTATATAGCAGTACGGTAGGCCACTGCTGTACCTACCTCTGTGTCGTCACTCGTCGTCCATAAGTATACTACCATCCATCTACATTGTATACCTGTGGTGGCTTTTTTTTTTATACTAGTAGTACTAGTTTAGCAGTCTGCTGACAGTGTCCACCAGGTCCATTATATTGTATATAGCAGTACGGTAGGCCACTGCTGTACCTACCTCTGTGTCGTCAGTCACTCGTCATCCATTAATAATAATAAGTATACTATCCATCCATCTACATTGTATACCTGTGGTGGCTTTTTTTCTTTAGACTAGTTTAGCAGTTTGCTGACAGTGTCCACCAGGTCCATTTATTATACTGTATATAGCAGTATGGTAGGCCACTGTTGTACCTACCTTTGTGTCGTCACTTGTCGTCCATAAGTATACTATCCATCCATCTACATTGTATACCTGTGGTGCCCTTTTTTCTTTATACTAGTAGTACTAGTTTAGCAGTCTGCTGACAGTGTCCACCAGGTCCATTATACTGTATATAGCAGTACGGTAGGCCACTGCTGTACCTACCTCTGTGTCGTCACTCGTCGTCCATAAGTATACTATCCATTCATCTACATTGTATGCCTGTGGTGGCGTTTTTTTTTTATATTAGTAGTACTAGTTTAGCCGTCTGCTGACAGTGTCCAACAGGTCCACTAAACTGTATATAGCAGTACGATAGGCCACTGCTGTACCTAACTCTGTGTCGTCAGTTACTTGTCATCCATTAATAATAATAAGTATACAATCCATCCATCTACATTGTATACCTGTGGTGGCTTTTTTTCTTTATACTAGTTTAGCAGTTTGCTGACAGTGTCCACCAGGTCCATTTATTATACTGTATATAGCAGAACGGTAGGCCACTGCTGTACCTACCTCTGTGTCGTCACTCGTCGTCCATAAGTATAGATATCCATCCATCTACATTGTATACCTGTGGTGCCTTTTTTTCTTTATACTAGTAGTACTAGTTTAGCAGTCTGCTGACAGTGTCCACCAGGTCCATTATACTGTATATAGCAGCACGGTAGGCCACTGCTGTACCTACCTCTGTGTCGTCACTCGTCGTCCATAAGTATACTATCCATCCGTCTACATTGTATACCGGTGGTGGCTTTTTTTTTATACTAGTAGTACTAGTTTAGCAGTCTGCTGACAGTGTCCACCAGGTCCATTATACTGTATATAGCAGTACGGTAGGCCACCGCTGTACCTACCTCTGTGTCGTCAGTCACTCGTCATCCATTAATAATAATAAGTATACTATCCATCCATCTACATTGTATACCTGTGGTGGCTTTTTTTCTTTATACTAGTTTAGCAGTTTGCTGACAGTGTCCACCAGGTCCATTTATTATACTGTATATAGCAGTACGGTAGGCCACTGCTGTACCTACCTCTGTGTCGTCACTCGTCGTCCATAAGTATACTATCCATCCATCTACATTGTATACCTGTGGTGCCTTTTTTTATTTATACTAGTAGTACTAGTTTAGCAGTCTGCTGACAGTGTCCACCAGGTCCATTATACTGTATATAGCAGTACGGTAGGCCACTGCTGTACCTACCTCTGTGTCGTCACTCGTCGTCCATAAGTATACTATCCATCCATCTACATTGTATGCCTGTGGTGGCTTTTTTTTAATATTAGTAGTACTAGTTTAGCAGTCTGCTGACAGTGTCCAACAGGTCCATTAAACTGTATATAGCAGTACGATAGGTCACTGCTGTACCTAACTCTGTGTCGTCAGTTACTTGTCATCCATTAATAATAATAAGTATACAATCCATCCATCTACATTGTATACCTGTGGTGGCTTTTTTTCTTTATACTAGTTTAGCAGTTTGCTGACAGTGTCCACCAGGTCCATTTATTATACTGTATATAGCAGTACGGTAGGCCACTGCTGTACCTACCTCTGTGTCGTCACTCGTCGTCCATAAGTATAGATATCCATCCATCTACATTGTATACCTGTGGTGCCTCTTTTTCTTTATACTAGTAGTACTAGTTTAGCAGTCTGCTGACAGTGTCCACCAGGTCCATTATACTGTATATAGCAGTACGGTAGGCCACTGCTGTACCTACCTCTGTGTCGTCACTCGTCGTCCATAAGTATACTATCCATCCGTCTACATTGTATACCTGTGGTGGCTTTTTTTTTTATACTAGTAGTACTAGTTTAGCAGTCTGCTGACAGTGTCCACCAGGTCCATTATACTGTATATAGCAGTACGGTAGGCCACTGCTGTACCTACCTCTGTGTCGTCAGTCACTCGTCATCCATTAATAATAATAAGTATACTATCCATCCATCTACATTGTATACCTGTGGTGGCTTTTTTTCTTTATACTAGTTTAGCAGTTTGCTGACAGTGTCCACCAGGTCCATTTATTATACTGTATATAGCAGTACGGTAGTCCACTGCTGTACCTACCTCTGTGTCGTCACTCGTCGTCCATAAGTATACTATCCATCCATCTACATTGTATACCTGTGGTGCCTTTTTTTCTTTATACTAGTAGTACTAGTTTAGCAGTCTGCTGACAGTGTCCACCAGGTCCATTATACTGTATATAGCAGTACGGTAGGCCACTGCTGTACCTACATCTGTGTCGTCACTCGTCGTCCATAAGTATACTATCCATCCATCTACATTGTATACCTGTGGTGGCTTTTTTTTTATACTAGTAGTACTAGTTTAGCAGTCTGCTGACAGTGTCCACCAGGTCCATTATACTGTATATAGCAGTACAATAGGCCACTGCTGTACCTACCTTTGTGTCGTCACTCGTCGTCCATAAGTATACTACCATCCATCTACATTGTATACCTGTGGTGGCTTTTTTTTATACTAGTAGTACTAGTTTAGCAGTCTGCTGACAGTGTCCACCAGGTCCATTATACTGTATATAGCAGTATGGTAGGCCACTGCTGTACCTACCTCTATGTCGTCAGTCACTCGTTATCCATTAATAATAATAAGTATACTATCCATCCATCTACATTGTATACTTGTGGTGGCTTTTTTTCTTTATACTAGTTTAGCAGTTTGCTGACAGTGTCCACCAGGTCCATTTATTATACTGTATATAGCAGTACGGTAGGCCACTGCTGTACCTACCTCTGTCTCATCACTCGTCGTCCATAAGTATACTATCCATCCATCTACATTGTATACCTGTGGTGCCTTTTTTTCTTTATACTAGTAGTACTAGTTTAGCAGTCTGCTGACAGTGTACACCAGGTCCATTGTACTGTATATAGCCGTACGGTAGGCCACTGCTGTACCTACCTCTGTGTCGTCGTCCATAAGTATACTATCCATTCATCTACATTGTATACCTGTGGTGGCTTTTTTTTTATACTAGTAGTACTAGTTTAGCAGTCTGCTGACAGTGTCCACCAGGTCCATTATATTGTATTTAGCAGTACGGTAATCCACTGCTGTACCTACCTCTGTGTCATCAGTCACTCGTCATTCATTAATAATAATAAGTATACTATCTATCCATCTACATTGTATACCTGTGGTGGCTTTTTTTCTTTATACTAGTTTAGCAGTTTGCTGACAGTGTCCACCAGGTCCATTTATTATACTGTATATAGCAGTATGGTAGGCCACTGTTGTACCTACCTTTGTGTCGTCACTCGTCGTCCATAAGTATACTAGCCATCCATCTACATTGTATACCTGTGGTGCCTTTTTTTCTTTATACTAGTAGTACTAGTTTAGCAGTCTGCTGACAGTGTCCACCAGGTCCATTATACTGTATATAGCAGTACGGTAGGCCACTGCTGTACCTACCTCTGTGTCGTCACTCGTCGTCCATAAGTATACTATCCATCCATCTACATTGTATACCTGTGGTGCCTTTTTTTCTTTATACTAGTAGTACTAGTTTAGCAGTCTGCTGACAGTGTCCACCAGGTCCATTATACTGTATATAGCAGTACGGTAGGCCACTGCTGTACCTACCTCTGTGTCGTCACTCGTCGTCCATAAGTATACTATCCATCCATCTACATTGTATACCTCTGGAGCCTTTTTTTCTTTATACTAGTAGTACTAGTTTAGCAGTCTGCTGACAGTGTCCACCAGGTCCATTATACTGTATATAGCAGTACGGTAGGCCACTGCTGTACCTACCTCTGTGTCGTCACTCGTCGTCCATAAGTATACTATCCATTCATCTACATTGTATACCTGTGGTGGCTTTTTTTTTTATACTAGTAGTACTAGTTTAGCAGTCTGCTGACAGAGTCCACCAGGTCCATTATACTGTATATAGCAGTACGGTAGGCCACTGCTGTACCTACCTCTGTGTCATCAGTCACTCGTCATTCATTAATAATAATAAGTATACTATCCATCCATCTACATTGTATAACTGTGGTGGCTTTTTTTCTTTAGACTAGTTTAGCAGTTTGCTGACAGTGTCCACCAGGTCCATTTATTATACTGTATATAGCAGTATGGTAGGCCACTGTTGTACCTACCTTTGTGTCGTCACTCGTCGTCCATAAGTATACTATCCATCCATCTACATTGTATACCTGTGGTGCCTTTTTTTCTTTATACTAGTAGTACTAGTTTAGCAGTCTGCTGACAGTGTCCACCAGGTCCATTATACTGTATATAGCAGTACGGTAGGCCACTGCTGTACCTACCTCTGTGTCGTCACTCGTCGTCCATAAGTATACTATCCATCCATCTACATTGTACACCTGTGGTGGCTTTTTTTTATACTAGTAGTACTAGTTTAGCAGTCTGCCGACAGTGTCCACCAGGTCCATTATACTGTATATAGCAGTACGATAGGCCACTGCTGTACCTACCTCTGTGTCGTCAGTCACTCGTCATCCATTAATAATAATAAGTATACTATCCATCCATCTACATAGTATACCTGTGGTGGCTCTTTTTCTTTATACTAGTTTAGCAGTTTGCTGACAGTGTCCACCAGGTCCTTTTATTATACTGTATATAGCAGTACGGTAGGCCACTGCTGTACCTACCTATGTGTTGTCACTCGTCGTCCATAAGTATACTATCCATCCATCTACATTGTATACCTGTGGTGCCTTTTTTTCTTTATACTAGTAGTACTAGTTTAGCAGTCTGCTGACAGTGTCCACCAGGTCCATTATACTGTATATAGCAGTACAATAGGTCACTGCTGTACCTACCTTTGTGTCGTCACTCGTCGTCCATAAGTATACTACCATCCATCTACATTGTATACCTGTGGTGGCTTTTTTTTTTATACTAGTAGTACTAGTTTAGCAGTCTGCTGACAGTGTCCACCAGGTCCATTATACTGTATATAGCAGTACGGTAGGCCACTGCTGTACCTACCTCTGTGTCGTCAGTCACTCGTCATCCATTAATAATAATAAGTATACTATCCATCCATCTACATTGTATACTTGTGGTGGCTTTTTTTCTTTATACTAGTTTAGCAGTTTGCTGACAGTGTCCACCAGGTCCATTTATTATACTGTATATAGCAGTACGGTAGGCCACTGCTGTACCTACCTCTGTGTCGTCACTCGTCGTCCATAAGTATACTATCCATCCATCTACATTGTATACCTGTGGTTCCTTTTTTTCTTTATACTAGTAGTACTAGTTTAGCAGTCTGCTGACAGTGTCCACCAGGTCCATTGTACTGTATATAGCAGTACGGTAGGCCACTGCTGTACCTACCTCTGTGTCGTCACTCGTCTATAAGTATACTATCCATTCATCTACATTGTATACCTGTGATGGCTTTTTTTTTATAATAGTAGTACTAGTTTAGCAGTCTGCTGACAGTGTCCACCAGGTCCACTATATTGTATATAGCAGTACATTAGGCCACTGCTGTACCTACCTCTGTGTCATCAGTCACTCGTCATTCATTAATAATAATAAGTATACTATCCATCCATCTACATTGTATACCTGTGGTGGCTATTTTTCTTTATACTAGTTTAGCAGTTTGCTGACAGTGTCCACCAGGTCCATTTATTATACTGTATATAGCAGTATGGTAGGCCACTGTTGTACCTACCTTTGTGTCGTCACTCGTCGTCCATAAGTATACTAGCCATCCATCTACATTGTATACCTGTGGTGCCTTTTTTTCTTTATACTAGTAGTACTAGTTTAGCAGTCTGCTGACAGTGTCCACCAGGTCCATTATACTGTATATAGCAGTACGGTAGGCCACTGCTGTACCTACCTCTGTGTCGTCACTCGTCGTCCATAAGTATACTATCCATCCATCTACATTGTATACCTGTGGTGCCTTTTTTTCTTTATACTAGTAGTACTAGTTTAGCAGTCTGCTGACAGTGTCCACCAGGTCCATTATACTGTATATAGCAGTACGGTAGGCCACTGCTGTACCTACCTCTGTGTCGTCACTCGTCGTCCATAAGTATACTATCCATCCATCTACATTGTATACCTGTGGTGCCTTTTTTTCTTTATACTAGTAGTACTAGTTTAGCAGTCTACTGACAGTGTCCACCAGGTCCATTATACTGTATATAGCAGTACGGTAGGCCACTGCTGTACCTACCTCTGTGTCGTCACTCGTCATCCATAAGTATACTATCCATTCATCTACATTGTATACCTGTGTTGTCTTTTTTTTATACTAGTAGTACTAGTTTAGCAGTCTGCTGACAGTGTCCACCATGTCATTTATACTGTATATAGCAGTACGGTAGGCCACTGCTGTACCTACCTCTGTGTCATCAGTCACTCGTCATTCATTAATAATAATAAGTATACTATCCATCCATCTACATTGTATACCTGTGGTGGCTTTTTTTCTTTAGACTAGTTTAGCAGTTTGCTGACAGTGTCCACCAGGTCCATTTATTATACTGTATATAGCAGTACGGTAGGCCACTGTTGTACCTACCTTTGTGTCATCACTCGTCGTCCATAAGTATACTATCCTTCCATCTACATTGTATACCTGTGGTGCCTTTTTTTCTTTATACTAGTAGTACTAGTTTAGCAGTCTGCTGACAGTGTCCACCAGGTCCATTATACTGTATATAGCAGTACGGTAGGCCACTGCTGTACCTACCTCTGTGTCGTCACTCGTCGTCCATAAGTATACTATCCATCCATCTACATTGTATACCTGTGGTGGCTTTTTTTTATACTAGTAGTACTAGTTTAGCAGTCTGCTGACAGTGTCCACCAGGTCCATTATACTGTATATAGCAGTACGATAGGCCACTGCTGTACCTACCTCTGTGTCGTCAGTCACTCGTCATCCATTAATAATAATAAGTATACTATCCATCCATCTACATTGTATACCTGTGGTGGCTCTTTTTCTTTATACTAGTTTAGCAGTTTGCTGACAGTGTCCACCAGGTCCTTTTATTATACTGTATATAGCAGTACGGTAGGCCACTGCCGTACCTACCTCTGTGTCGTCACTCGTCGTCCATAAGTATACTATCCATCCATCTACATTGTATACCTGTGGTGCCTTTTTTTCTTTATACTAGTAGTACTAGTTTAGCAGTCTGCTGACAGTGTCCACCAGGTCCATTATACTATATATAGCAGTACGGAAGGCCACTGCTGTACCTACCTCTGTGTCGTCACTCGTCGTCCATAAGTATACTATCCATTCATCTACATTGTATACCTGTGGTGGCTTTTTTTTTTAGACTAGTAGTACTAGTTTAGCAGTCTGCTGACAGTGTCCACCAGGTCCTTTATACTGTATATAGCAGTACGGTAGGCCACTGCTGTACCTACCTCTGTGTCGTCAGTCACTCGTCATCCATTAATAAGAATAAGTATACTATACATCCATCTACATTGTATACCTGTGGTGGCTTTTTTTCTTTATACTAGTTTAGCAGTTTGCTGACAGTGTCCACCAGGTCCATTTATTATACTGTATATAGCAGTACGGTAGGCCACTGCTGTACCTACTTCTGTGTCGTCACTCGTCGTCCATAAGTATACTATCCATCCATCTACATTGTATACCTGTGGTGCCTTTTAGTTGTGCGCATTAAAATATGGAGAACAAAAATGTGGAGGTTAAAATAATAGGGAAAGATCAAGATCCACTTCCACCTCGTGCTGAAGCTGCTGCCACTAGTCATGGCCGAGACGATGAAATGCCATCAACGTCGTCTGCCAAGGCCGATGCCCAATGTCATAGTACAGAGCATGTGAAATCCAAAACACAAAAGATCAGTAAAAAAATGACCCTAAAATCAAAATTAAAAGCGTCTGAGGAGAAGCGTAAACTTGCCAATATGCCATTTACGACACGGAGTGGCAAGGAACGGCTGAGGCCCTGGCCTATGTTCATGGCTAGTGGTACAGCTTCACATGAGGATGGAAGCACTCATCCTCTCACTAGAAAAAAGAAAAGACTTAAGCAGGCAAAAGCACAGCAAAGAACTGTGCGTTCTTCGAAATCACAAATCCCCAAGGAGAGTCCAATTGTGTCGGTTGCGATGCCTGACCTTCCCAACACTGGACGGGAAGAGCTTGCGCCTTCCAACATTTGCACGCCCCCTGCAAGTGCTGGAAGGAGCACCTGCGGTCCAGTTCCTGATAGTCAAATTGAAGATGTCAGTGTTGAAGTACACCAGGATGAGGATATGGGTGTTGCTGGCGCTGGGGAGGAAATTGACAAGGAGGATTCTGATGGTGAGGTGGTTTGTTTAAGTCAGGCACCCGGGGAGACGCCTGTTGTCCGTGGGAGGAATATGGCCATAGACATGCCTGGTCAAAATACAAAAAAAATCAGCTCTTCGGTGTGAAATTATTTCAACACAAATGCGGACAACAGGTGTCAAGCCGTGTGTTGCCTTTGTCAAGCTGTAATAAGTAGGGGTAAGGACGTTAACCACCTCGGAACATCCTCCCTTATACGTCACCTGCAGCGCATTCATCATAAGTCAGTGACAAGTTCAAAAACTTTGGGCGACAGCGGAAGCAGTCCACTGACCAGTAAATCCCTTCCTCTTGTAACCAAGCTCCTGCAAACCACACCACCAACTCCCTCAGTGTCAATTTCCTCCTTACCCAGGAAAGCCAATAGTCCTGCAGGCCATGTCACTGGCAAGTCTGACGAGTCCTCTCCAGCCTGGGATTCCTCCGATGCATCCTTGAGTGTAACGCCTACTGCTGCTGGCGCTGCTGTTGTTGCTGCTGGTAGTCGATCGTCATCCCAGAGGGGTAGTCGGAAGACCACTTGTACTACTTCCAGTAAGCAATTGACTGTACAACAGTCCTTTGCGAGGAAGATGAAATATCACAGCAGTCATCCTGCTGCAAAGCGGATAACTGAGGCCTTGGCAGCCTGGGCGGTGAGAAACGTGGTTCCGGTATCCGCCGTTAATTCAGAGCCAACTATAGACTTGATTGAGGTACTGTGTCCCCGGTACCAAATACCATCTAGGTTCCATTTCTCTAGGCAGGCGATACCGAAAATGTACACAGACCTCAGAAAAAGACTCACAAGTGTCCTAAAAAATGCAGTTGTACCCAATGTCCACTTAACCACTGTTAGGGTCTCCTGCCCTGTGCTGCCACGTCATCATGGCAACCGGGAGACAAGTGCTAGCGGAGTAACCTGAGTGCAGCTGATACTCCGGTTCGGGTCTTTTGCTGTGCAGTGGTTACAGGCTCTGTGCACGGCAGGGGATCCGGTGCTGGTTTTTGTGCTCACAGTCTGTGAGGTCTGAGTGGGGCGTGGACAGCACCTGCTTTATAAGGCCTCTTCTCAGGTTAAGCAGATGCTGCTGAATCTTTGTTGGTTAGTCAGTTCCTGAAAGTTAGTCAGTACTGTGTAGCTTTGTATTTGTTGTTGCTTACTGCAAATAGGCCTGGGGATTTGGTAATACACTCTGCCAATCCAGACCTAGCAGTAAGACTGGAGTCAGTCGTTTAGCTTGCTGGGGTTCTTTTACTACTCTGTGAACTTAGCAAGTTTGCGGATGTATTCTAAGACTTGCCTGCCTAAATCCTGTCTCACTGTGCAAGGTGTCAGGTGTCAGTTTAGTGGCAGTAAGCTGAACCTGTGCACTGCAAGTGAGAATTAGGATTGTGGAGACTCTCCTTGTGTCTATCATTCCATCTCTGACCAAGGAGTTTACTGCCACACCCGTTGGTAACCCTTTAGGGTTTTGCTGTTGCCCTTAGTAACATCATTTCAGGTTCTCTACGTATTAAAACACAACATCTTGCTTTTCCCATCTGAGCATTACTAATACTAGGGAGACACCCAGTTCCTTAGCCTCTGGGCTTCTCTGTTCACTTTGTGTGTATTTTGTTACCCTATCACCTTCTGTGTACGTAATGTCATATTCCCCAGTCTGTCTGTGAGTTCATTTGTTTTGCATACCTATCCGTTCAGACACCAGTACATTCCTGCAGGCACTGGTGTGCATAACAGTTCAAACACCAGTACATTCCTGCAGGCACTGGAGTGCATAACAGTTCTGACACCAGTACATTCCTGCAGGCACTGGTGTGCATAACATATTCAGCAGCCTAATACTCCTGTTGAAATTTTGTGGGAATATGGAGCATACCCCTCAAAATAAGTTGCAACAGGTGGTCGATCAGGTGCAGGTCCTGACTCGACAATTTAATGATTTGTCCATTAAAATGCACACCTCCCTAGCCGCTGGCGGAGCTCCCGCAGCAGCAGCACCTTAAGGGGTTAAGGAGTCGAAAGTAAATCTCCCGGATCGTTTTTCTGGAGATCGCTCGCAGTTCTTTTGTTTCAAGGAGAGCTGCAAGCTATGCTTCTGGCTTAGGCCTCAGTCTTCTGGGTCGGAGATTCAGCGGGTGGGCATAGTGATTTCCTTGCTACAAGGAGACCCACAGGTCTGGGCATATGGGTTGCAGCCTGACTGTCGGTCGCTTAAAAGTGTTGATGCTTTTTTTACGGCACTGGGCATGTTGTATGATGACCCTGACAAGACGGCCTCAGCCGAGGCTCAGATTTCGATCCTTAAGCAAGGGCGAAGGCCAGTTGAGGTTTACTGTACGGAGTTTCGGAGGTTGGCCCATGATACCCAGTGGAATGACCCAGCCCTGAGACACCAGTACCGAAGAGGTCTTTCTAACCAGATAAAGGACCAACTGGTACAATATCCCTTGCCTGATAGCTTGGATCAGCTCATGCAGTTATCCATCCGGGTGGATAGACGGCTGAGAGAGCGTAGGCTTGAAAGGGAGACTGAGGTTTCCTTCTTTCCCAAGGGAACCTCAGACTCTGAGGAATTTTCCGAGGAGCCTATGCAGATTGGTGCTACCCGCCTCTACTCGCGTGAGAAGACGCGGAGGAGACAGCAGGGGTTGTGTTTGTACTGTGGGAATAAAGGTCATGTGGTAGTATCATGCCCAGAAAAGCCGGAAAACTTCAGGGCCTGAGGGTGATGGGAAATATCCTGTCAGGCCAGAAGTCAGAATTTCCCAAGAAGACTTTTATCATTCCGGTGACCTTGAAGATCCTCGGTCAAACTGTCAAGACTGAGGCCTTTGTGGACAGTGGGGCCGACAGGGTTTTTATGGACCGCCAATTCGTCCTGAAACACTCTGTTCCCTTAGTACCCTTGGCATCGGAAATTGAGATTTGTGGGTTAAACGGGGAACCATTATCCCAAGGTAAAATTACCTCTTGCACTAGCCAGATTTCTTTGTTTATTGGAGCCACACACTCTGAAAAATTGTCCTTTTATGTGACTGTCTGTACTTTTGCCCCATTGGTGTTGGGGTTACCCTGGTTAAGGGCCCACAATCCTCAATTTGACTGGGTCTCTGGGGAGATTCTTAGTTGGGGTACTGATTGTTTCAGGAGTTGCTTGAGCCTTCCAGTCAGGCTCTCGCAGCTAAGTTTGCCAGGATTGCCAGGGTGTTATGCAGATTTTGCGGACGTGTTCTCCAAAAAAGTTGCAGAGGTACTACCTCCCCATCGCCCCTATGACTGTGCCATTGATTTGTTGCCAAATGCTAAGCTTCCCAAGAGCAGGTTGTACTCCCTGTCACGTCCTGAGACTCAGGCTATGGCAGAGTACATTCAGGAGAACTTGGCTAAGGGATTTATCAGACCTTCACAGTCTCCAGTTGGGTCGGGGTTCTTCTTCGTGGGTAAAAAGGACGGTTCGTTGCGACCCTGCATCGACTTCAGGGAATTGAACCATATCACGATTAAAAACTCATACCCACTGCCTCTCATTTCGGTCTTGTTTGACCAGCTTCGTACTGCCACCATTTTTTCTAAGATTGACCTACGCGGTGCGTACAATCTAATCCGAATAAGAGAGGGGGATGAATGGAAGACTGCCTTTAATACCCACTCAGGGCATTATGAATATTTGGTGATGCCTTTTGGGCTCTGTAATGCCCCGGCAGTCTTCCAGGATTTCATGAATGATGTGCTCAGGGAATATTTGGATAGATTCTTAGTTGTATACTTAGATGACATCCTAATCTTCTCCCATTCCCTGGAGGAACATCGGAAGCATGTACGCTTAGTCCTCCAGAAACTCAGAGACCACCGGCTTGGGGCGAAGCTGGAGAAGTGCGAATTTGAAGTTCAGCAAATCGCATTTCTAGGATATATTATCTCCCCAGAAGGTTTCCAAATGGAGGGTTCCAAGGTACAGGCAGTCCTGGATTGGGTGCAGCCCACTAGTTTGAAGGCGCTTCAGCGTTTCCTGGGCTTTGCGAATTTTTATAGACGATTTATCGCTGGATTTCCGTCTATAGTGGCGCCCTTGGTGGCACTCACTAAGAAAGGGGCGGATGTTGCTCACTGGTCTTGTGAGGCTATAGCGGCTTTTGCCCCTCTCAAAAGGGCATTTGTATCGGCAAAGGTGCTGCGACACCCAGATCCAGAGCGTCCTTTTGTGGTGGAGGTGGATGCCTCTGAGATGGGTATTGGGGCAGTGCTTTCTCAGATGGGAGTGTCTGATAATCGCCTTCATCCCTGTGCTTACTTTTCCCGTAAATTTTCGCCTGCCGAGATGAATTATGACGTGGGTAACCGGGAATTGTTGGCTATTAAGGATGCACTCGAGGAGTGGAGACACTGGCTTGAGGGGGCTAAGTTTGTGGTCTCAATTCTCACCGACCATAAGAATCTGGCATATTTAGAGTCAGCGAAGCGTCTCAATGCCAGGCAGGCACGATGGGCTTTGTTTTTTGCTCGCTTTAATTTTTTGATAACATATCGCCCTGGGTCAAAAAACATCAAGGCTGATGCGCTCTCGCGGAGTTTTGCTCCAATCCAGGAGACCACCGAGGAGCCGTTGCCCATTGTGTCCCCATCATGTATTAAAGTGGGCATTACCCAGGACCTCTTATCATTAGTCCTTAGAGCACAGGAGCAGGCTCCTCCAGACCTTCCGGTAGGTCTTTTGTTTGTGCCTCCTAGGTTAAGACAGCGAGTGTTCCTGGAATTCCATGCCAAGAAGTCGGCAGGTCACCCGGGTATTGCCAGAACTCGGGAGTTGCTATCTAGGGCGGTGTGGTGGCCCTCGGTGGCTAAGGATGTAGATCAGTGGGTTCGGGCATGTGACATCTGTGCCCGAAATAAGACTCCTAGAGGGGTTCCTGTTGGTCCATTACATCCACTCTCTATCCCATCTAAGCCATGGACCCACATTTCAATGGATTTTGTGGTGGACTTGCCCAAATCCTCGGGGATGACAGCCATCTGGGTTGTCGTTGACAGGTTTTCGAAGATGGCGCACTTCGTTCCACTGGTTGGGCTGCCATCGGCCAGACGCCTGTCTGAATTATTTATGCTGCATGTTGTGCGTCTCCACGGGTTGCCACTTGATGTGGTCTCTGACCGCGGATCCCAGTTTGTGGCCAAATTCTGGAGGGCATTTTGTTCCGATCTCCAGATTTCTGTCAGCTTGTCGTCAGGCTACCATCCGCAGTCTAATGGGCAGACTGAAAGGGTGAACCAGTCCTTGGAGCAGTTCCTCAGGTGTTATGTCTCCAAGTGTCAGACTGACTGGGTTGCTCATCTGTCCATGGCGGAGTTTGCCTATAACAACGCGGCTCACTCTGCTACAGGGATCTCTCCCTTCCTTTGTGTGTATGGGCATCATCCTAAGGCCAATTCTTTTGACCCCCTGGACTCCACGCCTGGTGGTTCCTCTGTGGTTTCGGTCCTTAGAGGTATTTGGCGGAAAGTGAAGAAAGCCCTTGTGTCTGTGTCATTAGTGACCAAAAGGGTTTTTGATAAGCGGAAAAGACCCTGCAGCTTCAAATTAGGAGACTTCGTCTGGTTGTCTACCAAGAATTTGAAGTTGAGACAGCCATCTCATAAGTTAGGCCCCCGGTTCATCGGCCCTTATAAGATCACCAGGGTTATCAATCCGGTGGCATTTCAGTTAGATCTGCCACGTTCTTTGGGTATCAATAAAACATTTCATTGTTCCCTTTTAAAACGGGCGATTAGTAATCCTTCTTCCAGTGGAAGACCTTCCCCTCTTCTGATACGTGGCCAGAGGGAGTTTGTTGTTGAAAGGATTCTTGACTCCAAGATGGTTCGGGGTCGGCTGTCATTTTTGGTGCACTGGAAGGGGTATGGCCCGGAGGAGCGGTCGTGGGTGCGCAGTTGTGATCTTCATGCCCCCAGACTGATACGCTCTTTCTTCTCGCAGTTCCCCGATAAACCCGGTGGTAGGGGTTCTTTGACCCCTCGTCAGAGGGGGGTACTGTTAGGGTCTCCTGCCCTGTGCTGCCACGTCGTCATGGCAACCGGGAGACAAGTGCTAGCGGAGTAACCTGAGCGCAGCTGATACTCTGGTTCGGGTCTTTTGCTGTGCAGTGGTTACAGGCTCTGTGCACGGCAGGGGATCCGGTGCTGGTTTTTGTGCTCACAGTCTGTGAGGTCTGAGTGGGGCGTGGACAGCACCTGCTTTATAAGGCCTCTTCTCAGGTTAAGCAGATGCTGCTGAATCTTTGTTGGTTAGTCAGTTCCTGAAAGTTAGCCAGTACTGTGTAGCTTTGTATTTGTTGTTGCTTACTGCAAATAGGCCTGGGGATTTGGTACTACACTCTGCCAATCCAGACCTAGCAGTAAGACTGGAGTCAGTCGTTTAGCTTGCTGGGGTTCTTTTACTACTCTGTGAACTTAGCAAGTTTGCGGCTGTATTCTAAGACTTGCCTGCCTAAATCCTGTCTCACTGTGCAAGGTGTCAGGTGTCAGTTTAGTGGCAGTAAGCTGAACCTGTGCACTGCAAGTGAGAATTAGGATTGTGGAGACTCTCCTTGTGTCTATCATTCCATCTCTGACCAAGGAGTTTACTGCCACACCCGTTGGTAGCCCTTTAGGGTTTTGCTGTTGCCCTTAGCAACAGCATTTCGGGTTCTCTACGTATTAAAACACAACATCTTGCTTTTCCCATTTGAGCATTACTAATACTAGGGAGACACCCAGTTCTTTAGCCTCTGGGCTTCTCTGTTCACTTTGTGTGTATTTTGTTACCCTATCACCTTCTGTGTACGTAATGTCATATTCCCCAGTCTGTCTGTGAGTTCATTTGTTTTGCATACCTATCCGTTCAGACACCAGTACATTCCTGCAGGCACTGGTGTGCATAACAGTTCAAACACCAGTACATTCCTGCAGGCACTGGTGTGCATAACAACCACGGACATGTGGACAAGTGGAGCAGGGCAGACTCAGGACTATATGACTGTGACAGCCCACTGGGTAGATGTATTGCCTCCCGCTGCAAGAACAGCAGTGGCGGCACCAGTAGCAGCATCTCGCAAACGCCAACTCGTTCCTAGGCAGGCAACGCTTTGTATCACCGCTTTCCAGAATACGCACACAGCTGAAAACCTCTTACGGCAACTGAGGAAGATCATCGCAGAATGGCTTACCCCAATTGGACTCTCCTGGGGATTTGTGACATCGGACAACGCCAGCAATATTGTGCGTGCATTACATCTGGGCAAATTCCAGCACGTCCCATGTTTTGCACATACCTTGAATTTGGTTGTGCAGAATTATTTAAAAAACGACAGGGGCGTGCAAGAGATGCTGTCGGTGGCCCGAAGAATTGCGGGCCACTTTCGGCGTTCAGGCACCGCGTACAGAAGACTGGAGCACCACCAAAAATACCTGAACCTGCCCTGCCATCATCTGAAGCAAGAGGTGGTAACGAGGTGGAATTCAACCCTCTATATGCTTCAGAGGATGGAGGAGCAGTAAAAGGCCATTCAAGCCTATACATCTGGCCACGATATAGGCAAAGGAGGTGGAATGCACCTGTCTCAAGCGCAGTGGAGAATGATTTCAACGTTGTGCAAGGTTCTGCAACCCTTTGAACTTGCCACACGTGAAGTCAGTTCAGACACTGTAAGCCTGAGTCAGGTCATTCCCCTCATCAGGCTTTTGCAGAAGAAGATGGAGAAATTGAAGGATTAGCTAAAACAGAGCGATTCCGATAGTCATGTGGGACTTGTGGATGGAGCCCTTTATTCGCTTAACCAGGATTCACGGGTGGTCAATCTGTTGAAATCAGAGCACTACATTTTGGCCACCGTGCTCGATCCTAGATTTAAAACCTACATTGTATCTCTATTTCCGGCAGACACAAGTCTGCAGGGGTTCAAAGACCTGCTGGTGAGAAAATTGTCAAGTCAAGCGGAACGTGACCCGTCAACAGCTCCTCCTTCACATTCTCCCGCAACTGGGGGTGCGAGGAAAAGGCTAAGAATTCCGAGCCCACCCGCTGGCGGTGATGCAGGGCAGTCTGGAGCGAGTGCTGACATCTGGTCCGGACTGAAGGACCTGGCAACGATTACTGACATGTCGTCTACTGTCACTGCATATGATTCTCTCACCATTGAAAGAATGTTGGAGGATTATATGAGTGACCGCATCCAAGTAGGCACGTCAGACAGTCCGTACATATACTGGCAGGAAAAAGAGGCAATTTGGAGGCCCTTGCAGAAACTGGCTTTATTCTACCTAAATTGCCCTCCCTCCAGTGTGTACTCCGAAAGAGTGTTTAGTGCAGCCGCTCACCTTGTCAGCAATCGGCGCACGAGGTTACTTCCAGAAAATGTGGAGAAGATGATGTTCATTAAAATGAATTATAATCAATTCCTCCGTGGAGACATTCACCAGCAGCAATTGCCTCCAGAAAGTACACGGGGACCTGAGATGGTGAATTCCAGTGGGGACGAATTAATAATCTGTGAGGAGGGGGATGTACACAGTGAAAGGGGTGATGAATCGGAGGATGAGGAGGAGGTGGACATATTGCCTCTGTAGAGCCAGTTTGTGCAAGGAGAGATTGATTGCTTCTTTTTTGGTGGGGGCCCAAACCAACCAGTCATTTCAGTCACAGTCGTGTGGCAGACCCTGTCACTGAAATGATGGGTTCGTTAAAGTGTGCATGTCCTGTTTATACAACATAAGGGTGGGTGGGAGGGCCCAAGGACAATTCCATCTTGCACCTCTTTTTTCTTTCATTTTTCTTTGCATCATGTGCTGTTTGGGGAGTATTTTTTTGAAGGGCCATCCTGCGTGACACTGCAGTGCCACTCCTAGATGGGCAAGATGTTTGTGTCAGCCACTTGGGTCGCTTATCTTAGTCACTCAGCTACCTCATTGCACCTCTTTTTTTCTTTGCATCATGTGCTGTTTGGGGAGTATTTTTTTGAAGGGCCATCCTGCGTGACACTGCAGTGCCACTCCTAGATGGGCAAGATGTTTGTGTCAGCCACTTGGGTCGCTTATCTTAGTCACTCAGCTACCTCATTGCACCTCTTTTTTTCTTTGCATCATGTGCTGTTTGGGGAGTATTTTTTGGAAGGGCCATCCTGCGTGACACTGCAGTGCCACTCCTAGATGGGCCAGGTGTTTGTGTCGGCCACTTGTGTCGCTTAGCTTAGTCACACAGCGACCTTGGTGCGCCTCTTTTTTTCTTTGCATCATGTGCTGTTTGGGGAGTATTTTTTTGAAGTGCCATCCTGCGTGACACTGCAGTGCCACTCCTAGATGGGCCAGGTGTTTGTGTCGGCCACTTGTGTCGCTTAGCTTAGTCACACAGCGACCTTGGTGCGCCTCTTTTTTTCTTTGCAGCATGTGCTGTTTGGGGAGTATTTTTTTGAAGTGCCATCCTGTCTGACACTGCAGTGCCACTCCTAGATGGGCCAGGTGTTTGTGTCGGCCACTTGGGTCGCTTAGCTTAGTCACACAGCTACCTCATTGCGCCTCTTTTTTTCTTTGCATCAAGTACTGTTTGGGGACAATTTTTTTGAAGGGCCATCCTGTCTGACACTGCAGTGCCACTCCTAGATGGGCCAGGTGTTTGTGTCGGCCACTTGGGTCGCTTAGCTTAGCCATCCAGCGACCTCGGTGCAAATTTTAGGACTAAAAATAATATTGTGAGATGTGAGGTGTTCAGAATAGACTGAAAATGAGTGGAAATTATGGTTATTGAGGTTAATAATACTTTGGGATCAAAATGACCCCCAAATTCTATGATTTATGCTGTTTTTGAGGGTTTTTTTGAAAAAAACACCCTAATCCAAAACACACCCGAATCCGACAAAAATTTTTTGGTGAGGTTTTGCCAAAACGCGTCCGAATCCAAACCACGGCCGCGGAACCGTACCCAAAACCAAAACACAAAACCCGAAAAATTTCCGGTGCACATCACTAATGTCAATGAGAACATGGACATTGGTGAAGGGCATGAGTCCTTCAGCTATTCTTTTTGACATGCTGAATCCCTTTATGACTCTCATTCCTGTCTTGGTGCTTTTTCACAGACTGATTCCTAATTGGGTACAATCTGATAGCCACTAAAGTTGCCATTACTGAAATTGAAACTCAAAACTGAATGGTTTTATTTAGTATCTGTTTAGATTATGTTATGGTTGGAGGGAAAGGGAAAATTTGGATAAAGACCCAAACACTGGTATAATATCTTAGTAATAAAAACTAGTGGTGGATTTTTTTCCATGGTAATAACATTGATGTGTAAAATGTCAAATCTAGTCATAGAGGTGCTCCTTTGAGAGTAAAGTAGAGTAAACAGGATCAAAGCAAAGAGAAATGTACTCTCTTGGTTGGGGCCCTAATACACTAATCCAGTTAATTATTGTGTGGATTAGTGCCCCAACCAACAGAGTACTTTTCTCTTTGCTTTGAATATGGGCCCTCATTCCGAGTTGTTCACTCGCTAGCTGCTTTTAGCAGCATTGCACACGCTAAGTCGCCGCCCTCTGGAAGTGTATCTTAGCTTAGCAGAATTGCGAACGAAAGATTAGCAGAATTGCGAATAGAAAATTCTTAGCAGTTTCTGAGTAGCTCCAGACTTACTCAGCCATTGCGATCTGTTCAGTCAGTTTTGTTCCTGGTTTGACGTCACAAACACACCCAGCGTTCGCCCAGACACTCCCCCGTTTCTTCAGACACTCCCACGTTTTTCCCAGAAACGCCAGCGTTTTTTCGCACATGCCTAGAAAACGGCCAGTTTCCGCCCAGAAACACCCACTTCCTGTCAATCACACTCCGATCACCAGAACGATGAAAAATCCTTGTTATGCCGTGAGTAAAATACCTTACTTTTGTGTAAAATAACTAAGCGCATGCGCTCTGCGAACCTTGTTCATGCGCAGTAAGCGACTAATCGCAATATAGCGAAAATCGGCAACGAGTGAACAACTCGGAAATGACCACCATGGTTAGATTATAAGTATGAAAATTCATAAATTCTAGAAACTTTAAAATATTCTGAAAACACTGAACTGTTATACAGCACATTCATAAGTTAATATTTCACATTACTATGTAACCATAATGGAAACTAATTATCATAATTATTTACTTGTAGCAACAGTTCTATTCTTATTCTTATTATGATCATTATTATTATTATTATTATTATTATAATTTATTAACATTTTCTTATATAGCGCAGAAAATTCTGTTGCATCTTACAATAGGAAACAGCAGTGATAGAACAAAACTGGGTAAAACAGACAAGTCATAGAGGTAAGCAGGAACTGCTTGCAAGATTACAATCTGTAGGGATATAGGCATTGATACACAAGGATAGGTGTTATCTATTGCATAATGGTCCAGCAGACTGCAAATGTTTTGGTAGGCTGCATGATATAGTCACACAGCAATGTTGGCCTCGGATCAAGAGGATGGGAATATAAAGAAAAAAGATAATATGTGAAGATATGTGTGGACTTTACAGTGGGATGTAATTGGATAGGAAAGTTTATGAATGCTATATTGGCGGTTTCAGAATTTGATAAGCTTGCCTGAAGAGGTGAGTGTTCAAGGAATGCTTGAAGGTTTTGAGACTAGAGGAGAGTCTTATGTGTGTGGGAGGGCATTCCACAGAGTAGGTGCAGCCTGAAGAAAGTCCTGCAATCTTGAATGTGAACAAATAATGAGTGCGAATGCATGGCGAGCGGACTAGCTGCCAGGATTCCGGCAGACGGGATGCTGCTGAAGATATACTGACAGCCGGCATCCCGTCTGCTGGTAAAACATACTGGAACCCTAATAATAACATGACACCTAAAAAATAAAGCAGGTTATGAAGATGATTCATGTTCTCTTAACTACAAATATATATTTGGGTGGAATTCCAGACATACTGTAATATACAATATCTCAGTGAAATATAATATAATAATAATAAAATAAAACTGAAAAACTACATACAGTAGTTACTGTATCACACAGCTACTTCCTAAGGATTTGTAAAGCAGGATAATACTACGGTAGTTATACCTTATTTTAGAGCATTGTTACAGTATGTCAATTGTCAAACAAAGAGTTGAGTGGTATTTAATACTGAGATTTATGTGGTTTTCATGTGCATTTTGCAGTAATTTTATCGCTGTAATAATTCCCCAATACTGCTAAAGGTATCCACACCAGCTGATATTTTGCTAAATTGTTCTAATTATAATTGGCTAGAAGTTACAACATTTTTGGTCCCATACAGATTGTTAATCTTTATCAATGTCTGAATTACATTCACATATTTATTTCCATTAAAGAAGGGAAATACATTTAGTAATGATGATTAATTCATGCATTGTTTATGTATTTTGTACTGTATGTCTATGCTCTTCTGAAGCCTATTGAGCGGTGAACTAGATATTACAAAATAAAAATAACACTGTCAAATTTGTAACTAAAAGATGTAGTCTATTATTTTC
Organism: Pseudophryne corroboree; assembly: GCF_028390025.1. Classification (NCBI taxonomy): domain Eukaryota; kingdom Metazoa; phylum Chordata; class Amphibia; order Anura; family Myobatrachidae; genus Pseudophryne; species Pseudophryne corroboree. The sequence goes on from NC_086445.1 coordinate 842,755,831, forward strand.
ACTATGCTCAGAAATTCCATACTTGAATAAATTGCACATTAATTAGGCAATTTTTCTTTGACATTGTAATTAAGTTGCATTATATTCTGATACTACTAGCTGACGTGGTTAATGTATCCAAGTCTTTCAATGATTTATTAAGATACTTAAAAAGCACTTTTATGCATTAACGAACAAGACTCAAAAATCTAAATGGAAAATGCTTTCTAAAATATTTTTGCAACCAAAATGACATATTACTTTATACAGTCAATTTCATTATTTAAATTGAAGATTAATTTAACATTTTCTGTCATAATTACATCCTTTAGAAGGTGACTTGTTTTCGTATGCTTATTTATAAATTGTAGGCACTATAAGATTGTACCGCAAGAGATTTTTAGAAATGTAGTAGTAGGCTATATGTGGCCAGTTAAGTGTAAGTGTAAGTTATTATTTTTTTTAACACTAATACAGACTATAGTCTTTAAGAGAAGTATTTGCTTCTAAGGGTATTTAATGTTTATTATGTTTGTGGTCTACTGCTTGTATATGCTGTGATGTAAGCATGGTTAGTAGTTTTCTTGATGGCACAGTTAAGTTTACGATAAGTGTGCTGTAGAGTGAAGGGAAAACTGGTGTCTTTGTGTGACTAAGTTGGACTTGGTTTTACCCTATCCTAAAGGCTGAGGTAAAGTTACAGTAGCTAACAACCACACGATGTGATGTCTATACTTAGTTCAGAGCAATATATATAGACATTATAATACCTGGTGTGAAAGACAGTGCTGGCACCCTTCTCCACACTAGGATTAAACAACTTTACCAGTCATGGTATATCAAGTGATGTTCTCCTTGATGCAACCAGCATAGAGACACTCAAATGCAGTTGAGGGGTCAAATATTTTTACATTTCTTATGTGTCCGTGTTTCTCATGTCAGAGACAATCCCCTTTCTGGCTGCTCCACCTCTTCTCTCCCCACAGACCTTCTCTGCCGGGCTCCAGGTCCCTCCATCCCCTTGTACCCAGTTCCTATAGTGTGTGGCTAGTTGCTAGGGGCTAGCTCCTCCTCTTGGACCAGCAATCGCCCTTCTCACCTCCCACTTCATATGTTCCTCTACTCTTCCTCCTTAACTCTCCCTTTGCCCTCCTAATGTCCCCCTCCACAGATAGATACATATAAACTGTAGATAGATAAATCTTTCTTTCTTTCTCTCATTATGTAGGTGGTGTGGTGAGTAATTTCACTTGCCCACAAGGCGCAACATTCAGCGGTTTAGGGGCACCAAAATGAAATTATATGTTCCCCCCAACCTAAAATCATTGTGGCACCACTGCATGTGCTTAATGTTCAGCAACTGCATCATGTTACATGACCATTTTCTCTTCACAACTTGATACAACTTTGCAAGCACTCCTGAATATGCAATGTTTATCACCCTATACCATTTTAGACATTATAAATAATTTTGTTGATAATAAGGATGCATATGAACTACTTTGCTTTACTACTAGCACTAGCATTGCTTTTTCTTGCCCCATAACCTTCTTAGTGGTGTTGCATACAGTATTTGCACTTATTAGCCAAGCCACATTGAGTATGATTATTGTGCGTAAAGACTCATTCCTTCCTCTGAGGGTGGTCATCATTTTTATGCTTATCATCAGGGACAGACTGGGGCTCTGAATCGGCCATGGCATATGTGAAGGCGCATGCATACATCACGGGGACACAGGCATGTCCCAAAGGTGTGCACAGACACAATGCATACCATGAGTCAGGGGGAATGGAATCGCGTCCCCCCCATCTCCATGAAGATGCATGCTTTGGGCGTAGGGTCAGGGGCGCGCCACAAGTCAGGGCAATGTAAACTTGCAGCATGCGCCCATTTCCATGGAGATGGACGGTTCGGGCAGTGGGGGTGGCTAAACCAGAGAGCCAGAGGCTGCACTGCGCGCGGCCTTCCTGACTCTCTGTGGGACCAGACCGGCCCACTAGCCCTTTGGCCTATCTGGCATATATGCCAGAGGTGTCAAATGGGCAGTCCCGCCCTGCTTATCATCAAACTGCTGCAATAATTACTGACACTTGGCGCTCATTTATTAACGAGTAATAAAGCTCATTGTGGATGTTAAAACTTGTTGCAAATGATAAATGATGCTTCAAGCAATCAGCTCCTACCTGTCATATGTTCAACTCCTAGCTGTCATGAGTTTGAAAACTGAGAGTTGGTAGCTGATTGGCTGGAGCACCATTTATCATACGCAATGAGTTTTATCATTCCCAACAAGTCTTATCACTCTGTTGATAAATGGACCCCTCTGGGTCTGAATCAGAGCAATACTGCATACAATGCCAATGTTCTCATACTGTAGTTGAGTGATGTTTTGCAACTACTCATGCATGCAAATTTATGAAAAACTCACGTGGCAAAAGTGTTACATAGAGTTAGAGATGAGCGGGTTCGGTTCTCTGAGAACCGAACACTACCGAACATTATGTCCTGAGCCCGGATCTGAGTCCGGCTCGGGTCTTCCCGCCAGACTCGGAAACCATAACGAGGCAAAACGTCATCATCCCGCTGTCGGAATCTTGCAGGTTTTGGATTCCATATAAGGAGCCGCGCATCGCCGCCATTTTCACTCCGGCATTGGAGAGTGTAGCGATTGGACGTGTCTCCGTCATCACTCAGTGTCTGTGCGGGAAAGTGGGGTGGCGATTCCAGTGCTGTCTTGTGCTGCTCAGTCCAGTGTAGTGTCTTATGCTGCATCAGTCCAGTCACAGTGGTGGTGTCCTCTGCTGTCATATGTCCAGTGTAGCTGTATAAGTCCAGTGCAGTGGTGCTGTGTTGTCCTACATCAGTACAGTGGTAGTGTCTTGTGCTGCATCGGTCCAGTCACAGTGGTGATGTCCTCTGCTGCCATATGTCCAGTGCTGCTGTATAAGTCCAGTCCAGTGGTGCTGTGTTGTGCTGCATCAGTCCAGTGGTGGTGTCTTGTGCTGCATCAGTCCAGTCACAGTGGTGGTGTCCTCTGCTGCCATATGTCCAGTTCTGCTGTATAAGTCCAGTTCATTGCTGTTGTGCTGTGTTGTCCTGCATCAGTACAGTGGTGGTGTTATTGTGCTGCTGTATAAGTCCATTGGTACTGCCGTATAAGTCCAGTGGTACTGCCTTATAACTCCAGTGATACTGCCATATATGTCCAGTGATACTGCCGTATAAATCCAGTCTAGTGGTACTGCCGTATATGTTCAGTGATACTGCCGTATATGTCCAGTGGTACCAGGGACGGTGTCAGGGGGGGTCAAAGGGGACAACTGTAACGGGCCATAAGGATCAGAGGGGCCCCAAGTATATGCTGATAAATTCCCTGAAGGAATGTAAGCCGTCTTATCCAAATAGGGTGGCGAGCTAGAGGCGGTATGGCTGCAGCCTCAGAGTGACAGGAGCATCTCACACACAGTGACTGTGTGCCTGCTCTTCTGGGTCCTGCTCTGTTGCAGGCAGTTACAGGACATGGCAGCAGCTCCGCTGGTATGGTCTGCAGTGTGGTGTTCAGGTCTGGGAAGTGCAGCACAGGTGAGTCTCTCTCCAGGGTAAGAGTGGATTGGTGAGGGGATACAGGGCTTAGGGAGCTGGGAATGCAGCATGGAGTCATTGGGGAAAGGCAGAATGTGTGGTGTGTGGGAGGAAGGAGAGAGGGAGATGCATTTTATATATATATATATATAAATATATATATATTTATTTATTTATTAACAATTTGTTATATAGCGCAAATTCCTTTGTGCTTTAATATATATATATACAGTATATATAAGGGTGTAGTATGGCTGACCGGTGGTCAGGAGACCACCGGTCAGCTTACCGACGCTTGGATCCCGGCAGCATACCAACTCCGGCGGGGAGGGGTGAGTGCAGCAAACCCCTTGCGGGCTCGCTGTGCTTGCCATGCTGCGGGCTCGGTGGCGACCTGCGGTCGCCACAGGTTCTATTCCCTCTCTATGGGTGTCGTGGACACCCATGAGTGGGAATAGTCCCTGTTGGTCGGCATGCCGACCATCGGGATAGTGAGCGGTCGGGATGGTGGAGGAGGTCATGTGACTGTCGGTCTCCCGATCGCCAGTCACATGAATACCACCCATATATATATATATATAAATAATCTGAGGGGGCCCCAGAGATATCACTGTACGGGGCCCCAAGATTTCTGTTACCGGCTCTGAATGGTACTGCCATATAAATCCAGTGATATTGCCGTATATATGTCCAGTGGTACTGCCGTATAAGTCCAGTGATACTGCCGTATAAATTAGAGTTGAGCGGGTTCGGTTTCTCTGAATCCGAACCCGCCCGAACTTCATGTTTTTTTACACGGGTCCGAGCGACTCGGATCTTCCCGCCTTGCTCGGTTAACCCGAGCGCGCCCGAACGTCATCATCACGCTGTCGGATTCTCGCGAGGCTCGGATTCTATCGCGAGACTCAAATTCTATATAAGGAGCCGCGCGTCGCGGCCATTTTCACACGTGCATTGAGATTGATAGGGAGAGGACGTGGCTGGCGTCCTCTCCGTTTAGAAATTAAAATAGATAGGAGAGTGAGAGTGAGACACTTCATTTACTTACTGGAGCTTAGGAGGAGTTATACTAGTGACTGATGACCAGTGACCTGACCACCAGTGCAGTTTTATAATTTATTATTATTTAATAATCCGTTCTGTTCTTGTTCTCTGCCTGAAAAAAACGATACACAGTGACTCAGTCACACTCACATACCATATCTGTGCTCAGCCCAGTGTGCTGCATCATCTATGTATAATATCTGACTGTGCTCACGCAGCTTAATTGTGGGGGAGACTGGGGAGCAGTTATAGGTTATAGCAGGAGCCAGGAGTACATATTAAACAGTGCACACTTTTGCTGCCAGAGTGCCACTGCCAGTGTGACTGACCACTGACCACTGTGACCAGTGACCTGACCACACTGACCACCAGTATAGTATATTGTGATTGAATGTCTGCCTGAAAAAGTACACTCGTCGTGTGACTTGTGTGGTGTTTTTTTATTCTATAAAAATTAAAAAACTCATTCTGCTGACAGACAGTGTCCACTCCAGCAGGTCCGTCATTATATAATATATACCTGTCCGGCTGCAGTAGTGATATATATATATTTTTTATATCATTATTTATCATCCAGTCTACTAGCAGCAGACACAGTACGGTAGTTCACGGCTGTAGCTACCTCTGTGTCGGCACTCGGCAGTCCATCCATAATTGTATACCACCTACCCGTGTTTTTTTTTTCTTTCTTCTTTATACATACTACATCTCATTATCATCCAGTCTATATTAGCAGCAGACACAGTACAGTACGGTAGTCCATGGCTGTAGCTACCTCTGTGTCGGCACTCGGCAGTCCATCCATAATTGTATACCACCTACCCGTGGTTTTTTTTTCCTTTCTTCTTTATACATACTACATCTCATTATCAACCAGTCTATATTAGCAGCAGACACAGTACGGTAGTTCACGGCTGTAGCTACCTCTGTGTCGGCACTCGGCAGTCCATCCATAATTGTATACCACCTACCCGTGGTTTTTTTTTTCTTTCTTCTTTATACATACATACTACATCTCATTATCAACCAGTCTATATTAGCAGCAGACACAGTACAGTACGGTAGTCCACGGCTGTAGCTACCTCTGTGTCGGCACTCGGCAGTCCATCCATAATTGTAGACCACCTACCCGTGGTTTTTTTTTTCTTTCTTCTTTATACATACTACATCTCATTATCATCCAGTCTATATTAGCAGCAGACACAGTACAGTACGGTAGTCCACGGCTGTAGCTACCTCTGTGTCGGCACTCGGCAGTCCATCCAAAATTGTATACCACCTACCCGTGGGTTTTTTTTTCTTTCTTCTTTATACATACTACATCTCATTATCATCCAGTCTATATTAGCAGCAGACACAGTACAGTACGGTAGTCCACGGCTGTAGCTACCTCTGTGTCGGCACTCGGCAGTCCATCCATAATTGTATACCACCTACCCATGTTTTTTTTTTCTTTCTTCTTTATACATACTACATCTCATTATCATCCAGTCTATATTAGCAGCAGACACAGTACAGTACGGTAGTCCACGGCTGTAGCTACCTCTGTGTCGGCACTCGGCAGTCCATCCATAATTGTATACCACCTACCCGTGGTTTTTTTTTCTTTCTTCTTTATACATACTACATCTCATTATCAACCAGTCTATATTAGCAGCAGACACAGTACAGTACGGTAGTCCACGGCTGTAGCTACCTCTGTGTCGGCACTCGGCAGTCCATCCATAATTGTATACCACCTACCCGTGGTTTTTTTTTTCTTTCTTTTTTATACATACTACATCTCATTATCATCCAGTCTATATTAGCAGCAGACACAGTACAGTACGGTAGTCCACGGCTGTAGCTACCTCTGTGTCGGCACTCGGCAGTCCATCCATAATTGTATACCACCTACCAGTGGTTTTTTTTTTCTTTCTTCTTTATACATACTACATCTCATTATCAACCAGTCTATATTAGCAGCAGACACAGTACGGTAGTTCACGGCTGTAGCTACCTCTGTGTCGGCACTCGGCAGTCCATCCATAATTGTATACCACCCACCCGTGTTTTTTTTTTTCTTTCTTCTTTATACATACTACATCTCATTATCATCCAGTCTATATTAGCAGCAGACACAGTACAGTACGGTAGTCCACGGCTGTAGCTACCTCTGTGTCGGCACTCGGCAGTCCATCCATAATTGTATACCACCTACCCGTGTTTTTTTTTTCTTTCTTCTTTATACATACTACATCTCATTATCAACCAGTCTATATTAGCAGCAGACACAGTACAGTACAGTAGTCCACGGCTGTAGCTACCTCTGTGTCGGCACTCGGCAGTCCATCCATAATTGTATACCACCTACCCGTGGTTTTTTTTTCTTTCTTCTTTATACATACTACATCTCATTATCATCCAGTCTATATTAGCAGCAGACACAGTACAGTACGGTAGTCCACGGCTGTAGCTACCTCTGTGTCGGCACTCGGCAGTCCATCCATAAGTATACTAGTATCCATCCATCTCCATTGTTTACCTGAGGTGCCTTTTAGTTGTGCCTATTAAAATATGGAGAACAAAAATGTTGAGGTTCCAAAATTAGGGAAAGATCAAGATCCACTTCCACCTCGTGCTGAAGCTGCTGCCACTAGTCATGGCCGAGACGATGAAATGCCAGCAACGTCGTCTGCCAAGGCCGATGCCCAATGTCATAGTACAGAGCATGTCAAATCCAAAACACCAAATATCAGTAAAAAAAGGACTCCAAAACCTAAAATAAAATTGTCGGAGGAGAAGCGTAAACTTGCCAATATGCCATTTACCACACGGAGTGGCAAGGAACGGCTGAGGCCCTGGCCTATGTTCATGGCTAGTGGTTCAGCTTCACATGAGGATGGAAACACTCAGCCTCTCGCTAGAAAACTGAAAAGACTCAAGCTGGCAAAAGCACCGCAAAGAACTGTGCGTTCTTCGAAATCCCAAATCCACAAGGAGAGTCCAATTGTGTCGGTTGCGATGCCTGACCTTCCCAACACTGGACGTGAAGAGCATGCGCCTTCCACCATTTGCATGCCCCCTGCAAGTGCTGGAAGGAGCACCCGCAGTCCAGTTCCTGATAGTCAGATTGAAGATGTCAGTGTTGAAGTACACCAGGATGAGGAGGATATGGGTGTTGCTGGCGCTGGGGAGGAAATTGACCAGGAGGATTCTGATGGTGAGGTGGTTTGTTTAAGTCAGGCACCCGGGGAGACACCTGTTGTCCGTGGGAGGAATATGGCCGTTGACATGCCTGGTGAAAATACCAAAAAAATCAGCTCTTCAGTGTGGAGGTATTTCAACAGAAAAGCGGACAACAGGTGTCAAGCCGTGTGTTGCCTTTGTCAAGCTGTAATAAGTAGGGGTAAGGACGTTAACCACCTCGGAACATCCTCCCTTATACGTCACCTGCAGCGCATTCATAATAAGTCAGTGACAAGTTCAAAAACTTTGGGCGACAGCGGAAGCAGTCCACTGACCAGTAAATCCCTTCCTCTTGTAACCAAGCTCACGCAAACCACCCCACCAACTCCCTCAGTGTCAATTTCCTCCTTCCCCAGGAATGCCAATAGTCCTGCAGGCCATGTCACTGGCAATTCTGACGAGTCCTCTCCTGCCTGGGATTCCTCCGATGCATCCTTGCGTGTAACGCCTACTGCTGCTGGCGCTGCTGTTGTTGCTGCTGGGAGTCGATGGTCATCCCAGAGGGGAAGTCGTAAGCCCACTTGTACTACTTCCAGTAAGCAATTGACTGTCCAACAGTCCTTTGCGAGGAAGATGAAATATCACAGCAGTCATCCTGCTGCAAAGCGGATAACTGAGGCCTTGACAACTATGTTGGTGTTAGACGTGCGTCCGGTATCCGCCGTTAGTTCACAGGGAACTAGACAATTTATTGAGGCAGTGTGCCCCCGTTACCAAATGCCATCTAGGTTCCACTTCTCTAGGCAGGCGATACCGAGAATGTACACGGACGTCAGAAAAAGACTCACCAGTGTCCTAAAAAATGCAGTTGTACCCAATGTCCACTTAACCACGGACATGTGGACAAGTGGAGCAGGGCAGGGTCAGGACTATATGACTGTGACAGCCCACTGGGTAGATGTATGGACTCCCGCCGCAAGAACAGCAGCGGCGGCACCAGTAGCAGCATCTCGCAAACGCCAACTCTTTCCTAGGCAGGCTACGCTTTGTATCACCGCTTTCCAGAATACGCACACAGCTGAAAACCTCTTACGGCAACTGAGGAAGATCATCGCTGAATGGCTTACCCCAATTGGACTCTCCGGTGGATTTGTGGCATCGGACAACGCCAGCAATATTGTGTGTGCATTAAATATGGGCAAATTCCAGCACGTCCCATGTTTTGCACATACCTTGAATTTGGTGGTGCAGAATTTTTTAAAAAACGACAGGGGCGTGCAAGAGATGCTTTCGGTGGCCAGAAGAATTGCGGGACACTTTCGGCGTACAGGTACCACGTACAGAAGACTGGAGCACCACCAAAAACTACTGAACCTGCCCTGCCATCATCTGAAGCAAGAAGTGGTAACGAGGTGGAATTCAACCCTCTATATGCTTCAGAGGTTGGAGGAGCAGCAAAAGGCCATTCAAGCCTATACAATTGAGCACGATATAGGAGGTGGAATGCACCTGTCTCAAGTGCAGTGGAGAATGATTTCAACGTTGTGCAAGGTTCTGATGCCCTTTGAACTTGCCACACGTGAAGTCAGTTCAGACACTGCCAGCCTGAGTCAGGTCATTCCCCTCATCAGGCTTTTGCAGAAGAAGCTGGAGACATTGAAGGAGGAGCTAACACGGAGCGATTCCGCTAGGCATGTGGGACTTGTGGATGGAGCCCTTAATTCGCTTAACAAGGATTCACGGGTGGTCAATCTGTTGAAATCAGAGCACTACATTTTGGCCACCGTGCTCGATCCTAGATTTAAAGCCTACCTTGGATCTCTCTTTCCGGCAGACACAAGTCTGCTGGGGTTGAAAGACCTGCTGGTGAGAAAATTGTCAAGTCAAGCGGAACGCGACCTGTCAACATCTCCTCCTTCACATTCTCCCGCAACTGGGGGTGCGAGGAAAAGGCTCAGAATTCCGAGCCCACCCGCTGGCGGTGATGCAGGGCAGTCTGGAGCGACTGCTGATGCTGACATCTGGTCCGGACTGAAGGACCTGACAACGATTACGGACATGTCGTCTACTGTCACTGCATATGATTCTCTCACCATTGAAAGAATGGTGGAGGATTATATGAGTGACCGCATCCAAGTAGGCACGTCACACAGTCCGTACTTATACTGGCAGGAAAAAGAGGCAATTTGGAGGCCCTTGCACAAACTGGCTTTATTCTACCTAAGTTGCCCTCCCACAAGTGTGTACTCCGAAAGAGTGTTTAGTGCCGCCGCTCACCTTGTCAGCAATCGGCGTACGAGGTTACATCCAGAAAATGTGGAGAAGATGATGTTCATTAAAATGAATTATAATCAATTCCTCCGTGGAGACATTGACCAGCAGCAATTGCCTCCACAAAGTACACAGGGAGCTGAGATGGTGGATTCCAGTGGGGACGAATTGATAATCTGTGAGGAGGGGGATGTACACGGTGATATATCGGAGGATGATGATGAGGTGGACATCTTGCCTCTGTAGAGCCAGTTTGTGCAAGGAGAGATTAATTGCTTCTTTTTTGGTGGGGGTCCAAACCAACCCGTCATTTCAGTCACAGTCGTGTGGCAGACCCTGTCACTGAAATGATGGGTTGGTTAAAGTGTGCATGTCCTGTTTATACAACATAAGGGTGGGTGGGAGGGCCCAAGGACAATTCCATCTTGCACCTCTTTTTTCTTTAATTTTTCTTTGCGTCATGTGCTGTTTGGGGAGGGTTTTTTGGAAGGGACATCCTGCGTGACACTGCAGTGACACTCCTAGATGGGCCCGGTGTTTGTGTCGGCCACTAGGGTCGCTTATCTTACTCACACAGCTACCTCATTGCGCCTCTTTTTTTCTTTGCGTCATGTGCTGTTTGGGGAGGGTTTTTTGGAAGGGACATCCTGCGTGACACTGCAGTGACACTCCTAGATGGGCCCGGTGTTTGTGTCGGCCACTAGGGTCGCTTATCTTACTCACACAGCTACCTCATTGCGCCTCTTTTTTTCTTTGCGTCATGTGCTGTTTGGGGAGGGTTTTTTGGAAGGGACATCCTGCGTGACACTGCAGTGACACTCCTAGATGGGCCCGGTGTTTGTGTCGGCCACTAGGGTCGCTTATCTTACTCACACAGCTACCTCATTGCGCCTCTTTTTTTCTTTGCGTCATGTGCTGTTTGGGGAGGGTTTTTTGGAAGGGACATCCTGCGTGACACTGCAGTGACACTCCTAGATGGGCCCGGTGTTTGTGTCGGCCACTAGGGTCGCTTATCTTACTCACACAGCTACCTCATTGCGCCTCTTTTTTTCTTTGCGTCATGTGCTGTTTGGGGAGGGTTTTTTGGAAGGGACATCCTGCGTGACACTGCAGTGACACTCCTAGATGGGCCCGGTGTTTGTGTCGGCCACTAGGGTCGCTTATCTTACTCACACAGCTACCTCATTACGCCTCTTTTTTTCTTTGCGTCATGTGCTGTTTGGGGAGGGTTTTTTGGAAGGGACATCCTGCGTGACACTGCAGTGACACTCCTAGATGGGCCCGGTGTTTGTGTCGGCCACTAGGGTCGCTTATCTTACTCACACAGCTACCTCATTGCGCCTCTTTTTTTCTTTGCGTCATGTGCTGTTTGGGGAGGGTTTTTTGGAAGGGCCATCCTGCGTGACACTGCAGTGACACTCCTAGATGGGCCCGGTGTTTGTGTCGGCCACTAGGGTCGCTTAGCTTAGTCATCCAGCGACCTAGGTGCAAATTTTAGGACTAAAAATAATATTGTGAGGTGTGAGGTATTCAGAATAGACTGAAAATTAGTGTAAATTATGGATTTTGAGGTTAATAATACTTTGGGATCAAAATGACCCCCAAATTCTATGATTTAAGCTGTTTTTTAGTGTTTTTTGAAAAAAACACCCGAATCCAAAACACACCCGAATCCGACAAAAAAAATTCGGTGAGGTTTTGCCAAAACGCGGTCGAACCCAAAACACGGCCGCGGAACCGAACCCAAAACCAAAACACAAAACCCGAAAAATTTCCGGCGCTCATCTCTAGTATAAATCCAGTCCAGTGGTACTGCCATATATGTTCAGTGATACTGCCGTATATGTCCAGTGGTACTGCCGTATAAATCCAGCGATACTTTCGTATATGTCCATTGGTACTGCCGTATAAATACAGTGATACTGCCGTATATGTCCAGTGGTACTGCCGTTAAAAAATCCAGTCCAGTGATACTGCCGTTTATGACCAATGCTACTGCCATATATGTCCAGTGATACTGTCGTATATGTCCAGTGGAACTGCCGTATAAATCCAGTGATACCGCCATATATGTCCAGTGGTACTGCCGTAAACATCCAGTGATACTGCTGTATAAGTCAAGTCCAGTGGTGCTGCCATATAAGTTCAGTTGTGCTGTCCTGTGCTGTATATTATTTACTCCAAATAAAGGGGTTATTAATATTTAATCCAAATAATTTTTACAGGGTTTGCCCTGTGTGGTGTAGAGGTACGCTCTCCCGTGCTGCATTTTGTTATATAACTTCAGAAAAATAATGGAGAACAAAAATTTGGAGGATAAAATAGAGAAAGATCAAGAACCATTTCCTCCTACTGCTGCTGCTTTCCGCTGATGTTGTTGCTGCTGGAGTCGATCGTCATCCCAGAGGGGAAGTTGGAAGACCACTTGTATTGCTTCAATTAAGCAAATGACAGCAAAATATGACAGCAGTCATCCTGTTGCAAAGTGGATAACTGAGGCCTTGACAGCTATGTTGGTGTTAGATGTGCATCCAGTATCTGCCATTAGTGCAGTGGGACTGCAGTGCCACTCCTAGATGGGCCAGGTGTTTGTGCCGCACACTTGTTTCACTTAGCTTAGTTATACAGCTACCTCATTGCACCTCTTTTACTTCTTTGCATGATGTGCTGTTTAGGGACTAGTTTTTTATGTGCCATCCTGTCTGACACTGCAGTGCTACTCCTAGATGGGCCAGATGTTTGTGCCGCACACTTGTGTCGCTTAGCTTAGTCATACAGCTACCTCATTGCACCTCTTTTACATCTTTGCATGATGTGCTGTTTGGGGCCTAGTTTTTTTTAAGTGCCATCCTGTCTGCCACTGCATTGCTACTCCTAGATGGACCAGGTGCTTGTGCCACACAGTTTTGTCGCTTAGCTTAGTCATAGAGCTACCTCATTGCAACTCTTTTACTTCGTTGCATTATGCGCTGTTTGGGGACTAGTTTTTTTATGTGCCATCCTGTATGCCACTGCAGTGCCACTCCTAGATGGGCCAGGTGTTTGTGCTGCACACTTGTGTCATTTAGCTTAGTCATACAGCTACCTCATTGACGGACATTTCGAGGAAAGGACTTAACAAACAAGGTGAGCCAACACCAGCTCACGCCATAAGCATGCCGTATAACATGGTAGATAACTGAACACATGTCAACGGACATGGACAAAATCTCAGCAAGCTAAAGAAAAAAACAAAAACACAACCTGTGTGTAACTAGAACTAAACTGCAGATACAGTGCGCACTGGGACGGGCGCCCAACATCATCTACGTACTCATAGAAAAGGATTTACCGGTAGGTATTTAAAATCCTATTTTCTATTTTGTCCTAGAGGATGTTGGGCACTCTCAAAAGACCATGGGGTTTATACCAAAGCTCAATAGCGGGCGGGAGAGTGCGGATGACTCTGCAGCACCGATTGAGCAAATTTAAGGTCTTCATCGGCCAAGGTATCAAACTTGTAGAATTTAGCAAACGTGTTCGATCCCGACCAAGTAGCAGCTCAGCAAAGTTGCAATGCCGAGACACCCCGGGCAGCCTCCCAGGACGAACCCACCTTCCTAGTGGAATGGGCCTTCACCGATTTCGGCAACGGCAAGCCTGCCGTTGAATGAGCCTGCTGAATCGTCTGACATATCCAGTGGGCAATGGTCTGCTTGGAAGCAGGAACCCCAATCTTATTGGGAGCATACAAAATAAACAGAGACTGTTTTCCTCAATGGAGCCGTCCTGGCTACATAAATCTTTAAAGCTCTGACCACATCCAGAGACTTATTCTCAGCCAAAGCGCCAGTAGCCACTGGCACTACAATAGGTTGGTTGATATGAAAAGAGGAAACCACCTTTGGCAGAAATTGTTGCCGAGTTCGCAACTCTGCTCTATCTTCATGGAAATTAAATAAGGGCTCATGTGAGACAAAGCCGCCAACTCCGACACCCGCCTTGCGGATGCCAATGCCAACAAAATGACAACTTTCCAAGTGAGGAATTTTAACTCCACTTTACGCAAAGGTTCAAACCAATGTGACTGAAGGAACGGTAATACGACGTTAAGGTCCCAAGGTGCCACAGGGGGCACAAAAGGAGGTTGGATGTGCAACACCCCTTTCACAAAGGTCTGCACTTCAGGAAGTGAGGCCAATTGTTTCTGAAAGAAAATGGACAAGGCAGAAATCTGCACTTTAATGGAGCCTAATTTAAGGCCCGCATCCATTCCATTCTGTAGAAAATGGAGAAAACGTCCAAGGTCAAATTTCTCCACTGGAGCTCTCTTGGACTCGCACCAGGAAATATATTTCCTCCAAATACAGTGATAGTGCTTTGACGTCACAGCCTTCCTGGCAAGAATAAGAGTAGGTATGACTTCACTGGGAATACCCTTCCGGGCTAAAATCTGGCGTTCAACCGCCATGCCGTCAAACGTAGCCGCTGTAAGTCTTGGTGGACGAACGGCCCATGCCACAGCAGGTCCTCGCGAAGAGGAAGAGGCCAGGGATTGTCGACTAGTAACATTTGAAGATCCGGGTACCACGTTCTCCTTGGCCAATCTGGGACTGCAAGGAGCGCTGGAATATTTTTTTTTTTTAGAAGTATCAACACCTTTGTAACGAGAGGAAGCGGAGGGAAAATGTACACCGACGGAAACACCCAGGGTGTTGTCAGCGCATCCACTGCCTCCGCCTGAGGGTCCCTGGACCTGGAACAATACCTCAGAAGTTTTCTGTTGAGGCGAGACGCCATCATGTCTATATGGGGAACCCCCCATCGAACTGTTATCAGTGCAAAGACCTCCTGATGGAGGCTCCACTCTCCTGGATGAAGGTCGTGTCTGCTGAGGAAGTCTGCTTCCCAGTTGTTCACTCCCGGAAAGAATATTGCCGACAGAGCGCTTGTATGTTTTTCCGCCCTATGAAGAATTTTCGTGGCTTCTGCCATTGCTGCTCTGCTTCTCGTGCCACCTTGGCGGTTGATCTAAGCCACTGCCGTGACATTGTCCGATTGGATCAGAACCGGCAAGTTCCGAAGAAGATGTTCCGCTTGTAGGAGGCCGTTGTAAATGGCTCTCAGTTCCAGAACGTTTATGTGAAGATGCGTTTCCAGACTTGACCATCTTCCTTGGAAGCTCACCCCCAGAGTGACTGCCCCCAAACCTCGGAGACTTGCATCCATGGTTACTAGGATACAGTCCTGGATCCCGAACCAGCGTCCCGCACGGAGGTGAGAGCTGTGGAACCACCACAGAAGTGAGATTCTGGTGTTGGGAGGTAGAATTATCCTCCAGTGCATATGAAGGTGGGATCCGGACCATTTGTCCAACAGGTCCCACTGAAACACTCTGGCATGGAACCTTCCAAACTGGAGGGCCTCGTATGCCGCCACCATTTTTCCCAGCAATTGAATGCATTGATGAATGGAGACCGTTTTCGGTTTTAGCAAGAGTTTTACCAGACTCTGAATTTCCAGAGCTTTCTCCATTAGGAGGAACACTCTCTGTTGGACCGTGTCCAGTATCATGCCCAAAAACGCCAAACCGGGTTGTCGGAATTAACTGTGATTTTGGCAAGTTCAGGAGCCAGCCGTGCTGTTGTAGAATTGACAGGGATAGTGCAATGTCCTGCAACAACTTGTCCTTGGACCTCGCCTTTATCAGGAGATCATCCAAGTATGGGATAACTGTAACCCCTTGCTTGCGCAGGAGAACCATCATTTCTACCATTACTTTGGTGAAAATCCTTGGAGCCGTGGATAGACCAAATGGCAACGTCTGAAACTGGTAGTGCGTATTCTGGATAGCAAACCTCAGGAAACTTTGGTGAGGAGGATAAATGGGGACATGAAGGTAGGCGTCCTTGATGTCCAATGAGACCATGAACTCCCCCTCCTCCAGACAGGAAATCACTGCTCTGAGAGACTCCATCTTGAATTTGAATTTCACCAGGAAGAAATTGAGAGATTTCAGGTTGAGGATTGGTCTTACTAAGCCATCTGGATTCGGCACCACAAACAGGCTTGAATAAAACCCCGGCCCCTGCTGTGCCAGGGGTACTGGGACCACAACCTGATTTTGACACAAGTTTTGTACTGCACCGCAGACCAGAGCCCTGTCCGGAAGCGAAGCTGGTAAGGCTGATCTGAAAAAACGGTGAGGGGGAACGTCTTGAAATTCCAGTTTGTACCCTTGGGACACAATACTCAATACCCAAGGGTCTAGACCCGAGCGAACCCAGACCTGACTGAAAAGCTTTAGGCGTGCCCCCACTGGTGCGGGCCCCTGTAAGGGAGACCTGTCGTCATGCGGTGGATTTGGCAGAAGCCGGGGAGGACTTCTGCTCCTGGGAACCCAAGGATGCGGGTACCCTCTTGCCTCTTCCTCTACCTCTGGTAGCCAGGAAGAAGTTTCCTCGGCCTCTTCTATACTTGTTGGGCCGAAATG
Organism: Pseudophryne corroboree; assembly: GCF_028390025.1. Taxonomy (NCBI): domain Eukaryota; kingdom Metazoa; phylum Chordata; class Amphibia; order Anura; family Myobatrachidae; genus Pseudophryne; species Pseudophryne corroboree. The sequence continues at coordinate 842,772,348 of NC_086445.1, forward strand.
ACTGCATTTGATAATGTGTCGGTTTCTTCTGTTGCGTAGGAACAGAAGGTAAAAAGGTAGATTTACCTGTGGTAGCTGCTGATACTAAATCAGTAAGACCATCACCAAAAAGTTCACCTCCCTTAAAAGGAAGAGACTCCATATTTCTCTTGGAATCAGCATCAGCATTCCACTGGTGAGTCCAGAGCGCCCACCTAGCCGCAACGGACATAGCATTCGCCTTAGCACTTAGCAGGCCAGCATCCCTTGCAGCCTCTTTCAAGTATGCAGCTGCATCTCTGATATAACCAAGCGTTACCTGGATGTTATCTCTATCCAGAGTATCCCAATCAGAAGACAAAGTGTCTGCTCACTTTTCAATAGCACTACTGACCCACGCAGACGCAATAAGAGGCCTTAGCAGCGTCCCTGTAGTAGTGAAAATAGCCTTTAGGGTAGCCTCCTGCTTACGGTCCACCGGCTCCTTAAGGGCCGCGATTGGGCTGCAGGGAGGGCTACCCGTTTTGACAAACGCGCCAGGGCTTTGTCTACTGTGGGGGGATTTTCCCACATATCCCTATCAGACTCGGGAAAGGGGTATGCCACCCTGATCCTTTTAGGAATCAGAAATTTTTTATCAGGGCTGTTCCTAATGCTATCAAAGAGAGCGTTCAGTTCAAAACAAGGAGGAAAAGTAACTGAGGGCTTCTTTTCCTTGTAAATAAGGACCCTGGTTTCAGGTGTAATAGGGTCCTCATTAATATTCAAGATATCTTTGACAGCAACAATCATATACTGAATACTCTTAGCCAATTTAGGGTCCAACCTAGAATCAGCATAATCGACATCGGCCTCCGAGTCCGTGTCGGTACCCGTGTCAACTAACTGGTCAAAACTACGCTTGTGCGACCCCGCAGGGTCTTGCATTTGTAATAAAGCGTCCTCCACTGATATTTTCCACACCTGTGATTGAGATTCAGACTGATCAAATTTTTGATTCAATGACGTGACACTAGCATGCAAGGCATTCAATGTAGTTAACCAATCTGCAGTCGACGGTGCCGACAGGGCCAGCCCCAAAACATTCGGTGTCCCTGATAAATTATCCCCCGAAGAGGAATAATCTGCCTCCAACATGTCGACTACCCAGAGACAGCACACACACCAAGCCTGTGAGGGAACACAAAGGGAAATAGCCAGCTCACACCCCAGCGCCAAATAAGCAGTTCTGACCACACTAATAAATGTCCCAGAGCTGCTGCGCTTTACTTATAATAAATAAATATGCCCCCTCCCTGCCGTATTGAGCCCCCTGGTACTTGATGCGGGTGAGGAAGGACCAGCGACTTCACTGAGGAGGAGGAAAATGGCGCCAGTGAGCAGTGAGGAAGAAGCCCCGCCACCAAAATGGCGCGCTTCGTCCCGCTTAATTTTATATATTTATCCTGGCGGGGGTATTGCGGACAGTGCCTGGGCACTGAATATCATTGCCAGCCAGTTTATAGAGGTAACAAGCTCCCCAGGGCGCCCCTCCCAGCGCCCTGCACCCAGCGGTGTGACCAGAACGGGAGCCTGGCGCGCACTGAGCAAGCCGCTGTGCGGTACCTCTTATATGCCGTCTTTTTGAAGAAGATGTCTTTTCCTCAATACTCACCTGTCTTCTGACTTCTAGCTGAAGAGGGGAGACGGCAAGCTGTGGGAGGGAGCATCTAGGAGAGCCCGGCGTTCATCTCCCCTCAGGAGCTGAAGGCATCCTGTCAGCAGCAGCAGAGCCCTGAAACTCATTAGAAGTGGGTCTAGACTGCTCTCCCCTCTTTCTCACAAAGCAGGGAGTCTGTAGCCAGCAGATCTCCCCAAAATAAAAAACCTAACATTAAGTCTTTTCAGAGAAACTCTAAGAGCTCCATGAGTGCCCTGTGTCTCATCCGGGCACATTTCTAAAACTGAGTCTGGGGAGGGATATAGAGGGAGGAGTCAGGTCACGCCCCTTTGAAAGTCTTAAAGTGCCCATGTCTCCTGCGGATCCCGTCTATACCCCATGGTCTTTTGAGAGTTCCCAACATCCTCTAGGACGAAATAGAAAATATATAGTAATGACTCCAGTATAATAGAAATATACAGTATAGTGATACCTCCAGTATAATAGAAATATATAGTAATGACCCCAATTTAATAACAATATATAGTAATGCCTCCATCATAACAGGAAAATATAGTCCCAGTAACCAGTGGCGTAACTACTGCCCCCGCAGCCTTCGCGGTGGCTTGAGGGCAAGGGGCTGCGGGGGCACCGCCACTGATTTAGAGCAGATTGACATGCGGACGAGCGTCCGCATGTCAATCTGTTGTCACTAACCCTCCCTGCTGTAAGGAGGGACATGGAGGGCACAGCGCGCGCCTCTCCCGTGTCCCTCCTGCATCTCCGGCGTGTCTAATAAAGGAAGTGCCGTTCGTGAGCTCTGATTGGCTCACGAACCGGCACTTCCTTTAACAGACCCACGGCCGGAGACCCAGGAGGGACACAGGAGAGGCGCGCGCTGTGCCCTCCGTGTCCCTCCTTCACAGCAGCGGGGGAGCACGGGGGGCACTGAGGGGGCATATATGGCACTGGGGGGGCACTGATGGGGCATATATGGCACTGGGGGGCACTGAGTGGGCATATATGGCACTGGGGGGGCACTGAGGGGGCATATATGGCACTGAGGGGGCATATATGGCACTGGAGGGGGGCACTGAGGGGGCATATATGGCACTGTATGTGTACCTGGCACATGGGAGGCTATATTTGGCACTGGGGGCACGTGAGCACCTGGCACTGTGGGGGAATATCTGGCACTGGGGGCATATATGGCCCTGGGGGGCACTTAGGGGGCACATATGGCACTGGGGGGGCACTGAGGGGGCATATGGCACTGGGGGGGCACTGAGGGGGCATATATGGCACTGTATGTGTACCTGGCACATGGGGGGGCTATATTTGGCACTGGGGGCATGTGAGCACTTGGCACTGTGGGGGAATATCTGGCACTGGGGGCATATGTGGCACTGGGGGGGGAGGCTATATTTGGCACTGGGGGCATGTGAGTACCTGGCACCGTGGGGAATATCTGGCACTGGGGGCATATGTGGCACTGGGGGGGGGCTATATTTGGCACTGGGGGCTTGTCAGTACCTGGCACCGTGGGGGAATATCTGGCACTGGGGACATATGTGGCACTGGGAGCACAGCCCTAGCAACAAGCACTACCCCCTAGCAACGAGCATGACACCCAGTGCATGAAACCCCTGGCAACGAGCATGACACCCAGTGCATGAAACACCTGGCAACGAGCATGACACCCTGAGCATGAAAACCCCTGGCACCGTGCATGGAACCAAAAGCATGAAACCCCTGGCAACGAGCAGGTAATTTAAAAGTAATTAGAAGCCTTACTGTAGGACTTAATGTGTAATGGGCATTACGGTGTGTGGCATAATGTATCACGGACATTGCGGTGTGTGTCAGAATGTGTCACAGGCATTACGGTGTGTGGCATACTATATCACGGGCACTGTGGTATAATGTCTCAGGGGCATTGCAGTGTGGCATAGGGTATAACGGGCATTGCGGTATGTGCCACAGGCATTACGGTGTATGGTATACTATATCACGGGCATTGTGATATGTGGTATAATGTCTCAGGGTCATTGCAGTGTGTGGCATAATGTATCACGGACATTGCGGTGTGTGTCATAATGTGTCAGGCATTACGGTGTGTTGTATACTATATCACGGGCATTGTGGTATGTGGTATAATGTCTCAGGGTCATTGCAGTGTGGCATAATGTATAACGGGCATTGCGGTATGTGTCAGGCATTACTGTGTGTTGTATACTATATCACGGGCATTGTGGTATGTGGTATAATGTCTCAGGGTCATTGCAGTGTGTGGCATAATGTATCACGGACATTGCGGTGTGTGTCATAATGTGTCAGGCATTACGGTGTGTTGTATACTATATCACGGGCATTGTGGTATGTGGTATAATGTCTCAGGGTCATTGCAGTGTGGCATAATGTCTAACGGGCATTGCGGTATGTGTCAGGCATTACTGTGTGTTGTATACTATATCACGGGCATTGTGGTATGTGGTATAATGTCTCAGGGTCATTGCAGTGTGTGTCATAATGTGTCACAGGCATTGTATGTGCTATAATGTATCAGGGGCATTGCAGTGTGTAGCATAATGTATAACGGGCATTGCGATTCCTGTTGTCATGTGTCACAGGCATTACGGTGTGTGGCATAATGTGTCACAGGCATTACGGTGTGTGGCATAATGTGTCGGGGGCATTATGGTGTGTGCATATTGGCCCTCATTCCGAGTTGTTCGCTCGCAAGCTGCTTTTAGCAGCATTGCACACGCTAAGCCGCCGCCTACTGGGAGTGAATCTTAGCTTAGCAGAATTGCGAACAAAAGATTCTCAAAATTGCGAATAGAAATTTCTTAGCAGTTTCTGTGTAGCTCGACACTTACTCTGCCACTGCGATCAGTTCAGTCAGTTTCGTTACTGGTTTGACGTCACAAACACACCCAGCGTTCGCCCAGACACTCCCCCATTTCTCCAGCCACTCCCGCGTTTTTCCCAGAAACGGCAGCGTTTTTTCACACACACCCATAAAACGGTCAGTTTCCGACCAGAAACACCCACTTCCTGTCAATCACACTCCGATCACCAGAACGAAGAAAAAACCTCGTAATGTCGTGAGTAAAATACCAAACTTCTTAGCAAATTTACTTGACGCAGCCGCAGTGCGAACATTGCGCATGCGCAGTTAGCGGAAAATCGCACCGATGCGAAGAAAAATAACGAGCGAACATCCCGGAATGAGAGCCATTGTGTCATGTGCATTATTGTGTGTGGAATAATGTCTAAGGGCCATTGCAGTATGTGGCATAATGTATACTGGGCATGACTATAAGGAGGAAAAATTACAAATAATGTAAGGGGCAAGAATCAGGATTATTTTTCTTTCCTGTGGTGGCTAACGTCTGGGCGTGCAGGTTGCAAAACTGGGGTATAAGGAAGTCTTTTCCTGCAATACCACGCCCCTTTATGCAAAGCCACGCCCATTCCAACGAAGCCATGCCCCTTTTTGCGGCACGCGCACCTTTTCGCGCGCATGCTTATCCCTTTAATAGTGCCAATTATGGGGAATGGGGGATAAGGGGGGGGCGCCGAAGAATTTTTTGGCTTGGGGGAGAAAAACTTCTAGTTATGCCACTGCCAGTAACCCTGACAAAGTGGGAGGAGCCGTCATGCTGCCAAGCGCCATGGTCTTGTTGCTTTGTGACACATTTTAATTGTGGTAATGGCAAAGTGTGTGGCAGGTGGTACTGCGTACCCACTGCCAAATTCTTAAGGGTACTCCGTACCTGAGCGTACCCGCATACTTGCACCACTGCCTAGTACCTCGCTTTTTGTAACACACCTGATTCAGAGATGGACACAGTTCATATCACTGCTGTGTCTTTTGCAGCAAAAGGACTTGGCACCATTTCAATCTAACGCACACTGCTGTTTACTGTGCTGTACTCTGCTGTACTGGCTGTGCTATTTCCAGAGTCTCACAAGTGGCTGGGTTGTATAGTGACTGTGTATGGGGGGGACATTGCACGCTGTTGTTTTCTGCACTATACTCTGCTGTATTGACTGTGCTGTGTTCAGGCAATGTTTCATAGATATGCTGTAAAGTGCAATGTGTTTGTGCCACTGCTCTGTCGCTTAGTAACCAGCCAGCTCACTGCAGCCTTTGGCCAATATTAGTGAAAACAATAATCCACCACTGCTAAGACCCAAAAGGAAGATGTACATTCCTAAATACTATATTGTTTAGTTGCTGTCCGATTTTTAAAAATATATATGTTATTTTTAATTTGCTAATTGCATTGTAAGAGCTGTATGTGAGTTACCAGCCATGTATAGGCTTACCATACTATCCCTTTAAACCAGGACACTCATGAATTACCCAGGCTCTGTGGCTGGCTGACTACAAGTCTGCATTTCACCAGGTTTTTAATCTGCCACAAAACCTGTGTAATCCATGAGCGTCGTGGCTTAAAGGATAGTATGTTAAGCCTATACATGGCTGGTAACTCACATACAACTCTTACAAAGCAATTAGCAAATTAAAAATAAAATTTATTTAAAAAAAATCTGACAGCAACTGTCTATTGAACGGCTGATCTATCACGGGTCCGTCAGCCAGTGTGTATGGGCGATTTTTCAGTGAATTCCATCGTTCACAGACATATCGCGACGGCCCTGCAGCAGAGCCGATGGCCAATATATCTGCCGATATATTGGTTCATGCTGTGAGTGTACGAGTGATCAGCCGACCGCCCGTACACATGCTGCAGCAGCCGGCGGTGATTTACAGCTTAACTGGGCGGGTGTGTGTACATGCCCGCCCAGTTCATGACGTCAGTTCCCGATGGATCGGGCAGTGCGTATGCACAGCACACTGCCCGATCCGTCCATAGACATATCTGCAGATCAATTGATCTTAGGGTTGCCACCTCATCCCTTTAATTCTGGACACATTAATTACACAGATTCTGTGGCTGGCTGACTTCAAGACTCCATTTCACCTGGTTTTAATCAGCCACAGAACCTGTGCAATTGATATGTGTCCAGAATTAAAGGGATGAAGTGGCAAGTGGCAACCCTAATAGTTCTGCAGATACATCAGTGTGTATACAGTCTAAGTATATACTGTAGCTCCTAGACCAGACATTCCCAACCTTGGTCATCAAGGAACAATAACAGCCCAGGTCTTAGTAATATCCATGCTTGAGCACAAGTTAATTAGTACCTTAGTTGTTTTGATTGAACTTAAGCCTGGATATCATGGTATGTGCACTATTATACAAATGCTGATTAAACATTATAGCTGTTCCTTTGTACTATATAGTAATGCAAAGATAAAACAGAGTCAGTTAGCATTTTTGTTTATAACTTCTATGGAATATTTTAGTCTTCAGTGACTCATGGTAAAGAGGAATGTGTGTTTCGCCCCTTCTGTTGTTATTTGATATGTTTGTTTACATAATTGTTGTTTTCTCTTTATCTATTAATAACATGAGTGATTTTGACATACTCTTCCTTTGCATGCCTTTATTAGTTAAGACTTTTAACTGATAATAATATACATGACTAAATTTTCATTTATTTGTTTTGTGACTTAGAAATCTAAAACTGTCTAACAAACTAACATTTAACATTTTGCATACACAATGGGGAAAGATTATCAATATGTTGTGACAGGCAGTGGAGCAGGGCTCTCTGCTGCCCTGAGCTGGCCCCGATTCTGTGATGGCCCCAAATCTGTGATGCCCCCGAATCTGTGACCTCCTTCAGTAGAAAGTGTGCCACTACTTAAAAGTTCCACACAGCTCTACACACAACATTGCTACTGGCTGCAGGGCGCTTCCTATGGCCTTGAATGTAACCCTTGCATGAAAGTATATATAGACGATGCCTATAAGTCACCCATATGTTTTATTTATTATGCAAACTAGAACCAATAACCTAGAAATAATGACACGTACAACTGTATAGATTGGAAAAATTGGAGGTCACAGCCAAATTTATTAAATTGGAATTAGAATTGTTAATCACCGGTGGCGAAAAAAGCAGTGCCAACTCGGCCATGGCTTAAAACTTTTGAATCTTTAAATAAATGGGGCGGACTTTCCGCCCCTTGCGCAGTCCGTCCTTGGTAGAACCATCTCCCCTTAATTAGCACAGTGCTGGTCCCTCCTTAAGATGGTGACCTGGTCCTCCCCTGAGGTAGTGACCGACTCGCCTTTCTCAAAGGGGAAATGCTAGCCAAGCTCTGCTGTGCTAAATTGAGCCGCCGAATAGCACTGCTTTCCGCCCGCTGCGCCTCGCACTTGCTGGAATAATTATAGCTTATTATTCCAACGATAAACAACTTTCAAAGTACATTAAAAGAAAAACACAATTCACGAATTTAACATGCTGGGTGGGTGGGTGGGTGGGTGGGTGGGATCACAAAATGGCAAGAGGAATTTGAATCATCTGCCAGCACTTAAATAAACTAATCTACCCCGCCTACCTAACTACTCCCTATTGGATAATGCTTGATTGACATCTATTAACAACCTATTAGAAAATATCAACACAAAACCAGATCTAACTAGCTTAGCTACCTAACAAACAGGGAACCCGCCTACCTAACTACTCCCTATTGGATAATGTTTAATTGACATACATCAACACCTATTAAAAAATATCAACACAAAAACCAGCTCTAACTAGCTTAGCTACATAACAAACAGAGTGCTTATATTCACTCTATCCTATACAGTCTCTCGTTCTTTTTAAGTCACCCATATGTTTTATTATTATGCAAACTAGAACCAATAACCTAGAAATAATGACACGTACAACTGTATAGATTGGAAAAATTGGAGGTCACAGCCAAATTTATTAAATTGGAATTAGAATTGTTAATCACCGGTGGCGAAAAAAGCAGTGCCAACTCGGCCATGGCTTAAAACTTTTGAATCTGTAAATAAATGGGGCGGAGTTTCCGCCCCTTGCGCAGTCCGTCCTGGGTAGAACCATCTCCCCTTAATTAGCACAGTGCTGGTCCCTCCTTAAGATGGTGACCTGGTCCTCCCCTGAGGTAGTGACCGACTCGCCTTTCTCAAAGGGGAAATGCTAGCCAAGCTCTGCTGCGCTAAATTGAGCCGCCGAATAGCACTGCTTTCCGCCACATTCGAAGACTCCAGACTACGAAACCGCCACCAACAGCCTACCTTCACAATTTGTTTAAACCTTTCAACAATGCTGTGACAAACAACTCCAAACAATCTTCAGATAAATGCACTCCATCTAATCTGTACAATTCTACCTTCTCGTAACGCAAATCTGGATGCTTAACCACTTTCCCTTTTAAACTAATAACAAATCTGGAGGTTGCGGCATTGAGCTTCCTTCTTACTTTATCTAACGCCACTCCCCCTTGGGTGCCCCTCCAAAATCTACGTGGTACCACTTCTGACCACACCACCTTAACCGCCGGCCAATGTTCTGCGATTATTTGAAAATCTTTCTTTATGCTGTTAATTAACTCTATACCTTTACAAGTACCTAAATCATTGCCTCCTAAGTGTATCAACAAGCAATCAGGGGCACCCCAATTCTTTTCGCCATCCCAAAGCACACTCAATAAATTGCTCCATCTCATTCCCCTTATACCTATCCACCTCACTTTAAAAGGGAACGACTTAGATGCCTTGTGCCTACTGGCCCAATAGACATATGAATGACCCACAATCCACACCCGGCTTGACAATGTCAAAAAACCTGCAGAAAAAACAGCAAAACAAATAATATTTTATTTAAATTATGATTCAACAAACCTTTAAAAACAGGGAGGGATAAAACTTAGTTATTTTGGTGACCCAGATGGAGGTGAACGACACCAAACCTCAAAAATTCTTGTGAGGGAAAAGGTGAAAAGAACTCCAATCCCCCTTTAACGGTGGGTAGCTTATGGCCCTGGGTTTCCTAAATAACAAACTCGCAGGATGCCTCTATTAATGCAACTTATCCCCTCTAACATAACGCTTGTAAGCATCTGACTTCCACCGTCCCAACCTCTTAATCTCTTCCTTGGAAGAGCCTGCCACTGCTGCGCAAGTCGCTGCTCCTATCCTGAAAGAATGCGTCCCGTAATGCTCTAATGGAAGGCCCAATGCTATTAAACATTTATTAAAAATACTTGTGAATTGAAATTTAGATAAAGGACTCCGATCCCTATGTAGCCCGAAGGCCTCAGCTAATCTTACTGGGCAGATGCTCGGCTCCAAATGCATAGGAACAGAAATCCATTTACCCCTTCCCAACTGATCCGTTTTGGACCGGTGTATCTTGATAAGAAGCTTATCACTCCTAACTACTACATTACTCAACAATATACCCGTATCAACTGAACCCTTGTTTTTTGCAACTAGTTCACCTACTCTTAATGCACCAAAAAAGGCCACTGCAAATGCCAAACTAAAAAGGTTAACCTCGAACTCTCCTGTCGCAATACCCGAAACGGCCATAATTAGATCTCTCAAAAGCTCGATGTCAATTGGCCTACGCTCATCTCTTATATTTGCCTGCTCTTTAGACCACCCCTTCATTGCCTTTGATAACATAAAAGATTTAGTTGGGTCGATCAACCCTTCTAAACGTGAAAAATACGAAATTCCTGCTAAAGCACCCGACATAGCCGCTTTAGAACTACCCTTTTCATGCCCTAACCATACAAACGCTAACATAACATCCTGTACACTCTTACCACCACCTTCCGAATTCATGTACGCCTGCCAATCATTCCATGCTGCAGAATACGATCTCAACGTCCCAGGTGCCAATGCCTTCAATGCTAACGCTTTCATGCCGGATTGATGATCTGCCATACAAATTTAGGACATGACAAACCCTCTAATCTAGCCGCTGGAGCTAATGCTCTAAACCTATCCCATTGAAAACGGGACAAAGCATCCGCTATCTCGTTCCTCACCCCAGGCACATGCCTAGCACTTAACTCTATATTCTTCTGCATACATCTAAGAGTTAAATGCCTTAACAACTACAACGCATCATAACATTAAGACTTTTGGTTGTTGATCGCTTGAACTACCCCTAGATTATCGCACCAAAACAAAACCCTTTGATTACCTTGCTTATAGCCCCAGATCTCCACTGCGACAATGATTGGAAAAAGCTCAAGTAGAAGCATGTTATTAGTAAGCCCTTTCATACGCCATTCCTCAGGCCAAGCTTCCGCACACCATTCACCTTCAAAATATGCACCGAAGCCTAGGGACCCTGATGCATCTGTGAAAAATTGCAAATCTCTGTTGCTTACTTCTTCCTGCAGCCAAATACAAACTCCATTAAAATCTCTCAAAAATTCTAACCAAACCTTACAATCTTCTTTCAATTCCGATGGTGCGATTTCTTAACCCCTGCAGTGGCTCTTTCTAGCCTACGACTAAAAATCCTTCCCATCGGAATGACCCTACAAGAAAAATTTAATAACCCCAGAAGTGATTGTACCTGTTTCAGAGTCATCTTTTTTGCAGAAATAAAATTCTCCAATAAACTCCTTAAACCATTCACTTTTTCCGCTGGCAATCTACAAAGGCCTGCTTCAGTATCAATCTCTATACCCAGATAAGATAAACGGGTCACAGGCCCCTCTGTTTTTTCCTTAGCTACGGGTACACCCATTACTGAAAAAAGAGTTTGAACCGAAAACAGCAATTCATTACATGCCGAGCTACTCGCAGGGCCTGCCAACAAGAAATCATCCAAATAATGAGCGACTCCTGTCTGACCTGTGCCGGCCTTTACACACCACTGTAAAAATGAACTAAAACATTCAAAGTAAGAACACGAAATTGAACAGCCCATCGGCAAACACCTGTCCACATAAAATTGTCCCTCAAGCTTTAAAACCATGTATTTAAATTAATCAGGATGTAGCGGCAACAATCTAAGAGCCGATTCTATATCCACTTTTGCTAACATAGCTCCTACACCAAAACCTTGAACCATATCAACGGCTTCCTCAAAAGACTGATACTTAATGCTACACAAAGAAGGGTCCAGAGCCTCGTTTATTGAGCCCCCCTTCGGATAGGAAAGGTGCTGAATTATCCGAAATTTACCCGGCTCCTTTTTTGGAACTACCCCCAGTGGTGAAACACAAAATTCAGCTAAAGGCGGACTTTTAAAAGGTCCACACATACGCCCCAAACTAACTTCAGCAGCAATTTTGGCTCTTACTATTTCTGGATAATCTCTAGCTGATTTAAGATTCCTCCTGGCTAAAACTAATACTGGCCTAACTATTGGCAATTTGAAACCGAACTTAAAACCTTGCAATAAAAGTGCCGCCTCCTCCCTGAGAGGATAGCGGTCCAACCAACGCTCTAAAACTACTCATCTACTGGGGACTCCGCTTTACCTATTAGCGGCCCTTTGCTCCCCTCTACCCACTGATTGAGTTGCGGACCTGCTGCAATCCTTTGCTGCGTGACCTCCGCCACACAGCATGCAGATATGTCTATATCTACATGTTGTTCCCCTACTGCATTGCGCGTTATTGAACGCGTAACATTTTCCTCTTCCTCCTGTGTTAAAGCCTGGTCTAAACTGAAAGGGCTGTTTACGACCCATCGACTCCGTAAAAGACCTATTACTATGAGTTACCTCCAACCAAACCTCTACATCTTTGAAACCTAAACTTAGCAATTTCTGACCGTCTTGCTTCTTCCTAAATAATTCGTCGTACTGATGCCAAACATTATGCCTAGCCATCAGAAACATATTATGAATAAGATGTAGATATTTAATCACGTTAAGAAACTCTGATGGACGAGATTCTATATAACAAGCCGCAAAAATGTACATCCCCGTAAGCCAATTGGGATAACTTCTCCTTGCCTCTTCCGCCACCGGCCCCCCGGCCTTTGCTGTATCTAGAGCCTTTTTAGCTTCGTGTGTAATCGCGAACATATCTACGAAGCGCCCTTTCTTTATACGATCCCTCACCTTAGACCTTACTCCCCTCAATATTGCCGTATTTGCACAATGCACACTATCGCCTGACGCATCTGGAGCCGAACTGCCCACCAAACTGCGCCCTCCCTTTGAAACCTTACGCTTTCCCCTAAGATGCTGAACGAATGTCCGCATAAATTTACGCGGATTCTCCAGCGAGCTAGACGTATCTGATGATTCGTCAGAATGCGAAGATTTTGCGCTAAGCTGGATTTCTGTAATTATCTTATCCGTTCCTGATGTAGAAGGACCTTCGCCTGCATCTCCTGCTAGCTCCTGTCCCACGTTGTGCGACGCGCCCGCTGCAGCTTGACTTGATGATTGCTGATCTTGCGAAATCCCAACGACTGCTGGCGAATCTAACGAAACTGTGTTAGCTGCTGACACCTGCGGACTCATTAAAACAGCGTTACTTCCTGCTTGCCCCACCCCGTCTGATCCATCGGCTGCTACCGACGGTGCCCGCGTTTGAGATTGCACGTTTGGCTGACTCTCTGACTGCCTTGGTGATGGGGTCTAGATGGTGGAGGAACTTGGGGCAGAGGCGGCAGCCCTATCTGATGAACACTCATAAATTGATTAGGCGCAGGCTGCAACCAATGCCCATATTGAGGGCCTGCCTGCGAGGGGCTTGGAAACTGCATAAACTGCGGAAAAGCCAACGGCTGATATAAATGACTTAACTGCTGGTTATATTGATGGTTAAAGAAATGCTGCTGCCTTGTTAAAGGCAGCTGAGCAACGTTTTGCTGGGCCCCCTGACTGAAATACGGGGACCATGACCCTTGCTGGGGTTGAAAATTACCACTTGTTTGTAAATTAACTTGATGGGAAAAAGGAGGAGGGGGGGGAATTGCAAACAATTCACTTGTCCTATCTAAACCTACTACTGCAGGTCCTGGGGAACTCCTTATACCCCCTGCTGCCCCCCCCACATTCATTATATTACTACTTTCACCCCTTATGGGAGAGGCTAACATGCTTCCTCTCCCTTGGGGCTCTAATGGCTGTCTGCCTGTCCATGTATATGCGCTCCCCTCCCCAGCTCCTAAAGCTGTGGGAGAGGGGCAAACGGCCGCCGTGTCTGCTGCCATGGAAATGGGGGCGGGGCTTGCAGCAGCGGGTGCCGATGCACCGGACCCGCTGCTTAACACTGAGGATGGCCGGTGGGGTGTGCTCACAGGGCTGGCTGTCGCTCCCGACAGCCAGGCCCGCAGCACTGAAGGAGACGGAGAGGGAGGCGGGTGACTCATCACCGCTACCTCCGTCCTGTCCGCGCGTGCGCTGGGAGCCGCGCGAGCGCTGGGAGCCGCGTGACTGGCTCCCCTTACTGCGAAACGGCGCGCTCCTCTCACCGCCGGAGAGGCAGCGGCGGCAGAAAGAGGTCTGGATACCTCAACCAAGCGGCGGGGAGGGGGCGCACTGCGGCGGGGGCGAGGCATATTAATGTCCTTAATGAACCTAGTGCAGCAGAAAAAACCTACTAAAACCTATCCCCCAAATTCACCTCACAAATTTATCTTTCACTAAATATACTATCAAATATATATATATATATATATGAACCACAGAATAATCTATGAATAAACTAACACAATTGTAAGTACAGTTATGAAGGAAATAAACTTTTCTATAACCACTTAAACCGTTTAATGAAACACCTGTGGAGTGATAATGAATACTTTACCAGCCCCAGGGATCACAAAATGGCAAGAGGAATTTGAATCCTCTGCCAGCACTTAAATAAACTAATCTACCCCGCCTACCTAACTACTCCCTATTGGATAATGCTTGATTGACATCTATTAACAACCTTTTAGAAAATATCAACACAAAACCAGATCTAACTAGCTTAGCTACCTAACAAACAGGGAACCCGCCTACCTAACTACTCCCTTTTGGATAATGTTTAATTGACTTACATCAACACCTATTAAAAAATATCAACACAAAAACCAGCTCTAACTAGCTTAGCTACATAACAAACAGGGTGCTTATATTCACTCTATCCTATACAGTCTCTCGTTCTTTTGTGTTTAGTCAGCATGATGGCACATCAATAAACATTGCCACTTCACAGTGACAGGTCCCTCAGGAGGGGTGTCCGATGTTTCTACCATTAGTCAGGAGGGGGGCCCAATGCCTTAACCAATGGTCTGACCCCAGGAGGGCTGTCCAATGTTTCTGCAGATGCCCCGACCCCAGGAGGGGTATCTAATGTTCTTATTAATGTCCTGGCCCCAGGAGGGATGTCCGACGTTCCTGTTGATGGCTTGATCCAAGGAGGTGTAGCCAATTTTCAGACTTCAGAGAGGGTGTGCTAGGTGCCGACCCCAGGAGGGGAGTCTCAAGTGCTGACCCCAGAAGAAAAGGCCTGAGGATGCTATTGCCCTGGCCTTCGGATCTGAAGATGCTATTGCCCTGGCCTCCAGGATTGAGGATGCTATTGCCCTGGCCTGTGGGCCTGAGGACATGCTTTTGCACTGGCTAACAGGCCTGAGGATGCTATTGACCTGGCCTCGGGGCCTGAGGATGCTATTGCCCTTGCCTCTGAGTCTGAGCACATTACTGCCCTTGCCTCCAGGCAAGAGGTTCTGTCTGCCCTTGCCTCTGGGCATGAGGTTTCATCTGCCCTTGCCTCAGGGCATGAGGTACTGTCTGCCCTTGCCTTGGGACATGAGGTTCTGTCTGTTTTTGCCTCTGGGCATGAGGTTCCATCTGCCTTTGCCTCCAAGCAGGAAGATCCATCTGCCCTTGCCTCCGGGCAGGAGTTTCTGACTGCCGTTGCCTCCGGGCATGAGGTGCCATCTGCATTTGCCTCCAGGCATGAGGTTGTGTCTACCATGGCCTTCAGGAAAGGGGAGATCGCCGCCAAGCTATCCACCATTTTGTGTATTGTTTTCTTTTAGGATTAACCAATCGCCTAAATTTCTGATGCACCTGAAATCCACCAGAGGTCTGCCATGCCTGAGGGGAATATTATATTTTCTGGCCTACAGTACCTTTTGGCTGGCAGAGGTGCTGATGTTGTGTTTTTGGCCTGCAATACCTCTGGGCTGCCAGAGGTGCTGTTGTCTGTGAGCAGTTCCAGCTGGTCTAATCAGTTGGAACATGCTGTTCTCCTAATTACATTTCCAGCTGCAGCACATTGTTGTTAGGTCCTGTCCTTGTGTGCTGCAGTGATTAGTCTTGTGTTATATTACATTTAAGTTAGCCCTGAGCCTCGGGCCAGTTATAGCTTGTGTTAGCTTTTTGTTAGCTTCTAGCCAGTTTGGAACCTGATCTTTGTACCTGATTCTAAGATTTCTGCCTGTATCCAACTACAAGCATGTTTTCTGAATTCCCTGGTTAGTTGTATCAAAGGTTTGTTTAGTATACCTTGCTGCAAATTCACAATTCAACTAAAACTGCAAACCTGGTCGGTCAGCTAATACCCTGTTTTTCTGTACATTTGCAAAGTACTATTGTTACGTTCTGCTGGATTCTTTATTTAATACAGATTTAATTCATATCCACATTCCTGTACTGGTCTTCTGTTTTCCCCCAGCATTTATCCTTGTCTAGCAATTCATCTGTTAGTCACCAACGCAGCTGAATCCTAATAATTTTGCACAAAAAGTGCAAAGCATACAACTAAAAACACGTAAATGAGCCTACATGAACATACGGTTAAAGTGTCAGAATATTGTATACTTATAGATATTGTATGTGGTGGCATATTCAAACTGCAATTCATCATCACCAACTTGATGATGATTAATCATGTATTTGTTTACCAGCACCAATCAGTACTGTTACCTGGACTGTTGGAGGCAATTGCATGAACAGCAAAATCCTTTACCATCACTGTAGTAGCTATGATAGGCAGAGTTGTTAATACAGTAATAAAATATGAAACCACAATCTGGCATTCCCCTATCAAAATGTCACACAGCTATAGTCAGTTCTGCAAAAATGAGCTGTTTCTCCTGTGGCACTTTGGGTCCCAGAAATTGCTGGCTATCATAAAATGCTTGAGTATGATGGTACAATGTGTGTAGAAGAACAAGTGCAAGCATACAAAGACCACCAGAGCATGATGACACTTGTAAAACTTGCAACCAAGGACACTGTGACTTGTTATACATTGAGAAATAATAATGCTAAATAAAAACACACATTGGAATAAAATATTTTATTAAAATAAACTGTCCCTCACACGCTGCCTTTTCCTGATTTCTACTGCAACTACTGCAAATCCATTGATCATGTCCACTTTTTAATCCAAATTGGAAAAAACACCTTACTGTACAGAATATACAACACATGGGTGTGGCTCATAGGGTTGACAGTAACTAGGCCGACAGTCATTGGTCGACAGTGACTAGGTCGACACCTGAAATAGGTCGACACGGTTAGTAGGTCAACATGGAAAAGGTCGACATGGAAAAAGGTCGAGATGGGTTTCTAATATATTTTTTGTGGCATTTTCTTTGTAAAGTGACCGGGAACCTCAACTAGTGCACCGTGTCCCCTCACATGGCTCGCTTTGCTCTCCATGCTTCGGGCAAGTTGCCTCGCTCCACTACCACTACACTCGTCACAGGTTACTATTCCCAATCGTTGTCCACGTGGATCGTACAGTATGAAAATTTTTTACAAATTAAGAAAAAAAATGAGAAAAACTCATGTTGACCTTTTCATGTGTCGACCTTTGCCATGTCAACCTAGTGACCATATCAACCTAATGACCATGTTGACATAATGTATGTTGATCAATAGTGATCGAACTAATGAGTGTCGACCTAAGTGCTGTTGACCTAAAGACCGTATACCCAACACATACTGATTCACCATTGTGAAAAACATCCTTGCTCTGAGCCCCTTAGTAGCAACTAAAGTCCACATACTGTAGGGTTTAGCCACTATGGACTAATTTGTTATATGAGCATTAGACCAATTTGCCAGTCAATAGTTCTGTTGATCTTCACTCACTTGAGTGCCAGAGCCAGCTGTAGGACCAGAGGGCCTGCGGGTCATTAAGCAATCATTTTATAGTACAGGTTGAGTATCCCATATCCAAATATTCCGAAATACAGAATATTCCGAAATACAACATTTTTGGAGTGAGACTAAGATGGTGAAACCTTTGTTTTCTGATGGCTCAATGTACACAAACTTTGTTTAATACACAAAGTTATTAAAAATATTGTATTAAATGACCTTCAGGCTGTGTGTATAAGTTGTATATGAAACACAAATGAATTGTGTGTATGTACCCAAACTTTGTTTAATGCACAGTTATTAAAAATATTAGCTACAATTACCATCAGGCTGTGTGTGTATAAGGTGTTTATGAAACATACATGCATTCTGTGCTTAGACTTGGGTCCCATAGCCATGATATCTCATTATGGTATGCAATTATTGCAAAATACGGAAAAATCCGATATCCAAAATACTTCTGGTCCCAAGCATTTTGGATAAGGGATACTCAACCTGTAATACACTTGAATGCACAATTTCTAAAATAATGTTAAATATATTAACCCAATAAAGTAGATTTGGGAGCAAAAATATTTTAGAACTAGGATATAAAACAAGACAAACTAACGTGAATATGGACATACATATTTAACACAGCTTAATATTTTTTACCTTTATCCTCTGTGACTATATGTAAACTTTTCACTATAGGAGGAGATGTACTAAGCATTGATAAAAGTAGAGAAGTGAGCCAGTGGAGAAGTTGCCCATGGCAACCAATCAGCATTGACATAACATTTATAATTTGCATACTATAAAAGTATTCAGAGCAACTGATTGGTTGCCATGGGCAACTTCTCCACTGACTCACTTCTCCGCTTTTATCACTGCTTAGTACATTTCCCCTATAGTCTTCTCAGCAATGAAATAGTCAATTACTTTATTTTCCTGGCACATATTGCTTTGTTCCTTATTTTTTTGTAAACTTGAGCCAAAAGAATATACCTGCTGAGCTCAATTCACCCTTCTAAACTTGATATCAAGCATAGAAAAAGATTAAGAAAATGCTAATATCTGGCTTCCAAACAAGAGTATTGAATGCTTTAGAAAATTATCACAACCAGAGCACACAATACTATGTCACTGTATTTTACAGAGTTCATCTTAAATCACCAGCTGATTTCTCTCTGCAGTGTTTTTGCATATTTGTCAAAAACTCATTATCAATTAACCTCACTCTCAGACATTGGCCTACAGTAATATATTGCTATAAAGTAGAAATGCAAATGAACATCTAGCAGTACCACTTCAGCATGTTGCTAGCATAACAAGTAATTGCATGGGTGCTCATCTACTTTTCGGAAATGGTTTTCTATTATTTGCAAATATATATATATATACACATTTATTTCAGTAATTCAACTTAAAAGGTGAAACTAATATATTATATAGACTCATTACATGCAAAGTGATATATTTCAAGCCTTTATTTGTTATAATTTTGATGATTGTGGTTTACAGCGTAAGAAAACCCCAAATCCAAAATCTCAGAAAATTAGAATATTACATAAAATCAATAAAAAAAGGATTTTAAATACAGAAATGTCAGCCCTCTGAAAAGTATAATCATGCATATGTACTCAGTACTTGGTTTGGTCCCCTTTTACATGAATTACTGCCTCAATGTGGCCTGGCATAGATTCTATCAGCCTGTGGCACTGTTGAGGTGTTATGGAAGACGAGAATGCTTCAATAGCGGTCTTCAGCTCTTCTGCATTGTTCGGTCTCTTGTCTCTCATCTTTCTCTTGGCAATGCCCCATAGATTCTCTTTGGGGTTCAGGTCAGGCGAGTTTGCTGGCCAATACAGCACAGTAATCCCACGGTCATTGAACCAGGTTTTGGTACTTTTGGCAGTGTGGGCAGGTGCCAAGTCCTGCTGGAAAATGAAGTCAGCATCTCCATAAAGCTTGTCTGCTGAAGGAAGCATGAAGTCCTCTAAAATGTCCAGGTAGATGGCTGCATTGACTTTGGACTTAATAAAGCACAGTGGACCAACACCAGCAGATGACATGGATCCCCAATCAACACAGACTGTGGAAACTTCACACTAGACTTCAGTGAAGATACCAAGTATTTATTTTCAGATTTAAAATTTTTTCTTTTAAAATAGCTTTTTTACATACATGAATGAATATAATAAATTGTGATCAATACAGGAGAGTTGTTATTATAACCTTCCTCCACCTTATGCAGGTGTCAGCTCAGTAAAGGATCCTCACTGCATTGCACAATAACCTTTTTACCCTACGCGTTTCATCCTTAGACATTTTATACCCACCATATGGATGTCCTTTGATATCTACCCCTGATCAAGTCTAAGGATGAAACACATAGGTTAAAAAGGTTATTGTGTAATCCAGTGAAAATCCTTCCCCAAGCTCACACCTGAAAAAGGTGGAGCAAGGTTATAATAACAACTCACAATTTATTGTATTCATTCAACTTTTCAAATCTTAAAATATATACTTGGTATCTTTCACTGATTGGCCATTTGGCCCCTTTTTTGGGGTGATTTATTTTGGTGATAGGGTATTTTTCACTGGATTTCCCTCCATTGTTGGAATAAAGACTGAAAGAATAAGGAGAACTGAAAATATAAGAGGCATACCCTGCAGAAAAAAAACATCCCCTTGATAGGAATATGATAAAATTTTACTCTACTATTAGTGCACTCTGGAATTGTGTTATTCAAGAGTGCACTAATATATATATATATTCATCTGGGGGTCGAGCTTTTAGTCACGCGGCTCCAACTCTATGGAACTCAGTGTGAGAGGCCCCAACTATAGAATCCTTCAAAAATAATGTCCCTTTTAGTATCTTCATGCTTCTGTATTTTATGAAAATGTACTTCATTATTTTCTGTATTATACTATGCTATGTATCTGTTAAGTGCCTTGAGTCCTATTGGAGAAAGAGCACTATATAAATAAAATTATTATCATTATTATTATTATTATATATATATATATATATATATATATATATATATATATACCTCAATACAAACAATGTCCATGGCACTCCGGACTTAAGCTTAGCCTGCTCCGGTGCCCTCCTCTCAGATTTGTATCTGTAAATAGCGTCCCTGATGCGTGCGGCACTCAGAGACTTGAAAAATAATATCTTTGGTGAACAAAAGCCCCGCAGGGCAAATTTATTGTGACGTTTTGGGGTGCTTGGCCCCTTCCTCAGACAACTCAAAACAGTGAAAACAAGTGCATATATACAAAGGTTTGTGAAGGCGGCACTCACAGGTAAATAATCAAACGAAGTCCATATATAACTTCTACGTTTCGGTTTTATTAAAGAAAAACCGTCATCAGGAATTCCTGATGACGTTTATTTCTTTAATAAAACCGAATCGTAGTAGTGCCGCCTTCACAAACCTTTGTATACATCTTTTAGAAAGGCACCGGGTCATTTGAATTGAAGGAAGCAAGGGGTGCTGGTTTCACAAATACACCCCACTATATATATATATAGCATGGAACTCTCCTGCCAGGAGAGTTCCATGCTATCTATTGACTTGCACGAGGGCACGCAGGTACTGTGTGTACGATTGTGTAGAGTGCCGATCCAGCAATATACCTATATATATATATATATATATATATATATATACACACACACACACACAGTGTGTGTTTTGAAGTAAAATGTTCATCGACAATTTAGTATTAAACAAAATAATATACAGTATAATATATCTTATTTTGAAATTGAAATGATAAAAAAAAAATCTAAGAAGTCGTCTCTGAGGCAGATAGGGATTTTTGTATAGATATATACAGTGTGTATATATCTATACAAAAATCCCTATCTGCCTCAGAGACGACTTCTTAGATTTTTTTTATCATTTCAATTTCAAAATAAGATATATTATACTGTATATTATTTTGTTTAATACTAAATTGTCGATGAACATTTTACTTCAAAACTCCAAATAAAATTCAGCTGTCTTTACAAGAGGATTTACTGTTCTATGAAATTTATATTTGTAAAGTTGATAACTTTGCAGTCATGTACTCATTTTTCATGGATATATAGATTTTCATAGAAAATTAAAGAAGTAGATTCAATTACTGGGCAAAGTTTCTGGAACTATTCAATTAGAGGCCTTTCATCAATGCGTGAGCAGTCCTGAGGAATCAGACCATGCTTATTTCTACTAGGATCCCTCATTAGGTGCTCCTATACCTTATGCCATGTACTTTAATTCAACCTTTATGCCCTCTAGTCAAAACTATCCAAACTACTAGCCTAATATCTTATTCATTCTAGTCCATTTAGTCCAATTTAATTAAATTAGAAAATATGATTTAAAAACAAAATTAAAGACATAAAAAGCAAAAATTATCCTCTAAATTTGAAAGCAATTTTAACATTCATGTCAGTTGGCCAAACTGCTGAAAACAATCATATGATTCATATTGAGTCTTACCATATTCCATGTAAAAAAATAAAATAAAATTTAAATTCAACTAATGCACAATTAAGTGCCTGTATCACAAGTGCCTGTATCACAACATCATAAATAACCTCATCACATTATCATTAAAGGGTTACATAGGGGTGTATGGTTACTATGGGATAATCTGATGCAGCCTCCTCACTCTGGTGGCCACTTATTCATACTGAATGGCTTGTATCTGATTGATTGTACATCCTCACCAATACATTACAGTGTTTCTTGCTAGTTAATTTTCATGTTAGCTGCTTTTCCAATAATGAGCAATTCCCAGTAAATGACTCTGGGGTTTACTTTTGTCCATTCTATTTCTTTGCACCATTAGTCTGTCACAGGGGTCATACACACAATAAAGCATCTGCAAGTTTATTTAATACAGTGTGGTAGAAACTTGTATTGTTGGGTTCCTGAGTAAATTCTCAACATTTCTATGCCCACCTTGAAACCAGTCTTTGATATTTGATATACAGTACTTGAGCTTGTTAAATGTATATAATATGATGAAGTCCCTGCTACTCAGAGAAATTTTTTTAGTAAAAATCCATTATTTTGGCTTTTTTGTATAATGTCAACCAGCTTGGTGAATGGAGATTTAAATTACATTTTATTGCATTGTGCCATTATTCACATTTTAGGAAGAGGGACTGTCTTTATAATATATTGGAATTATATGTAGGGTAAGGTTGCCACCTCATCCCTTTAATTCTGGACATATATTAATTACACTGGTTCTGTGGCTGGCTGACTTCAAGACTTTATTTCACCTGGTTTTAATCAGCCACAGAACCTGTGTAATTAATATGTGTCCATAATTAAAGGGATGAGGTGGCAACCCTAATGTAGGGACTGTCTATTTAGTATAATATATCAGGTCAGTTAATTGCTTCTAAAAGTCTCATTTATAGTTACATGTAAATTAGTTTGACTGTCCGCCATATTCTCTAGCTTTGTGGAGTGTCAGGACAGTTCTTTATGTAATGCCATAAATATACTGAGAAACCCCAGGGGATGAGACTATTCTTATATATTCCATTTATACTGGCAATAAAACATTATTTTCTCTCAAAATCTTAGTGAAGACAGTACTATAATCTGCCATACAACAAAGATCCAGGTTAAGGTTAAACATTGTGATATTATGTCTGCTGTTATAGAAATCCACTGATATACACAAGCTGCTGTCATTAAATCTTCAGATTGAATGTCCTTATCTCCTTAAGGTAGTATTATACTCTTGAACTACTATGATTTAAAATCCCTTCTCATCTTCTTGTCATTGTTATGCTGAGTTTCCATAACTGGGCTTAAGAAATACTTCTCACTATCAGCAGATTTTCGCAGTATATTAAAGTCATAATGATGTAGCAGTATATTGTTTTTTTGTTTTGTTTTTTTTTTTGTAGTTTTTTTTAAATGTTTTGCATCTTTTACTGATCTGAGGGGAAAATGTTGTACTTTGTGTACTGAAAATAAACCAGCACTAGGCACTTATAATCGTGAAAGTCTTTATGGGGGGCGCTGGACTGCACACTTTAGTCAATCAAAACTAAATGACAGAATATATATTTTATGTTTATGTTTTGTCTAAAAAAAAAAAAAAAACCAGAGACAACCTGCACAGTGCATTCCCATCAATTGTGGCTGTGTTCCCACCACAATACCACATATTTCGAAGGAGATCATAATGACCACCACAGTCAATAAAATGGATACTGTAAATATGCAATAGCTTTCCTCAAAGATACTGTTTGTGATATTATTCAATTATTATTCAATTATCATGAGTAGACCACCTAACCACCTCAATTCAGATTTTCTCAATCAGGACACAGTGGGGGTTTTTTTGTGTAAAATGCTGACCTTGCCCTCTATAATGTTGCCCCACCCCACTGCATTTACAGTATGTATATTGTACAGTATATTTATGTTTATTTTACACAGAGGTATAACTAGGGGGTTGGGGACTGCACCCTTTTTATGTGGTGATGTCAAAATGCAGATTCCTCCACACAGTGGGAGTCATTCCGAGTTGTTCGCTCGGTAAATTTCTTCGCATTGCAGCGATTTTCCGCTTAGTGCGCATGCGCAATGTCCGCACTGCGACTGCGCCAAGTAAATTTGCTTTGCAGTTAGGAATTTTACTCACGGATTTTTCCTCGTTCTGGTGATCGTAATGTGATTGACAGGAAGTGGGTGTTTCTGGGCGGAAACTGGCCATTTTATGGGTGTGTGTGAAAAAACGCTACCATTTCTGGGAAAACCGCGGGAGTGGCTGGAGAAACGGAGGAGTGTCTGCGCGAACGCTGGGTGTGTTTGTGACGTCAAACCAGGAACGACAAGCACTGAACTGATCGCAGATGCCGAGTAAGTCTCGAGTTACTCAGAAACTGCACAGAGATGTCTTATCGCAATATTGCGAATCTTTCGTTCGCAATTTTGATAAGCTAAGATTCACTCCCAGTAGGCGGCGGCTTAGCGTGTGCAAAGCTGCTAAAAGCAGCTTGCGAGCGAACAACTCGGAATGACCACCAGTGACCATGGGCTGGGTGCTGCCCTGTGTCATTATTGTGTAGCACCTTCTCCTGTCACTGAGGAGGGCAGTACAGCATCCCTGGGATTGCTGGGCACCCCCCCGGATAAGTGACGTGCAGTCAGGTGAGGCACTGCTTATCCTATCATACTCCAGTATACTCCAGAGTTTTGATTATAAAATTATATGAAAAATACAAAGAAGATATTATAAATATCTTCTCTGCATTATTCTAATCAATTTTACATTCAAAACTCTGGATTTTACTGGACTATGGGGTCTATTTACTAAGCCTTGGATGGTGATAAAGTGGACGGAGATAAATGACTAGCCAATCAGCTCCTAACTGCCATGTCACAGACTGGGTTTGAAAAATGACAGTTAGGAGCCGATTGGCTGGTTCTTTATCTCCGTCCACTTTATCTCCATCCAAGGCTTAGTAAATAGACCCCTATGAGGCACTGCGTCCCCTGCCTATCTTGCCCACACATCTCTGATCAAAACTCACCAAATTTCCAGCAGTACTGTATATCCTGCTGCACCTTTGTATAATGACCACATGAACCCTTAGCCAGAGCTTCGTGGGCCCCATAGCAACATTTTGAAGGGGCCCCTGTCCCAATGCTTCTATATAGACACCTCCCGCAGCAGTTGTTAAATTTATGCCCAATATTAGTTAGAGATGAGCGGGTTCAGTTTCCTCGGGATCCGAACCCCCCCAAACTTCACCCATTTTACACGGTTCCGAGGCAGCCTCGGATCTTCCCGCCTTGCTCGGTTAACTAGAACGCGCCCGAACGTCATCATCCCGCTGTCGGATTCTTGCAAGATTCGTATTCTATATAAGGAGCCGCGCGTTGCCGCCATTTTCAATCGTGCTTTGGAGATTGAACGGAGAGGACGTGGCAGCGTTCTCTCCCTGAAAAGCTCCGTAATCTGTTCTCAGTGTGCTGAAAATATCTGTGCTCAGTGTGCTGCAAATAATCTGTGCTCAGTGTGCTGAAAATATCTACGTTCTCTGCCTGAAAACGCTCCATATCTGTGCTCAGTATGCTGCAAATATCTGATCAGTGTGCTGCATTGTGGGGACTGGGGACCACCAGTATATAATATATACTTTTCTATAGCTTCTATACTGCTTGTCAGGACACACATGGGTCAGTTACACAGCTCTGTACTGATATATACAATAATATATATACTTTTCTATAGCTTCTATACTGCTTGTCAGGACACATGTGTCACAGTTACACCGCTCTGTACTGATATACAGTAATATTATATATACTTTTCTATAGCTTCTATACTGCTTGTCAGGACACATGGGTCAGAGTTACACCGCTCTGTACTGATATACAGTAATATTATATATACTTTTCTATAGCTTCTATACTGCTTGACAGGACACATGGGTCACAGTTACACCACTCTGTACTGATATACAGTAATATTATATATACTTTTCTATAGCTTCTATACTGCTTGTCAGGACACACATGTGTCACAGTTATACCGCTCTGTACTACTACTGATATACAGTAATATTATATATACTTTTCTATAACTTCTATACTGCTTGTCAGGACACATGTGTCACAGTTACAACGCTCTGTACTGATATACAGTAATATTATATATACTTTTCTATAGCTTCTATACTGCTTGTCAGGACACATGGGTCACAGTTACACCACTCTGTACTGATATACAGTAATATTATATATACTTTTCTATAGCTTCTATACTGCTTGTCAGGACACACATGTGTCACAGTTACACCTCTCTGTACTACTACTGATATACAGTAATATATATACTTTTCTATAGCTTCTATACTGCTTGTCAGGACACATGTGTCACAGTTACACCGCTCTGTACTGATATACAGTATTATTATATATACTTTTCTATAGCTTCTATACTGCTTGTCAGGACACACATGTGTCACAGTTACACCGCTCTGTACTAATACTGATATACAGTAATATATATACTTTTCTATAGCTTCTATACTGCTTGTCAGGACACATGTGTCACAGTTACACCGCTCTGTACTGATATACAGTAATATTATATATACTTTTCTATAGCTTCTATACTGCTTGTCAAGACACACATGTGTCACAGTTACACCGCTCTGTACTAATACTGATATACAGTAATATATATACTTTTCTATAGCTTCTATACTGCTTGTCAGGACACATGTGTCACAGTTACACCGCTCTGTATTGATATACAGTAATATTATATATACTTTTATATAGCTTCTATACTGCTTGTCAGGACACACATGTGTCACAGTTACACCGCTCTGTACTAATACTGATATACAGTAATATATATACTTTTCTATAGCTTCTATACTGCTTGTCAGGACACATGTGTCACAGTTACACCGCTCTGTCTGTACTGATATATACAATAATATATATACTTTTTTATAGCTTTTAGTCTAACAGTGCAGCATTTTTGTGACTAACAGTATATAGTTGTACAGTAGGCCATTGCTGTATCTTGCAGCTCTGTGTCACTGCAAGTATCCATCCACTCCATTTTCTTCCAGTGATTTGGACCAATAATACCATTGATTAGAACAAATAATTCCTGTGATTTTGTCATTTTCTTCCAGTGATTTGGACCAATAATACTATTGATTAGAACGAATAATTCCATTGATTTTGTCATTTTCTTCCAGTGATTTGGACCAATAATACCATTGATTAGAACAAATAATTCCAGTGATTTTGTCATTTTCTTCCAGTGATTTGGACCAATAATACTATTGATTAGAACGAATAATTCCATTGATTTTGTCATTTTCTTCCAGTGATTTGGACCAATAATACCATTGATTAGAACAAATAATTCCAGTGATTTTGTCATTTTCTTCCAATGATTTGGACCAATAATACCATTGATTAGAACGAATAATTACAGTGATTTTGTCATTTTCTTCCAGTGATTTGGACCAATAATACCATTGATTAGAACGAATAATTACAGTGATTTTGTCATTTTCTTCCAGTGATTTGGACCAATAATACCATTGATTAGAACAAATAATTCCTGTGATTTTGTCATTTTCTTCCAGTGATTTGGACCAATAATACCATTGATTAGAACAAATAATTCCTGTGATATTGAGGTGTTTGTGTCGCTTAGCTTAGCCGTCCAGCGACCACAGTGCACCTCTTTTTCTCTTTTCTTTGCATCATGTGCTGTTTGGGGCCAATTTTTTTAAGTGCCATCCTGTCTGACACTGCAGTGCCACTCCTAGATGGGCCAGGTGTTTGTGCCGCCCTCTTGGGTCGCTTTGCTTAGTCATCCAGCGACCTCGGTGCAAATTTTATGACTAAAAATAGTATTGTGAGGTGTTCAGAATAGACTGGAAATGAGTGGAAATTGTGGTTATTGAGGTTAATAATACTATAGGATCAAAATTACCCCCAAATTCTATGATTTAAGCTGTTTGTGAGGGGTTTTTAAAAAAAAAAAACACCCAAATCCAAAACACACCCGAATCCGACAAAAGATTTTCAGGGAGGTTTTGCCAAAACGCGTCCGAATCCAAAACACGGCCGCGGAACCGAATCCAAAACCAAAACACAAAACCCGAAAAATGTCCGGTGCACATCTCTAATAATAGTGCCCTAGTTCATTTACTGAACCATAGCAGTGCCTTAGTTAATGTTATGCCCCATAGTAGTGTCCTAGTCTATTTTATGAACTGAACCATAGTAGAGGCCTAGTCCACATTATGCCACATTGTAGGGCTGCCAGTACACATTATGCAACATCATACTCCCAATTTAAATGATGCCATACAGAGTTCATATTGTGCCACATTACAGTGCCCCCAGTTCATATTATGCCACGCTAGAGTGCCTCCACTTCATATTGTGCCACATTACAGTGCACCAGTTCATATTATGTAACATTATAATGTCCTCCACTTAATTTTATACCACATTACAATGAGCAGGGGCATAAGTAGATACACTGTAGGCCCCAAGACAAACGTTTGAAAGGGCTCCTACAGTATGTAACACCCAGTGGTGAAAATTGTAAATAACACATGTAACTTTGACAGGAAAGGTGGGCTTCTGTCAGCTCTGGGCCCCGTAACAGCTGCACTCTCTGCACCTATGGTAGCTACACCCTTGTGTGTATGTAAATCTGTCTCTGATGCTAGCCAGTGCCTCCCCAGCCATTTATCTCATCACACCAGTGATGTGCAGTGGCTTGAGGCAAAGCCTTTTCTGTCATACTAACGTTTGTGCCAGAGTTTTGACCGTATAAAGTATATAAAAAATACAAAGAATATGTTTCAAATACCATCTTTGTATTATTGTAATCATTTTTATAGCCAAAACTCTGTAGTAAAAAGTTTATGGCAGGTGAGGAAGTGCCTCCTCTGCCTACCTTTTCTGCACATCACTGATCAAAACGCATCAAATTTTCAGGAGATTATACTGCTGCACCTGTGTATAATGCCCACATGTACCCTTTAATTCATAAACTGCGTGTAAATTTGTCTCTGGTGTTAGCCAAGGCCTCCTGAGCCATTTACTTCACCGCAGTACCTGCATCACACATCACTGTCACTGCTTTTTGTGAGGCCATGCCTCCTTCATGTAAGGCCACAACCCTTTTTCAGGCACGTGTACCCTTGGTGCACGCAGGCCGGCTATTAGCAGCACCTGGTGTCACTAACCCTGGTGCGGCTAATGTCAGGGGCAGATTTAGAGGTAAGGTCACCCCTAGGTACAACAGTAACATCTGCCCCCCCCCCACCTTGCCTAATTTTATTATTTTCATTTATTGGTTATAAGCCCTCACGTGATGATAGTCAATTTAATAGAATAATACAAAGCCACTATGACATTTCTTTATTTTTATTACTGTATGTATGTAGACATACTTACTAAGCAGGACAGCATACAGGGGCAGTATGTGCGTGTCCCACCTATTTACACTCCATTCAAGATGGTATATGGTCTAGTACAGTGCAAATATTTTGCAGTTATGGCTAAATTTCGGGCTTACATTGCCAACACAAGCATCCAAGTGCTGCCCCCATACAAGTGCTGCCCCTAGGCACGTGCCTCATGTGCCTAATGGGAAATTCACCACTTTCAAATGTATGTAATTACATACAGTAAGCTGAAAAACAAATAGAGATGTAGATGAATAGACATGTAAAAGATGTTGTTACAACAACTGAACCATCTGGCCTGGTAACACAAATATCAATTAGTAAATAAAAGTGTCACAAACACAATGTACACATTATTGCACAGTTAATATAGTGAAACCATACCTACAGCTGAAATGTATATTTACTAGAGATGTGCAGTAGGCATTTTTCGTGTTTTGTGCTTTGGTTTTGGATTTGGGTCCGCAATCGTGTTTTGGATTCAGACGCATTTTGGCAAAACCACCCTTTTGAGTATTGGATTCAGATGTGCTTTGGATTCAGGTGATTTTTAAAAAAAACCTCAAAAACAGCTAAAATCATAGAATTTGGGGGTAATTTTGATCCTATAGTATTATTAAGATCAATAACCATAATTTCCACTCATTTCCAGTCTATACTGAACACCTCACACTATTATTTTTAGTCCTAAAATTTGCACCGAGGACACTGGATGACTAAGTTAAGCAACCAAAATGGGTGATACAAACACCTGGCCCATCTAGGAGTGGCACTGCAGTGTCAGACAGGATGGCACTTAAAAAATTGGCCCCAAACAGCACATGATGCAAAGAAAAGAGAAAAAGAGGTGCACTGTGGTCGCTGGACGGCTAAGCTAAGCGGGTCACATTCCGCTTGACTTGACAATTGTCTCACCATAAGGTCTTTGAACATCTACAGACTTGTGTCTGCCAGAAAGAGAGATACAACGTAGGATTTAAACCTAGGATCGAGCACGGTGGCCAAAATGTAGTGCTCTGATTTCAACAGATTGACCACCCGTGAATCCTGGTTAAGCATATGAAGGGCTCCATCCACAAGTTCCACATGCCTAGCGGAATCGCTCCGTTTTAGCTCCTCCTTCAATCTCTCCAGCTGCTTCTGCAAAAGCCTGATGAGGGGAATGACCTGACTTAGGCTGGCAGTGTCTGAACTGACTTCACGTGTGGCAAGTTCAAAGGGTTGGAGAACCTTGCACAACATGGAAATCATTCTCCACTGTGCTTGAGTCAGGTACATTTCCCCTCCTTTGCCTATATTGTAGGCAAATGTATATGCTTGAATGGCCTTTTGCTGCTCCTCCATCCTCTGAAGCATATAGAGGGTTGAATTCCACCTCGTTACCACCTCTTGCTTCAGCTGATGGCAGGGCATGTTCAGGAGTGTTTGCTGGAGCTCCAGTCTTCGGCATGTGGTGGCTGAATGCCGAAAGTGGCCCGCAATTTTTCGGGCCACCGACAGCATCTCCTGCATGCCCCTGTCATTTTTTATAAAATTCTGCACCACCAAATTAATTGTATTTGCAAAACATGGGACGTGCTGGAATTTGCCCAGATGTAATGCATGCACAATATTGGTGGTGTTGTCCGATATCACAAATCCCCAGGAGAGTCCAATTGGGGTAAGCCATTCTGCGATGATGTTCCTCAGTTTCCGTAAGAGGTTGTCAGCTGTGCGCCTCTTATGGAAATCGGTGATACAAAGCGTAGTCTGCCTAGGAACGAGTTGGCGTTTGCGAGATGCTGCTACTGGTGCCGCCACTGTTGTTGCTGCGGGAGGCCATACATCTACAAAGTGGGCTGTCACAGTCATATATTCCTTAGTCTGCCCTGCTCAACTTGTCTACATGTCCGTGGTTAAGTGGACAGTGGGTACAACTGCATTTTTTAGGACACTGAGGATACTTTTTCTGACGTTTGTGTACATTCTCGGCATCGCCTGCCTAGAGAAGTGGAACCTAGATGGGATTTGGTACTGGGGACACACTACCTCAAGCAATTCTCTAAGTCCCTGTGAACTAACGGTGGATACCGGACGCACGTCTAACACCAACATAGTTTTCAAGGACTGAGTTATCCGCTGTGCAACAGGATGACTGCTGTGATATTTAATCTTCCTCGCAAAGGACTGTTGGACAGTCAATTGCTTAATGGAAGTAGTACAAGTGGTCTTTCGACTTCCCCTCTGGGATGACGATCGACTCCCAGCAGCAACAACAGCAGCGCCAGCAGCAACAGCAGCAGTAGGCGTTCCACTCAAGGATCCATCGGAGGAATCCCAGTTAGGAGAGGACTTGTCAGTCTTGACAGTGACATGGCCTGCAGGACGATTGGTGTTTCTGTCTAAGGAGAAAATTGACATTGAGGGAGTTGGTGGTGTGGTTTGCAGGAGCTTGGGTACAAGAAGAAAAAGGTATTTAGTTGTCAGTGGACTGCTTCCGCTGTCACCCAAAGTTTTTGAACTTGTCAATGACTTCTGATGAATGCGCTCCAGGTGACATATAAGGGAGGATGTTCCTAGGTGGTTAATGTCCTTACACCTACTTATTACGGCTTGACAAAGTAAACACACGGCTTGACACCTGTTGTCCGCATTTCTGTTGAAATAATTCCACACTGAAGAGGTGATTTTTTGGGGGTATTTTGACCAGGCATGTCAATGGCCTTATTCATCCCATGGACAACTGTCTCTCCGGGTGCCTGATTTAAACAAACCACATCACCCTCAGAATCCTCATCGTCAACTTCCTCCTCAGCACCAGCAACACCCATATCCTCATCCTGGTGTACTTCAACAGTGACATCTTCAATTTTAATATCAGAAACTGGACTGTGGGTGCTCCTTCCAGCACTTGCAGGGGGCGTGCAAATGGTGGAAGGAGCCACCTCTTCCCATCCAGTGTTGGGAAGGTCAGGCATTGCACCCGCCGACACATTTGGACTCTTCTTAAGGATTTGTGATTTAGAACGCACAATTCTTTGCTGTGTTTTTGCCAGCTTAACTCTTTTCATTTTTCTAGTGGGAGGATGAGTGCTTCCATCCTCATGTGAAGCTGAACCACTAGTCATGAGGAACATTGGAGAGGGCCTTAGCCGTTCCTTGCCACTCCGTGTCGTAAATGGCATATTGGCAAGTTTACGCTTCTCTTCAGATGATTTTAATTTAGATTTTTGGGTCATTTTACTAAACTTTTGCTTTTTGGATTTTACATGCTCTCTACTATGACATTGGGCAATGGCCTTGTCAGACGACGTTGATGGCATTTCATCATCTCTGCCATGACTAGTGGCAGCAGCTTCAGCACTAGGTGGAAGTGGATCTTGATCTTTCCCTATTTTACCCTCCAAATTTTTGTTCTCCATTTTTTAATGTGTGGAATTATATGCCAGTAATATATCTGGAATTAGACGGCAGTAATGTCTGGAATTATATACCACTAGATAGATACCAGGTACCACTGTGACTGGAATGATGATGACCTATGCACAGTGACAGGACACTAACGCAACACCCTACAGCAGCAAGATGCAGCACAAGACACTGTACTAGTATTAGTAATGTAGTATTACTGAGCAGCACGATGCAGCACAAGACAATGAGCAGTGATACTGAGCACTGATGATACTACTGAGAACTGACACTAAGCAGCACGATGCAGCACAAGACACTGTACTAGTATTAGTAATGTAGTATTACTGAGCAGCACGATGCAGCACAAGACACTGTACTAGTATTAGTGTGCAGCACAAAAGCACTCTGGAATTGTCACATTCCAGATACCACTGTGACTGAAATGATGATGACCGATGCACAGTCACAGGACACTACTACCACAGCACCCTACAGCAGATGCAGCACAAGAGAGACACTGTACTAGTATTACTGAGCAGCACAAGATAATAAGCACTGATACTGGGCACTGATACTGAGAACTGCTGAGAAGACGTAGCCACATCCTCTCTGTACTCTCTACAATGCCCGAGCGAAAATGGCGGTGACGCGTGGCTCTTTATATGGAGTCCAAATCTCGCGAGAATCCGACTGCGGGATGATGACGTTTTGCCTCGTTCGGGTTTTCCGAGCCAGGCGGGAATAACCGAGCCGGGCTCGAACCCGTGTTTGCCACGTGGAGTTTGGGGGGGTTCGGTTCTCGGTGAAACGAACCCACTCATCTCTAATATTTACCTGTTATTTTGGGAAGAAATTCAATGTTTTTCATTTCTTCTTCAAAAAGTAGACATTTAAGACATTTGCAAAAGCTTACTGAACTATTTTCTAAAATATCCCTTTTACTGCATTTTAAGGCTGCAAATTAGCCAATGTTTAATTTATGTAAGAGAATTAAGTTTTTGTTATCACAATAGAATATATAATACTAAGTACCTGCCACTTCAGACAAGATATTTGTCCTTGAAAACAAGAGATGTCATAAACACCTGGTATTTATAAACCTTGCAGCAGATTGTGATGGTCATAAACAGGAACTTGCTTGATGTTTTATGGAAATGTAAGTTCTATCTTTACAGTCAATGACATCCTTTGAGACTGTTAATCTGTTCTCTTCAGCACTGCAAGTTTGGTCATATAATATGTTTTCCAAAAAAAGATTGCTATTAAAGGCACTATTATAAAAAGATCTAAAAATTATCTTTTAGAACCTCACTTAAATGGAACATAGGATAGATTGGTTACAGAAATATCTTTTACGTTTACAGTAAGTTGGCAATAATATAATCATTTCACTGGAAAGAGATTTAGATGCAGACTTCAGGTAAAGTATGCTCAATCTATGTGCATTTTTATGTCTATATGTAACTATTTGTAAAATGTAATGTGCATTGATATATTTTAACATTTATATACACTATGTTTCTATTAGGTTTGAAAAAAACACAATATGCTGAGCATGTGCTACACATTCTACTTAACAGTGTATGGCTGCTGCTGTCACTGTTCTCCCAAACACATACTGTAGCTCCTTCACCCTCATGGTAAATTCAACTCTTTCATTGCTTAACAAAGCCCCTGAAACCCCACTCACATCTTGAACACCTTATAAACTGGGACCTTGGGGACTCTGGTGGTGGTCACAGTAACCAGATCGGCCAATGGTTGCAGATTCATGTATTCCATGAAACTGAAAGCAGCAGGATCACAAAGATTTGCACAACTTACTGTACTTCATTGCATGGTAACTCACAGTAATAAGAATTTCTGGTGTGGCAGGCACATGGCTATTCTCCAAAGGCATCAGTCATGAAAGGCCAACATCATGACAGTCTTGAGGAAAGAAGGGGGGGAAACCAATGGTCATTTTAGCCACGTGTGACTAATCTACTGTCTTTGGCTGAAGATAACTGGGATTTTCCTCTAGAGCAATGGCCACCTGTGGTATCTGAAATACATGATGATTGGGATCTATTAGGGGGCTATGTCAAGTGTCCCGCTGACTGGGGTAAATAATTAAGGAGAGAGAGATAGAGAGAGAGAGAGAGAGAGAGAGAGAGAGAGATAAATGAGGGGAAGGGGTGAGAGAAAGAAATAGTAAGATAGGGAGGAACTGGCTGACAATGAGGGGAGATGGGTGGCAAGAATAGAGAAAGAAGTGTAGACAGACACTTTCAGAAACAAAGAGATGGTGAGAGGGACAGAGCCAGAAGAAAGAGAAAACAAGCTGGGGAAATCACAGACAATACTGGGACAACAGGCAAAAAAATAATTTCTGGAACTAAGGCACGCAAACCGTAATCCCTGATAACTGCCAGCTTTGGGTACTAATTGGATAGTCCCTGGTGAATCCATTAGCCATAGTAAACTGCTTCAGCTAATTGGATACCACCTGCAGAATACATTAGAGTGAGTTTCATATAGGGTAAACATAAGTTAAAATTTTGGGTTGGTAGTCAAGCTACCATATATCTACTGATTATAGAGCTAGCACTGGATATAGTTTCTTGTCTACAAAATTATACAGCCAAAATATTTTTAAAGAAGGCTTGATAGAAATAATTAGCATTTGGGACTCAATATACTGTATGGTAAAGATGAAAGCCTACTGTAGGTCAGAAAGTGAGAGTGCCATAAAAAAGAGTGAGGACGTTTCATGGTAGGGATTATAGTGACTGAATCTGACATGCTGGTAGAATATCCACACAATTGCTTGTTTGATGTGTTCAGTCTGTACAGAGGGTGATAACTTATGATAAATTTGAACTAGATAAAAAATGAAGGTAAAAGGGGTTAAAAAAGAGAAAGGAAAAAAATGTAAGTCTCAAATTCTGCATCAATGTGATATAGTATACAGAAGTGGGTTCAAATTGTAGTAAAGCTCCAAAAGGTTAAATGTATAATCTGTGTCCCAGACTACTGTGTCTGACACTGGATGTGTTAAGGGCATCAACCAAGATCTGATGTACAGTAATGTGGTTGGCTAGTTGACAGTAAATGCTCAAATGGGATCATGATGTTTAGCACTTATCATTCTTACGGGCTAATTAATCCATCTAGATTTTACTTTCGATGCTCTCTATGCCCCAAATACAAACCACACTGACTTTTTTGCTAAATTATTTTCCTCCTTATGTAAAGCTTAACTCCTGGTGGTTGGGGATTTATTTATTTATTAACAGTTTCTTACATAGTGCAGCATATTCCATTGCGCTTTACAATTAGAAAAACAGTAATAGAATAAAACTGGGTAAAAACAGACAGACATAGAGATATTGGCCTTCCGCCAATGCAATGCTGGATCCCAACCTGGATCATTCTATTCAAGGTGGCAAATTCAGCTCATGCAACCCTACTAGACATCTTCAAGAAGCTATTTTTTAATTAATTTTGGCATGCTCTCAACCTGACCATGTCAGACTATACTTTGTAATCTAATCCCGGTAAAGTTTTCTCCAGAATAGACATCCTCTGCCTCATAGAATTTAATAGCCTCAGGTATACACTAAAATCCCTGGTTGGATTATTCCATAGTCTCTGCTTGCTTGCACTTGATGCCCCAATGAGAAGGCCCACCTGTAGATGAAATAAAACACTCCTAAAAATC
Source organism: Pseudophryne corroboree (assembly GCF_028390025.1). NCBI lineage: Eukaryota > Metazoa > Chordata > Amphibia > Anura > Myobatrachidae > Pseudophryne > Pseudophryne corroboree. The sequence goes on from NC_086445.1 coordinate 842,809,023, forward strand.
CCCAAACTCATGTAAAAAATAATGGAACGCTTACATTCCTACATTTCCACAAATACCCAAGGTCAATTTTGCTCCTCAACTTTACTTCTGAGAAATGCAATAAAGCAGAGTAAACAAGCTCACGGCATCCCACAATATATCCCCTCAATGATTCATGAAGATTTTAAAACCCACTAACAGACACTCTATAATCTTCACTCTGGGAATCTGTCAGACTCGAACCCTGCCAGCTGTGCTAGACTATCTTTCCACCTATTCTCTCCCACATGACTCACTCCAGAGGCATCACCCTTTTTCTGCCTCCCAATTACCAAAGAAGTAGTTTGGGCAGCCATCAAATCTTAGATGTCTTACAAAGTCCACAGCCCTAATGGTTTCCAAATATTTTCACCCTGACACAACCAAGGAGAAGATCACTGTTATCCCCAAACCAAATCAGGGCCCATTGATTTGTTCTAACTTCTGACCCATCTCTTTGCTTAATACAGACTGGCAAACAGATTGAATCCATTACTGCAATCCCTCTAATTAATGTTATTAATGTTAATAGCCTAAATAATCCATCATGAGCACTTGTCATGGATGTGAAGAAAGATTTACACAGGATAGACTGGACATTTATGGGCCATACTCTATGGACCTTTGGATTCCATAGCAAATTCTTACAAGCTATCCAGGCCTTTTATCACAACTATTAAACCTCAGTCCTTGCAGGAGGCATTCTCCCTGACAACATAACTATGAATAATAGAACTAGACAGGGTTACCCCCTATTACCATTGATCTTCACCTTGGTCATTGAATCTCTGCTCAAGAATATGCACCAATCCTGACATTTGTGGTATCAATTTCCAGAAAGCACAATACAAGGTTTCATTCTTCATGGACTATGTCCTCTTCACCCTGGCTAAACCTTTCATCTCATTCACCAACCTATTTTGGGAACTTTCAAAGTTTGGTGTGGTCTTTGGATCAAAAGAGAATAGGAAGATGGAAATCTCATGGTGCACAAATAAGCAGCCCTTAGAGTTAATTCTCTTAATAAGGTGTCTTCAAACCTTCACCAATCCAACATATACAAACAGAGTAAGGGTTTCAACTTAACCAGCACTGGCGGAGGTCCTGAGGTTTTCAGTCACAAGTGTATCTTTATAATACACACTTATCTACAACCATAATATGGTAAACATGCAAATTAGGGGAGAAATTAGATGTACAGTGAAGTACAGTTTTTAATTGAATCAAATGCAACTCATACATGACATCTATCACCTCGAAAAAGACCCCAGCCAGGGATAGAAACACATTGGTGTTACCAGTGCAGGCTCCAGGGAGCAGCCATAAGGACTGGATACAGACTTTGCTACATCTCAGCGCAGATGAGTCAGAATGTCTGGGATTCCTGCCTATTTATGCACTTAAGAATGGTTTATCAGCATTTCCACAAAAGCTGTTTGGCTGCTTCCAGAGGACCTACACTAATTGTTTATATGGATGTAATATACATGGTCTTTGGATCAGTCATTTTAAATCTGTGGTGGTTTCACTCCACTTGCCTGACCAAAAACTCCTCAAACTCAACTAATTTCATTGATTAATTTGGCATTCATATTACTAAGTCAAACTCCCATATTGTATAAAGCTACAGTAACTATTAATCCTTGATTGCACAGATAGAGAAATACCTTACTTAATACAGTAAAGATAAAAATTTTCCTAAGATTACTATATCTCTTTCAGTCACTTCCTATTCGTGTACTCCAAGTTTGGCAGAAACCATAAAATCCCATGAATTAGCAAGGACTCTTCATACTAAACTCTACCGGAGGCCTGGGCTTGCCTGATATTTGTAGATATCATGATGCCACAAGTTTGAGTCAAATGCTGGCCTGGCAATCTCCTTTATATACTAAATATTGGGTCGATTTGGAAACAGACTTGGTTGATGCAAAAGTAGTTCCCATAGTTACCTTGACATTTTCTTGCTGGGATCAAGCTAACTCCTTACTTTGCCTATACACCTATCCTTCTACTATGACCCCTTTATGGAACCACCCCTTTTTCCCACTGAGAAAACACCAGCAAAAGCTGCTGCGTAGTTTTCCCGGGGTATTACAAAAGCTCACCATGTAGCTGGCAAACTCACTCCACAGGGGGAGTCTAAAAAAGGTGTGAGAATCAGGAAGTCAAAGATTTTATGAGAGTTCTCCTGTGTTTTTTTAAAGTGGCAATCAATTACCTGGTAAAATCAACCTGGTTTTGCCATGTACATGAATGCCACTTTAAAAAAACAGAAGAACTCTCACAAAATCTCTCACTTCCTGATTATCACACCCTATAATAAATACCCCCATGTATGTTTCAAAAGCTACATAAAAAGTAGACTCTACCAGTTTCTACCAATTCCTGAAAGTCTGCCATTTTGCTCTCTCTCTCTCTCTCTCTCTCTCTCTCTCTCTCTTTCTGATGTGTCCCATCAGAAGCCCCACTCGTATAGAATGCTACTGTACAGTATATATATCACCCATAAACACAAGGCTCCCTCTCAATGCCTTATCACACCATTCTATCTCCAGACTTGCCTACTTTGTTCATTCATGAATAAGCATGGAAAAGGGACCACTGCTGTGAATTGGGCTGTTAAAGTCAAATAATTATGATGAGTCTTCCTTTTTGTGATGATATTCAGCATATAGAATTTATTATCAAAGAGTAACCATGCCCAATATTTTGCGCAGAGGAGCGTGGACCAATACAGAGTTCATCAATGAGTCCCGTGCCTTCTGAGAATGGAACATACATATTTATACCTTAACATTATTCAATTACTCATAATTGATTTACAAACAAGGCATACATAAAGATAAAATAAGAGCGATACATTGGTTGATGGACAAAAAGGGGAAATGCCAAATATGGTAAGATTAGCAAATTGAAGAGAGTGGTTTTAACCAGAAGATGGCAGACTGGTCCACTAATCTATACATAGCAATTAGGCTCTTTAATAGGCTTCATTGTCATAAAGGTCATTCTTGTTCATAATAATGTGATGTTGTGCAACGTGAGGGTCCATCAGATATTCCATAATATGTCCTGCTTGTTCTGCCACAAAGTCTTGTACAATGTCATTGAGCCCTAGTTATCTACATAGTCCTTGCTACTAGTCACGTAAACACCTAATCAATTGATGTTGAAGGGTTGAGGGAGAATATTACCCTGTGCATATTAACTCTATACTAGAATAAGACACTGGCTAAGGGAACACAGAATATTTATGTTTATTTATTTATTAACAGTTTCTTATATAGTGCAGAATATTCCGTTGTGCTTTACAATTAGAACAACAGTAATAGAACAAAACTGGGTAAAAACAGACAGACATAGAGGTAGGAAGGCCCTGCTCGCAAGCTTACAATCTATAGGGAAATAGGCATTGATACACAAGGATAGATGCTACCTAGTGCATAATGGTCCACCAGATTGGTAGGTTCTTTATGGGTTGTATGATATGATCACCCCAGCCAAGTGTGTGAGCGTAAATAAATACAAGATATGTGATGTTATGTGTACTGTACAGAGAGGATGTAATTAGATATATATGCATAATAATTCATGGTGATGTATTAAAATGTGTTTTTATGTACTATATTCACAGCTCCCAGCGCGTAGCCATGGTAACCGGCCGGCCCAGCAACAACAATTTCCTGGCTGGCTGTGATGCCGAGACCGGAAGTGCAGGTGGGGGAGGTCCGGGAACTCCGTGGTCCATGCAGCTGAGAGTCTTTGGTGGGGGTAAGTGGAACCAATAATCTTGTGTATTTATACATGTATGTTAGGGTCTCCTGCCCTGTGCTGCCACGTCGTCATGGCAACCGGGAGACAAGTGCTAGCGGAGTGACCAGAGCGCAGCTGATACTCCGGTTCGGGTCTTTTGCTGTGCAGTGGTTATAGGCTCTGTGCATGGCAGGGGATCCGGTGCTGGTTTTTGTGCTCACAGTCTGTGAGGTCTTAGTGGGGCGTGGACAGCACCTGCTTTATAAGGCCTCTTCTCAGGGTAAGCAGATGCTGCTGAATCTTTGTTGGTTAGTCAGTTTCTGAAAGTTAGCCAGTACTGTGTAGCTTTGTATTTGTTTGTTGCTTACTGCAAATAGGCCTGGGGATTTGGTATTACACTCTGCCAATCCAGACCTAGCAGTAAGACTGGAGTCAGTCGTTTAGCTTGCTGGGGTTCTGTTACTACTCTGTGAACTTAGCAAGTTTGCGGCTGTATTCTAAGACTTGCCTGTCTAATCCTGTCTCACTGTGCTAGGTGTCAGGGGTCAGTTTAGTGGCAGTAAACTGAACCTGTGCACTGCAAGTGAGAATTAGGATTGTGGAGACTCTCCTTGTGTCTATCATTCCATCTCTGACCAAGGAGTTTACTGCCACACCCGTTGGTAACCCTTTAGGGTTTTGCTGTTGCCCTTAGCAACAGCATTTCGGGTTCTCTACGTATTAAAACACAACATCTTGCTTTTCCCATCTGAGCAGTTCTAATACAAGGGAGATACCCAGTTCCTTAGCCTCTGGGCTTCTCTGTTCAATTTGTGTGTATTTTGTTACCCTATCACCTTCTGTGTACGTTATGTCATATTCCCCAGTCTGTCTGTAAGTCCATTTGTTTTGCATAACAGTTCAAACACCAGTACATTCCTGCAGGCACTGGAGTGCATAACAGTCCTGACACCAGTACTTTCCTGCAGGCACTGGTGTGCATAACATATTCAGCAGCCTAATACTCCTGTTGAAATTTTGTGGGAATATGGAGCATACCCCTCAAAATACGTTGCAACAGGTGGTCGATCAGGTGCAGGTCCTGACTCGACAATTTAATGATTTGTCCATTAAAATGCACACCTCCCAGGCTGCTGGCGGAGCTCCCGCAGCAGCAGCACCTGCAGGGGTTAAGGAGCCGAAAGTAAATCTCCCGGATCGTTTTTCTGGAGATCGCTCGCAGTTCTTTTGTTTCAAGGAGAGCTGCAAGCTATACTTCCGGCTTAGGCCTCAGTCTTCTGGGTCGGAGATTCAGCGGGTGGGCATAGTGATTTCCTTGCTACAAGGAGACCCACAGGTCTGGGCATATGGGTTGCAGCCTGACTGTCCGTCGCTTAAAAGTGTTGAGGCTTTTTTTACGGCACTGGGCATGTTGTATGATGACCCTGACAAGACGGCCTCAGCCGAGGCTCAGATTTCGATCCTTAAGCAAGGGCGAAGGCCAGTTGAGGTTTACTGTACGGAGTTTCGGAGGTTGGCCCATGATACCCAGTGGAATGACCCAGCCCTGAGACACCAGTACCGAAGAGGTCTTTCTAACCAGATAAAGGACCAACTGGTACAATATCCCTTGCCTGATAGCTTGGATCAGCTCATGCAGTTATCCATCCGGGTGGATAGACGGCAGAGAGAGCGTAGGCTTGAAAGGGAGACTGAGATTTCCTTCCTTCCCAAGGGAACCTCAGACTCTGAGGAATTTTCCGAGGAGCCTATGCAGATTGGGGCTACCCGCCTCTCCTCGCATGAGAAGACGCGGAGGAGACAGCAGGGGTTGTGTTTGTACTGTGGGAATAAAGGTCATGTGGTAGTATCATGCCCAGAAAAGCCGGAAAACTTCAGGGCCTGAGGGTGATGGGAAATATCCTGTCAGGCCAGAAGTCAGAATTTCCCAAGAAGACTTTTATCATTCCGGTGACCTTGAAGATCCTCGGTCAAACTGTCAAGACTGAGGCCTTTGTGGACAGTGGGGCCGACGGGGTTTTTATGGACCGCCAATTCGCCCTGAAACACTCTGTTCCCTTAGTACCCTTGGCATCGGAAATTGAGATTTGTGGGTTAAACGGGGAACCATTATCCCAAGGTAAAATTACCTCTTGCACTAGCCAGATTTCTTTGTTTATTGGAGCCACACACTCTGAAAAATTGTCCTTTTATGTGACTGTCTGTACTTTTGCCCCATTGGTGTTGGGGTTACCCTGGTTAAGGGCCCACAATCCTCAATTTGACTGGGTCTCTGGGGAGATTCTTAGTTGGGGTACTGATTGTTTCAGGAGTTGCTTGAGCCTTCCAGTCAGGCTCTCGCAGCTAAGTTTGCCAGGATTGCCCCGGTGTTATGCAGATTTTGCGGACGTGTTCTCCAAAAAAGTTGCAGAGGTACTACCTCCCCATCGCCCCTATGACTGTGCCATTGATTTGTTGCCAAATGCTAAGCTTCCCAAGAGCAGGTTGTACTCCCTGTCACGTCCTGAGACTCAGGCTATGGCAGAGTACATTCAGGAGAACTTGGCTAAGGGATTTATCAGACCTTCACAGTCTCCAGTTGGGTCGGGTTCTTCTTCGTGGGTAAAAAGGACGGTTCGTTGCGACCCTGCATCGACTTCAGGGAATTGAACCGTATCACGATTAAAAACTCATACCCACTGCCTCTCATTTCGGTCTTGTTTGACCAGCTTCGTACTGCCACCATTTTTTCTAAGATTGACCTACGCGGTGCGTACAATCTAATCCGAATAAGAGAGGGGGATGAATGGAAGACTGCCTTTAATACCCACTCAGGGCATTATGAATATTTGGTGATGCCTTTTGGGCTCTCTAATGCCCCGGCAGTCTTCCAGGATTTCATGAATGATGTGCTCAGGGAATATTTGGATAGATTCTTAGTTGTATACTTAGATGATATCCTAATCTTCTCCCATTCCCTGGAGGAACATCGGAAGCATGTACGCTTAGTCCTCCAGAAACTCAGAGACCACCGGCTTGGGGCGAAGCTGGAGAAGTGCGAATTTGAAGTTCAGCAAATCGCATTTCTAGGATATATTATCTCCCCAGAAGGTTTCCAAATGGAGGGTTCCAAGGTACAGGCAGTCCTGGATTGGGTGCAGCCCACTAGTTTGAAGGCGCTTCAGCGTTTCCTGGGCTTTGCGAATTTTTATAGACGATTTATCGCTGGATTTTCGTCTATAGTGGCGCCCTTGGTGGCACTCACTAAGAAAGGGGCGGATGTTGCTCACTGGTCTTGTGAGGCTAAAGCAGCTTTTGCCCGTCTCAAAAGGGCATTTGTTTCGGCCAAGGTGCTGCGACACTCAGATCCAGAGCGTCCTTTTGTGGTGGAGGTGGATGCCTCTGAGATGGGTATTGGGGCAGTGCTTTCTCAGATGGGAGTGTCTGATAATCGCCTTCATCCCTGTGCTTACTTTTCCCGTAAATTTTCGCCTGCCGAGATGAATTATGACGTGGGTAACCGGGAATTGTTGGCTATTAAGGATGCACTCGAGGAGTGGAGACACTGGCTTGAGGGGGCTAAGTTTGTGGTCTCAATTCTCACTGACCATAAGAATCTGGCATATTTAGAGTCAGCGAAGCGTCTCAATGCCAGGCAGGCACGATGGGCTTTGTTTTTTGCTCGCTTTAATTATTTGATAACATATCGCCCTGGGTCAAAAAACATCAAGGCTGATGCGCTCTCGCGGAGTTTTGCTCCAATCCAGGAGACCACCGAGGAGCCGTTGCCCATTGTTTCCCCATCATGTATTAAAGTGGGCATTACCCAGGACCTCTTATCATTAGTCCTTAGAGCACAGGAGCAGGCTCCTCCAGACCTTCCGGTAGGTCTTTTGTTTGTGCCTCCTAGGTTAAGACAGCGAGTGTTTCTGGAATTCCATGCCAAGAAGTCTGCAGGTCACCCGGGTATTGCCAGAACTCGGGAGTTGCTATCTAGGGCGGTGTGGTGGCCCTCGGTGGCTAAGGATGTGGATCAGTGGGTTCGGGCATGTGACATCTGTGCCCGAAATAAGACTCCTAGAGGGGTTCCTGTTGGCCCATTACATCCACTCTCTATCCCATCTAAGCAATGGACCCGCATTTCAATGGATTTTGTGGTGGACTTGCCCAAATCCTCGGGGATGACAGCCATCTGGGTTATCGTTGACAGGTTTTCGAAGATGGCGCACTTCGTTCTACTGGTTGGGCTGCCATCGGCCAGACGCCTGTCTGAATTATTTATGCTGCATGTTGTGCGTCTCCACGGGTTGCCACTTGATGTGGTCTCTGACCGCGGATCCCAGTTTGTGGCCAAATTCTGGAGGGCATTTTGTTCCGATCTCCAGATTTCTGTCAGCTTGTCGTCGGGCTACCATCCGCAGTCTAATGGGCAGACTGAAAGGGTGAACCAGTCCTTGGAGCAGTTCCTCAGGTGTTATGTCTCCAAGTGTCAGACTGACTGGGTTGCTCATCTGTCCATGGCGGAGTTTGCCTATAACAACGCGGCTCACTCTGCTACAGGGATCTCTCCCTTCCTTTGTGTGTATGGGCATCATCCTAAGGCCAATTCTTTTGACCCCCTGGACTCCACGCCTGGTGGTTCCTCTGTGGTTTCGGTCCTTAGAGGTATTTGGCGGAAAGTGAAGAAAGCCCTTGTGTCTGTGTCATTAGTGACCAAAAGGGTTTTTGATAAGCGGAAAAGACCCTGCAGCTTCAAATTAGGAGACTTCGTCTGGTTGTCTACCAAGAATTTGAAGTTGAGACAGCCATCTCATAAGTTAGGCCCCCGGTTCATCGGCCCTTATAAGATCACCAGGGTTATCAATGCGGTGGAATTTCAGTTAGATCTGCCCCGTTCTTTGGGTATCAATAAAACATTTCATTGTTCCCTTTTAAAACGGGCGATTAGTAATCCTTCTTCCAGTGGAAGACCTTCCCCTCTTCTGATACGTGGCCAGAGGGAGTTTGTTGTTGAAAGGATTCTTGACTCCAAGGTGGTTCGGGGTCGGCTGTCATTTTTGGTGCACTGGAAGGGGTATGGCCCGGAGGAGCGGTCGTGGGTGCGCAGTTGTGATCTTCATGCCCCCAGACTGATACGCTCTTTCTTCTCGCAGTTCCCCGATAAACCCGGTGGTAGGGGTTCTTTGACCCCTCGTCAGAGGGGGGTACTGTTAGGGTCTCCTGCCCTGTGCTGCCACGTCGTCATGGCAACCGGGAGACAAGTGCTAGCGGAGTAACCTGAGCGCAGCTGATACTCCGGTTCGGGTCTTTTGCTGTGCAGTGGTTACAGGCTCTGTGCACGGCAGGGGATCCGGTGCTGGTTTTTGTGCTCACAGTCTGTGAGGTCTGAGTGGGGCGTGGACAGCACCTGCTTTATAAGGCCTCTTCTCAGGTTAAGCAGATGCTGCTGAATCTTTGTTGGTTAGTCAGTTCCTGAAAGTTAGCCAGTACTGTGTAGCTTTGTATTTGTTGTTGCTTACTGCAAATAGGCCTGGGGATTTGGTACTACACTCTGCCAATCCAGACCTAGCAGTAAGACTGGAGTCAGTCGTTTAGCTTGCTGGGGTTCTGTTACTACTCTGTGAACTTAGCAAGTTTGCGGCTGTATTCTAAGACTTGCCTGTCTAATCCTGTCTCACTGTGCTAGGTGTCAGGGGTCAGTTTAGTGGCAGTAAACTGAACCTGTGCACTGCAAGTGAGAATTAGGATTGTGGAGTCTCTCCTTGTGTCTGTCATTCCATCTCTGACCAAGGAGTTTACTGCCACACCCGTTGGTAACCCTTTAGGGTTTTGCTGTTGCCCTTAGCAACAGCATTTCGGGTTCTCTACGTATTAAAACACAACATCTTGCTTTTCCCATCTGAGCAGTTCTAATACAAGGGAGATACCCAGTTCCTTAGCCTCTGGGCTTCTCTGTTCACTTTGTGTGTATTTTGTTACCCTATCACCTTCTGTGTACGTTATGTCATATTCCCCAGTCTGTCTGTAAGTCCATTTGTTTTGCATAACAGTTCAAACACCAGTACATTCCTGCAGGCACTGGAGTGCATAACAGTCCTGACACCAGTACTTTCCTGCAGGCACTGGTGTGCATAACAATGTAATGTTGCACTGCACTTTTGTCTGAAGAAGGGGATACGTCCCCGAAACGTAACCTGCACTAAATAAATCTGCATGTCCTGAGGGGCAGCGTTTCACACCGTACAAGCCTGTGAGTGCCACCTTCCTCCCAGCATATGTATCATGGTGGGCATGCACACCCACTAGGAGGGCACCGCAGCAGGTAACCACTACTTGGAGTGCTGGGGCTTGCACAACATATATATATATATATATATATATATATATATATTTATTCGTTCTCTGGATGCAATCGCTGGCTAAGCCACTGAATATCGATGAGAAAAAGCCTTCACCCTCCTGAAAACTGACAGACTTGGAAATGAAAGAGGTAGCAATAGGGTTTTGTTTCTTCAACCTAGAGTCAGGCTGAGGCCCTTATTATGTGTAGTTATATAGCAAAAGTGTGTAAGCAGCTGGTAGGGTATGTTTCTGTCAGTTTGACCATGAATGGGCTACTGCAGTGTAAGTAACATCATCATAAGCTTTGTTTTACAGCTTTCTTTGGGGTGTTAGTATCTTTCCACACTGTTGACCAAGGGCCGGCAGGCATTTGATGCTTACATAGATTATGAAAATTATATGAATTATCATCATGACACAAAGTGAAATTTGATATAGCCACTTAGAAATACCAGCTCCCATCCATCCAAAAGGATCCCAATCAGCTGATTGGTTCAAGTGTTCATGTAAATCTTGTAGTAATTTAACCTTTTCTTCAATGGGATTATAATTGTTTAAAATATTGAAACAACACATTCCTTTAAATTGTTAACAACCACTACCTGCTTTAAGCAGTATATAATCAATGACTACTCAATTTTGAAGCATACCTTCCCTAATGTCTCTCAATTCTTCATTAATGAGTGCAATAGCAGTGTTTGTAGCATTTATAGTTTTAGCTTAGTCCCAAAAAGTTAAACTTCCTATGTCTAACACAAGTTTATATAACAAGCAAAAAAGCATATCAGTAAGGGTATGATTTTATATTAATTTATTTGTAAATCATTTTATTTTAGCTCTATAAACATGAGATATAAACAGATATTTTTTTTTATAAGCTTGTCTCAATAGATAGGTAATATATTTCTTCTTCTGCTCAAGTACACATTCATCAGTATCTTATCAAAACAAAATTTAGTACATACTCCTGGCATTGCTCATTATATTTTCATATGCCTTGGTCTATGTAGGGAACATACTGTATGTTATTTTCCTTAAACCATTATGAACCATTGTGTAGGGAGAAATGTCATCAGTCACATGGAACCTACAGGTGAATTGTTACCTTACTTGCCACCATACCAGGAACCGACCCTGTATGAAATATATATATTAGCAATTCTTTTCATTTATCTGGATTAGGCCTGCAGGACAGTCTCATCTGTCCCACATTCTTCCACTTTACCATCCTTACCAAACAAGGCATTGAACTATTTACTGTCCTTTGAACAGTTCCTCCAAATCTAAGGTGAGATCAGCCCCCCTCGTTGGTGCATTTAGCTTCTTCAGGTGGGCTTCTCTCAGGTACTCTTTGACATGGTCCTTGCCCCATGATCTATAGAAAGACCTGAAAGGAGAATTACAGACCATTTATAAACTCACCAGGCTTCATATCATGCCAGCTGGTCCTAGCACTGCTGTTTGCCTTTGAGGAGACTGTGCTTTGGTGTATCATCCTAAAACTCCTTTTTTTTTTTTCTTCCAGGCATTGATCTCATTTGTGGTACTGTTATTTAATTCAGCATGATCTTCTTTTGGGCTTACTATTGAATCTGGGCATACGCCAGTGAAAATGTAATATGGAAACAGGTATTTGGGAACAGGGTTAGTGGAGCAATAGACATCAACTGGTGCTTATGCAAGACTACGCCAACTCTACACTGTGTTCCCTGTGACTTTTGACAACATAATTAATACCATAGTGGGGTTCTCTGAGGTCAAAAACCTATAGGGCAGTGTAATTGTGGATTCGACTTCTATTATTAAATATATATATTTTTTGTTTTAATACTTTTGATTTAAAAAATTTGGCCAACCAGTGCTTCTAGCTGCCCGCTAAACACTTTACAATATACTAAGACATATTTTCTATATGGTGGATAGAGTCATTCTGTATTGCCTGGGAAAGGTCCTTGTGTAGAGCGGGTATTCTCTCTTTAGACAGGGAAGGCATGACTGCATCCTCTTATATTCATAGGAAAAGAAAGCTGAACGGTTGTCACAATACCCCCCTTACCAATGTGAGCCAACCTAAGGGCTTTCTCAGTTTGGCCAGGTACTGTAATAGTGATTTCAGTGCAGTGCTCTTAACTTTAATCGCTCCAGATATCATTATTATCTAGTACACACCCTTTTTCCCTTCCACAAGGATATTTCCTGTTATAAACAAGACTGGTACAGTTGTATTAGTTTTTTTCATATGTTTAACATTTCTCTATTAAACAATATTTTTTTCTGTCACAACAGGATACTTTCTATGTTTCTCATAGTGGTCCATTGTCAAGTGAGATTGAATCAATGTCTTTATTGTCTTTTGTGACTGTACAGGTTTCCTTGGGCATTTGAAATATCATCGTTCTGTGTAGGATGACTAGGTGTCATCTCATTATCTTGCTAACTACAATAGTCTCTCTCAAAACAGACTTTCTTCTAGTCTTCAAATTTTCATGCGACCTTCATATTGCTTCTAAACTTTTCCAATCACCTCTCTCTATACGGTCCATCTATTATCATCCTACATACTTTTCATTTTCTTCACTTGCATATCTTTTCTAAAAATAAAAATGCACTGGAATATGTGCCATACAGCTATTGATAGTAACAATGGGGGTCATTCCGAGTTGTTCGCTCGTTATTTTTTCTCGCAACGGAGCGATTAGTCGCTAATGAGCATGCACAATGTCCGCAGTGCGACTGCGCCAAGTAAATTTGCTATGCAGTTAGGTTTTTTACTCACGGCATTATGAGGTTTTTTCTTCGTTCTGATGATTGTAATGTGATTGACAGGAAGTGGGTGTTTCTGGGCGGAAACTGGCCATTTTATGGGTGTGTGTGAAAAAACGCTACCGTTTCTGTGAAAACCGCGGGAGTGGCTGGAGAAACGGAGGAGTGTCTGGGCGAACGCTGGGTGTGTTTGTGACGTCAAACCAGGAACGACAAGCACTGAACTGATCGTAGATGCCGAGTAAGTCTGGAGCTGCTCAGAAACTGCTAAGAAGTGTCTATTCGCAATTCTGCTAATCTTTCGTTCGCAATTTTGATAAGCTAAGATTCACTCCCAGTAGGCGGCGGCTTAGCGTGTGCAAAGCTACTAAAAGCAGCTTGCGAGCGAACAACTCGGAAATGACCCCCAATATCTTTGCCTATAACAAATATGTTCTACTGTTTCCCCCTTTATGACAACCTTGTCACAAAACAATATTTATATGGGCAAATAACCCTTTGGTAACTACAGGATCATAAAATAAAGGGTTTAAAGTAAAGACCATAAAAGTTTAAAAATATAATATTTAGAAAAAAAGCAGCAATATGAGGAAAATGAGGTAGGAATAATGGAGGTCATTCCGAGTTGTTCGCTCGCAAGGCGATTTTAGCAGTATTGCAAACGCTAAGCCGCCACCTACTGGGAGTGAATCTTAGCTTCTCAAAATTGCGAACGATGTATTCGCAATATTGCGATTACAAACTTCTTAGCAGTTTCAGAGTAGCTTCTGACTTACTCGGCATCTGCGATCAGTTCAGTGCTTGTCGTTCCTGGTTTGACGTCACAAACACTCCCAGCGTTCGCCCAGACACTCCCCCGTTTCTCCAGCCACTCCCGCGTTTTTTCCGGAAACGGTAGCGTTTTTTCCCACACGCCCTTAAAACGGCCTGTTTCCGCCCAGTAACACCCATTTCCTGTCAATCACACTATGATCGCCGGAGCGAAGAAAAAGCCGTGAAAAAATACTAACTTCATAGCAAAATTACTTGGCGCAGTCGCAGTGCGGATATTGCGCATGCGCACTAAGCGGAAAATCACTGCGATGCGAAGAAATTTACAGAGCGAACGACTCGGAATGAGGGCCAATAAGTAAGTTATGTCGGTAGATATAGTGTCAAATACAAGGAGAGGGGAAAAAAATCATATATGTGATTGCTATGTGCGCAGGCAGTACCCAAAAGAAAATAATAAGTTTAAAACAAAATTCACCACATGTATTTATTTATTTATTTATTTATTTGGTAATAAAAAATACAACCAGGGTTGAATGTGTAAACAATTAAGTCACCCATATGTTTTATTTATTACACAAACTAGAACCAATAAACCTAGAAATAATGACACAGACAACTGTATAAATTGGAAAAAATGGAGGTCACAGCCAGATTTATTAAATTCGAATCAGAATTGAAAATATTATTCACCGGTGGCGAAAAAGCAGTGTCAACTCGGCCATGGCTTAAAACTTTAATCTTTAAACAAATGGGGCGGAGTTTCCGCCCCTTGCGCAATCCGTCCTGGGTAGAACCATCTCCCCTTAATTAGCACAGTGCTGGTCCCTCCATAAGATGGTGACCTGGTCCTCCCCTGAGGTAGTGACCGACTCGCCTTTTCTCAAAGGGGAAATGCTAGCCAAGCTCTGCTGTGCTAAATTAAGCCGCCGAATAGCACTGCTTTCCGCCCGCTGCGCCTCACACTTGCTGGAATAATATTAACTCATTATTCCAACGTAAAGTTTCAAAAAAGAAAACCAAAACTTTTAATTTGTATACCGAAGTTAAAATTGGCGGGTGGGTGGGTGGGATCACAAAATGGCAAGAGGAATTAGATTACCTCAGCCCTCACTTAAATAAACTAATATAACCCGCCTACCTAAACCCTTCTCATTGGATAACTTATTTGATTGACAAACGTCAATGACCTATCAACTAATATCAACACAAAAACCAGATCTGTCTAGCTTAGTTACATAAACAAACAGGGTGCTTATATTCACTCTATACTATGCAGTCTTTCGTTCCCTTTAAGTCACCCATATGTTTTATTTATTACACAAACTAGAACCAATAAACCTAGAAATAATGACACAGACAACTGTATAAATTGGAAAAAATGGAGGTCACAGCCAGATTTATTAAATTCGAATCAGAATTGAAAATATTATTCACCGGTGGCGAAAAAGCAGTGTCAACTCGGCCATGGCTTAAAACTTTAATCTTTAAACAAATGGGGCGGAGTTTCCGCCCCTTGTGCAATCCGTCCTGGGTAGAACCATCTCCCCTTAATTAGCACAGTGCTGGTCCCTCCATAAGATGGTGACCTGGTCCTCCCCTGAGGTAGTGACCGACTCGCCTTTTCTCAAAGGGGAAATGCTAGCCAAGCTCTGCTGCGCTAAATTAAGCCGCCGAATAGCACTGCTTTCCGCCCGCTGCGCCTCACACTTGCTGGAATAATATTAACTCATTATTCCAACGTAAAGTTTCAAAAAAGAAAACCAAAACTTTTAATTTTTATACCGAAGTTAAAATTGGCAGGTGGGTGGGTGGGATCACAAAATGGCAAGAGGAATTAGATTACCTCAGCCCTCACTTAAATAAACTAATATAACCCGCCTACCTAAACCCTTCTCATTGGATAACTTATTTGATTGACAAACGTCAATGACCTATCAACTAATATCAACACAAAAACCAGATCTATCTAGCTTAGTTACATAAACAAACAGGGTGCTTATATTCACTCTATCCTATGCAGTCTTTCGTTCCTTTTAAGTCACCCATATGTTTTATTTATTACACAAACTAGAACCAATAAACCTAGAAATAATGACACAGACAACTGTATAAATTGGAAAAAATAGAGGTCACAGCCAGATTTATTAAATTCGAATCAGAATTGAAAATATTATTCACCGGTGGCGAAAAAGCAGTGTCAACTCGGCCATGGCTTAAAACTTTAATCTTTAAACAAATGGGGCGGAGTTTCCGCCCCTTGCGCAATCCGTCCTGGGTAGAACCATCTCCCCTTAATTAGCACAGTGCTGGTCCCTCCATAAGATGGTGACCTGGTCCTCCCCTGAGGTAGTGACCGACTCGCCTTTTCTCAAAGGGGAAATGCTAGCCAAGCTCTGCTGCGCTAAATTAAGCCGCCGAATAGCACTGCTTTCCGCCAAATTCGGAGGCTCTAGACTACGAAAACCGCCACCACAACCTAAAACCTCAAACCTCCTTTAAACACCTCAATAAGGCTGTGACAGATAACTCCAAACCGCTCTCAGATAAATGCACTCCATCCAACCTATAAAAATCTTCCTTCTCGTAACGCAAATCTGGATGTTTAACAACTTTTCCTGCTAAACTAATGACATATCTGTAGGTTGCGGCATTGAGTTTCCTTCTTACTTTATCTAAAGCCACTCCCCCTCGGGTGCCCCTCCAAAATCTACGCGGTACCACTTCAGACCATACCACCTTAACCAAAGGCCAACGTTCCTTGATTATCTGAAAATCCTTTTTTATGGCGTTAATAAGTTCTATACCTTTACAAGTACCTAAATCATTACCTCCTAAATATATCAACAAACAATCAGGGGCACCCCACTTTTCTTCAAGGTCCCAGAGCACACTCAATAGGTTACTCCATCTCATTCCCCTTAAACCTATCCACCTCACTTCAAAGGGAAACGACTTGGACATTTTATGCCTACTGGCCCAATAAACATATGAATGACCTACAATCCACACCCGGCTTGATAATGACAAAAAACCTGTAGAAAAAACAGCAAACAAAGAAAATTTTAATCAATATTATTTAATATTTAACGAAAATACCAGAGGAAAAGAGGGAAGGGTAAGAACTTAGTTATTTAGGCGACCCAGATGGAGGTGAACAACACCAAACCTCAAAAATTTTGTGAGGAAAAAGGTGAAAAGAACTCCTATCCCCCTTTAAAGGCGGGTGGCTTATGGCCCTGGGATTCCCAAACAACAAACTCGCAGGATGCGTATTATTAATGCAACTTATTGCTCCTAATATATCCCTTATAAGCATCCGACTTCCACCGCCCTAACCTTTTAATATCTTCGCTGGAAGAACCTGTTGATGCCGCGCAAGTCGCTGCACCTATCCTAAAAGAATGGGTCCCATAACTCTCCAGCAGAAGGTCCAAAGCTATCAGAAAATTTATTGAAAACACTTGTAAATTGAAATTTAGATAAAGGATTAAGATCCTCATGAACCAACCACTGCTCTCCCCCTTTCGTACGAATCCGGCCATAAGCCTCTGCTAGTCTTACTGGGCAAATGCTCGGCTCCGTATGCATAGGATCAGAAATCCATTTGCCTCTCCCTAGTTGATCCGTTTTGGAAAGGTGTATTTTAGAAACAGCGATAATTAAATCCTTCAATAACTCGATGTCGATTGGTCTACGCGCATCACTTACACCTGCTTGCTCCTTAGCCCAACCCCTCAAAGCCTTTGATAAAATAAAAGATTTAGTTGGATCTGACAACCCTTCCAAACACGAAAAATATGAAATTCCTGCTAAGGCACCCGACATAGCTGCTTTAGAACGTCCCCTCTCATGCCATAACCATACAAATTCCAAAATAGCATTGTGCATACTATAACTCTAGAATTCAAGTACGCCTGCCCATCATTCCAAGCTGCGGAATACGATCTCAAAGTTCCCGGGGCCAATGCTTTCAATGCTAAAGCTTTCATACTGGATTGATGATCTGCCATACAAAATCAGGACATGATAAACATTCCACTTTAGCTACTGGAGCTAATGCTCTAAATCTATCCCCCTGAAAACGA
This sequence comes from Pseudophryne corroboree, assembly GCF_028390025.1. Taxonomy (NCBI): domain Eukaryota; kingdom Metazoa; phylum Chordata; class Amphibia; order Anura; family Myobatrachidae; genus Pseudophryne; species Pseudophryne corroboree. Next base: position 842,826,740 of record NC_086445.1, read on the forward strand.
GACAAAGCATCTGCTATCTCGTTCTCAACTCCCGGGACATGCCTAGCATTCAATCTATATTCAACTGCAAAGGTCAAATGCCATAATAACTTCAAAGCATGCAAACACGAAGATTTTTGATAATTGATTGCTTGAACCACCCCTAAATTATCACAACAGAATAAAATCCTCTGACTCCTAAGCCCCATATCTCAACCGCAACAATACTTGGAAAAAGCTCAAGCAAAAGTATACTATCAGTAAGCTTCCTTGTGCGCCACTCTTCAGACCAAGCTTCGGCACACCATTCTCCTTCAAAATACGCGCCGAAACTTAACGACCCTGATGCATCCGTGAAAAATTGCAGCTCACGATTACTCATTTTTTCTTTTTTTTTTAAACACATTTTATTGAGTGGATCATGAAATAGGTACAATGATAACATAACAGAGCACCCGAACATTTTGGGTGCTTAAAATACAAATGTAGGTACAGTAAATTGTTGCTACAACAGCATGGATCCTTTTTTTTTTGTTTTTGTGTTTTCCCGTGTTTAGAGATTCAAGTTAGAGCATAAAAAGTGGGAAACTCTCGGCAACGGAGTGGCCTTCCGTCAAGAGAGTCAGCAAAGGAAATGAAAAAAAGAGAGTGCTCGGAGAGCGATCAGAAGGGGACAGAAAAGCATAGGAGGCTGGGCACCTCCGGTTGAAGAAAAGAGGGGGGGGGAGTAGAGAGAGGGCAAAGAGGTGGAGGGGTAGCCTTCGGGGGCAAGAGGTGGATAGGACCTTGGCATGCCGTGTCAGATTATGAATGGGGAGGAAGCCTGTTGTAGGTTTAGCCATGGGGACCATACTTTATCGAATTGCTTCGCAGTATTGCGAATAACTGCGGTCATGTATTCCATTTTGTGGACATACCATATCCGAGAAATTATCCCCTGTATTGGTGAGGGGGTCGGGCTCTTCCAGTCTGTGGCAATTTGGCATGTCATTGCCGAGACTATATGTCGGAATAGTTTGTTTTGATGTCTGTTGAGGGTAGGAAGAGTCATGGGGAGCAAAAAGTATTGGGGGTCGGAGGGGATGGAGGTGTCGAATAAACGCGAAAGCATGGTGATGAGTTCACCCCATATTGTGTAGATTTTAGGGCAGGCCCACCATATGTGTAAGAATGAACCGATGTCCGTACAGCCCCTCCAGCATCTATCTGGAGTATCGGGGAACATAGTATGTAGACGGGAAGGGACATAGTACCATCGGTAGAGTAATTTATAAATATTTTCTTTAATTCTTACACATATGGAGCTGGAAGCCGCATTGTCCCATATATCTACCCAGTCCTCATTGTCTATAGTGAATCCCAATTCCTTTTCCCATGCCACTTCATGAGGGGCCCGGGATGTTGTGGGGAGGTCGTCCAGGAGGGTGTAGATGTCTGATATGAGGCCTTTAGTGTTGGTGCGTTTCCAGCTAATGTGTTCAAAGGGGGATAAATGTCTGTGGAGAAGGGTGGTGGTGATGGTGGAGTGGAAATGTCTAATTTGTAGATAGCGGAAGAAGTCCGATGAGGGGATTACTGTTCCTTCACGGATATCTGCGAATTGTGGGAACGTAGCTGTGGAGGTGATATCATTAACATAGAAAATACCACTCATGCGCCAAGATGTGTGCGTGGCTCTGCTCATACCTGGTGGGAAGGCTGGGTTGTTAAATAACGGAATTAGCGGGGACGGGTATGGGGCCAAACTGAACCGTCTATTTGTCAGGTCCCATGTTGCCAGGGAGCGACTTACTACAGGGTGCAATAGGGCCGCACGGGGACGCTGGTTCCGGTGAAGCCACAGTAGGGAGGATAGTGTAGCTAGGCCCGTCTCCTCCGCCTCTATCCCCACCCAGACCTTCCGCGTCCCGCCTTCGTTGCACCATTGTGCACATTGAGCGAGTTGCGCGGCATAAAAGTATTTCTTAAAATCCGGGATACCCAGACCGCCGCCTCTGGAGGGGCGTTGAAGCAGTTTAAGTCTGACTCGAGGGCGTTTGTGATTCCAAATAAAGAGGGAAGATTGGCGTTGTAGGGTCTTGAAGACGTAGGTAGGGACGTAGATCGGGAGGGTCTGAAATAAGTACAGGAGTCGGGGGAGCACGCTCATCTTGACAGAGTTAATTCTGCCTATCCATGATATAAAATAACTGGACCAGTCCACCAAGTCCTCCTTAATTGTCTGTAATAAACGGGGATAATTTGCTTGGAAAAGTTGGTGGTGATGGTGGGTCAAGTACACACCAAGGTATTTAATTTTCTTGGTTTGCCAGTTACAGGGGAGAATAGTTTGAAGTTCTTGTTTGAGAGCTGCCGGGATATAAAAGTTAAGGACCTCTGTTTTGCTCACGTTTATTTTATAACCTGAGAGCTGTGAGTATGAGCTAATCTCAGATAAAAGCGCGGGGAGAGATTGGGCTGGGTCAGTGAGGGAGATCAGGACGTCGTCGGCATATAGCGCTATCTTGTGTTCAGATAGGCCTGTGGATATTCCATGGATAGCACTGTTATTACGGATCCTTGCTGCTAGGGGCTCCATGACTAGGGCAAAGATTAAAGGGGAGAGGGGGCATCCCTGCCTGGTACCATTGGTGATCCCGAAACTGGAGGAGGAGACACCGTTAACCATAACCTGGGCCGACGGAGAGTGGTAGAGTGCTTTAATTCCCTCTAGAAAGTTTCCGGAGAATCCCATTTTGTCAAGGACTGCAAAGGCAAAAGACCACGATATGCGGTCGAAGGCCTTCTCCGCGTCAAGAGCCAAAATGAGAGAGGGAGGTTTCCGTTTTTGGATTGAGTATATTAGATCTATTGCCCTTCTAGTGTTGTCGGACGCCTGGCGTCCAGGAATGAAGCCGACCTGATCCGGGTGGACCAGGCCGGGCATCAGGGGACCCAGACGGTTAGCTAGTATTTTCGCGTATATTTTCAAGTCAACATTCAATAATGAGATTGGTCTGTAATTTAAGCAGCTAGTCGGATCTTTGTCAGGCTTTGGTATTACCACTATATCGGCCCGAGTCGTCTCCGGCAGGAAGGAGGCTCCCTCGAGGATACCGTTAAATAGGGAGGCTAGGTGTGGGGCCAGTTCCTTCGCGAAGAGTTTATAATATTGGGCTGTGAAACCGTCCGGACCCGGGGCAGCCGACGAGCGCATCGATCGTATGGCAGCTATTGTCTCCTCCTCCGAGATTCGACTATTTAGGGCTTCCAATTGATTGTCGGATAGGGTTGGGAGGGGGGTATCGGATAAATATGAGCGCACTCCCCCGGATCCGTCAGGAGACAGCAGGGGCGAGTCAGGTAAGTTATAGAGGGAGCTATAAAACAGGCGGAAATCTTCAGCCATCAATTCAGGGTCATATGTATAGGTTCCCCTTTGTGGCGAGTACAGTTTATCTATTGCACCCAACGCTTGCTTACGACGTAGTTTATTGGCTAGTAGGGTATCTATTTTATCCATTTTGTCGTAAAAGCGTTGTTGCAACTTCCGAAGAATTGTTGCCGCGCGGGTGGATAGGAGAGTGTTGAGTTGTCCTCGGAGGGAGTCTATCTGGGTGAGTAAAGAGGGGTCGGGGGATGCTTTGTGTTTGGGTAGTAAGGTGGCTATTTCTGATTCGAGGGAGGCTATTTCCTGTGCGGCTTTTTTCTTGATTGCCGACGATTTTGCTAATAAGGTACCGCGAATCGTGGCTTTGTGGGCTTCCCAAAGGATATTAAGTGGAATATCGGGAGATATATTTTCAGTGAAGTATTGTGTAATCGCTAGTCTAGTTTCCTCTAGTGCAGAGGGGTGTTGTAGAAGCGAGTCATCAAGACGCCATTTAAATTTCCTATGAGGCGAGCGGTATATATCTATGAGGAGGTAGACCCCAGCGTGGTCCGTCCAAGTCAGTGGTGTAATGCCCGTGTCCGAGATCAGTGGCACTAGGGCAGTGGTGATGTGGATCATGTCAATCCTGGAATAGTGTTGATGTGGAGCTGAGAAGTGCGTAAAATCTGTGGTGTGGGGGTGTTGGGAACGCCAAGTGTCACAGAGACCGTGGAGTTTCATGGTGGCGGTAAGTGTGCGGGAAGCCCGAGGGAGGGTCGTCATGGAAGCATGAGGCGGAGGACCAGATCTATCCAGCAAGGGGTCTATTATGGTATTAAAGTCACCACCCATGATAATGCTTCCCTGTGCTTCTCGTGATAGGCGTTTGGAGAGAGAATCAAAAAACAAAGATTGGTCTTGGTTGGGGGCGTAGACGGAGACCAGGGTGAAAGCCTTAGAGCGGAGGGTACCCATTACCATGAGGAACCGTCCGTCTGGGTCTGTCACCGTCCTGGAGTGAATAAACGGGATATTACGGTGAACTAAGATGGCCACACCCCGTTTTTTGCAGTCTGCTGAGGCAAAGTAGGACTGGGAGAACCATTTGCCCGTAAGCCGAGTGTGGGGACCGGTGAGATGTGTTTCCTGCAGGAATGCTATGTCAACTTTCTCACGTCTGCAAGCACTCAGGAACACGGTACGCTTCCTAGGGGAATTCAGGCCATTTACATTGACCGAGAATATTTTAAGAGACATGATTATTTACGTGGGGGAGTACGGCATATTGCCAGGTATGGTCCAGCGAGGTACAATTTGTGCCAGGCAAAGGCCACCCCTCCAGGCCAAGCAAGAGAAGGAGCAGGAAAGTCAAGCAGAGGCCACAAGAAAAGAGAGAAAAGAAAGAACATAGAAAAGAAGAAGAAGAAGTACCCCAAACGGGGAAACATCCCTGAGGTTGTGGGTCCCATTTAGGGGCCGCTAGGAAAAAGCATCGAGTTAGTAACATTATAAACAACAGTAAGGGATTGTAGGGGGGTAACTGAGCTACCATGTGGGAGGGTGAGCGTCACCCGGGCCATGAAGGCTGGGAATGGCTATGACCTTTTTACATTTATAGCAAACATAATATAATATAGGACATTGAGAACTGTGTCCATACAACAAAAATGCAAGCATGAAAACAAAAAAGAGAGAGAAAAAAATAAAAATTGGGGAGGGAGAAAGAAGGGAAGGGGAGGAGGGGGGTTGGAAGAAAGGGAGGGAGGAGGGGGGGGGGATTCAAACAGTTATAACTTGTTTATAACAGCATTAACCAAGGATAGTTACGATACTGGTAGTTGAACTGAGGTCGAATCTTCCACTGTTCACACTCGTTTCGAGTCGTGGAGAAGTTGCACCGACAGTTCATGCACTATACACATCGGGGGGTTTCCCCAGGTCAGGGAGGGTCCTTGTCCACATTGCGCTGTCGGGTCACCCGTGTCCAGTCGGGAAGAGGGGACTGAGGATGTGGCGGTTGGGATGATGAGGCCGCCATGTCTTCTACTGCTGATGTTGGGAGGAGATCTAGCTTTGCCAGCAGTTCCTGTCCTTGGGGTAAGGTCTTGACCGAGTGAACAGAGTTATTGACCGAAACATGTAAGTGGAAGGGGAATCCCCATCTGTATCTGATCTGGTGTTGTCGTAGGATCCGGGTGACCGGTTGGAGGTCTCGCCGTTTTTGGATGGTGGAGGGTGCAAGATCCTGAAAGATCTGCAGCTGTGTGCCTTTAAACAGGATCTCCGATGTGTCTCGAACGGAGGACATGATTTTCTCCTTCGAACGGAAATAATGGAAACGGACAATAACATCCCTGGGCGGTTGGGCGGGAGATGGTTTTGCCCGGAGTGCTCTATGTGCCCTGTCGCAAAGGCATTCTTCGACTGTGAGGTCTGGTACCAAGTGTATGAAGAATTCTCTCAAGAATGTTGGTAGTGATGGGCCGAGGACCGTTTCTGGAACGCCACGTATGCGCAGATTATTTCTACGCGAGCGATTTTCTTGGTCCTCTTGTCGCTCCTTGAGGGACTCCATTTCCTCGTGCAATCTAGCGAGTTCACTGTCAATGCGGTGTTGGGAGCGGCAGAGATCGTCCGTCTTTGTTTCCAGTGCATCCGTCCGGTTACCGAGATCTGTAAGGTCCGATTTAAATTCGGCTATAGCGTTCGAGAGTTCTTGCTTGAACGCGGACTGCACTCCCTCCAATAGGCTCGACATAACCGCCTGTATCTGGGGATCGATACCCACTTCCGACGAACATGGAGAGGGGGGGGAGCTTGCGGCCATGGTGGGGTTCTGTGAGCCCTTGGACTTTGAGCCAAAGAAGTTAGTCGGAGCTTGCGATGCTTTTTTGTTTTTGGACATAGTGGCTTATATCCATAAGAGGTAGGGTAGGAGTGGGGGTAAAAAAGAAAAAGGAAGGAAAAATTATTGCTGGGGGGACACAGGCCCGAGTCCGTTTAATGAACAGGTAATCCGGTCAGATCCGATCCTCCAACCGCGGAGCTGGGGGGGTAGGGTGCCAGAGTATTATATATGGGGTCTGATCATTTGGCTATGGCACATGTAGTATTTTATTATTTTGCGTTAAATCATCTTGAGAGTCATCTTAAGGATAGGTCTGGGATGTGCGGATCCGAATATCATAACGCTGAGGCCATGACTCTTCCAGGCGCCAACTCCGACGTCGGGGCAGATCGCGGTTCGATCCCCTATTCAGTGGCCCGGGCGCACTTGGGTGGTATTAAAGCACTTCCATAGCCTTCGCCCATACTGGCGGTAGTGTAAATAGAATCTGTACTCCTGCGGGGGTGAGGAGTGTGTGGTATAGTGCGGGTTATCTTTACCCTGGCTGAGTGCCAGAAAGTAAAATGGTGACTCTGGGTTCCTGTCGTAGGCTTCTATGGAGCAGGGGTGCAAATGAGAAATGAGTGCTGTGGCAGCAGCAGGCACTCACAATATTCCAGGATGGTTGGGTGCTAAAGGTAATGCAGCCTTTTTGGATGTGCTGTAGAGATTCCTAGAGCTGCAGGTGTGCTCAGCCTTCTCCAGCTAAATCTCCAGGAATCCAAGATGGCCACCGCAGCACTTATAGGGCTGCTCCTTTCCCCTCTTTTATCCCTTGTGGGGCTGCTTGTGGCACAGAGGCTCTTTGGAGGTGCTTAAGAGTGTCCAGCCTCGCATGTGGGGGTGATCCGGGGTGTCGGGGAGCCCGTCGCGGCCGCGTTCCGATCCCGGAGCTCACGGCCGGGTCTTCCCCGAACTCGAGGTCCCGGCTTCTGGGCGCGTGTTAGGCCGCGGCGGCCGGAGGTAGCAGGGGGGCCGCAGGCCCGCTTCAGCTGCTGCACAGCTCCGCCGGAGGGGTCCGCAGGAGGGATGAGGCCACCACAAGCCGCTGCCAACGGTCCGGAGGGGAGGAGATGAGGGTCCCAAGTCCCGCGAGTAGCTCCGGAGCCCGGCCCCGCGAGGCGGCGAAATCGAGGCCCCGGTTTCACAGGAGGGGGAAGGCCACAATCCGCAAGGGCAGCCAAGGCCGCCCTCCGACTCCGCAGCACGCTTCCCCTGGTCGGGTTGATGTAGGCAGAGGCAGTGGGGTAAGTGCAGGGGGCACCAGGATACTAAATAGAGTTGTTTTTTTTATTTATGTTGGCCAGTTTGCAGGAGCTCCTAGGGAGTGCTTCCTCTCCCATTGCCAGCCAGGCCACGCCCCAGTGCGGGTGATTTTCAATTGGGAGAGTCGTCTTCTCGGGTCTCCTTTAACAGGAGCTCTAGCAGTGGCACAACTTCTCCCTTCTACGTCCGATTACTCATTTTTTCATGCAACCAAACGCGTACACCATTGAGCTCACTCAAAAATTTCAACCAAACCTTACAATCCTCTTTCAAATCTAGTGAAATCCGAATAAAATGGTGAGATTTCTTAATCCCTGCTGTGGCTCTTTCCAACCTACGACTAAGAATCCTACCCATCGGAATGACCCTGCATGAAAAATTCAATAAACCAAGTAGTGACTGTACTTGCTTCAACGTCATCTTCTTAACTGAAATAAAATTTTCTAACAAACTCCTTAAACGATTTACTTTTTCCGCTGGTAATCTACAAAGGCCTGCCTCAGTATCGATTTCTATGCCCATATAAGACAGATGGGCCACCAGCCCCTCCATTTTATCTTTAGTTATCGGTACTCCCATAACTGAAAAAAGTGCCTGAACCGAAAAAAGTAATTCCTGGCATACTGAGCTACCCGCAGGACCTGCCAACAAGAAATCATCCAAATAATGGGCGACTCCCAACTGACCGGTGCCTGCCTGCACACACCATTGCAGAAATGAACTAAAACATTCAAAATAAGAACACAAAACTGAACAACCCATAGGCAAACACTATCTTTAAAGAATTTACCATCCAACTTGAAACCCATATACTTAAACGAATCAGCATGCAGTGCCAACAGTCTAAAAGCTAATTCTATATCTACTTTCGCTAACAGCGCACCCGAACCGAAACCTTTAACCATAGCCACAGCTTCTTCAAAAAAGACTGATATTTAACGCTACACAAAGAAGGGTCAAGAGCCTCATTTATTGAGCCCCCTTCCGGGTAGGAAAGGTGCTGAATAATCCTAAACTTTCCCGGCTCCTTCTTTGGAACTACACCCAATGGTGAAACGCAAAACTCAGCCAGAGGTGGACTTTCGCAAGGGCCACACATACGCCCTAAAGCAACTTCCGCTGCAAACTTCACTCTTACGATCTCTGGAAAATCTCTAGCTGATTTTAGGTTTCTTCTAGCTAAAACTATAACTGGCCTAACTACAGGTAGATTGAAACTGAATTAAAAACCTTGTAATAAAAATGCCACCTCCTCCCTAAAGAGGATAGCGGCCCAACCACTGTTCTAAAACTTCTAAAATCACTGGTGACTCTGCCTTATTTTGGGACGGTTCTCTGTTCACCTCTACCCGCTGACTGAACTGGTGGTCTGTTGCAGTCCTTTGCTGGGTGATTTCCACCACACTGCATACATACGTGCCTATATCGACACGATTTTCCTTTATTACATTGCGCGTTATTAAACGCGTAACATTTCCCTCTTCCTGCCGTGTTAAAACCTGGTCTGACCTGAAAGGGCTGCCTTTGACCCACCTGTTCAGTTAAAGGCCTATTGCTTTGAGCCATTTCCAACCATACCTCTACATCTTTAAAACCCAAACTCAAAATTTTTTGGCCATCCTGCTTTTTCCTAAATAACTCGTCATACTGCCTCCAAACATTGTGCCTCGCAGTCAGATACATATTATGTATCAGATGAAAATACTTCAGAACATTCATAAATTCTGACGGACGAGACTCCATATAGCAGGCCGCAAATATATACATTCCCGCAAGCCAGTTAGGATAACTCCTTCTTGCTCCCTCTGCAGCAGGCCCCCCAGCCGTTGCTGTATCTAACGTTTTTTTGGCATCATGCGTAATCGCAAACATGTCTACAAATCGGCCTTTCTTTATCCTTTTCCTAACCTTAGACCTAACTCCTCTTAGTATTGCTGTATTCGTGCAATGTACGTTATCCCCAGTTGCATCAGGAGCCGAGTTGCATCGCTACGCTACGCCCTCCCTTTGAACTTTTACGTTTCCCTCTAAGGTGCTGAACAAATGTCCGCATACATTTACGTGGATTCTCCAGCGAACTAGACGTATCAGATGATTCGTGAGAATGAGAAAGAATTGCGCTAAACTGAACTTCTACATTTTTCTTCTTGTCCCGCGTTGTGCGATGCGCCCGTCACAGCTTGAACTGAATCAAGTGAAATCCTTCCTACTCCAGATGTGTCCAACGAAGCTACACTATAAGTCAAAACCTGCGGACTCAATGAAACAGCGTTACTTCCTGCCTGACCGGCCCTTCTGACCCGCCAGTTACCACCGATGGCGCGCGTACATGAGATTGCACGCGTGTAATATTCTCCTCCAACTGCTGTGGTGATGGAGGTCTGGCCGTTGGAGGAAATTGTGGCAAGGGTGGCATCCCTAACTGATGAGCGCTCATTAATTTATTAGACGCAGGCTGCAACCAATGTGCATATTGATTGCTTGCCTGCGGGGGGGCTGAAAATTGCATAAATTGAGGTACAGTATATGACTGATACAACGGACCTAAATGAAGTAACTGACCTAAATGGGGGTTAAACAAATGCTGCTGCCCGGCCAAAGGCAGATGCATTACACTTTGTTGAGCCCCCTGGCTGAAATATGGGGACCATGTCACGCTCGGGGGCTGAAAGCCCACACCTGCCTGGGATAAAAATTGAGAGGAAGGAGGGGGAGGGGGGGATCCTAAGTAATCCCCCTGTCAAATGTGAACCTGTCACTGCAGGCCCTGGAGAATTATAATTATCCCCTATCATCCCTACCTCACTCACATTAATATCTACAGCTCCTGATATGGGAGAGGCTAATACACTGCCTCTCCCTTGGAGCTCTGCTACTGCACTACTGCCCCTTGCAGCCGTGCCCCCCCCCCAGCTCTTAAAGCTGTGGGAGGGGGGCTAATGGCTGCTGCGCCTGCTGAAATGGCGACGGGGCGGGGCTATCTGCAGCGGGGGCCGATGCACCAGACCAGCTGCTTATATTAAATTTCGGCCGGCGGAATGTGCTCGCAGGGCTGGCCGTCGCGCCCCGACAGCCAGGCCCGCAGCACTGAAGGAGTGGGAGGCGGGTGACCGCTCACAGCCGCTTCAGGCACCGCCGAGCGGGAGCCGGAGATCGCGTGACCGGCTCCCCTCACAGAGTACCGCCGCGCTCCCCTCACTGCCGGAGAGGCAGCGGCCGCAGAGAGAGGCTTAGCTGCCTCAACCAAACGGCGGGGAGGGGGGGCGCCGCGGCGGGGACGAGGCATATCAAAAGCTTGTTAGGCTGCACTTAGAATGTTGCCCAGCTAATGCCCAACGCAAATAATAAGCAGAAAACTTTTACAAAATTAATATAATTAAATAATGAAATTAAATAACAAAACAGCAGCTAATGTACAATTTCTGTATATTAAAATTAAAACAGAGAATAAAATACCAAGCCTAAATTATATAAATTAATACTAATAGCCCTTTAGAGTGATACCAGAATACTTTACCAGCCCTGGGATCACAAAATGGCAAGAGGAATCAGATTACCTCAGCCCTCACTTAAATAAACTAATATAACCCGCCTACCTAAACCCTTCTCATTGGATAACTTATTTGATTGACAAACGTCAATGATCTATCAACTAATATCAACACAAAAACCAGATCTATCTAGCTTAGTTACATAAACAAACAGGGTGCTTATATTCACTCTATCCTATGCAGTCTTTCGTTCCTTTATGCGCTTAAACATTGTGGAAATAAATAGTAATGTTAATATCATGCTTAAAATTCATAATAAAAGGAAACAAAAACTGCTTTTGATCACATTTTTTAAAAAAAGGAAAACCCCATAAATACATACACATATATACATATACATACATACACATACATACACATATAAGTACTTGTAGGAAAAAATAAGAATTTACTTACCGATAATTCTATTTCTCGGAGTCCGTAGTGGATGCTGGGGTTCCTGAAAGGACCATGGGGAATAGCGGCTCCGCAGGAGACAGGGCACAAAAGTAAAGCTTTTACAGGTCAGGTGGTGTGCACTGGCTCCTCCCCCTATGACCCTCCTCCAGACTCCAGTTAGGTACTGTGCCCGGACGAGCGTACACAATAAGGGAGGATTTTGAATCCCGGGTAAGACTCATACCAGCCACACCAATCACACCGTACAACTTGTGATCTAAACCCAGTTAACAGTATGATAACAGAGGAGCCTCTGAAAGATGGCTTCCTAAACAATAACCCGAATTAGTTAACAATAACTATGTACAAGTATTGCAGATAATCCGCACTTGGGATGGGCGCCCAGCATCCACTACGGACTCCGAGAAATAGAATTATCGGTAAGTAAATTCTTATTTTCTCTATCGTCCTAAGTGGATGCTGGGGTTCCTGAAAGGACCATGGGGATTATACCAAAGCTCCCAAACGGGCGGGAGAGTGCGGATGACTCTGCAGCACCGAATGAGAGAACTCCAGGTCCTCCTTTGCCAGGGTATCAAATTTGTAAAAATTTACAAACGTGTTCTCCCCTGACCACGTAGCTGCTCGGCAGAGTTGTAATGCCGAGACCCCTCGGGCAGCCGCCCAAGATGAGCCCACCTTCCTTGCGGAATGGGCCTTAACAGATTTAGGCTGTGGCAGGCCTGCCACAGAATGTACAAGTTGAATTTTGTTACAAATCCAACGAGCAATCGACTGCTTAGAAGCAGGTGCACCCAACTTGTTGGGTGCATACAGTATAAACAGCGAGTCAGATTTTCTGACTCCAGCCGTCCTTTAAATGTATATTTTTAAGGCTCTGACAACGTCCAACAACTTGGAGTCCTTCAAGTCGTCTGTAGCCGCAGGCACTACAATAGGCTGGTTCAGGTGAAACGCTGATACCACCTTAGGGAGAAAATGCGGACGCGTCCGCAGCTCTGCCCTATGTCGAATGGAAAATTAAATAAGGGCTTTTATAAAACAAAGCCGCCAGTTCAGATACTCTCCCGGCCGAAGCCAGGGCCAGTAACATAGTCACTTTCCATGTGAGATATTTCAAATCCACATTCTTTAGTGGTTCAAACCAATTGGATTTGAGGAAATCTAAAACTACATTTAGATCCCACGGTGCCACCTTAGGCACCACAGGAGGCTGTATATGCAGTACTCCTTTGATAAAAATCTGGACCTCAGGGACTGAGGCCAATTCTTTTTGGAAGAATATTGATAGGGCCGAAATTTGAACCTTAATAGATCCCAATTTGAGACCCATAGACAATCCTGATTGCAGGAAATGTAGGAAAACGACCCAGTTGAAATTCCTCCATCGGAGCACTCCGCTGCTCGCACCACGCAACATATTTTCGCCAAATACGGCGATAATGCTTCGCGGTGACTTCCTTCCTTGCCTTTATCAAGGTAGGAATGACTTCTTCTGGAATGCCTTTTCCTTTTAGGATCTGGCATTCAAACGCCATGCCGTCAAACGCAGCCGCGGTAAGTCTTGAAAAAGACAAGGACCCTGCTGAAGCAGGTCCCTTCTCAGAAGTAGAGGCCACGGATCGTCCGTGACCATCTCTTGAAGTTCCGGGTACTAAGTCCTTCTTGGCCAATCCGGAGCCACTAGTCTTACTCCTCTTTGCCGTATAATCCTCAATACCTTTGGTATGAGAGGCAGAGGAGGAAACACATATACCGACTGGTACACCCAAGGTGTTACCAGCGCGTCCACAGCTATTGCCTGCGGATCTCTTGACCTGGCGCAATAACTGTCCAGTGTCTTGTTGAGGCAAGACGCCATCATGTCCACCATTGGTTTTACCCAACGGTTTAATAGCATGTGGAAAACTTCTGGATGAAGTACCCACTCTCCCGGGTGAAGGTCGTGTCTGCTGAGGAAGTCTGCTTCCCAGTTGTCCACGCCCGGGATGAATACTGCTGACAGTGCTATCACGTGATTCTCCGCCCAGCGAAGGATCCTGGCAGCCTCTGCCATTCTGTTTCTTGTGCCGCCCTGTCTGTTTACATGGGCGACTGCCGTGATGTTGTCCGACTGGATCAACACCGGTCTTCCTGGAAGCAGAGGTTCCGCCTGGCTTAGAGCATTGTAGATTGCTCTTAGTTCCAGAATGCTTATGTGAAGAGACTTTTTCAGGCTCGACCACACTCCCTGGAAATTTCTTCCCTGTGTGACTGCTCCCCAGCCTCTCAGGCTGGCATCCGTGGTCACCAGGATCCAATCCTGCATGCCGAATCTGCGGCCCTCCAATAGATGAGCCTCCTGCAACCACCACAGAAGGGATACCCTTGTCCTCGGCGACAGGGTTATCCGCAGGTGCATCTGAAGATGCGACCCTGACCATTTGTCCAACAGATCCCTTTGCATGGAATCTGCCGAAAGGGATTGCTTCGTAAGAAGCTACCATTTTTTCCCAGGACTCTTGTGCATTGATGTACAGACACCTTTCCTGGTTTTAGGAGGTTCCTGACCAGGTCAGATAACTCCTTGGCTTTTTCTTCGGGAAGAAAAACCTTTTTCTGAACTGTGTCCAGAATCATCCCCAGGAACATCAGACGAGTTGTCGGCATTAATTGGGATTTTGGAATATTCAGAATCCATCCGTGCTGCTTTAGCACCTCTTGAGATAGTGCTAAATCCATCTCTAGCTGTTCTCTGGACCTTGTCCTTATTAGGAGATCGTCCAAGTATGGGATAATTAATACGCCTTTTCTTCGAAGAAGAAATATTATCTCGGCCATTACCTTTGTAAAGACCCGAGGTGCCGTGGACAAACCAAACGGCAGCGTCTGAAACTGATAGTGACAGTTTTGTACAACGAACCTGAGGTACCCCTGGTGTGAGGGGTAATTGGAACGTGGAGATACGCATCCTTGATGTCCAAGGATACCATAAAGTCCCCTTCTTCCAGGTTCGCTATCACTGCTCTGAGTGACTCCATCTTGAACTTGAACTTCTTTATGTACAGGTTCAAGGACTTCAGATTTAGAATAGGCCGTACCGAGCCATCCGGCTTCGGTACCACAAAAAGAGTGGAATAATACCCCTTCCCTTGTTGTAGAAGAGGTACCTTGACTATCACCTGCTGAGAATACAGCTTGTGAATGGCTTCCAAAACCGTCTCCCTTTCTGAGGGGGACGTTGGTAAAGCCGGCTTCAGGAAACGGCGAGGTGGCTCTGTCTCTAATTTCAACCTGTACCCCTGAGATATTATCTGCAGGATCCAGGGATTTACCTGCGAGTGAGCCCACTGCGCGCTGTAATTTTTGAGACGATCGCCTACCGCCCCCAAGTCCGCTTGCGAAGCCCCAGCGTCATGCTGAGGCTTTTGTAGAAGCCGGGGAGGGCTTCTGTTCCTGGGAAGGAGCTGCCTGTTGCTGTCTCTTCCCTCGTCCTCTGCCTCGTGGCAGATATGAATAGCCCTTTGCTCTCTTATTTTTAAAGGAACGAAAAGGCTGCGGTTGAAAAGTCGGTGCCTTTTTCTGTTGGGGAGTGACTTGAGGTAGAAAGGTGGATTTCCCGGCCGTAGCCGTGGCCACCAAATCCGATAGACCGACCCCAAATAACTCCTCTACGCATCGCCTGTCCACTGTCGTGTCCATAAAGCTCTTCTGGCCGAAATGGACATAGCACTTACCCGTGATGCCAGTGTGCAGATATCTCTCTGTGCATCACGCATATAAAGAAATGCATCCTTTATTTGTTCTAACGACAGTAAAATATTGTCCCCGTCCAGGGTATCAATATTTTCGATCAGGGACTCTGACCAAACTACCCCAGCACTGCACATCCAGGCAGTCGCAATAGCTGGTCGTAGTATAACACCTGCATGTGTGTATATACCTTTTTGGATATTTTCCATCCTCCTATCTGATGGATCTTTAAGTGCGGCCGTCTCAGGAGAGGGTAACGCCACTTGTTTTGATAAGCGTGTTAGCGCTTTGTCCACCCTAGGAGGTGTTTCCCAGCGCTCCCTAACCTCTGGCGGGAAAGGGTATAAAGCCAATAACTTCTTTGAAATTAGCAGTTTTTTATCGGGGCACCCCACGCTTCATCACACACGTCATTTAATTCTTCTGATTCGGTAAAAACTACTGGTAGTTTTTTCACACCCCACATAATACCCTGTTTAGTGGTACCTGTAGTATCAGCTAAATGTAACATCTCCTTTATTGCCAAAATCATATAACGTGTGGCCCTACTGGAAAATACGGTTGATTCGTCACCTTCACCACCGGAATCAGTGCCTGTGTCTGGGTCTGTGTCGACCGACTGAGGCAAGGGGCGTTTTACAGCCCCTGACGGTGTTTGAGGCGCCTGGACAGGCACTAATTGAGTGTCCGGCCGCCTCATGTCGGCAAACGACTGCTTAAGCGAGTTGACGCTATCCCGTAATTCCACAAATAAAGGCATCCATTCTGGTGTCGACCCCCTAGGAGGTGACATCCTCATATTTGGCAATTGCTCCGCCTCCACACCAATAACGTCCTCATACATGTCGACACACACGTACCGACACACAGCAGACACACAGGGAATGCTCTATACGAAGACAGGACCCACTAGCCCTTTGGGGAGACAGAGGGAGAGTCTGCCAGCACACACCAAAAAGCGCTATATATGACAGGGATAGCCTTATGATTAAGTGCTCCCTTATAGCTGCTTTTATATTGATATATTGCCATTTATTTTGCCCCCCCTCTCTGTTATACCCTGTTTCTGTAGTGCAGTGCAGGGGAGAGACCTGGGAGCCTTCCTGACCAGCGGATCTGTGACAGAAAATGGCGCCGTGTGCTGAGGAGATAGGCCCCGCCCCTTTTCCGGCGGGCTCGTCTCCCGCTATTTAGTACATTTAGGCAGGGGTAAATATCTCCATATAGCCTCTGGGGCTATATGTGAGGTATTTTTAGCCTTTTTAAAGGTTTTCATTTGCCTCCCAGGGCGCCCCCCTCCCAGCGCCCTGCACCCTCAGTGACTGCCGTGTGAAGTGTGCTGAGAGGAAAATGGCGCACAGCTGCAGTGCTGTGCGCTACCTTAAGAAGACTGCAGGAGTCTTCAGCCGCCGATTCTGGACCTCTTCTTGCTTCAGCATCTGTGAGGGGGCCGGCGGCGTGGCTCCGGTGACCATCCAGGCTGTACCTGTGATCGTCCCTCTGGAGCTTCATGTCCAGTAGCCAAGAAGCCAATCCATCCTGCACGCAGGTGAGTTCACTTCTTCTCCCCTCTGTCCCTCGTTGCAGTGATCCTGTTGCCAGCAGGAATCACTGTAAAATAAAAAAACCTAAGCTAAACTCTCTAAGCAGCTCTTTATGAGAGCCACCTAGAATTGCACCCTTCTCGGCCGGGCACAAAAATCTAACTAGAGTCTGGAGGAGGGTCATAGGGGGAGGAGCCAGTGCACACCACCTGACCTGTAAAAGCTTTACTTTTGTGCCCTGTCTCCTGCGGAGCCGCTATTCCCCATGGTCCTTTCAGGAACCCCAGCATCCACTTAGGACGATAGAGAAATAATTTTACGTAAAGAGTAAAGTTTTGTACTGTACTGTAAAACATTTAGCAAACAAAACATTTAACTTGCATATAAAGTTATGACAAATATGTTTCTGAAATAAGTTTTTTTTTAAGTATATGTTCAAAGAGTCAAATAACTCTCAGTCAATGTTTTAAGGGAAGATGTCTGTAAGTAATATGATCTATTTTTCTTTATTTTAAATAGTCCCCTATTTGTAATCCCACCCAAAATGCCACATCCGTTCCTACAAAATGGTATGGCCTTCAACTGTAGCACGTGCTACTTCAGCTTACAATATATGCTTACCCTACATACAGTATCTCAGGAGCTTCACTAGGTCATCCGTGACTTAAAACATGAGAAAAAATACTAATCTCAGAGGTACCTCTCCATTGCTGTATAACTGCATTACAGAAACTTCAAGTATCTCCGTTAATAACAAAGTACAATAGTAATGAGTAAAATCTGAGGAGAATTTCTAGAGGCATAATATAAGCATGGTACTATATTACTGACTCCAACTACTTAATAGCTGAAAACTCTTTTTTAAACCAAAACTAAAATACACATTGCTTGTATGTAAAATGACTTATGGGAATATATATATCTACATCAGTATGTGTGATCACACATTAATATAATTTGCAGTAGCATGTTCTATTTAGTTAAACTTACTGTTTTCAAATTATTTTTAAGATCTTATAAGGCCTTCAGGAATGAAGTGACAGCTACTTCCCTCATGTAACTTTTATGTACTGTCATATTATCCATAATTTGCAGTCATAAACATTTTACATCCGTATGTACTGTATGTACATATTACAGTATGTTCTTTCACATAGAAGCAGCATTATCTATACATAATGTTCCTTTATCTATCCTGAGCAACAGTAAAACTATCAGTTCATACAGAGCCCGCCCTATGCATAGGAAAACTAGGCAAATGCCTAGGGAATTTGGAATGCCTAGCGGCACAAGCAGATTCTGCTGATTAAAATGATATGCAGCATGCCTATATTCTGTGTGTGACTGCGACTGTATCTGCATACGAAATGCTACAGTACATTACAGTGTATTCCTGGAAATCACTGTAATGTAGCATTTCATATGCAGATACAGCCACAGTTGCACACAGAATATAGGCATGCTAATTATAATTTTAATCAGCAGAAGCTGCTTGTGCATCCTAGTCACATAGCAATGAAAATAAGATGCATTTTCTGTAGAAAAAGGTGCCCAATGTTAGCAGAGCTGGACGAGAGCTGCATGGCATATTGAGGCAAGATTTATGAGGACACATCTGTATCCAAGCAGAGGTCACAGTGTTAGAGGCCACATCAGTGCTGTGTGTGGGTAGGTTCATTGTGCATTAGTGTTCGGAATATGTGTAAGGGGCATTATGTGTGTCATTATGTGTATAAGGGCATTCATAAAGGTTGGCATAATGTGTAAGGTGCATTATGTTTATAAGTACATTAATAATGTGTCATGTGTAAGGAGCATTACTGTGTGGTATTATGTGTATAAAGGCATTACTAATGTTTGGCATTATGTGTATAAGGTGCTCTTCTGTGTGGCATAATGTATAGAAAAGGCACTACTGTGTGGTCTAATGTGAATAAAGAACAATATGATGTGGTGTAATATGAATAAGGAGCAATTCAGTGTGATGTAATGTGAATAAGGAGCACTACTGTGATTAGTAAAGTATATTAGTTAAATTGGTACTACTGTGTGATGTCACGTGAAGAAGGGACAATATTGCATGATATAATGTCAATAAAGTTGCACTATTGTGTGACATAATTTGAATTGGGGGTACTATTGTGTGGCCATGCCCCTTACCAAAAGATTATGCCACTTTTTTGCTGCACGCCGAATGTGCACACTGTTCCTTTTTAAAATATAGGGGCTAGAAGCACCAAAATGAGGACTGCTATGACTGAGGTGTGATGGTGATGGGAAAGGGGTTCATGGTCAGAGGCAGAACTAGCCGGTGCTATGGGACACCAGCCAAGATCTTGCCTAGGGCATCATATTGATTAGGGTTGGCTCTGAGCTCATAAATGAGTGGGCAGCAAAACTGCAGTTCACAATACATGTACACATTGCTGTTTTTCTGTCTATACAGTGGTGTGCATGTAATATGAGGATTATAACAATGGATCAGACATTTCTCTCTGATAAATCAATGCATGTACAAAGTCTGTTTTTCTTCTAGGGACATTATGTTGCCAAGATCTATGGCATTATTATCTCTTATATATACAGGTGATGTTTCAAGAGGAGTAGTGAAAGTGAGTTAAGGTTGAGGAAGCAGAGAAAATTCAAGAGTAGAAATAGAGGAAGATAATAAAGCAGCAGATATCATTTATTCAAGCTCTTTTACTCTATATTTCATTTCTTTGTGAGGATCTAAAAACAAAAAGACTTGCTTTCCCGTGGCTGGGCTATGTGCCTTTGGACGTAGGAGTGAGTGCCTGTGGGGCTGCTCCTGCTATTTCATAGGAGAAAGAACTATTGGTTGGTGGGGGTTGCCCATGCTATAGCATGTGGGACCATGTTATGGATGATTATGTGCTGGCAGCATAGCACATCCTCCTCAATATGAGAGATGTCATTTGGTGTATCTAGCATTGAATTTGCACAATTGTTATGTGGTGGAGGATTTTCTATCATATTATTACTAGAGATGTGCACTTGAAATTTTTCGGGTTTTGTGTTTTGGTTTTGGGTTCGGTTCCGCGGCCGTGTTTTGGGTTCGACCGCGTTTTGGCAAAACCTCACCGAATTTTTTTTGTCGGATTCGGGTGTGTTTTGGATTCGGGTGTTTTTTTCAAAAAACCCTAAAAAACAGCTTAAATCATAGAATTTGGGGGTCATTTTGATCCCAAAGTATTATTAACCTCAAAAACCATAATTTCCACTCATTTTCAGTCTATTCTGAACACCTCACACCTCACAATATTATTTTTAGTCCTAAAATTTGCACCGAGGTCGCTGGATGACTAAGCTAAGCGACCCTAGTGGCTGACACAAACACCTGGCCCATCTAGGAGTGGCACTGCAGTGTCACGCAGGATGGCCCTTCCAAAAAACACTCCCCAAACAGCACATGACGCAAAGAAAAAAAGAGGCGCAATGAGGTAGCTGTGTGAGTAAGCTAAGCGACCCTAGTGGCCGACACAAACACCTGGCCCATCTAGGAGTGTCACTGCAGTGTCACGCAGGATGTCCCTTCCAAAAAACCCTCCCCAAACAGCACATGACGCAAAGAAAAAAAGAGGCGCAATGAGGTAGCTGTGTGAGTAAGCTAAGCGACCCTATTGGCCGACACAAACACCTGGCCCATCTAGGAGTGGCACTGCAGTGTCACGCAGGATGGCCCTTCCAAAAAACACTCCCCAAACAGCACATGACGCAAAGAAAAAAGAGGCGCAATGAGGTAGCTGTGTGAGTAAGCTAAGCGACCCTAGTGGCCGACACAAATACCTGGCCCATCTAGGAGTGGCACTGCAGTGTCACGCAGGATGGCCCTTCCAAAAAACAGTCCCCAAACAGCACATGATGCAAAGAAAAAAAGAGGCGCAATGAGGTAGCTGTGTGAGTAAGCTAAGCGACCCTAGTGGCCGACACAAACACCTGGCCCATCTAGGAGTGGCACTGCAGTGTCACGCAGGATGGCCCTTCCAAAAAACACTCCCCAAACAGCACATGACGCAAAGAAAAAAAGAGGCGCAATGAGGTAGCTGTGTGAGTAAGCTAAGCGACCCTAGTGGCCGACACAAACACCTGGCCCATCTAGGAGTGGCACTGCAGTGTCACGCAGGATGGCCCTTCCAAAAAACACTCCCCAAACAGCACGACGCAAAGAAAAATGAAAGAAAAAAGAGGTGCAAGATGGAATTGTCCTTGGGCCCTCCCACCCACCCTTATGTTGTATAAACAGGACATGCACACTTTAACCAACCCATCATTTCAGTGACAGGGTCTGCCACACGACTGTGACTGAAATGACGGGTTGGTTTGGACCCCCACCGAAAAAGAAGCAATTAATCTCTCCTTGCACAAACTGGCTCTACAGAGGCAAGATGTCCACCTCATCATCATCCTCCGATATATCACCGTGTACATCCCGCTCCTCACAGATTATCAATTCGTCCCCACTGGAATCCACCATCTCAGCTCCCTGTGTACTTTGTGGAGGCAATTGCTGCTGGTCAATGTCTCCACGGAGGAATTGATTATAATTCATTTCAATGAACATCATCTTCTCCACATTTTCTGGAAGTAACCTCATACGCCGATTGCTGACAAGGTGAGCGGCGGCACTAAACACTCTTTCGGAGTACACACTTGTGGGAGGGCAACTTAGGTAGAATAAAGCCAGTTTGTGCAAGGGCCTCCAAATTGCCTCTTTTTCCTGCCAGTATAAGTACGGACTGTCTGACGTGCCTACTTGGATGCGGTCACTCATATAATCCTCCACCATTCTTTCAATGGGGAGAGAATCATATGCAGTGCCAGTAGACGACATGGCCGTAATCGTTGGCAGGTCCTTCAGTCCGGACCAGATGTCAGCATCAGCAGTCGCTCCAGACTGCCCTGCATCACCGCCAGCGGGTGGGCTCGGAATTCTGAGCCTTTTCCTCGCACCCCCAGTTGCGGGAGAATGTGAAGGAGGAGATGTTGACAGGTCGCGTTCCGCTTGACTTGACAATTTTCTCACCAGCAGGTCTTTGAACCCCAGCAGACTTGTGTGTGCCGGAAAGAGAGATCCAAGGTAGGTTTTAAATCTAGGATCGAGCACGGTGGCCAAAATGTAGTGCTCTGATTTCAACAGATTGACCACCCGTGAATCCTTGTTAAGCGAATTAAGGGCTCCATCCACAAGTCCCACATGCCTAGCGTAATCGCTCTGTGTTAGCTCCTCCTTCAATGTCTCCAGCTTCTTCTGCAAAAGCCTGATGAGGGGAATGACCTGACTCAGGCTGGCAGTGTCTGAACTGACTTCACGTGTGGCAAGTTCAAAGGGCAGCAGAACCTTGCACAACGTTGAAATCATTCTCCACTGCGCTTGAGACAGGTGCATTCCACCTCCTATATCATGCTCAATTGTATAGGCTTGAATGGCCTTTTGCTGCTCCTCCAACCTCTGAAGCATATATAGGGTTGAATTCCACCTCGTTACCACTTCTTGCTTCAGATGATGGCAGGGCAGGTTCAGGCGTTTTGGTGGTGCTCCAGTCTTCTGTACGTGGTGCCTGTACGCCGAAAGTGTCCCGCAATTCTTCTGGCCACCGACAGCATCTCTTGCACGCCCCTCTCGTTTTTTAAATAATTCTGCACCACCAAATTCAAGGTATGTGCAAAACATGGGACGTGCTGGAATTTGCCCATATTTAATGCACACACAATATTGCTGGCGTTGTCCGATGCCACAAATCCACAGGAGAGTCCAATTGGGGTAAGCCATTCCGCGATGATCTTCCTCAGTTGCCGTAAGAGGTTTTCAGCTGTGTGCGTATTCTGGAAACCGGTGATACAAAGCGTAGCCTGCCTAGAAAAGAGTTGGCGTTTGCGAGATGCTGCTACTGGTGCCGCCGCTGCTGTTCTTGCGGCGGGAGTTCATACATCTACCCAGTGGGCTGTCACAGTCATATAGTCCTGACCCTGCCCTGCTCCACTTGTCCACATGTCCGTGGTTAAGTGGACATTGGGTACAGCTGCATTTTTTAGGACACTGGTGACTCTTTTTCTGAGGTCTGTGTACATTTTCGGTATCGCCTGCCTAGAGAAATGGAACCTAGATGGTATTTGGTACCGGGGACACAGTACCTCCAACAAGTCTCTAGTTGGCTCTGCAGTAATGATGGATACCGGAACCACGTTTCTCACCACCCAGGATGCCAAGGCCTCAGTTATCCGCTTTGCAGCAGGATGACTGCTGTGATATTTCATCTTCCTCGCAAAGGACTGTTGGACAGTCAATTGCTTGGTGGAAGTAGTAAAAGTGGTCTTACGACTTCCCCTCTGGGATGACCATCGACTCCCAGCAGCAACAACAGCAGCGCCAGCAGCAGTAGGCGTTACACGCAAGGATGCATCGGAGGAATCCCAGGCAGGAGAGGACTCGTCAGAATTGCCAGTGACATGGCCTGCAGGACTATTGGCATTCCTGGGGAAGGAGGAAATTGACACTGAGGGAGTTGGTGGGGTGGTTTGCGTGAGCTTGGTTACAAGAGGAAGGGATTTACTGGTCAGTGGACTGCTTCCGCTGTCGCCCAAAGTTTTTGAACTTGTCACTGACTTATTATGAATGCGCTGCAGGTGACGTATAAGGGAGGATGTTCCGAGGTGGTTAACGTCCTTACCCCTACTTATTACAGCTTGACAAAGGCAACACACGGCTTGACAAATGTTGTCCGCATTTCTGTTGAAATACTTCCACACCGAAGAGCTGATTTTTTTTGTATTTTCACCAGGCATGTCAATGGCCATATTCCTCCCACGGACAACAGGTGTCTCCCCGGGTGCCTGACTTAAACAAACCACCTCACCATCAGAATCCTCCTTGTCAATTTCCTCCCCAGCGCCAGCAACACCCATATCCTCCTCATCCTGGTGTACTTCAACACTGACATCTTCAATCTGACTATCAGGAACTGGACTGCGGGTGCTCCTTCCAGCACTTGCAGGGGGCGTGCAAATGGTGGAAGGCGCATGCTCTTCACGTCCAGTGTTGGGAAGGTCAGGCATCGCAACCGACACAATTGGACTCTCCTTGTGGATTTGGGATTTCGAAGAACGCACAGTTCTTTGCTGTGCTTTTGCCAGCTTGAGTCTTTTCATTTTTCTAGCGAGAGGCTGAGTGCTTCCATCCTCATGTGAAGCTGAACCACTAGCCATGAACATAGGCCAGGGCCTCAGCCGTTCCTTGCCACTCCGTGTGGTAAATGGCATATTGGCAAGTTTACGCTTCTCCTCCGACAATTTTATTTTAGATTTTGGAGTCCTTTTTTTACTGATATTTGGTGTTTTGGATTTTACATGCTCTGTACTATGACATTGGGCATCGGCCTTGGCAGACGACGTTGATGGCATTTCATCGTCTCGGCCATGACTATCTATCTATCTATCTCTCTCTCTATCTATCTATCTATCTATCTATCTATCTATCTATCTATCTATCTATCTATCTATCTATCTCTCAAGGCACTCAATGATAATGGGATCAAAACTCTCTGTTTCTGGAAAACTGGCTTTTGTCATTCTTTGTGATGTCACACCATTTTTGTACATACTTAACACAATTTTCACCATACAAATTTATCATACATGAAACTGCAGTTCCCTGACTCACCTTTGATGAGTCACTGCCCATTTTCAACAACAAAACAATATATTCTCTTTACACCACAATGTCTGGTGACGAGGGTTACAATTTATACCATGGACTGTTCTCTGTGGCCACAAATTACTTCTTAAGACTGCATACTGCATCTTTACTATGATTTTAGGTTCCCAAACCAAAAGTTTTCTTAGCAAGTGACTCCTTTATCCCCCCTGTGAGGGATAGTATTATCCTATATTACTTGAATCATCTTTTCAAGCATTCACACAGTTTACACAACTTCTAATTAATGTCAGTGGCGTGCGGTGAGGTCAGTGGCTGGTGAGGCACTACAGCCATAATGTCCGCCAGATCCTGCCGATGACCCCTACCGCCGCCGAGCCAATGCCCACTAATGCCTCTGAGCCAATGTCTGCTGCCACTGCCAATGGCTTACAAACTTGCCTACCATCAACTGACCCAGCCCTCTGCCACTAATTTGCATCTCAGTCCGATGCAGCCAATGCCCGCTGCCTGCCTGCTCATCATACTTGTGATATATTGTACATTTTTATAGAAAAATAAATAAAAATTAGTGTTTGGGAAGGGAGTGGGAGGAGGTCATAAATGCAATTTTGTTGTCCAGGGCTTCCATTAACTTAATGGAGAAGGGTCTGAATGGGTTAAAAAATGTAAAAAAAAATGTGTGAGGTCCCCCCTCCTAAGCATAACCAGCCTCGGGCTCTTTGAGCCGGTCCTGGTTGTTTAAATACTGGGAAAAAATTGGACAGGGGTTCCCCGTATTTAGACAACCAGCACCGGGCTCTTAGACTGGTTCTGGTTCCAAAAATACGGGGGACAAAAGATGTAGGGGTCCCCCGTATTTTTAAAACCAGCACCGGGCTCCACTAGCCAGGGACATAATGCCACAGCCGGGAGACACATTTATGTAGGTCCCTGCGGCCGTGGCATTACCCCCCAACTAGTCACCCCTGGCCGGGGTTCCCTGGAGGAGTGGGGACCCCTTAAATCAAGGGGTCTCCCCCCCTCCAGGCACCCAAGGACTAGGGGTGAAGCCCGAGGCGGTCCCCAGCACCCCTGGGCAGTGGGTGCCGGGCTGATAGCCATAAGTGTTTAAAAAAAAGAATATTGTTTTTTGCTGTGGAGCTACAAGGCCCAGCAAGCCTCCCCCGCTTGCTGGTACTTGGAGAACCTCAAGTACCAGCATTTGGGGAAATAACGGGCCCGCTGGTACCTGTAGTTCTACAACAACAGAAAATACCCAAATAAAAACACAACACACACACACCGTGAAAGTAAAAATTTATTAAAACACACTTACACACTCACACATACTTACCTACATCCCACGCCGGTCACGTCCACTTGTCCAGTAGAATCCAATAGATGGTTCCTGTAAAAATGAGAGAGAGATTACTTACCTACATCCCACACCGGTCACGTCCACTTGTCCAGTAGAATCCAATAGGGGTGCCTGTAAAAATTAAAATTATACTTACAAACGAAGTAATCCACAGGAGGAGAGAGAGAGAGAGAGAAATGAATGAATATTATGTACTCGCTGACGCGGGAAGACGTTAGCACAGACAGGGGAGAGTGCTGCTGCCGGCTGGCCTGTAGCTTTGCCCCCAGTAGCTGTGCCCCTTGTGGCTGTGCCCCCAGTTGCTGTGCCCCCTGTAGCTGTGCCCCTTGTAGTTGTGCCCCAAGTTGCTGTGCCCCTTGTAGCTGTGTCCCCAGTTGCTGTGCCCCCTGTAGCTGAGCCCCTTGTAGTTGTGCCCCCAGTTGCTGCTGCCGGCTGGCAGGATGGAGCAGGCGCCTCCAATAGTTATGAGCCCAGTAGCTGTGCCCCCCAGTAGTTGTGATCCCTCTAACTGTGCCCCCAGTAGCTTTCCCCACTGTTGCAGCGCCCCCTGTAGCAGTGCCCCGAGTAGTTGTTACTCCTGTAGTTGTGCCCCCAGTCGCTGTGCCCCTTGTAGCTGTGCCCCCTGTAGCTTTGCCCCCAGTAGCTGTGCCCCTTGTGGCTGTGCCCCCAGTAGTTGTGCCCCCTGTAGCTGTGCCCCTGTAGCTGTGCCCCTTGTAGCAGTGCCCTGAGTAGTTGTGCCCCCTGTAGCTGTGCCCCCAGTAGCTGTGCCCCTTGTAGTTGTGCCCCCAGTAGCTGTGCCCCCAGTCGCTGTGCCCCCTGAAGCATTGCCCCCAGTAGTTGTGCCCCTTGTGGCTGTGCCCCTTGTGGCTGTGCCCCCTGTAATTGTGCCCCTTGTAGCTGAGCCCCCAGTTGCTGTGCCCCCTGTAGCTGTGCCCCTTGTAGTTGTGCCCCCAGTTGCTGTGCCCCTTGTAGCTGTGTCCCCAGTTGCTGTGCCCCCTGTAGCTGTGCCCTTTGTAGTTGTGCCCCCAGTTGCTGTGCCCCTTGTAGCTGTGTCCCCAGTTGCTGTGCCACCTGTAGCTGTGCCTCTTGTAGTTGTGCCCCTGTAGTTGCGCCCCTTGTAGTTGTGCCCCTGTAGCTGCGCCCCTTGTAATTGTGCCCCTGTAGCTGTGCCCCTTGTAGTTGTGCCCCGTAGCTGTGCCCCTTGTAGTTGTGCCCCCGTAGCTGCGCCCCTTGTAGTTGTGCCCCCGTAGCTGCGCCTCTGGTAGTTGTGCCCCCGTAGCTGCGCCCCTTGTAGTTGTGCCCCCGTAGCTGCGCCCCTTGTAGTTGTGCCCCCGTAGCTGTGCCCCTGGTAGTTGTGCCCCCGTAGCTGCGCCCCTTGTAGTTGTGCCCCCAAAGCTGCGCCCCTTGTAGTTGTGCCCCCGTAGATGGGGCCCTTGTAGTTGTGCCCCCGTAGCAGCGCCCCTGGTAGTTGTGCCCCCGTAGCTGCGCCCCTGGTAGTTGTGCCTCCGTAGCTGCGCCCCTGGTAGTTGTGCCCCCGTAGCTGCGCCCCTGGTAGTTGTGCCCCTGTAGCTGCGCCCCTGGTAGTTGTGCCCCATAGCTGCATCCCTGGTAGTTGTGCCCCCGTAGCTGCGCCCCTGGTAGTTGTGCCCCCATAGCTGTGCCCCTGGTAGTTGTGCCCCCGTAGCTGCGCCCCTGGTAGTTGTGCCCCCGTAGCTGCGCCCCTGGCAGTTGTGCCCCCGTAGCTGCGCACCTGGTAGTTGTGCCCCCGTAGCTGCGCCTCAAACACACACATATATAAAAAACAAAAACAAAAAAAACATACTTACCGCTCCTGCAGTGCCGTCCTCCGTCTCCGGCCGCCGGCTCGTCTCTGCTGTACTATGGGAGAGACGTCATGACTCATGACGTCTCTCCCACTGTAGCGCCGCTCAGACACTAGGGGTCAATTATGACCCCTGTTGTCAGTCAGCGGCGCCGGCTGCAGCGGGCGCCCACACAGCCCACGGCGCCTGCTGCAGCCGGGAAGGGGGCTCGCTAGTGATTGGACAGCAGATCCAGCACTGGATCCGCTGGGCCAATCACATCTGGGGCAGTGACAGGGGTGTACATTCATCGGGGCTGAATGCACACCCCTGTCATTGCGGCACCAGTATAGGTGCCGCTTCCCTGTACTTTCTCAATGGGCTTTCACAGCCCATTGCAGCGCCCCGCCCCCTGCCCACCCCCCGCTGCCCGGACTTTAGTGTTAGGTGCGGGAGGCACCTCCCCCGTTGCCTCCCAGCCCAACATTTTCACGGGGGGGGGGAGAGATTATTAGAATAATAAAAGAAGATATTTATCACAGACTCTGTTATAAATATCTTCTTTTTATTATTATAATTATTATGACAGGGGAGGCACTGCCTCCCCTGCCTCCCCTGACTGCAAGTCCCTAATTAATGTACTTCTACTTTCAGATAACACACTTGCATCAGTTTGGAGTTGTTCAGTGTTTTTACTCAATATTTATAACATAAATACCTAAAGTGTCATGATAGACAGAGAGTAGAAATAATAAGATTTTACTCACCGGTAAATCTATTTCTCGTAGTCCGTAGTGGATGCTGGGAACTCCGAAAGGACCATGGGGAATAGCGGCTCCGCAGGAGTCTGGGCACAACTAAAAGAAAGCTTTTAGACTACCTGGTGAGCACTGGCTCCTCCCACTATGACCCTCCTCCAAGCCTCGGTTAGGATACTGTGCCCGTAAGAGCTGACACAATAAGGAAGGATTTTGAATCCCGGGTAAGACTCATACCAGCCACATCAATCACACCGTATAACTCGTGATACCATATCCAGTTAACAGTATGAAACATAACTGAGCCTCTCAACAGATGGCTCATAACAATAACCCTTTAGTGAACAATAACTATGTACAAGTATTGCAGACAATCCGCACTTGGGATGGGCGCCCAGCATCCACTACGGACTACGAGAAATAGATTTACCGGTGAGTAAAATCTTATTTTCTCTAACGTCCTAGTGGATGCTGGGAACTCCGAAAGGACCATGGGGATTATACCAAAGCTCCCAAACGGGCGGGAGAGTGCGGATGACTCTGCAGCACCAAATGAGAGAACTCAAGGTCCTCCTCAGCCAGGGTATCAAATTTGTAGAATTTTGCAAACGTGTTTGCCCCTGACCAAGTAGCAGCTCGGCAAAGTTGTAAAGCCGAGACCCCTCGGGCAGCCGCCCAAGATGAGCCCACCTTCCTTGTAGAATGGGCTTTAACTGATTTAGGATGCGGCAGTCCAGCCGCAGAATGCGCCAGCTGAATTGTGCTACAAATCCAGCGAGCAATAGTCTGCTTAGAAGCAGGAGCACCCAGTTTGTTGGGTGCATACAGGATAAATAGCGAGTCAGTTTTCCTGACTCCAGCTGTCCTGGAAACATACATTTTCAAGGCCCTGACTACGTCCAGTAACTTGGAATCCTCCAAGTCGCTAGTAGCCGCAGGCACTACAATATGTTGGTTCAAGTGAAAAGCAGATACCACCTTAGGGAGAAACTAGGGACGAGTCCTCAATTCTTCCCTATCCATATGGAAAATCAGATAAGTGCTATTAAATGACAAAGCCGCCAATTCTGATACACGCCTGGCCGAAGCCAAGGCCAATAACATGACCACTTTCCACGTGAGATATTTTAGATCCACGGTCTTTAGTGGCTCAAACCAATGTGATTTTAGGAAACTCAACACCACGTTGAGATCCCAGGGTGCCACTGGAGGCACAAAAGGGGGCTGAATATGCAGCACTCTTTTTACAAATGTCTGAACTTCAGGTAGTGAAGCTAGTTCTTTTTGGAAGAAAATCGACAGAGCCGATATCTGTACCTTAATGGAGCCTAAGTTTAGTCCCATAGTCACTCCTGCCTGTAGGAAGTGCAGAAATCGACCCAGCTGAAATTCCTCTGTTGGGGCCTTATTGGCCTCACACCAAGCAACATATTTCCGCCATATGCGGTGATAATGTTTTACAGTTACATCTTTCCTGGCTTTAATCAGCGTAGGAATGACATCCTCCGGAATGCCCTTTTCCTTTAGGATCCGGTGTTCAACCGCCATGCCGTCAAACGCAGCCGCGGTAAGTCTTGGAACAGACAGGGCCCCTGCTGCAGCAGGTCCTGTCTGAGTGGCAGAGGCCATGGGGCCTCTGAGATCATCTCTTGAAGTTCCGGGTACCACGCTCTTCTTGGCCAATCCGGAACCACGAGTATTGTCCTTACTCCTCGTTTTCTTATTATTCTCAGTACCTTTGGTATGAGAGGCAGAGGAGGGAACACATAAACTGACTGGTACACCCACGGTGTCACTAGAGCGTCCACCGCTATCGCCTGAGGGTCCCTTGACCTGGCGCAATATCTCTCTAGTTTTTTGTTTAGGCGGGACGCCATCATGTCCACCTGTGGCCGTTCCCAACGATTTACAATCAGTGTGAAGACTTCTGGATGAAGTCCCCACTCTCCCGGGTGGAGGTCGTGCCTGCTGAGGAAGTCTGCTTCCCAGTTGTCCACTCCCGGAATGAACACTGCTGACAGTGCTAGTACGTGATTTTCCGCCCATCGGAGAATCCTTGTGGCTTCTGCCATTGCCGTCCTGCTTCTTGTGCCGCCCTGTCGGTTTACATGGGCGACCGCCATGATGTTGTCTGACTGGATCAGTACCAGCTGGTGTAGAAGCAGGGGTTTTGCCTGACTTAGGGCATTGTAAATGGCCCTTAGTTCTAGAATATTTATGTGTAGGGAAGTCTCCTGACTTGACCATAGTCCTTGGAAGTTTCTTCCCTGTGTGACTGCCCCCCAGCCTCGAAGGCTGGCATCCGTGGTCACCAGGACCCAGTCCTGTATGCCGAATCTGCGGCCCTCTAGTAGATGAGCACTCTGCAGCCACCACAGCAAAGACACCCTGGTTCTTGGAGACAGGGTTATTAGCCGATGCATCTGAAGATGCGATCCGGACCATTGGTCCAACAGGTCCCACTGAAAGATTCTGGCATGGAACCTGCCGAAAGGAATTGCTTTGTAAGAAGCCACCATCTTTCCCAGGACTCGCGTGCAGTGATGCACCGACACCTGTTTTGGTTTCAGGAGGTCTCTGACCAGAGATGACAGCTCCTTGGCTTTCTCCTCCGGGAGAAACACTTTTTTCTGGACTGTGTCCAGAATCATTCCCAGGAACAGTAGACGTGTCGTCGGAACCAGCTGTGACTTTGGAATATTCAGAATCCAGTGCTGGTGTAGCACCTCCTGAGATAGTGCTACTCCTACCAACAACTGCTCCCTGGATCTCGCCTTTATTAGCAGATCGTCCAAGTACGGGATAATCAAAACTCCCTTTTTTCGAAGGAGTATCATCATTTCCGCCATTACCTTGGTAAACACCCTCGGTGCCGTGGACAGTCCAAACGGCAGCGTCTGGAATTGGTAATGGCAATTCTGTACCGCAAATCTGAGGTACTCCTGGTGAGGATGATAAATGGGGACATGCAGGTAAGCATCCTTGATGTCCAGGGATACCATGTAATCCCCCTCGTCCAGGCTTGCAATAACCGCCCTGAGCGATTCAATCTTGAACTTGAATTTTCATATGTATGTGTTCAAGGATTTCAAATTTTAAATGGGTCTCACCGAACCGTCCGATTTCGGTACCACAAACAGTGTGGAATAGTAACCCCGTCCTTGTTGAAGTAGGGGCACCTTGACTATCACCTGCTGGGAATACAGCTTGTGAATTGCCTCTAGCACAGCCTCCCTGCCCGAGGGAGTTGTTGGCAAGGCAGATTTGAGGAAACGGCGGGGGGGAGACGCCTCGAATTCCAGCTTGTACCCCTGAGATACTACTTGAAAGATCCAGGGATCCACCTGTGAGCGAGCCCACTGATCGCTGAAATTTTTGAGGCGGCCCCCCACCGTACCTGGCTCCGCCTGTGGAGCCCCACCGTCATGCGGCGTACTTGGAAGAAGCGTGGGGAGGACTTTTGCTCCTGGGAACCTGCTGTTTGTTGCAGCCTTTTTCCCCTACCTCTGCCTCTGGACAGAAAAGACCCGCCTTTTCCTCGCCAGTTTTTCTGGGTCCAAAAGGACTGTACCTGATAAAACGGCGCTTTCTTAGGCTGTGAGGGAACATGGGGTAAAAATGCTGACTTCCCAGCTGTTGCTGTGGAAACTAGGTCCGAGAGACCATCCCCGAATAACTCCTCACCCTTATAAGGCAAAACTTCCATGTGCCTTTTGGAATCTGCATCCCCTGTCCACTGCCGAGTCCATAACCCTCTCCTGGCAGAAATGGACAGTGCACTTATTTTAGATGCCAGCCGGCAGATCTCCCTCTGTGCATCTCTCATGTATAAGACTGAGTCTTTTATATGCTCTATTGTTAGCAGAATAGTGTCCCTGTCTAGGGTGTCAATATTTTCTGACAGGGAATCTGACCATGCAGCGGCAGCACTGCACATCCATGCTGACGCAATAGCTGGTCTAAGTATAATGCCTGAGTGTGTATATACAGACTTCAGGATCGCCTCCTGCTTTCTATCTGCACATAATTCCTTCCATAAAACCATCCACTCAGGTGTCTGCCCCGCAGGGGGTGACATCACTTCTATAGGCATCTGCTCCGAATCCACATAATTTTCCTCATCAAACATGTCGACACAGGCGTACCGACACACCGCACACACACCGGGAATGCTCTAACAGAGGACAGGACCCCACAGAAGCCCTTTGGGGAGACAGAGAGAGAGTATGCCAGCACACACCAGAGCGCTATATAATGCAGGGACTAACTGAATTTTGTCCCCTATAGCTGCTATAATATTTACTGCGCCTAAATTTAGTGCCCCCCCCTCTCTTTTTTACCCTTTCTGTAGTGTAGACTGCAGGGGAGAGCCAGGGAGCTTCCTTCCAGCGGAGCTGTGAGGGAGAAATGGCGCCAGTGTGCTGAGGGAGATAGCTCCGCCCCTTTTTCGCAGACTTTTCTCCCGCTTTTTTAAGGATTCTGGCAGGGGTAATTATCACATATATAGCCTCTGGGGCTATATATTGTGATTGTTTTGCCAGCCAAGGTATTTTTATTGCTGCTCAGGGCGCCCCCCCCCCCCAGCGCCCTGCACCCTCAGTGACCGGAGTGTGAAGTGTGTATGAGGAGCAATGGCGCACAGCTGCAGTGCTGTGCGCTACCTTGGTGAAGACAGAAGTCTTCATGCCGCCGATTTTCCGGACTTCTTCTTGCTTCTGGCTCTGTAAGGGGGACGGCGGCGCGGCTCCGGGAACGAACACCAAGGCCAGTTCCATGCAGTCGATCCCTCTGGAGCTAATGGTGTCCAGTAGCCTAAGAAGCCCATTCTAGCTGCAAGCAGGTAGGTTCGCTTCCTCTCCCCTTAGTCCCTCGTTGCAGTGAGCCTGTTGCCAGCAGGTCTCACTGTAAAATAAAAAACCTAAAATATACTTTCTTTCTAAGAGCTCAGGAGAGCCCCTAGTGTGCATCCAGCTCGGCCGGGCACAAAAATCTAACTGAGGCTTGGAGGAGGGTCATAGTGGGAGGAGCCAGTGCACACCAGGTAGTCTAAAAGCTTTCTTTTAGTTGTGCCCAGACTCCTGCGGAGCCGCTATTCCCCATGGTCCTTTCGGAGTTCCCAGCATCCACTAGGACGTTAGAGAAAACTACAATACTTATAACCATATACTGTATAACATTTGATATTTAGTTATGCATGAATATATCACAAGAACTCACCAACTATCCGAGTTCAATATAGCTAGCTCTCCAGCAATCACAGAAGGCTTTTCCAGGTGCAGCAGATTAAGGGAACATTTGTATTGTATTCGTAGAATTTTTTAAATAAAGGTGTATTTACCTTGGTGTAGCCGGCTGATGCTTCCACTTTCCGGTGCGTCTAGAAAAGCAGGTTTCCATGGAGGCTTGGTTGAAGCTACTAGGACAAGATATGCATCTGTTAAAGCCAATTAATTATGATGAGACTTCCTTTTATGATGATATTCAGCATATAGAATTAAGAGATCAGTACGAAATCCCGATGGACGGGATCCTGGCGGTCGGAATACGGACACCGGAATCCAGAACAGCACAATCCCGACAGGGAGGCGAGTGCAACGCAGCCCCTGCGGGCTCACTGCGCTCGCCACGCTGCAGGTGCGGTGCCTCGCTACGCTCGCCACACTAATTTATTCTCCC
Organism: Pseudophryne corroboree; assembly: GCF_028390025.1. Lineage (NCBI taxonomy): Eukaryota > Metazoa > Chordata > Amphibia > Anura > Myobatrachidae > Pseudophryne > Pseudophryne corroboree. The sequence continues at coordinate 842,860,718 of NC_086445.1, forward strand.
TTTATGTGTGTCATGGACACCCACAGAGGGAGAATATCTCAGGATTGTGCCAGTCGGGATTCCAGTGTCGGTATTCCAATCGCCGGGATCCTGTCCAGAGGGATCTTGACCGCATCCCAGAATTTATTATCAAAGAGGTAAACATGCCCAATATTCTGCGCAGAGGAGCGTTTACCAAGACAGAGTTCATCAATGAGCCCTGTGCCTTCAGAGCATGGAACATACATATTTTTACCTTAACATTATACAATTATTCATAACTGATTAACAAACAAGGCATACATAAAGATAAAATTAGAGAGATACATTGATTGATGGACCAAAAGAGGAAATGCCAAATATGGTCAGATTAGCTAATTAAAGAGAGTGGTTTTATCCAGAAGATGGCAGACTGGTCCACAAATCTTAAATCTCCTATACATAACAATTAGGTTCTCTAATAGTCTTCGTTGTCATAAAGGTAATTCTTGTTCATAATAACGTGTTGTTGTCCATAGTGAAGATATTCCATAATATTTCCTTCTTGTTCTGCCACAAAGTCTCATACAATGTCATTGAGCCCTAATTATCTACATACTGTAAAGGCCTTGTTACTATTCACATAAACACCTAATCAAATGATGTTCAAGGGTTGAGGGAGAATATTACCCTGTGCATAATAACTCTATACTAGAATAAGACACTGGTTAAGGGAACACAGAATATTAAGAATCATAGCACAATTAATACAGGATATTTGATTTAACTTCAACAGGGCCCTGATGCCTGGGATCCGATATGTTCCAACACTCTAAAATCCTCAATTACTGATGCAATAGAAGAGAACTCTTACAAGGTTCTAGCTAGATGGTACATGGTTCTGGAATGACTTAAAAAGATGTACCCAGATGCCCCTCGCTTTCTGCTGGAGGTGTTGTAGTTAACCAGGCACCTTTTTACACACCTGATTGTCCTGACCCCAATTTATCCCACTTTGGTCTATGGTGGTCCCTCATTTCTACTGTTACCAAACACTCATTATCCATTTACCCAACACACTTACTACTCTGCCTCCCAATCCCACACATTCCCTAATTGATTTTTCATATTGCTTGTGCAGCGAGATGTCAAGTTGTGTAGAACTGGAAAATCCTTGACTCTCCCACCAAACAACTGAATATGATTTGTGTCTCAAATGATATATATTAATGGGCTCCTTACCATCACTATTGCTAAATATCATTTAATTTAGACGACATGGTTATCTCAATTTTCCTTGCCATTGTCAGTCTTTCTCTTCTAACCTGGTTTTTCCTGGCTCGCCCCACTTCCCCATTATCCCCCAAATCCCTCCTCCACCTTTTCCCCTTTATCCTCATTTACAGTACACACCATACACTGCTCTCCACCACCATGACCCTTACCGATTATTTTCCTCTCATAATCTTAAGCCAATACCTCTTCCACAAGCTCCTCTCTTTGTGCTAAACGTTGATCAAAGTTTTACTTTTTTATTTTAAGTTTACAACAACAATTTCTACTGTTGCTGGATTTGTATACTGTTCTTGGAATTTGCAAGAGAGCTTTAAAAAAAACAACAACAGATGAAACAACTTTAATAAAAATAACAAATAGGCTGGTGCTAGGTTGTTCGGCGCCCTCCTGCAAACTATAAATTTTGTGCCCTCCTATAAATACAGATGTGATCACTCTCATCCTACCCGCAAGCGGCAACATTGCGCTTGCGTCTAGCTGCATCTGGTTTGCAGGAGCATACAAGCCATGCAATCGTATAGATCAAAGGTGCATGCACAACCACTGGCAAGCTTATTGAGGCAAACAAGTCCCGTTTGTCGCGATTAGCTTTTAAGCTGTGAAGGGACACATCTGTATGTCTTGAAATAACTCTTTACAATGTTTCATAGTTTAAATGTGCTGCGTCTCCTCCAGTTTTCTTCTTCTCCAACGTAGCAGAGAAATCTTCCAAGGACAGGCTGGGCACAGAACAGGTACATACTACCCCTGTACCCCCTCCATGCACACTACACTTGAAAGGCTACTCTGAACCCCCCCTCCCCACACACTACACTATCGGCGTAAACCCTGCATACCCTTTATTATACTACGCTGTTACCCGGCACCCCTCTCCCCACACATTACACTACAGCCGCTACCCTGCACCTCCCTCCCTGCACACACTACACTACCGCTGCTACAGTGCACCCCATACACTACAATGCCGCTACCCTACACCTCTCTTCCTACACGCACTACACTTACCTTCTCTGGCCGGCTTCTTTCTTCATGCAGGAGCTGGTCCAATGGTCAGGGGCAGTGGCGTCAGAGAGCTGGGGGTGTGGCCCACACCCATGTGTCACCCTCTGATGGGGTGACACCAAAATGCCAGCTCCTCCGCAGTGACAGGAGCTGGGTGCTGCAGTGTGACATTCACCTGTAAGCACCCATCTCCTGTCATAGATGAGGATCCGGGTTTGGTTCGATTTGCCGGTGGTTGGGATGCAGGCAGTCAGAATACTGACTGCGGCATTCCAATGTTCAGAATCCTGACAGGAGAAGGTAAGTATACTTACCACACCCAGTGACACCTCTAGTCAGAGAATGCAGCAGCAGGGAACAGATGACAGCAGAGCAGGTGAGTATTTCCTTTTTTTCCCCTCACACCACTGGGGTTTCAAAGCAGAACACCGAGCATGCAGCACAAACTGTTAATATACAACCCCCCTCCACAGGCACATACTGTTAATATGCAAATCCCTAGCACATATTAATATGACACTACCCCCCTTCCCAGCACACATTAATATGACACTACCCCCCTTCCCAGCACACATTAATATGACACTATCCCCTTCCCAGCACACATTAATTTGACACTACCCCCCAAAAACACATTAATATAATACAACCCATCCCCAAAAAAACACATTAGTATGATATTACCCTCCCAGCTTATATTACTATGACACTACCCGTCTTCCCAGCATATAACATGACACCACCCCCCAAAACACATTCATATACCATTACCCCAGTACATATTAATATGACACTACCCCCCTGCCCAGCACACAATAACATGACACTACCCCCCAAAAACACACTAATATAACATTACCCCAGGCACATATTAATGTCACTCCTCCCCCCCAAAAAGCACATGAATATGACACATTATATCTCCCACCTTCCCCCTTTGTTTATCTGCAGCCAAAATTACCTGAGACTTAGCTGAGACCTCTGCTCCTATGTGTGCCTGTGGAGTTACAGGGCAGGCTGCTACACTACAATGCTGCTCCTCTTCTTGCTGGCTCCTCCTGTGCACAGTGCATCATGTGACTTCCTGTGCATTGGTGCCCCTTGAATCCGCTACTGAAGGAAGTGAGGGGAAGGTGAGGGAGGGAGGCTGTTGAAAACTGCTGTGTCTCCTCAGTGACAGGGAAGAGGAGAGGGGAGGGAAGAGAGGGGGCGGCATCTGTTGCTGCCTGTCTTCCAGTTAGGTGCAGCGTGGAGGAGCAAACCAAGGAGGAGAGGGAAGGGGGGTGGCACCTGACAGGCTGACACAGGAGATGATTGGAAGGGGGGAGGCACCTGACAGGCTGACACAGGAGATGATTGGAAGGGGGGAGGCACCTGACAGGCTGACACAGGAGATGATTGGAAGGGGGGAGGCATCTGACAGGCTCACAGGAGAAGACTTTCTGTTTGCTCTGTTTGCTCAGCCAGCGCTGACGTTACAGTGCAGAGGCTGCAGCAGCCGGCAGCAGCATTGCGGGCCAGCACATTAGCAGAGCAGGGAAAGCACCTCTCCTGCCTGGCGCCTGCCTGCTTTGCAGACCTTGCTGAGCAGGTAGCTCCGGGCCTGATAACAACATACAATCATTTAAAATACTTTTAGAAAAGATTGAAATTTACAAATAGTAAAAACAAAATATAAATAATAAAATGAATGGTAAAAATGGTGTGTGTTAGTCCAAATGTAACTAATTTCCTGGAGGGATACATCTGCTTCTTCTGCCTGCAACAAGTAAAACACAGGATTACTGCTTTTACTTTGGTGCAGACGTTTTCACTGGCAGAGAAGACTTGCTATGGGAGTATACTATTTGTAGCAGTGGCGTGCGGTGAGGTCAGTGGCTGGGGAGGCACTGGCAGATAACCATCTAACTACCCCCCCCCCCCCCATATAATTGGGGTAAAAGAAGTGTAGTCCCCCACACATTGCTAAAACCGGCACCAGGCAGAACCAGCCAGGGGGGATAATGCCATAGCAGGGGCAACACTCAGTATGGGGTCCCCCTGCCATAACATTAATCTGCCCCCCCCCAAAACTAGTCAGCCCAGGGCTTGAATTCCTCAGAAGTGGGGACCCCAAAAAATAAAAATGGGGTCCCCCTCCTGAGCAATAACCAGCACTGGGCCGGTAGCCCAGTGCTATGCCCCGCATTGTTAATATTGTTCTTTACAGATGGCCCACAGGTCCCAGCAAGCCTGCCCCAGCATGCTGGCACTTGGAGAACCACAAGTGCCAGCATGCCCGGACATAATGGGCCCGCTGGCACCTGTAGTCCACCTATAAATAAAATATTAAAATAAAAACACCACACTATCTTTAAAAAATGAGTTTATTTGTCAGGGTCTTCACCTGGGGGCGGTGGCCTTTAAGCTCTTTTGCATGGCCGCCGCCTCCCCAGGGCTTCCGGCGTCTTCACCTGGGGGGGGCCGCCACCTTGCCAGGGCTTCCAGTGTCTTCCTCCGACGTCTTCACCTGGGAGGTGGCAGCCTTTAAGCTCTTTTGCATGGCCGCGGCCCATCCAGGACTTCCGGCGTCTTCTGTCTTCAGGAGCTCTTCACTGCTCCTCCTCCGCCATCGGAGTCAGCCAGAGGGGGGCGGGGCAATGATGCGACGAGCCGTGATTGGCTCACGGCGGCCATCTTGAATTTCAAAAATGCCGCTGAGGCTCCATTTTTGAAATTGGTACCGCTCCGCTGCCAAACTCTGCTAATACTCTCACCTCCGCCGCGTCCCGCCACCACTGCCGCCTGCACCTCCGCCGCCCACACCTCCGCCGCCACCGCTGCCCGCACCTCCGCCGCGCCCACACAGTGATTGACAGCGGATCCCGTGACGGATCTGCTGGCCAATCACTGTGGCCTCACTGACAGCGGTGTGCTTTCATGGGTTGAAAGCACGTCCCTGCATGAAAGCGGCACTTGTAATGGTGCCGCTTTCCAATGCATTTTCAATGGGCTTTTAATACCCATTGCTAGGCCCCACCTGCGCCCGCCCCCCGCTCCCATACCTTTCCCATTCACACCGGGAGGCACCACGATCGGTGCCTTCCAACCCCATTTGGACAAGGATAATGATTACATTAATATAAAGGAGACACTTATGACACAGAATATGTGTCATAAGTATCTTCTTTATATTATTTTAGTCCTTAATGAAAGGGGAGGCACTGCCTTCCCTGACTGCACGTCCCTTATTTGTAGCCAATCTTGTCAAGCAGACAAGAAAACATTGAATTTTCTGGTGTAAGATTATTAAGAAATGAAGAGGGTACATTTACATATGTGTTATACAGTATGACATATACTGTCTTCTCACTCTCCAAATGGACTAGAATTTTTCCTTAGCTCAGCGGTGGCAGACATCATGGTCTCCCTGTTAACCTTATAGTGAAGATTAGGTCAATCTGTCTAGAACTGGGTATTATACAAGGGATTTGGGGCAAGGTGTACACTGCTGTGAAGAGTAAGGTATATACTGCTGTGAATAAGGTGTACACTGCTGTTAAGAGAAAAGGTGTACACTGATGTGAAGACAAAAGATGTACACTGCTGTGAAGAGTATTTAACAATTGGGGTAGTTTATTGTAGTAGCAAATGTGAAGGCACAGCTGTACTCAGGAGTTATGTATACACAGACATCTACCATGGAGCAGAGCTTGTGCAGAATGAAGTATACAGGTTGCCAGCCAATGATGTATCCGGGTAGCAGTGTGGTTTGCAAGCGATACCAGGCTCTGTAGCATTATTTAGCAGCCTCTGTAGTGGTGTGTAATTGCATATATCACAGGTATCCTTGAATGTGTGTCTCCAACTGTGGTACTCTAACACAGTGACAAGATGGCACCTCACATGTGCAGTAATAGGTTCAACGGCCATTTTGGTTAAAGATTGAACCCTGTAGGAATCAATATGGAGAATGTGCAGTAGCATTCTCCAAATCTAACTCAAGCTACTCTCCCACATTTTACCCATATTGTACATGGTACCAGCTGCCGGGCAATATTAATGTTTTGCATACTCCCACATTCCCAAGTAATCTGGGAGTGGGGCTTAACAAAATGATTCATGATGAAGTGTCATATTGGCTTTTCCCCGCTCTCTCCTATTTCATGAATTGCAGCATTCAACAGTATGGGGTGGGGCCATCATGATGCAAATCAAGCTTCAACACTCCTACACTTCTCCCATGGTCCTCGCCTCCATAAGCTCCCTGATGGAGTAGATAAAAAATGTTGAAACGTATGAATAAACAATATCATAACAAACATAATAAATGTAATATAAAGTACTTTATTCAAGCTACAAGTAAGAAAAAGTCAAGGCATATTTTAGAAGAAAAATTGAAAAGTTATTACATTGGAAGTGGTGATAATAAATGAGCAAAGATTGGACTTTGATGTGATCTTTACACGTTTGCATAATGTACCTTATCCACCTTTGCGCACACTGAAACATACTGTACTTCTGCTTTTTGAAGAAGAGTTGCAAAACCATGGTAATTTGCATTGCAACTGACCTCCATCACGTTTTAATGTCAGATACAGATTTTTTTTATATTGTACATTCTGTAGAATACAAAATAATTGACTCTATGTTATGCTTATCAGCAAAATTAGAAAAGCCTAAAGGCTTAGTCATTAACACAGCATGCTGCCAAGTGGGAGACCTAATTTTGATACATTGCCTGTCTGGCTGCAGTTTGTGTGGCTGATTGGGAATGATCGTGCTGTTCAGACAACACTTGCATTGCCAGTTTGAAGTTACTGTAGGTACTGCTTTGTTAGTAACATTTGAAACTATGCCAGAAAGCATTGGAAGTGAAATGAAAAGATATTTCAAGAACCAATAGAACAAATCTACGGTTAGATTTGCAGTTGGGTTAAAGTTACAAAATAGTTTGATCATAAAACATATATAGCTACTCTATATAAAATTGTCACCATAAATGCTCTGAAAATATTCTATATCATACAGGTGTAGGCTATCTTTAACAGGCTACAGTATTATGTTATTTTTACTGAAATACATAGACAAATAGTTTTCTCTGCTACACAAACAGCACAATCAAACTTCTGTTACATCATGGGATGATCACCACATTCAAATGTAGGGGCGTACAATAGATCAGGTAAATGGATTGGGTTCCATCTAAATGTCCATGGTATGTATGCTGTTACCATGGACATTTAGATGGAACCCAATCCATATAGTATATTTATATTTTTAGGTCTCCATAGTATATTGTATCGCTAGTAAAGGGACCTGGTCTGTCCACTACTCCACCCCATCCCCTTTCTGTCTGGTGCTCTTACCCCCCAACCTGCTCTGTCCTGCCCCCTTTCTGTCTGCTACTTTTTCACATTCTAGCTCCTACTCTGTCCAATTTGCCCCAGCAATGTATTGCCCTGTCACACACTCTGTCCTGCCATGCCCCTACTCTGTCCCACTTCACCCCCGTCCACTTGCACCACTTTGTCTCTGGGGAACAATTTAATGGCCTTTGTAACATCCATTTCAGTCCATGGGGTATTCAGGGAAGATATAACCTCCTGCCCCAAAGAGGTAATAAGGAGATCTAGCAGAAAGTAAGAGATAGCTATACTATTTGGCTGAGGAGTGTCACCATCATCTGCCAAATTGTAGAGGTTGGAATAACAATGGGAAAATTAATCTGCTATATTCACTGTGCTTTGCAATTTAGAGACCATCAGCATGAAATGTTTAGTTTGGTTCTGAGATTGTTAACAAGCTAACAACCTACTCACCTTATTATCTGCTGTATAAATTGTTTGTTACTTCCTGGCAAATGTACTATTCATTAGAGATACTGTATGAGCCAGCCCCATGTTTTTGTTTTGTATCTGTATTAATTTTGTGTTTTGTGAGATACCTATCTTGGTTTGGGAGGATTAATACAGTTAAGATGAACACCCTTCCTAAACTATTGTATGTAATGCAGGCCCTCCCGGTACGCATCCCAGAGTCCTGGTTACGATCCATTTCGCGATTGATCCAACAGTTTGTCTGGCAACGGAGGAGACCTAGACTTAAACGCTCCCACTTGACTAAATCAATCAAAAACGGCAGCCTCAAACTTCCCGATATAAAACATTATTACCATGCCATTCTTTTAAGCAGAATTATAGATTGGACGAGAAGTCGCGAGCTCAAACAATGGGTGGTACTGGAGGGCCTGTACGTGCAGCAATTCCCGGAAATATTCCCTTGGCTCCCCTCCCTCCCAAAGTTACTCCTCCCCATCCCACTATTGCTCCCACGCTAGCCACCTGGAAAACACTACGGGGTCTTCCCTACATCTCATCCAAATTTGGCCCCTTGACATCTTTTCTGGCCAACCCTGAGTTTCCACCGGGTCTTAACCCCGCCCACTTTTCTCAATGGGCTGTTGCAGGAGTGTTCAGGGTCGGCCAGATGGTGTCGGCGACTGGAGTCAAACAGTTCACGGACTTGAGGGCGAGGTGGGACATCCCTCAACAGGACTTTTGGAAGTTTCTACAGATAAGGCACTTCTTGACAACTAATACTAGACTTCACAGCGCCGCCAGGGAGTTGACCCTGTTTGAGAAGCTTTGCGTTGCAACCCTAGACCCGACCCACACTATATCCATGCAATATATAAAATTGTTTGCCATTCCCGACCTGTCGATAACCCGCCCTTTGCTTTGGCCTGGGAAAGAGACTTAGGCATCTCCTTATCATCTAGAGATTGGGAAAGAATTTTCTTAAAAACTCACTTGAGCTCGGTCTGTGTCCAGGTCCGGGAGACACAATACAAAGTTGTGACAAGGTGGTATAGACACCCCTCCCTCCTCCATGCTATGTATCCCTCCTCGCCAGCCCACTGCTGGCGTTGTTCCTCCACAACTGGCTCCCTCTTACACATTTGGTGGACTTGCTCCATGATCCAACCGTTTTGGCGGGAGGTTATGCTCGTTTCTCACGACATTCTTAAAACTCAGATCCCCTCAGACCCTGCATTTTGGCTTATTAACCACTCTAATATTCCAGTGTCCCAACATAAACACTCATTACTGCGTCATCTCAGCAATGCAGCACGTGCTGTAATCCCGGCCATGTGGAGGTCCCACCTCCCCCCTACACGTCGTGCATGGTTCGCTAGACTGGACTATTTTATGAGAATGGAAGACTTGTTTCTCTCATCGATAGGCAAGTCTGGCGAATTTGATTCTACTTGGCTCCCTTGGTTGGAATACAAGACCTCCCAGGCCTACTTAGCCACTCTCTTGGATAGCAGTTGATATCCCTATAGCTCTGTTTGTATACCTTAATAAGTGGTACCTCTTACTTCCTCTTGTCCCCTTCTCTCCTTTTCTTCCTTCCTACTTTTCCTTGTTTCTTTACCCAATTCCAAATGGCTACCTTTCCCTGGTTCTCTTTTAGTTTTTATACTTATTTGTATATAAGAACACAATTTATTAGTGATGTATAGTGCAGCTCATAGCAGGCACACCATAGCCTCTCTACGATATTGTATTTCAGTATCCCCAGCTCCTTAGATGTTATGCTCTACCTGCCAGCCCACTTTGCTGCTGCTACTTTTGAAGGTTCTTTATTTCTCTGCTGGCCTGCTACTCTTGCTCTAAGCATTTTTATATTCAGATCTGTGACTATATATTTTATTGGTGTCAATGTTTCTAAATCTGAATTTGTCTGTGTTCCTCTTTATTGTTTACGTTTTTTGAAATCTTTAATAAAAATCAATTATACAAAAATTTTTTGTGTTTTGTCTCTAATTTGACAAAAACACCCTCATATGTATTGGTTTTGGTTCTGTATTTTTTTTTTAAATAATGAAAGTTACTGAAATCATGTAATTTGCGCCTGATTTACAGTATTAACATCAATAACATTAATTTCCAGACATTTTCAGTCAATTTTGACCACCTTACAGCTCATAATATTGGGCAAGGGCTGCAGTGAGCTGGCTGGTTACTTAACTGCAGAGCAGAGGCACAAATACACAGCATTTTTTGCACATCTATTGTATGAAACATTGCCTAACAGCAGAAAAGAAAAGTGGTGCAAGATGGAATTGTCCTTGGGCCCTCCCACCCATCCTTTTGTTGGATATTAAAAAGACATGCACAGTTTAACAAACCAAGCACTTCAGGGACTGCCACTTTTATGGCTGAAGTGCTTGGTGTGTTTATGCCCCCCCCAAAAAAATAACTCCCAATGGGCTTAAGACAGATAAGACAGGTGTTGTAAATTCTCTTAAGACAGATAAGACAGGTGTTGTAAAACAGATAAGAAAGGTGTTGACAGGTGTCTGCGCTTAAGACAGATAAGACAGGTGTACATTCTCTCAAATGGTGTAAGAGACCATTTCCCTCATCCGATTCCTCGCCCTGATCAGTGTTAACATAAATATCACACAATATTAACTCATCCTGCTGGAATCCACCATTACAGAAGTCTCTGTACTTTGACATAATAGGTGGGAAAAGTCCTCCTCATGGAATTTGTAGTTCATTTTTATGAACATCAGCTTTTCCACATTTTGAGAAAATAGCCTCCTACACCGATCATTCACAAGGTTCCCGGCTGTGCTTAAAACTCTTTCTGAATACACACTGGAGGGTGGGCAGCTTAAGTACACCAAAGCAAGTTTATAGAGTGGGCTGTAAATAGCCTTTTTTTCCCCCTTCCTGTAGTCAAAGTGACTGTCTGACATGCTGAGTTGTACACTGTCATTAAAATAATCCTCAACCATTCTATGGATGTTTAGTGTACCAGATTATAGACGGTAGAAGTGTCATTAATGTTGGCCAATTATTTGAGACATGACCAGATGTCAAAATGTTGTGACACTCTGGTGACTCATCCTCATCACCAGTGGATCTAAGTTTTTTACTGGCAGGAACAGCTGCAGGAGAAACTGAAGGAGGAGATGTTGTCATGTCGTGTCGCTTGTGCTGCCACTTTGCTCACAAGGAACACTTTGGATGTATTAAGATTTTTCTAAGTTTGAAAGAAAGACATTACATACTAATTAAACCTTTGATCAAGTGTGGTCACAAAAAAGTAGTGATCTGATTTCAAGATCTTGAGAACCCTTTGGTCCTGGTTAAGTAAATAATGAACTTGATCTACAGGTCAAACATACTTAGCGGTATCACTTTGTTTCATCTCCTATTTCAGTTTCTCAAGCTGCCTTTCCATTAGTTTAATTAAGGGAATCCCCTGATTCAAGCTGGCAGTGTCTGAACTGACTTCATAGATTATTACTTTGAGTGGTTTCAGTACTTTGCATAAAATGGGAAAAATTATCTACTATGCTGGACTGTTACATTCCACATTCTCTACCTATGTCATGTCTTCTTGTGTATGCTTGAAGGGTTTGCTGCTTTTTCTCCATTTGCTGAGGCATATAAAGTATGGAATTCACCTTGTTACTGTTGAACTGTTTTTGTATGCTTCGCATCTACTACATGGTGTTTCGGAATGTCAAAAATGTCCTGACATTTTTTTGGCCAAAACAGCATCTTCTGCATGCCCACGTCATTTGAAAAAAATTCTGTACCACCAAGTTGATTGGTGACTGGTGATGTTGACTAGCATTAGAAATTACAAATACTGAGGAGAGTCCTAGCGGGATAAGCCATTTTGCTATATCATCCCTTAGATTTTCTAACAACTTGCCAATAGTATGCCTCTAAGTGAAGCCGGTGATACAGAGAGTAGCCCACCAATGATCTGTCATTTTCTATTACATACTACTGCTGATGGGGATACACCCACCCATTGGGCCTTAACAGTCATATAATATTTAGTTTGACCAGTACCACTTGTCCACATTTCTGTTGTTAAGTGGACAAGTGGGTACAATGGCATTTTTAACCAAGAATTTGTTTTTTCTTAATGTCCTGGTACAGGTAAATTATTGCTTTTCTGGTAAAACTAAACCAAGCTGGACTTTGGTATCAGAGTCACAGGACCTCAGTCTAAAACCAGATGCATTAATGGTCAATATTGGTTGTAGATCTAATACTACATAGCCATCATGGCTTCAGTGATCCGCTGTGCAACTGGATGGCAAATTTCATAGTTGCTTCCTCTTGCAAAGGATTGTTTTACAGTCAATTGTTGTTTGAAATTACTTGAAGACTTCTTGGTCCCCTACTGGGATAAAAATTTACCCCCACCATCAGCAGCAGCAACAACAGCAGCATCAGCAGGCCTAGTGCTGTACAATACTTTTGAGGAATCCTGAATAGGGAAGGAGTTACTTAGCCATAGAAAATTGAAGGCAAGAGGACTACAATTAGGTTATAGATGATGAAGGTGTTGGCAGTGCAGATTTCATGTGCTGGGATCTAACTTAGAGATGCGAGCTAGCTGATGCTGGACTGCAAATTTTTCAGATTTTTACAAAAACTTTTCATGAATGTGCAGATCCACTCTGTCAGACCCTTCATTGGTTATGTGTATTTTATTGTATTCAATATTAAATACTTTTATTAACACACAAGGCCATTAACCAAACTACACCAATTTACATCCCTTTACTTATCTCAAAATATCTCTCAACCTGACCTCTCCGCTCTTCACAAGATCTGCGTCTCTCATCCACACTCATTATTTTCTCGCATTCATAACTGTACAACTATCTTTGAGCAGCACCCACTCTGTAGAATTCCCTACCATGCACAATAAGACTCTCCCCTAGTCTCCAAACTTTCAAGCATTCCCTGAAAATTCACCTCTTTAGACCTGCTTATCACAATACAGAACTGCTTAATCAACCTTTATAAGCTTTCCTATGAAAGTTACATCACCTCCTTACAGTCCACACATATCCTCACATATTTTCTCTTTCTTCACTTTCTCATCCTCCTAACCGAGGCCACCATCTTGTCATACAGCCCACCAAGAATTTTTGCAATCTGGCGACAATTATACAATAGATAGCATCTATCCTTGTGTAACAATGCTTATTTCATGATAGATTGTAAACTTGCAATCAGGGCCTTCATATATCTATGACTGTTTGTTATTACCCAGTTTTGTTTTAACATTGTTGTTCCCAGTTGTAAAGCACATAGGAATATGCTGCGCCTAATAAGAAATTGTTAATAAATAAATAACTTACACTCAAACGATGTAAAGGGAGAAGGTTCTACATGGTTAATGTCCTACCTCTACTTGCTTTAGCTTTACAAATACTACAGATGACTTGACAGTTGTTGTCAGGATTTGGTTAAAAATAATTCCACACAGATGAGTTGGATTTTTTGGTCCTTTACTCAGGCATAACAATGGTCTTCTTCTTAACAGCAGCAAGAACTTTGCCACTGGTGACTGACTTACACAAACAACATCCTCATCCTCATCATCAAAATCCTTAATAATGGCACCAGCATCACACATATCCCCCTCATCTTGTTGCACTTCCACAGTGGAATCCTCAATATCTATGCCACTAGCTATACTTGCACTGCTCATCCCCAAATTTGGAATGGGTGCAGATATAGTGGAAGGAGGATTCTCTGTAAATACAGTATCAGAAATATCAGACTCACACATAGCTAATACGAATGCCCTTACACTCTCCTCCAGGATTTCTGAAGTTTCTGAACACACAGTCTGTTCTTCAGCCTTAGTGGGGGGTTTTGCACTGATTTGCCTGTTTTATATTAGACGCCTTTTCTAGAGTGAGAATGTTCTTGCATCATCATGTGAGGTAACATAAGAAGATGCCTGACTGACAGTAGTTCCAGAACCACCAATTGCAAATAAAGGCCATAGTCTGAGTCTTTCCTTGCCACTGTGCGTTGTGAATGGCATGTTGGCATTTGTATGTTTTTCAGCAATAAACATTCCCTGTATTATTAAATTTGGTTTTGGCTATAACTGCCCTTTCTTAAACCCTATGTGCCCTTGTGCACTGACTTTTGTAGATGTTGAAGTACAGATGTAGCCATGCTCATTTTACTGTGAGCCAGGCACAACAAATTTGCCTGCAACTAGGATGCTTGTGGGCATCAAAGTATGTGCACCCATAGGAATACATGTGCACCGTACTAAGGGGGTAATTCAGACCTGATTGCTTGCTAGTATTTTTTGCAGCGCTGCAATCAGGTCAGAACTGCACATGCGTATGCACTGTATGCAAGCGGATCGTTGTTGTGCGATGGGTTTTACGAAGAATCCATTAGCACAGCTGATCGCAGGAAGAAGGTGTTTGTGGGTGGCAATTGACCGTTTTCAGGGAGTGGTTGGAAGAATGCAGGCATGTCCAAGCATTTGCAGGGCGGGTGTCTGACGTCAATTCTGGCACCGGACAGGCTGAAGTGATCGCAGCGGTTGAGTAAGTTCTGAGCAACTCAGAAACTGCACAAAGCTTTTTTGTAACGCTCGGCTGCACATGCAATTGCACACTTGCACAGCTAAAATAAACTCCCCGGTGGGCGGCAACTATGCGAACGCAGGACTGCAAAAAATAGCTAGCGAGTGATCAGGTCTGAATACTAATGCACACCAGTGCCTCAGTGCGGTGCTTAAGCAATTGCACCCATACCGCAGGCTTGGTGAGCATGGCTACATCTCTACTACTAGCACACTAGTACTTGCTTGCTGCTGCTGCTCTTCCATTGACTGAGTGTTATCCATATTGACACACAGAGCTTAAATTATAAACACAGTGGTACGGCTTGGCCCTGAACATACACAAGATTTACAAAAAAATAAATCATTTTTTTTCTGTTTTTTTTTTAATGACAACTTCACACTGAGACTCTCACATTGCATAATGATTAGTAACATGGTTTCTCAGCTTGGTCCTGAACACACAAACTTTTTTATTTTTTTTGTATTTTTATTTGTGACTCACACAGTGCTTAAATATTATTAGTGTGGTGGCATGGCTTGGCCCTGAACACTCACAATTTTTTTTTAACACATGAGGACAACTTCACACTGCAACTCACAGCACATATTATTAATGTAGTGGAACAGCCTGACCCTGAACACACACATGTTTTTTTTAATTGTTTGTTTTTTCTATATTTCTTATTTTACACACTGCTGCAAATGACTGCAATTATATTATAGTAATGGAGGCATGCACAAGTGTGCACCAATAAAGGGTTAATGTTGCACTAGGGGCAGTGACAAATAAATACCAGTATGCACCAAAGGTTAATGCTGGCCCTGTATTAGGAGCTCTGTGCTGCACTGTGGGCAGTTACAGCACCAGTGTGCACCAGTAAAGAGTTAATGTGGCCCTATATTAGTAGCTCTAGGCTACACTGTAGACAGTGACAAAAAAACACTAGACTGCTCCAAGGGTTAATGCTGCCCCTGTGTTAGGAGCGCTGGGCTGCATTGCGGGCAGTGACAAAAAACAATGCCAGTGTGCACCAATTGTTAATGATGCAGTTAAATTACAGCACCAGTGTGACACAATTAGCCAAAATGCAAGTAATATGCTGTAGATGTTCCCACTCTATAAAAATAAAAAAGAATGTTTTTGCTAACTGCCTACATCCATTAAAACTAGCTCGGCCAGTATTAAATCTAGGTATATGTGAGTGCCTGTCAAACAGTGTACTCTCTTTTTTATTTGTGAAAGCAAAGCATCCTCCCTTTCGGCAGTCCTGTGTGAAATGGTGCCCAAATCACCCTGGAAGTGACTTATATCCAATCCAAAACACGCAAGATCCGACAACAGAAAGATGATGTTTTGCCTAATTTTGGAATTTGAGCCTGATAGGGAAAAATGGAGCCACTACTGTGATTTCCTCAGAAATTAGAAGTTCAGACAGCCTCGGTTCTCACTTATCTCTACTATTTATACATCTAGGAGGAACTTTTGAAGCTTGAACCATATGGAAGCTATCTCTTCTATAAGGGAGCAGGGAGGATTTGTGTGACTCTATACCAATTGTGTGAGTTTAACCTCAAGATAACACTGTTGAGCATCATGTTGACATTAGTCTACACTCCATCTGAAAATGTATCCCATAAACCACAGCTTGAAAGGCACTTCAAAACATGAATATGGACATCTCTATAAGCTAGGGATGAGCGGGTTCAGTTCTCTGAGAACCTAACCCCCTTCAACTTTGAGATTCGAACCCAGATCTGAGTCAGGCTTGATTTTTTCATGCCTAACTTGGATCTGAAAATGAGGCAAAATGTCATCATCCTGCTGTTGGATCTCGCGTGTTTTGGATTCTATATATAGTCTCGGTGATCCGCGCCATCTTCACTCCGGACTTGGAGAGTTCACAGTAAGGACGTGTTCCTTCTGTACTGTATTCTGTGCTGTATTTTGTGCTGTAATAGGATAGGCAGGTTAGGGAAAGGGGGCAGGAGAGAGCAGAGGGGTTGCAGAAGGAGAGTTGAGTTAACCTGGGGTGCTGCCTGTGTACGTGTGCTGTGACTGTCACTGTGTTATGGCTCTGAATAGTATACAGTGCACTGCATATAGCATACTAAGGCTGTGTATAGGACCAGGTGTTGTTCTCTGTCTATAAAGGACTGTGTACTGCCGTAAACTACTGCTATATATCCTCTGTGTGTGATCCAGAGCAAAAAATATATTTCTATAGGTGCGTCATTCAGTGACGACTACCAGTACTGCCATACACTACTGCTATATATCTGTGTGTGATCCAAAGCAAAAAAATATATTTCTATTGGTGCATCACTCTGATTACTAGTACTGCGGCTGCCATACTGTCAGGTCTGTAACTGTGTCTGTTCCCAGAGGGGGCACTTGTGGGTCAGTGGTAGTGCAGGGGAAGAAACAAGGAGGCTGTAGAAGATTCCTGCGCATGTGCGCAATGATATTTATTAGCACACAGAGGTATGAACAGTCACTGAAGCACAGTAACAATACTGATGGTTTGAGTAGAGAAGCTGACAGAGGTATAACAACAGTCACAGGTGATGATCTGTAAACTAGTGAAATTAATAATAGTGATGATCAGCCTGGAATCCAATGGCAAACATTGATGGTCGACTTGGAAGTCGATGGTAACAGGATCAAATATGCAGACGATAGTAATGCAGCTGATGACAGTGAACACAGCAATAGTAACTCCAGAGATTGGTCTGGAAACCAACAGCAATACATTCACACAGTCTGTATATATGCTCAACTCCACAAAGCCAAGCAAGGCCAAAGCAGGAGACAGTTTGTAAATTGCAAGCTGGTTGTTTTAAGTGCCAGATGGGATAGCACAGTGCGGAACGCAGATAAACAACACACAGTTGAGAATAGTAAGTAGCACCTGGAGAGAGTCTCTTACTGCATGCAGAGGTGGAAGCTGACTGTGGAAGGAGTTGTAGCAGACCAGTATGGCTGGAACCTGTAGTTCCACTGAGACACTGGAGCAAGGAAATCACTGGAGACAGGAGACTGGAGCCAGGAGACCCTGTATACTGGATGTGACGCGTTGCTCAAGGCAATGAGAATGAGCCGATGTTCTGGATTTATACCCCTTGGTCAGCAGGCATTGGATGCTTGAATCATGTGTGCAGACACAGCCAGGTCAGCTGACCGCAAGTGTCATGGCGCCACCCATGCTACACAGATGGTGGGGACACACTAGATGGACTTCAGGGGTACACAATGACAATGGCATTCATGCAGCCGCAAACTGGGGCCGTGACCTCTGGAGGCCTCCACACCAGCGCGCTGGCAAGTGAGATGCCACTGAACGCTGATTCCTTACACATACACTACTGCTATATATCCTTTGTGTGTGATCTAAAGCAAAAAATATATTTCTATTAATGCGTCACTCTGACTACTAGTACAGCGGCTGCCGTACACTACTGCTATATAATCTCTGTGTGTGATCTAGACCAAAAAATATATTTCTATTGATGCATCACTCAGTGACAACTACCAGTACTGCCGTTACACTACTGCTATATATCTGTGTGTGATCCAAAGCCAAAAATATATTTCTATTATATATTTGAAAGGGGTGCTCTGTCTGCTGTATCTGAAAGGGGTGACCTGTCCATCCATCCAGTTGTTCCGGCCCAGTGTAAAATTTAAATAATAGAAGCTAAAAACAAGAAGCCTAAAATTAGAATTAAAAAAAAAAACTATTTTTTTGTTTGTACCGTACCCCAGTGTACTATACAATTTTTATTTTATTTTCTTAAGTACTGTGATTCCGCTGGTCAGGCCACAGTATATTATTTCCTACTCATACAAGCATTGTGCGACACTGTCTGTGTAGTCAACCACAGTGTGTAATTATATATATATATATATATATATATTTCTGATTCATTTGTGTGACACTGTAACTGTTAAATTAATATTTTGTGCTGTGTCATCCCAGTATACATCCGTCCATCTAGGGGTGTTTTGTCAGTCCACCCAAAATAAAATACTTTTTTGTATCCAGCCAGAATACCTACAGGTGTGCTCTGTGCATTTCAGGGTGTGGTGTCTGTAGCTCATATTCTTATTATAACTTATTGTCCTATTTTCATAACTCTTCTTATCACCACATTGTAAATAATTTGAATTAATATTATTAATAATAATAATTATAAATTAGATACATTTAAATTAAATGAATATAAATAAACTCACCACATTCATTTAATGAAATTTCTGCATATATCTTTGAGGAAATTAAGAATTTGATTCTAAATAAATTAATTAAATAAATGAAATTCAAATAAATTGAAAATCAAAATAAATTAAATTAATTAAATCTAAAATATTGTCTTTTTTTTATTCTTCTTTGCCTTAATCATCTTTTTGTGAACTTAACTCTTGAGCCTTGCCTAATGCGTCTTTTTTTAAATACATTCTTTTTTTATATTTTGTGCTCCCAGTATATACATCCAAGGGCTGCTGCTGCTCCGTCAAGCTACCTCGTGATATTTTTTGGCCTAAACTGGAGAAAAACAATATTGTGAGCTGTGAGGTGTTCAGAATAGTCTGGAAATGAGTGTAAATGAATGTTATTGAGGTTAATAATACTGTAGGAACAAAAACACCCCCAAATTCTGTTAGTTAAGCTGCTTGATTATTTTTTCAAAAGACTCCAGATCCAAGACTAAAACCAAAACCCACATGGGTGGTTTTGGCAAAACCAATCCAGAACCAAAACACAAAGGAGATCTAGATCTAAAACCAAAACACAAAACCAGAAAAATGCGCTTGTGCACATCTCTACTATAAGCTTGTGTTATGAACCACAGGTAGTGGTTCATTCCTATTTTATGTTTATAAGTAGTCTTGCAGGCCAGGATTTCCCGTTGCTCTGGTTTAAGAAGATTATTGTTTGCTGCCAGTGGTGAGTCTGTGTGATTGCAGCTTGTTCCCATGTGTTCAGCCTCACCTGTCTGTTGATTGCACCTCTCAGTTGTGCAGCAGGGCAGCTGCACGACATAATTAATTAAGACTCTCTGTTATATGCTGGCTCAGTGCAATTCACAGACGCTGGTGATATTTCCAGATTTCCAGGTTTCCTGGGTTCCAGAGTTCTTGAGTTCTGAGCTAGTCCCTGCCAGTTCCTGAGCTCCTGTCTAGCAGTGTCTGTCTAGCTGCTTTGAGTGACAGTTCCTGTGTCGATTCCAGTGTCGATACCAGTGTCTGATCCTGTGTCCTGCCATGAAGCGTTCCTGTCCAGGAGTTCTGTGGCTTTGTCTGTGCCTGGTCGAATATCTGGCTTCTTGGTGTCCACCGGTCTGTCGTTTGGGATTCTGCCTGTCCTCCAGTTCTGAGAGTCTGTGTTGGCTACATTGGGGGTTCCTGTCCGTTTGCGAGTATTTGTACCGGTTCCGTGAGTAGCGGCTTTGCCGCGTCCGTCGGCTCAGGCCGCAGTATTCTTTGGTTATAATTTGTTTCTGGTGTTTTGCAGAGGGTTCTGCTTGTGCTGTCACCGCCGGTACACAACGGTATTGTGTCGGCGAGTGGACAGCATTTCATTTGTTGTTCTTTTCCTTTGGCGGCGTGCCGCACATATATTTAGGTTTAGGGTTGTTAGTAGCCCCTAGCCTTCTGTTTGTTTTAGCTAGAGGTCCCCTTGTTATTATCCTGTCTCGGTTCACGCCTTGTCTCAATCTAAGACCTGGGGGCATCGGAGTTGAGCATACCTAATCCGCCCTTCAAACGCGGCTGCCGTGGGCCCAAGAAACCATAGTCACTCAGGCATGAACGGACCACACGGGTGAAACAACGGAGGTAGGGTGCTAGGGGCTATTTCCACACAACACTTCGTTTCAGCGTCACGTTCTGGTGCTCAGGACTCACTACGCAACATCTCCCTTGTTCTGAGCACCAGGAACCTAACATTATCACCAGCCATACAACAAAAAAGAAATAAAACTTTTTCTTTTTTGGCCCAGTCCAGTGTCTTGTCTAGAATCCAGTCCTGTCTAGAATTCAGTGTGCAGAATCCAGTCCGTTGTTTAGAATCCAGTCCTGTCTAGAACTCAGTGTGCAGAATCCAGTCCGGTGTTTAGAATCCAGTCCTGTCTAGAATTCAGTGTGCAGAATCCAGTCCGGTGTTTAAAAATCCAGTCTTGTCCTGTCTAGTTTAAAAATCCAGTCCAGTCTTGTCTTGTCTAGTCTAGTCTAGTCTAGTTTAAAATCCTCCTATGCCAACTATGCAAGCCCTGCAGGCATCTCTCTCAGCCCTGAACTCTGCTTTCAGTGCTTTGAAACCTGAGCGGCTGGAAGTTTTGCAGCAATCCTTAAAGCAACTGCAAAACCTTCTGACCAAAATTTTGCTTATTTTGCCAGAAGTTGTTGAGAGTTCATCCTATAAAGAGACCCTTGCTCACAGTATGGTGACGAGTGAATCCTCAGGTTTAATTAGAGTGAAAAAGTTTGAAAGTTTTCTGCGGCCCAGGCTCTCAGAAGAAGAGCGTCTGCGTCGCAGAAACTTAGATTTATGCCTATATTGTGGGGGTTTAGGCCACTATCTGCAGTCCTGTGAGTTGCGCAAGCCAAAGTGTGGCGACAAGTCCTGCCCTCTGGCCAAGTTGAGTCAGGATACAAGACCTACTCCTGTCTCTACTGTGGCAGAGGTACTTGTCACACAACCCACACTAAAAAGCACTCTGTCCTATAATTGGGATCCTTGGGCTAGGGAGCCCCATTATAGATTCAGGAACCAAAGGAGAATGTTTCTCTCCTCTCTTGATTTTCCTGTTGAAGCAAAGTTGCAAACCCTTGGGGTGGTGCCCGATGCCCAGGGTCCTGGAGTGGTGCCTGATGCCCAGGGTCCTGGAGTGGTGCCCGATGCCCAGGGTCCTGGAGCGGTGCCCGATGCCCAGGGTCCTGGAGCGGTGCCCGATGCCCAGGGTCCTGGAGTGGTGCCCAATGCCCAGATTCCTGGAGCGGTGCCCGATGCCCAGAGTCCTGGAGCGGTGCCCGATGCCCAGAGTCCTGGAGCGGTACCCGATGCTCTAGGTTGTAGAGGGACATCGAATATTATAGCTCAGGTGTCAAAACCAGAAGGGGTCTCAGAAGCTATTACCCCAGGTAGAGACTTGAAAAGCGCAACTCCAGAGAAGGTGTCTAAAACCATAGTTCTAGAAGGGAACTCGAGAAGCAAAACCCCAAGTGGGGTCTCGAGAGACGCAGCCCCAAAGAAGGGTCTAGAGGTCGCTTCCCCAGGAAAGGACTCAAGAGGCATAGCGTTAGTGGAGGTTCTGAAGGTTATAGCATCAGCAAAGGTCCCGGAAGTCTTAGTCCCGGGAGAAGTTTCGATAATTATCGACTCAGAGAGGGAGGCCGACGGCTCGGTCCCAGAGAGGGAGGCCGACGGCTCTGTCCCAGAGAGGGAGGCCGATGGCTCGGTCCCAGAGAGGGTCCCAGTGAGGGAGGCCAATGGCCCGGTCCCAGTAAAAGAATCCGAGGTGCTGGCCCCAGCGGGGTTCCCGAAGGCCACTGCCCCAGCGGGGTTCCCGAAGGCCACTGCCCCAGCGGGGTTCCCGAAGGCTACTGCCCCAGCGGGGTTCCCGAAGGTCACTGCCCCGGGTGGGGTTCAGAAAGTCACTGACCCGGGTGGGGTTCCAAGGGCCACTGCCCCAGTTGGGGTTCCAAGGGCCACTGCCCCAGGTGGGGTTCAGAAAGTCACTGCCCCAGGTGGGGTTCAGAAAGTCTCAACCTCAAGTAAGGTCAATAGTGACCAGGTCCTAGCAAAGCACTCTAGTCAGTCAGATGGGAAGGAAGCAGATCCTGACTCTGTTGATATCTCAACATCTATAATCTTTGATGGGGACTTAGTCCAATTTCTGGCGCTTTACAAACACTATTACACCATTTTGTTGTCTAGACCATTTCTGGGCATCACTTCAGAGAACCTTGTGCTCTATCTGATATATTCCTTTAGAGGAGAGCCTTTTGAGTGGGTGACCAGCCTAATGAAAGCTGAAGATCCCATTCTTCAGGATCCCCAGGCATTCAGTGATGCAGTTATTAAGAGATAAGGTTCCAAAGAAATTGGTTCTGGTTCCACTAGGTCACCCATCTTATATGCTGAGAGTCCACCGTATACTGTAAACTCGGCACAAAAATCACAGCCTATCACCATTGCTACTGGATGTGCTTTCCTGTCTTCTCCCTACAGGAAATCTTCTAAAGTTTCGGTACCTAGGGGAATGGAGCCAATCTATGGTCTGTTCTCAGATTCCGAAACTGATGAGGTTTCTTATATGCCGGGGCACTCTGGTAGGAGACGGAAGAAGCATCTGATTGCTTGACCTATATGTTTTGAAGAATTTTTTGAGCCAGAGATTTCTTCCTTTCCTGGTGTCGCCAAGCAAGCACAGGGTAAAAAGAAGAAAAAGAAAAATAAATATTATTGACTCTTGCCTTGATATAAAAAGAAAAATATTTTTTTTCCTTGTCTTTTGTCCAGTGGCCACCGTCAAGGGGGGGGGGGGCACTGTTACAAGCTGTTGCCACAGCTTGTTTCTGTTACTTGTCTTTGTCTGTTTGTTCCAGTGTTAGGTTTATTAATGTATACCTTGTTTTGGAAAACCTGAATTTTGGGGTCCTTTGACCCCTCCTCAAGGGGGGGGTAATGTTATGAGCCACGGCTGCTGCTCATTCCTGTTTTGCATTTTTGGTTATGTATTTTATGTTATACTTCTGTTTCTGTTCCCCGTGGGTGTCATGGGGTGTTCGGAGCCCACCCTTAAAGAGAGGGTACTGTTATGAACCACAGGTAGTGGTTCATTCCTATTTTATGTTTATAAGTAGTCTTGCAGGCCAGGATTTCCCGTTGCTCTGGTTTAAGAAGATTCTTGTTTGCTGCCAGTGGTGAGTCTGTGTCATTGCAGCTTGTTCCCATGTGTTCAGCCTCACCTGTCTGTTGATTGCACCTCTCAGTTGTGCAGCAGGGCAGCTGCACGACATAATTAATTAAGACTCTCTGTTATATGCTGGCTCAGTGCAATTCACAGACGCTGGTGATATTTCCAGATTTCCAGGTTTCCTGGGTTCCAGAGTTCTTGAGTTCTGAGCTAGTCCCTGCCAGTTCCTGAGCTCCTGTCTAGCAGTGTCTGTCTAGCTGCTTTGAGTGTCGGTTCCTGTGTCGATTCCAGTGTCGATTCCAGTGTCTGATCCTGTGTCCTGCCATGAAGTGTTCCTGTCCAGGAGTCCTGTGGCTTTGTCTGTGCCTGGTCGAATATCTGGCTTCTTGGTGTCCACCGGTCTGTCGTTTGGGATTCTGCCTGTCCTCCAGTTCTGAGAGTCTGTGTTGGCTACATTGGGGGTTCCTGTCCGTTTGCCAGTATTTGTACCGGTTCCGTGAGTAGCGGCTTTGCCGCGTCCGTCGGCTCAGGCCGCAGTATTCTTTGGTTATAATTTGTTTCTGGTGTTTTGCAGAGGGTTCTGCTTGTGCTGTCACCGCCGGTACACAACGGTATTGTGTCGGCGAGTGGACAGCATTTCCTTTGTTGTTCTTTTCCTTTGGCGGCGTGCCGCACATATATTTAGGTTTAGGGTTGTTAGTAGCCCCTAGCCTTCTGTTTGTTTTAGCTAGAGGTCCCCTTGTTATTATCCTGTCTCGGTTCACGCCTTGTCTCAATCTAAGACCTGGGGGCATCGGAGTTGGCAGACCTAATCCGCCCTTCAAACGCGGCTGCCGTGGGCCCAAGAAACCATAGTCACTCAGACGTGAACGGACCACACGGGTGAAACAACAGAGGTAGGGTGCTAGGGGCTATTTCCACACCACACCTCGTTTCAGCGTCACGTTCTGGTGCTCAGGACTCACTACGCAACATCTCCCTTGTTCTGAGCACCAGGAACCTAACAGCTTGTTAGTCTCCTGGTAGATTTTAATAGCATCCACTAAAGCAGTAGTTTCAGGAGAGGACAACATATAGTAGTGAAGCCTCTAGTGATGAGGGGGTATATTGCTCAAGGTAATGTCCAAAAACACTGTTGGTTTCCTTTTTTTTTTGAAGAAGAAGAAAATGTTGCAATATTGTTATCAATTGTCCCTGTTATGAATTTATTCTGGGGAACTAGGCAACAAAAATATCAAGTACTCATACACACCAATTATGGAACAATGGGGGTCATTCCGAGTTGTTCGCTCGCTAGCTGCTTTTAGCAGCATTGCACACGCTAGGCCGCCACCCTCTGGGAGTGTATCTTAGCTTAGCAGAATAGCGAACGAAAGATTAGCAAATCTGCTACTAAATAATTCTTTGCAGTTTCTGAGTAGCTCCAGACCTACTCCTAGATTGAGATCACCTCAGTCCGTTTAGTTCCTGGTTTGACGTCACAAACACGCCCTGCGTTCGGCCAGCCACTCCCACATTTCTCCAGACACTCCTGCGTTTTTACGTGGAATGCCTGCGTTTTTCAGCACACTCCCTGAAAACGGCAAGTTTCCGCCCAGAAAAACCCAGTTCCTGTCAATCACACTATGATCACTCGAGCGATGAAAAAACGTATCTCGAGCTTGTGTAAATCTACTAAGTTTTGTGTTAAATAACTAAGCGCATGCGCGCTGCGTACCATGCGCATGCGCAATTAGCATCAAATCGCATTATAGCGAAAATCGGCAAAGAGCGAACAACTCGGAATGACCCCCAATGTTGTGGCATCTGTCAATGCTGTGAGTCCATTAAGAGATTGGAGACACATTGTCACATATTGTTCTCTGATGAAAAAAGTTGAAGGAGTAAAAGGGGGAGAAATGTAAAGATGCACTGAGGACAGGTGGTGGTCCCCATCTGGTTATTGACCATACCAACTTTGAAGAGGAGGTGCAAATGATTCTTCAACCAGAGATTGATCATAAGATAAATGATGCCCCACCTCATCAGCAACAGCATGTTGAGTACATTTTCTGATGTATCCTTTAAAAATTTCACACAAACACATTCATTACTATATTATACACATTTTATGTAATTTAAAAAAAATGCATTTCTTGCCAGTTTTGCACAACAAAACACTAAAGTATTGATCTACACCAAATTTAAAAGCACCATTTTGTTATTTTCACAGATAAAGGCTCCAAAACACATCAAAAAGCTCCATAAGATCCGACACTCAGGAGGAGGTTGCTGATGAAAGTAAACTGAAGCAAGTTCTGTTGTTTTGCAGCAACAAGCCTGTAAACAGTAAACATCCTAAGCAGGTGTCATGTTCCTTAACAGGTCCAAGATTACAAGCATATCACTCAACAAACCATGCTGTCTGGTGGAAACTATCAGGGCGAAGAATTCAGACATCTGCTGCTACTGCCACCCAGGAGGATGTTGCAGAACCATTAGGCCAAACATTCGTTTTGGTTATTGTAAAGATATGAGACAGAGGGTAAAACTGTATTTATGGCATTTCAATCTTTATTGCATTTAAAGTACTTTTTATTCCTTTTGTTCCATTATCTATCTGGCATGTGTCAATATTACCCCATGTGCGTGTTCATTCATTAGCCTATATATTCTGAACTATAATCTTTCTCAGGTAAATACAGGTGGGCTGTGACCTGGCACCTAGTGCTGTCATGTTATGTTATGTTATGAGGATACCATTCTGTGTATGAGGTTACAAGTTATCATGGATAATCCTGTTTAACCCATCTATGATCCTTATATGGTCACACAGGAAACAGATTTGAGGACCAGGTAATCTCTTTCTGAAGATGCTCCTCCACAGGGGACAATCAGGACATAAACCAATTTCCCATCATTGTTCCTTCTGTTTACTGTCCTTTGTTAAACTCTGGTCTCTCACAGATAACTCGGAGCCTGACCCAGCATGTGGTCAGCAGGAGAGCAGGAGAAGGCCAGCTGTGGGAGGGAGTAGGGAAATACCTGAAATGGGGTCCCACCAATCAGGAACCTGTGTCCTCCCCAGGTGAGAGTGGCATCATGGGCATTTGGAAGATTTTAAAAGAGGTTGCGGGGGTCAGCTCATGATGTTAGCTACAGGACTTTGGCTAAGGGGTGATACTCTGTCAGGGTACCTTGTGGAACACATCACCAGTGCTGGGTGGACTTACTCGTACTGTATGGACTTATACAAATATTTTCCTGTGGGCTAATCTGCTATGACTGCTGTGTGGACTCAGTGATAGTTCTGCTGTGTGGACCTGTGTATCTGTAACTTCACTGTGGAATTGCTGTGGACCTAAATCCTCTACTGGGACTTAATATCTGGACTGCTACCTGTATACTGTTTCTGGGCTATATTTACTTCTATTTCCTGTGTATAATCTATCCCTGTGTGCAGTGAGAAATAAACCATCACTTTGGTTTCATCGGCTCGGTGTATGAGTATCTTCACAGTTATGTAACATGCTCTTCTTTTATATTACTGTGTTAGAACCCATGGGAATATTAGACTGCGCGGATTAGTCACACATAGCTTATAATAGACTAGTAAATTCTAGAGCATTTCGAATAATTAATTTCACACTAAAGTTAGAATAAAAATAATAAAATATAAAAAAAATTAAAAAAAAAAAATTTTTAAACACTATTTAAAAATTTACTTTTTTCACTTCACATATATATAAAAATAAGTTGTGTTTAAAAAAAAACAATTCTCCACATATATTATAACATTATATTTTATATACAGAAAGAGATAATTGCATATATATCCTTTTATTAAACTTTAATATATATTTTTTCAGCAATAATCTTTCTGTAACATATTAAATTAACACCTCTTCTTTTAGTGATAGCACATAATACACTAGGATCTAATCACTCTCAAATAATGTTTGAGAGATATAGGGTTAAAATTATTTGCTCATTTATTTTATTTTACTTTATTTTAGTTTATTTATATATATTTTTGTAATCACTTTTCTATTTTTAATCTTATTAATTTTAATTTTATTTATTTTTATTTGTTCACTAGAATCCAAACTAAGGACTTTTTTTGAAGTGGTCAGAATTTTTGGTAATTATATTGACACTTTATAATATTACAACATTCTAAGAAACCTTGTGAATAGACAAGGATTTACTGTATAATCTTATCCTTTTCCCACTTTTTCCATTTTATCCCAGGTTGAACTAGGCATTTAGAATCTGATTTCCCAATTTTGCTTAAGCTACTTCGTTGATGTGGGGGCAGTAATGAGCGGCATAACAGCCTACCAAGTGTTTGAGCGATACGGAAAGCGTGGAGACTGCAGGAATCTGCTCCCGTTCACTTAAATAAGGGGAATTAAATTATGATTGATGTAAATGTGGACCTATACTCACTAGCTAGAGGAGATGAACATGGTGAAGATAGTACATGTCTATTTATACTATCATAATTGTGCTCAATTACTTTCTTGATTTAAGGGGTCCCCACTCCTCCAGGGTACCCCGGCCAGGGGTGACTAGTTGGGTATTTAATGCCACGGCCGCAGGGAGCGGTATAAAAGTGTCCCCCGGCTGTGGCATTATCTGTCCAGCTAGTTGAGCCCGGTGCTGGTACAAAAAATATGGGGGACCCCTACTCTTTTTAACCCCCGTATTTTTTGCACCAGGACCAGGCGCAGAGCCCGGTGCTGGTTGTTAAAATACGGGGGATCCCCTGTCATTTTTTTCCCCGTATTTTTACAACCAGGACCGGCTCAAAGAGCCCGAGGCTGGTTATGCTTAGGAGTGGGGACCCCACGCAATTTTTTTGTTTTTTTTTAACCCATTCCATAAAAAAAATTTTTTTTTTAAATATATAAATAATACTTGTGCCTCCTAAATAGACAAACCAAGTACCTAATCCCTTCTAATATAAATAGATATGCCATTAGCAATAAAAAAACCACAAAAAAACATGTTTTTAAAAATTTTTATTACATTCCGCCAGCAAAGTGATTCGGATTGAAAATGACAATTTACTGTCAAAAAGCACTGTTGTCGAATTTACATTCTTCAATTGAATATACTTTTGTCGAAAAGCCGCATTTGTACCATTGCAGAAATGTCGAATTTGTCAAATGTCGAATTTCAAAAAGTCGAATTTCAAAAGTCCGTTTTTTTGACGAAAAGTACTGTATTGCATTGTCGGAAAAAAAATTTGGGCGAAAAAGTCCAGTTTGTCGACATTTTCGTGAATTCGACCGCAATTGCATAAACCCCATAACATCTATATACTTTTTCATTATATATTTCCACTGTAGGGGGCAGCCTAGTACTTCTCTCATTGGTTGCGTTGTGTCCAGTACACATCAGCCAGTAGTAGAAAAGAATAACTGCTCCTCTCTGTGGTCCTACTTTATCTTTTTTTCCAGGGACTGACACCAGTAGGAATGTCTCATCCCCCATTCACTGGGTACACATGGGGGACAGCAGAATTCTGACCGTGTTTTGGTAGTCTTGCCTATTTACTGCCTAAGTGTTTCCTTGGGTACCTTCAATATATATACACAGATTTATATACCTGAATACTTTTTAATTATATGTATTTTACTTGTATGTTTTGTATTGTCTTTATATTTCACCTATGTTAATTTTATGATTGCGCAGGCCGACTTAGGCCTTGTTTATGAATAAATTTAGAATAAAAGTTAAGTTTAACAACATATTATCATTTTTTCCCTTCTCCCCCCCCCCTTTTGCCTTTCATTTTTGCCAGAGTGCTCTACCACCTATAGAGTTTCTTCTCAGCTCTCTCTTAGGGCTGTGCTTTGTTGTTTAACCCATGGGAAGGGTCATGTTATTTAGAGCACTGCAACTCAGAAATAGTTATCAATTTCTACGTGCTCTATAGTCCCTTTGCGCAGTGAATCTTAATGCGATGGTTAATGGAAACTTTTGTTATGTTCATAGCCATTGTGGAACACTAAGTGATCAGATATTTTGGAGAGTCATGGGTTCGGGCTTGGTGAGGCAATAAAACCCCTTACATCCTGATCTCTCTGACACCGCAGTGCTGCTGACAGTCTATTTTACCCATCAGTGACAGGTAAAGCAAACCACAGGGGCAGGGGCGGATCTAGGGGCTAGCAAGCAGGGCAGTCGCCCGGACCACAGTGGCCTGAGGGCATGACCACAGTTACTCCTCCAGTGCCATCATATTGATGTGCCTACCCAATCTCGTCCACCAGCAGTGCCATCAACAACTGCAGCACAGCTGTTCCCTTCCACCAATGTCCCAGTATGCCAGTGGGTGTTACGTCTCTGCACAAGCATGGTGCATAGCATTCTGGTATCCACTGTGCAAGGAGACAGCAGACATTAGCTGGGTACCCTTGTGGAGGTCTTGACGTCAGGCATGGGGTGGCTTCACACAACAAAGGCAGTATGGGATGGATGCTGTAGCCGCTGTTGTCCACTCAGTGACTGCTGGGGTCTTCATGGCCAGGATGGTTACAAGCCACACCATACTGCTGACAGGAGTGGCAGCGGATGCGCAAACTTTGCAGCCCAAGGCTGACTGACGGTTACAACAGCCTGACTCTCACCCCGCGATCCGTGGCATCAGTGTAACATGACATTCAGCTAGGAGCAGGATGGTCATTATTGAACAAGTCAGAGGGTAAGCGCTTTTGTGAGGGAGCCAGAAGACTCCTAAAAGTGAGCAGGGACCCTGAGTGCCACAACTGGGGTCCTGGCAATACAAGCTCAAGTAAAACTAAAGGCTGAAAAGAAAGGTAGGTGACATAGAAACAAAGTGTGAAGGGGTTAAAAAAAAGAGATTTATGGTAAGAACTTACCGTTGTTAAATCTCTTTCTGCGAGGTAAACTGGGTTCCACAAGGATAACATAAGGGTGTAGAGTAGGATCTTGATCCGAGGCACCAACAGGCTAAAGCTGTGACTGTTCCCAAGATGCTCAGCACCGCCTCCTCTATAAGCCCGCCTCCATGCACAGGAGCTCAGTTTCGTTAGCCAGTCCATTGCAGTAGCAGGCAAAGGAGACTTCAACCGTTAGTAGCCACATACACCACATTCTCACGACAGGAGAAGGTATCAGCGGCTAATGCCATACAAACCCAAAGAAGCTAAGTGCATCAGGGCCACCCTGTGGAACCCAGTGTACCTCGCAGAAAGCGATTTAACAACAGTAAGTTCTTATCATAAATCGCCTTTTCTGCGGGGTACACTGGGTTCCACAGGGATAACATCGGGGATGTCCTAAAGCAGTTCCTCATGGGAGGGGACGCACTGTAGCGGGCATAATAACCCGGCATCCAAAGGAAGCATCATGGGAGGCGGAATATCGAAGGCATAGAACCTTATGAACGTGTTCACTGAGGACCACGTAGCCGCCTTGCACAATTGTTCAAGGGTCGCTCCACGTCGGGCCACCCAAGAAGGTCCAACAGACCGAGTAGAATGGGCTTTGATGGTAGCAGGAGTTGGAAGGCCAGCCTGTACATAAGCATGTGCAATCACCATTCTAATCCATCTGGCCAGGGTCTGCTTATTCGCAGGCCAGCCACGTTTGTGAAAACCAAAAAGGACAAAGAGAGAATAAGACTTCCGAATGGAAGCTGTCCTCTTCACACATAAATATGGAAAGCCCGTACCACACCCAAAGACAATCTCTTGGTTAAGGTGGAAAGAAGACACCACCTTAGGTAGATAACCAGGGCGTGTCCAAAGAACAGCCCGGTCACGGTGAAAAATCAGAAAGGGAGCCCGACAGGATAAGGCACCCAAATTTAAAACCCATCTAGCAGAGGCAATAGCAGCAGAAATAAAACCTTAATAGTAAGCCACTTAAGGTCCGCAGACTCAAGAGGTTCAAATGGAGACTCTTGCAAGGCCTCCAGATCCACCGACAAATCCCAATGAGCCACTGGCGGGACATAGGGAGGTTGAATCCGCAACACACCCTGAGTGAATGTATGAACAACAGGCAGAGTCGTAATTTCTCTGAAACCAAACCGACAAGGCAGAAATATGAACCTTGAGGGAGGCCAGATGAAGGCCCAAGTCCAGGCCCTGTTGCAGGAAGACCAAAAGTTTGGCCGTACTAAACTTGTAAGCGTCATGATTGTTAGCTGCGCACCAAGCAAAGTAAGAATTCCAGACCCTATGATAAATCTGAGCAGAAGCCGGTTTCCGGGCCTTCAACACGGTTTGAATGACCACCTTCTTGCTTGAACTTCCTTATCACCCTTGGCAGAAGTAACACCGGAGGGAACAAGTATGGCAGCCGAAAGTTCCATGGAATTGCCAGTGCATCCACAAACGCTGCTTGAGGATCCCTTGTCCTTGCTCCGAAGACCGGAACTTTGTGATTGTGTCGAGACGCCATCAGGTCTACATCTGGTAGGCGCCACTTGTCCACAAGGAGTTGAAATACTTCTGGATGAAGGCTCCACTCTCCGGCGTGTATGTCCTGATGACTGAGGAAGTCCGCTTCCCATTTGAGGACACCCAGAATAAACACTGCCAATATGGCTGGCAAAGGGCGTTCTGCCCACTGAAGAATCCTTGATACTTCCAACATTGCCATGCGGCTTCGAGTGCCGCCTTGATGATTTATGTATACCACCATGGTGGCATTGTCCGACTGTACTTGAACAGGCCTTTTCTGTATCAGATGCTGGGTGTCACAACTGAGGGCTAGTGCTGACTGCAGGAAGCCTCAGTTGTAGGGGCTGAGAGAAACGTAAACTTAGGAGGCAGGATAGGACTCCTGAACATGCGTGTACACTTGTAGTACCAGAGCCCGAAGGCGTGACCACGACAACCAGAGGATAAGGTTCAAAGGTTTTATTAAGTACACAGCTCACAGGTATATTAGCAGTTGCAGTATGGAAGTCACAAACAATAAGTCATAGTTCCTTAGAGTGCAGTGGAAGTCTCTAGGTGTGGTGTTAACAGGAGAAAGTCTTAAAGGACCTTGAGGGTATGTCCTTACCAACACCGATGCACTGAGTGGTGACTTTGGGAACAGAAGCTGGTGACTTTGTAACTGCCGGGTTTTACCAGATGGGACTGGTCCAATGGATGAGCTGTGTTGATAGTGCTAGTGAGCACTAATGTATCTAGGGAGCGGAGATACAAACAGGTAATGCTCGGGAGCATGTATAGGTGATGCTTGAGAGCATATACAGGTGATGCTTGAGAGCATACTGTATACAGGCGATGCTTGAGAGCATATACAGGAGATGCTTGGGAGCATATACAGGAGATGCTTGAGAGCGCAGATTACCAGGGAACAGAGACAGGACACCGCTGGGAGCTGGAGTGCTGGGAGCCGGTGTTAAGCAATCTGGCAAACGCAGGATGCAGTGTTGAGACACTGCGGAGTCAGGCTGCACCAGGAGGAGTAGAACTGGTGCGAGTCTCTAGTAGAGTTTGCAGGCAGGAACGACCACAATCAGGAGAGACTGGTATCACTGGGATGACAACTGTAGCACTGACAATCCTCCAGCACAGGAAAAGGATATTTATACCTCCAGGTATGCAGGCATTGGCTAAGCAATTAGGCAGTGTTCTGTAGCGCAGTGGATTGGAGGAAACAGCAGCATGTGACCACAAGCAACATGGCTTCACCCATGTCACTACTTGGAGGGAAAGTCAGCTTGGGAAGAAACACGTGGAAAACAACAGCAATGCGGTGGAGGCCGCGGCAGGCAGGAGACGCCACACTGATCCATCTGCACAGCCAGACCACAGGGACAGCGGCAGAGACCGCAGTGAGCAGAAGACATCATGCCCAGCTCTCTTCACACTGAGGGAACGGACCGGTGGCAACGGAGATCGCGGTGGGCAGGAGACGCCACACCTGCTCACCCGCTCAGCAAGGCCACAGGGACAGTGACAGAGACCGCAGTGAGCATGAGACGTCATACCCAGCTCTCTGCACACTGAAGGCACAGGCACGGCTGCAGCGGTCGCGGTGGGATGAGAACGCCATTCAGGGACCTGACAAGTATACTGGGAGAAGACACTGTACCAGTGCTACGGGTTAACAGTGAAGCGATGCAGAACACATACATCAGCAACACAGCCGGGACCCGAGCCTGGAATGCAGAGCCAACCTCAGAAGACACTTGACGGGTAAGAAATGATGACCAGTTACCCGAATCGTTACAGCAGGCCAGGTTCAGAGCATTGAACACTGCCCGCAATTCCAGAATGTTTATCGGTAGGAGAGACTCCACCTTGCTCCACCGACCCTGAAGGGAGTGTTGCTCCAACCCCTCAGACTGGCATCTGTTATCAGAAGGACCCAGTTTGAGATCCAGAAGGGACAACCCCTGCTCAATCGTTGGTCCTGGAGCCACCAGTTCAGTGACCGACAAACCTCCGGAAACAATGAGATAATGTGAGACCTGATCCGGTGAGGCATGCCATCCCACTTGGCAAGAATCAATCTCTGCAGAGGGCAGGAATGAAATTGAGCGTACTCCATCATGTCGAAAGCCGAAACCATGAGGCCTAGTACTTGCATCGCTGAGTGAATTGACGAGAGAGGAAGCATCGAATTCTGTCCTGAAGGTTCAGGACCTTCTCCTGAGACAAGAACAACCGCTGGTTGTGAGTGCCCAACAATGCCCCCAGGTGCACCATGCACTGAGCAGGGACCAGGGAAGATTTCTTCCAGTTGATGAGCCATCAGTGGGCTTTTAGAAACTGCACCGTCAGACCCAGAAGACGGAGGAGAATTTCTGGGGAATTTGCCAGGATCAGCAGGTTGTCCAGATACGGTAGGATCCTGACACCCTGACGGCGTAGTTAAGCCATCATTACTGCCATAACCTTCATGAAGACTCGCGGAGCCGTGGTCAAACCAAAAGGTAAAGCCCAAAATTGATAATGGAGGTTGCCAATAGCAAACCTCAGGTACTGCTGATGCGACATGGCAATCGGAATATGGAGGTAAGCATCCTGTATGTCCAGGGAGACCATATAGTCCACAGGCTCCAAAGCCAGAACAATAGAGCGAAGAGTTTCCATACGAAACTTGGAGACTCTCAAAAATTTGTTCAAGGACTTGAGGTTGAGAATGGGCCGGAAGGAACCATTCGGTTTTGGGACTAGGAACAGCGGTGAATAGTACCCCTTGCCTCTCTGAGCCAGAGGCACCTGTACTACCACTCCTGTGTCCAGGAGGGATTTTATCACCAAATGAAGAGATTTTGCTTTCACCTGATCTGAAGGGATGTCCGTCAGGCAAAATCGATGAGTTGGACGATTCTTGAAGGATATGGCGTATCCGTGAGTGATGACTTCCCGTACCCAGGCGTGGTAAGTGGTCTTCAACCGTTCCTGGGTAAACCTTAGAAGTCGGCCTCCCACCCTGGATCGTCCCGTCATACAGTAGGCTTGTCTGATATGGAAGCAGGCTGATGGGCAGCCCAGGCACATTTAGGTTTGGGCTTAGTGGTTTTGGAAGTGCGAGCCTGTTTTGTGTATGCCTGACCCTTTGCTTTACCTGGAGGACGAAAGTATCGAAAGGATGTACTCTTAACCTTCGGGATCGAAGGAGCTGTACTAGGAAGACACGCTGTCTTAGCAGAAGCTAAGTCAGTCACAATCTTCTTGAGATCCTCACCAAAAAGAATGTCTCCCTTAAAAGGGAGCACCTCCAGGGTTTTCTTAGAGTCCAGATCCACAGACCAGGACCATAACCAGAGAATCCGACGAGCCAAAATGGACGTAGTAGAAGCCTTGACCGCCAGAATACCTGCATCAGAAGCCGCCTTCTTAATGTAGTGAGATTCTGTGAGAGACATTGTCTAGCATTATCAGAATAATTGGATGGCAGCTCTGCTTCCACCTCCTGAGCCCACGCTTCAATAGCTTCTGCAGCCCAAGTAGCTGCAATAGTGGGTCGATGCACAGCTGCTGTGAGGGTGTAAATAGCTTTTAAGCAACCCTCCACACGCTTATCTGTCAATTCTTTCAGAGAGATGACGGTAGTTACAGGCAGAGCAGATGACACCACCAGCCACGCCACTTGCGAATTCACCGGCGGTGGCGTTTCCCAATTCTTACTTAGCTCTGCAGCGAGGGGAAAGCGAGCCAGCATCTTCTTGTGAGGTGTGAATTTCTTTCCTGGATTTTCCCAGGATTCCTGACGTATGTAAACTAAGTGACCAGAATGAGGTAAAACTTGTTTAATAACCTTCTGACATTTAAACCTGTCTTGTTTCTTAGAGGTAACAACAGGTTATGGGTCATCATCAATTTAAAGAATCAGCCTGATAGCCTCCAATAGGTCAGGAACATCCACCAGTGAAACAGATTCCACCATCAGAAGCATCTGGATCAGTGTCTGAGGGGTCAGTATATACGCCATCTTAATCAGACAAAGTGTCTGGAATATGGGTGTATTGTGAGGAAGTAATGGCCCGCCTAGAGGACCCCTTGGACTTAGGTGGGCGAGGGTTAGGTTTCTGTTTGTTCAGTGAGTGGTTTAATTGCTGTAACTGAGTGGACAGAAATCTGCCCATGGCGGATTAACCGCAGGGACAATATGTGGCTGTACCGGCACGTGAGGTCCCATAGGGGGCATAAGTCTAGTTACCAGTGTATTTAGTTGAGTAGAGAAAGTATCCCAAGGTGGGTCATTATGGACCCCCGTTGCTACGGACCTACTGGAGGGTAGTGAACCTCCAGAACCTGAACCTCTGCTGCTATGTTTTCCTCTAATGTGTCTGCAGCATCACCACCACCACCACGCATTGTGGGATCAGCCACAGCACTGTCGCCCCTTGAAGCTGACATATCTGAAAGCGTAAATCATGGGCTACACAGTACAATATCAGCAGTATAATACCTGACCAAGAACCCCCTGTGCAGTGTGATAGCACAAACAGAGGATTCAAGAGGTATACAGTGACCGAAAATCACAGAGAAAAATACACAATAAGTATATCCTGTGAAACACCTATATCAAACAATGACCCTGACGCACTTAGCCCCCCTCAAGGTACAGTATATCGGGATAGCAATCTGAGTGAGATACACAGAGTATAAACCATGCACAGCTATATGCACACACACAGTCACATGTACAATGCAGAAATTATGACAAGCAATAAAACTGCACTGGACTAGCAATACTAAGTAATACCTTGTAAAGCTATACAGAGTAATAGATATAACAATGCACAGTAAAGACTGGATGTATATCACAGGGTACTTGTACTTGTAACTAGAGATGAGCGGGTTCGGTTTCTCTGAATCCGAACCCGCACGAACTTCATGTTTTTTTCACGGGTCCGAGCAGACTCGGATCCTCCCGCCTTGCTCGGTTAACCCGAGCGCGCCCGAACGTCACCATGACGCTGTCGGATTCTCGCGAGACTCGGATTCTATATAAGGAGCCGCGCGTCGCCGCCATTTTCACACGTGCATTGAGATTGATAGGGAGAGGACGTGGCTGGCGTCCTCTCCATTTAGATTAGGGTTGAGAGAGAGAGAGAGAGATTGACCTGAGGCTGTGATACTGTAGAAGAGAGTGCAGAGTTTAGTGACTGACGACCACAGTGACCACCAGACAGTGCAGTTGTTTGTTTTATTTAATATATCCGTTCTCTGCCTGAAAAAAACGATACACACAGTGACTCAGTCACATACCATATCTGTGTGCACTGCTCAGCCCAGTGTGCTGCATCAATGTATATATATATCTGACTGTGCTCAGCTCACACAGCTTATAATTGTGGGGGAGACTGGGGAGCACTGCAGTGCCAGTTATAGGTTATAGCAGGAGCCAGGAGTACATAATATTATATTAAAATTAAACAGTGCACACTTTTGCTGCAGGAGTGCCACTGCCAGTGTGACTAGTGACCAGTGACCAGACCACCAGTATATATAATATTAGTAGTATACTATCTCTTTATCAACCAGTCTATATTAGCAGCAGACACAGTACAGTGCGGTAGTTCACGGCTGTGGCTACCTCTGTGTCGGCACTCGGCAGCCCGTCCATAATTGTATATACCACCTAACCGTGGTTTTTTTTTCTTTCTTTATAGTCATACTAGTTATGAGTATACTATCTCTTTATCAACCAGTCTATATTAGCAGCAGACACAGTACAGTGCGGTAGTTCACGGCTGTGGCTACCTCTGTGTCGGCACTCGGCAGCCCGTCCATAATTGTATATACCACCTAACCGTGGTTTTTTTTTCTTTCTTTATACATACATACTAGTTACGAGTATACTATCTCTTTATCAACCAGTCTATATTAGCAGCAGACAAAGTACAGTGCGGTAGTTCACGGCTGTGGCTACCTCTGTGTCGGCACTCGGCAGCCCGTCCATAATTGTATATACCACCTAACCGTGGTTTTTTTTTCTTTCTTTATACATACATACTAGTTACGAGTATACTATCTCTTTATCAACCAGTCTATATATTAGCAGCAGACACAGTACAGTGCGGTAGTTCACGGCTGTGGCTACCTCTGTGTCGGCACTCGGCAGCCCGTCCATAATTGTATATACCACCTAACCGTGGTTTTTTTTTCTTTCTTTATACATACATACTAGTTACGAGTATACTATCTCTTTATCAACCAGTCTATATATTAGCAGCAGACACAGTACAGTGCGGTAGTTCACGGCTGTGGCTACCTCTGTGTCGGCACTCGGCAGCCCGTCCATAATTGTATATACCACCTAACCGTGTTTTTTTTTCTTTCTTTATACATACA
The DNA here is from genome assembly GCF_028390025.1 of Pseudophryne corroboree. Lineage (NCBI taxonomy): Eukaryota > Metazoa > Chordata > Amphibia > Anura > Myobatrachidae > Pseudophryne > Pseudophryne corroboree. The sequence goes on from NC_086445.1 coordinate 842,899,087, forward strand.
TACTAGTTACGAGTATACTATCTCTTTATCAACCAGTCTATATTAGCAGCAGACACAGTACAGTGCGGTAGTTCACGGCTGTGGCTACCTCTGTGTCGGCACTCGGCAGCCCGTCCATAATTGTATATACCACCTAACCGTGGTTTTTTTTTTCTTTCTTTATACATACATACTAGTTACGAGTATACTATCTCTTTATCAACCAGTCTATATATTAGCAGCAGACACAGTACAGTGCGGTAGTTCACGGCTGTGGCTACCTCTGTGTCGGCACTCGGCAGCCCGTCCATAATTGTATATACCACCTAACCGTGGTTTTTTTTTCTTTCTTTATAGTCATACTAGTTACGAGTATACTATCTCTTTATCAACCAGTCTATATTAGCAGCAGACACAGTACAGTGCGGTAGTTCACGGCTGTGGCTACCTCTGTGTCGGCACTCGGCAGCCCGTCCATAATTGTATATACCACCTAACCGTGGTTTTTTTTTCTTTCTTTATACATACATACTAGTTACGAGTATACTATCTCTTTATCAACCAGTCTATATATTAGCAGCAGACACAGTACAGTGCGGTAGTTCACGGCTGTGGCTACCTCTGTGTCGGCACTCGGCAGCCCGTCCATAATTGTATATACCACCTAACCGTGGTTTTTTTTTCTTTCTTTATACATACATACTAGTTACGAGTATACTATCTCTTTATCAACCAGTCTATATATTAGCAGCAGACACAGTACAGTGCGGTAGTTCACGGCTGTGGCTACCTCTGTGTCGGCACTCGGCAGCCCGTCCATAATTGTATATACCACCTAACCGTGGTTTTTTTTTCTTTCTTTATACATACATACATACTAGTTACGAGTATACTATCTCTTTATCAACCAGTCTATATTAGCAGCAGACACAGTACAGTGCGGTAGTTCACGGCTGTGGCTACCTCTGTGTCGGCACTCGGCAGCCCGTCCATAATTGTATATACCACCTAACCGTGTTTTTTTTTCTTTCTTTATACATACATACTAGTTACGAGTATACTATCTCTTTATCAACCAGTCTATATATTAGCAGCAGACACAGTACAGTGCGGTAGTTCACGGCTGTGGCTACCTCTGTGTCGGCACTCGGCAGCCCGTCCATAATTGTATATACCACCTAACCGTGTTTTTTTTTTCTTTCTTTATACATACATACTAGTTACGAGTATACTATCTCTTTATCAACCAGTCTATATTAGCAGCAGACACAGTACAGTGCGGTAGTTCACGGCTGTGGCTACCTCTGTGTCGGCACTCGGCAGCCCGTCCATAATTGTATATACCACCTAACCGTGGTTTTTTTTTCTTTCTTTATACATACATACTAGTTACGAGTATACTATCTCTTTATCAACCAGTCTATATATTAGCAGCAGACACAGTACAGTGCGGTAGTTCACGGCTGTGGCTACCTCTGTGTCGGCACTCGGCAGCCCGTCCATAATTGTATATACCACCTAACCGTGGTTTTTTTTTCTTTCTTTATACATACATACTAGTTACGAGTATACTATCTCTTTATCAACCAGTCTATATATTAGCAGCAGACACAGTACAGTTCGGTAGTTCACGGCTGTGGCTACCTCTGTGTCGGCACTCGGCAGCCCGTCCATAATTGTATACTAGTATCCAATCCATCCATCTCCATTGTTTACCTGAGGTGCCTTTTAGTTGTGCCTATTAAAATATGGAGAACAAAAATGTTGAGGTTCCAAAATTAGGGAAAGATCAAGATCCACTTCCACCTCGTGCTGAAGCTGCTGCCACTAGTCATGGCCGAGACGATGAAATGCCAGCAACGTCGTCTGCCAAGGCCGATGCCCAATGTCATAGTACAGAGCATGTCAAATCCAAAACACCAAATATCAGTAAAAAAAAGGACTCCAAAACCTAAAATAAAATTGTCGGAGGAGAAGCGTAAACTTGCCAATATGCCATTTACCACACAGAGTGGCAAGGAACGGCTGAGGCCCTGGCCTATGTTCATGGCTAGTGGTTCAGCTTCACATGAGGATGGAAGCACTCAGCCTCTCGCTAGAAAAATGAAAAGACTAAAGCTGGCAAAAGCAGTAGCACCGCAAAGAACTGTGCGTTCTTCGAAATCCCAAATCCACAAGGAGAGTCCGACTCCAATTGTGTCGGTTGCGATGCCTGACCTTCCCAACACTGGACGTGAAGAGCATGCGCCTTCCACCATTTGCACGCCCCCTGCAAGTGATGGAAGGAGCACCCGCAGTCCAGTTCCTGATAGTCAGATTGAAGATGTCAGTGTTGAAGTACACCAGGATGAGGAGGATATGGGTGTTGCTGGCGCTGGGGAGGAAATTGACCAGGAGGATTCTGATGGTGAGGTGGTTTGTTTAAGTCAGGCACCCGGGGAGACACCTGTTGTCCGTGGTAGGAATATGGCCGTTGACATGCCTGGTGAAAATACCAAAAAAATCAGCTCTTCGGTGTGGAAGTATTTCACCAGAAATGCGGACAACAGGTGTCAAGCCGTGTGTTCCCTTTGTCAAGCTGTAATAAGTAGGGGTAAGGACGTTAACCACCTCGGAACATCCTCCCTTATACGTCACCTGCAGCGCATTCATCATAAGTCAGTGACAAGTTCAAAAACTTGGGCCGACAGCGGAAGCAGTCCACTGACCAGTAAATCCCTTCCTCTTGTAACCAAGCTCACGCAAACCACCCCACCAACTCCCTCAGTGTCAATTTCCTCCTTCCCCAGGAATGCCAATAGTCCTGCAGGCCATGTCACTGGCAATTCTGACGATTCCTCTCCTGCCTGGGATTCCTCCGATGCATCCTTGCGTGTAACGCCTACTGCTGCTGGCGCTGCTGTTGTTGCTGCTGGGAGTCGATGGTCATCCCAGAGGGGAAGTCGTAAGACCACTTTTACTACTTCCACCAAGCAATTGACTGTCCAACAGTCCTTTGCGAGGAAGATGAAATATCACAGCAGTCATCCTACTGCAAAGCGGATAACTGAGGCCTTGACATCCTGGGTGGTGAGAAACGTGGTTCCGGTATCCATCATTACTGCAGAGCCAACTAGAGACTTGTTGGAGGTACTGTGTCCCCGGTACCAAATACCATCTAGGTTCCATTTCTCTAGGCAGGCGATACCGAAAATGTACACAGACCTCAGAAAAAGAGTCACCAGTGTCCTAAAAAATGCAGCTGTACCCAATGTCCACTTAACCACGGACATGTGGACAAGTGGAGCAGGGCAGGGTCAGGACTATATGACTGTGACAGCCCACTGGGTAGATGTATGGACTCCCGCCGCAAGAACAGCAGCGGCGGCACCAGTAGCAGCATCTCGCAAACGCCAACTCTTTCCTAGGCAGGCTACGCTTTGTATCACCGGTTTCCAGAATACGCACACAGCTGAAAACCTCTTACGGCAACTGAGGAAGATCATCGCGGAATGGCTTACCCCAATTGGACTCTCCTGTGGATTTGTGGCATCGGACAACGCCAGCAATATTGTGTGTGCATTAAATCTGGGCCAATTCCAGCACGTCCCATGTTTTGCACATACCTTGAATTTGGTGGTGCAGAATTTTTTAAAAAACGACAGGGGCGTGCAAGAGATGCTGTCGGTGGCCAGAAGAATTGCGGGACACTTTCGACGTACAGGCACCACGTACAGAAAACTGGAGCACCACCAAAAACTACTGAACCTGCCCTGCCATCATCTGAAGCAAGAAGTGGTAACGAGGTGGAATTCAACCCTGTATATGCTTCAGAGGTTGGAGGAGCAGCAAAAGGCCATTCAAGCCTATACAATTGAGCACGATATAGGAGGTGGGATGCACCTGTCTCAAGCGCAGTGGAGAATGATTTCAACGTTGTGCAAGGTTCTGATGCCCTTTGAACTTGCCACACGTGAAGTCAGTTCAGACACTGCCAGCCTGAGTCAGGTCATTCCCCTCATCAGGCTTTTGCAGAAGAAGCTGGAGACATTGAAGGAGGAGCTAACACGGAGCGATTCCGCTAGGCATGTGGGACTTGTGGATGGAGCCCTTAATTCGCTTAGCAAGGATTCACGGGTGGTCAATCTGTTGAAATCAGAGCACTACATTTTGGCCACCGTGCTCGATCCTAGATTTAAAGCCTACCTTGGATCTCTCTTTCCGGCAGACACAAGTCTGCTGGGGTTCAAACACCTGCTGGTGAGTAAATTGTCAAGTCAAGCGGAACGCGACCTGTCAACAACATCTCCTCCTTCACATTCTCCCGCAACTGGGGGTGCGAGGAAAAGGCTCAGAATTCCGAGCCCACCCGCTGGCGGTGATGCAGGGCAGTCTGGAGCGACTGCTGATGCTGACATCTGGTCCGGACTGAAGGACCTGACAACGATTACGGACATGTCGTCTACTGTCACTGCATATGATTCTCTCCCCATTGAAAGAATGGTGGAGGATTATATGAGTGACCGCATCCAAGTAGGCACGTCACACAGTCCGTACTTATACTGGCAGGAAAAAGAGGCAATTTGGAGGCCCTTGCACAAACTGGCTTTATTCTACCTAAGTTGCCCTCCCACAAGTGTGTACTCCGAAAGAGTGTTTAGTGCCGCCGCTCACCTTGTCAGCAATCGGCGTACGAGGTTACATCCAGAAAATGTGGAGAAGATGATGTTCATTAAAATGAATTATAATCAATTCCTCCGTGGAGACATTGACCAGCAGCAATTGCCTCCACAAAGTACACAGGGAGCTGAGATGGTGGATTCCAGTGGGGACGAATTGATAATCTGTGAGGAGGGGGATGTACACGGTGATATATCGGAGGATGATGATGAGGTGGACATCTTGCCTCTGTAGAGCCAGTTTGTGCAAGGAGAGATTAATTGCTTCTTTTTTGGTGGGGGTCCAAACCAACCCGTCATATCAGTCACAGTCGTGTGGCAGACCCTGTCACTGAAATGATGGGTTGGTTAAAGTGTGCATGTCCTGTTTATACAACATAAGGGTGGGTGGGAGGGCCCAAGGACAATTCCATCTTGCACCTCTTTTTTCTTTTCTTTTTCTTTGCGTCATGTGCTGTTTGGGGAGGGTTTTTTGGAAGGGACATCCTGCGTGACACTGCAGTGCCACTCCTAGATGGGCCCGGTGTTTGTGTCGGCCACTAGGGTCGCTTATCTTACTCACACAGCTACCTCATTGCGCCTCTTTTTTTCTTTGCGTCATGTGCTGTTTGGGGAGGGTTTTTTGGAAGGGACATCCTGCGTGACACTGCAGTGCCACTCCTAGATGGGCCCGGTGTTTGATTCGGCCACTAGGGTCGCTAATCTTACTCACACAGCTACCTCATTGCGCCTCTTTTTTTCTTTGCGTCATGTGCTGTTTGGGGAGGGTTTTTTGGAAGGGCCATCCTGCGTGACACTGCAGTGCCACTCCTAGATGGGCCCGGTGTTTGTGTCGGCCACTAGGGTCGCTTATCTTACTCACACAGCGACCTCGGTGCAAATTTTAGGACTAAAAATAATATTGTGAGGTGTGAGGTATTCAGAATAGACTGAAAATGAGTGGAAATTATGGTTTTTGAGGTTAATAATACTTTGGGATCAAAATGACCGCCAAATTCTATGATTTAAGCTGTTTTTTAGGTTTTTTGGAAAAAAACACCCGAATCCAAAACACACCCGAATCCGACAAAAAAAATTCGGTGAGGTTTTGCCAAAACGCGGTCGAACCCAAAACACGGCCGCGGAACCGAACCCAAAACCAAAACACAAAACCCGAAAAATTTCCGGCGCTCATCTCTACTTGTAACCCTGACATAATGCACAGTTTCTTAGCTAACACTGTCAACAGACATGTAGAATACTTAAGTGTCCTGTAAAATGCACAGCGCTGATAATGCAGGCAGCTTTACAGAGGAGGCTTGCCCAAACAGTACCAGGATCAGCTCAGCATGTGAAGATGGCGCCCAAACACTGACAGGGAGTGAGGGAGAGAGAGAGATGCAGCTCCAGGGTGGGAACATTTACTCTAAATGGCGCCCTGGGGCTGGGGGAGGGATTACAGGTCAGAGCCTTATCCCCTTGCTGGACTTCACAACCGGGTACTGTGGGACATATGAAAATGTGTTTTAGTAAAACCGACCTGTGGTGGTCTAGTGGGTCCCTGTACTGACACAGTGTCCATGCCAGCGCGCGCTTCCTACCTCCTAATGGCCACGCTGGATCACGATTTCCAGCGTGTCCCTCCAGGGGGACCCTCTTACCTCCTCCCTGAATGCAGCCACGCGATCCTGGAGAGCTGCGGCTGCTGTGTGTGCCTGAAGTAGAGAACCGGAGCCTCCGTTGTAAGTACCCGGCAACCAGGGACACGGGAGTATACAGCGCCGCTGGGGGAGATGAGGGAGCTGCAGCAGGACATGTCAGAATGACATCTAGCATGGACATTGCCTCTGCTGCAGCCCTTGAAGTCTTCTATCTTCAATTTTAAAAGCTCCTTTCAGGGCTGCTGGAGCACTACAGGCACCAACTTACAAACTGAGCTCCTCTGCACGGAGGTGGGGTTATAGAGGAGGCGGCACTGAGCATCTTGGGAACAGTCAAAGCTTTAGCCTGTTGGTGCCTCGGATCAAGATCCTACTCTATACCCCGATGTTATCCCTGTGGAACACAGTATACCCACCTGCAGAAATAGAAATATAAAGGAAATTACTAGGTTGAGAAAAGCAGAAAGACAAAGTTGTAATAGGCATTATGGTGTGTGGCATAATGTGTAATGGGCATTATGGTGTGTGGCATAACCTGTAATGGGCATTACGGTGTGGGGCATAACATGTAATGGGCATTATGGTGTCTGGCATAACATGTAATGGGCATTATGGTGTGTGGCATGATGTGTAATACGCATTACGGTGTGTGGTATAACATGTAATGGGCATTACTGTGTTTGGAATAAGTTGTAGTAGGCATTATGGTGTGTGGCATAATGTGTAATGGGCATTATGGTATGTGGAATAACATGTAATGGGCATTACTGTGTGTGGCATAATGTGTAATGGACATTATGGTGTGTTGCATAATGTGGAATGGGCATTACAGTGTGTGGCATAAAATGTAATTGGCATTACGATGTGTGTCATAACATGTAATGTACGTTACGGTGTGTGGCATAATGTGTAATCGGTGTTACGGTGTGTGGCATAATGTGTAATGAGCATTACGGTGTGTGGCATATGTGTAATGGGCATTACGATGTGTGGCATAACATGCAATGGGCATTACTGTGTGTGGTATAAGTTGTAATAGGCATTATGGTGTGTGTCATAAAGTGTAATGGGCGTTATAGTGTGTGGAATAACATGTAATGGGTGTTATGGTGTGTGGCATAATGTGTAATGGGTGTTACGGTGTGTGGCATAACGTGTAATGGACGTTATGATGTGTTGCATAATGTGGAATGGGCATAACGGTGTGTGGCATAATGTGCAAGGGACATGTAAGGGAGGGTCTATTATGCTTACCCGGCTGTTGGAATGCCAGAAGCGGGGCAAGTGCAAAAGAGCCCCTTGCGGGCTTGCTGCGCTCGCAACGCTGTGCCTGCCATGCTGTGCCCGCCACGCTGTGCCTGCCATGCTGTGCCTGCTACGATGCGGGCATGGTGTCACGCTATGCATGCCATGCTATTTATTCTCCCTCCAGGGGTGTCGTGGACACCCCAAGAGGGAAAATTGTTGCCTGTATCCTGGCAGTCGGTATCCCAGCACTGGTATGCTGAGCGCTAGGCTCCTGACAGCCAGGATATCGAGTGCCATCCATAAGGGACATTACTATTAGAAGAAAAATGACAAATAATGTAAATAGCATGAATCAGGTTTTCTTTTCTTAATTTCCTGTGCTGGTCTCTACATGGTTTAATCTGTATAAGGGGTACTACTGTGTGTTGCAGTGTGGCTGATGGACACTACAGTGAAGTATAATGTTAATTGGTACTATACTGTAGCCACTCCCCTTCCCATGAAGACACGTCCCTATTTTTTGCCACACACCTTCAGCGTGCACTAACCCTGTTTTAAATGGGGGGGGGGGGCGCTAAAAGAAAACTTTCGCCCTGGGGACCACAAGGTCTAGAACCGGCCCTGTGTGGGGAGTATCCAATTACATGCAATCCTTTTCAGGCCAATGGTCACTATCATGGTTTCCAATTGCAGGCCATTTTTATCGGCCGAAAAAGAACCTGCAATTGCGCAATAACACATGGGATCCTGGATAAGCATCTAATACCATGGGTTATCAAGGGTCTGAGGGGTGGTTTTTCACTGATTATGCTTTGGGTGCGTGAGGAATTCAAAGCATAATCCTAGATAAGTGCTAGTATCGGGTAGAAGAGTGTGTCACATTGGGGCTAATTGGATAGCCCCTGGCGAAGCTATTAGCACTGGTAAATTACAGCTGTTAATAGGATAACCCACTTTGAATCCTGCTCACAGCCATGTCTGAAATCATCCTGTCAACAGTCTAAAACTTCTGAGCCTGCTCATAACCTTAGTATGTTAATCAAGATTTTGTGTCTGCTACCAATCCCCACTACAAGTGCAATCGTTACTGGAATCTATGGGGGTAATTCCAAGTTGAATAAATAACCCACCCAATTCTAACTCTCTCTGCACATGTTATATCTGCCCCCCCTGCAGTGCACATGGGCCCTCATTCCGAGTTGTTCGCTCGCAAGGCGATTTTAGCAGAGTTACACACGCTAAGCCTCCGCCTACTGGGAGTGAATCTTAGCTTCTTAAAATTGCGAACGATGTATTCGCAATATTGCGATTACAAACTACTTAGCAGTTTCAGAGTAGCTTCAGACTTACTCGGCATCTGCGATCAGTTCAGTGCTTGTCGTTCCTGGTTTGACGTCACAAACACACCCAGCGTTCGCCCAGACACTCCCCCGTTTCTCCAGCCACTCCCGCGTTTTTTCCGGAAACGGTAGCGTTTTTATCCACACGCCCATAAAACGCCGTGTTTCCGCCCAGTAACACCCATTTCCTGTCAATCACATTACGATCGCCGGAGCGAAGAAAAAGCCGTGAGTAAAAAAACTATCTTCATAGCAAAAATACTTGGCGCAGTCGCAGTGCGAACATTGCGCATGCGTACTAAGCAGAAAAACGCTGCGATGCGATGAAAATTACCGAGCGAACGACTCGGAATGACCCCCATGGTTTTGCCTAACTGCTAAAAAATTTCCTGCTGCGATCAACTTGGAATTACCCCCTATATCACATAAGTCTGCATCATCTCTGGATATCCTTGCCAAACTACGTCATATCACTACAAGTGCTACAGTTTGCCTCACTTTCAAGTACAAGCTCTACAAGCTACTGTAACTGGATTTCTTTGCCATTATCCATTCATCCCTAAAACTATATGGACTACCTCATCTCCTTGAAATTTACTCCTGCTGATTAAATAAACCTGTTACAGTGTTGCTAAATCTGTCCCTGCACTGCAAACTGGTGAGCTATTGTTTATTTACTTTCATTTCAAGCTGATTGTGTGCTATTTTTCATGAAATGGAACAATTTCTAAACAGATTGCAGTTCTTCTGATATATCCAATAAGACTGTATGAATTATGGCCCTCATTCCGAGTTGATCGGTCGCAAGGCGAATTTAGCAGAGTTACACACGCTAAGCCGCCGCCTACTGGGAGTGAATCTTAGCTTCTTAAAATTGCGACCGATGTATTCGCAATATTGCGATTACTAACTACTTAGCAGTTTCAGAGTAGCTCCAGACTTACTCTGCCTGTGCGATCAGTTCAGTGCTTGTCGTTCCTGGTTGACGTCACAAACACACCCAGCGTTCGCCCAGGCACTCCCACCGTTTCTCCGGCCACTCCTGCGTTTTTTCCGGAAACGGTAGCGTTTTCAGCCACACGCCCCTGAAACGCCGTGTTTCCGCCCAGTAACACCCATTTCCTGTCAATCACATTACGATCGCCGGAGCGAAGAAAAAGCCGTGAGTAAAAATACTTTCTTCATAGTAAAGTTACTTGGCGCAGTCGCAGTGCGAACATTGCGCATGCGTACTAAGCGGATTTTCACTGCGATGCGATGAAAAATACCGAGCGAACAACTCGGAATGAGGGCCTATGTGTCATGCATTCTGCTACCTGAGTTAAGTGCCCTACACACTATGCAATCCGCCGTCGAGCTGACCGACTGTGGATATGGCCAACGGGCGACCCGGCGGCGGGGGAGCAGTGACGGGAGGAGTGAAGTTTCTTCACTCCCCCCGTCACCCTGCTCCATAGCAGTGCAGGCAAATATGGACGAGATCGTCCATATTGGCCTGCATGCACAAGCGATGGGGCACCAACGATGAACAAGCGCGAGGCCGCATATCGTTCATCGCTGATGCCTCCACACTGAAAGATATGAACGGTATCTCGGTCATTAATGGATGAGATAGTTCATGTCTTTCAGTAATATCGCCCAGTGTGTAGGGCCCATTAGAGTAGACCTGGTTCATAACAAACTGTACGTATTGTTTTAATATCAAACATTTCTTTGTGGATGTCCACATTAAAATTGTTTGCATTGTTCTTAAAATCATGCCCTAGGTGTTTGCTAGGCATGTGCAGAACCTAAAAATGTATAGAACACATGCAGTTTGCACTATCAACACTAATAAAGACAACACAGTAAAGTTTGTACAACAAGTGTTATAATCATTGAGGCAGTAAAATATATTAATTCACCTCTGCATCTTTAGAAAACTCCAAAATACAACAGGTGGTAGTATTTGAGTACTGCAATATTAAAATACTGCATTACAAAACATAAATGACGTGTTTCACATTTATATGTAGTAAGTATTATTATACTTACAAAATAGTTGTTAATGAGTGTATCCTTCACTTGTGCCCTCCTCCTCAGTGCAGTGCAATTTGCCAGAAGCAACTAGGGTGGTGATTCAGATCTGATCGCTGGGCTGTAAACTCTGCTGTCCTGTGTTCTGCGTTCAGATAGTTGCCACCTCCATGAGGAGTGTAAATTCGCCGTGCAAGTGTGCGATCGCATGTGTATGCCGAGCAGCAAAATCAAGTGTGTACGCAGCACAGTACTTACTCCTACAGTGTGATGAGTACGGGCTGATCGGGGTCAGAGCTGATGTCAGACACCCTCCCTGAAAACGCTTGGGTACGCCTGCATTTTTCCGGACACTCCCAATAAACGCTCAGTTGCCACCCACAAATGGCCTCTTCCTGTCAATCACCTTGTAAACGCCCATGCGATAGGATTTTTCTCACCATCCTGCTGCTGACCGTCGATGCCCTTTGTTGTTATCTGACGTGCGTGCGCATTGCAGTGCATACAAATGCGCGATCAGATCTGAATCACCCCAAAGACCCATGAAGGCTCACTATCTAGTACCTAATCTATTTGGGCAGGTTGTTGTAATGCGATATTGGAGAGTAGACAGCAGTAAACACACAATACAGTATCTGGAACATTAGCCACTAGTAAAACACCACCAGATTTATCAAAGAGTGCAAAGATCAAAGATCCCATGAATAGGTTCAAAATGCAATATTGGACCTGCTGTAAATGTTCCCGGAAGTTATGCATATGTGAAACTTGTTGTGAAGTGGCAGCAGAGGTGTAGCTAGATGCCATGGTGCCCGGACAGGGATATGTTTTGGCGTCCACTCCTCTGTACTGAATTGGGGGCCTGGCCAACATTTGAAGGCATGTTACATTTGAAAATAAACAATATTTAAAAATCCTAAATTGGTGACAAGACCAGTTCTAGACCTTCTGGATGTCAAGGCGAAAGTTTCCTTTGGGTGCCGCCATGTGTAAAATAGCCACTGCTCGCCAAAGGAGCACAACTAAAATATAGGGATTGACTTCATGGGGAAGGGGTGTGGCCACAGAGTAGTACCAATTCCCATTACACCACATAGTAGTGTCCGTTATTCACATTACACCACACAGTAGAGCCGCGTATACACGTTATGCCACAATTGAGCCGCTTATCCATATTACACCACAGTAGAGCTGCTTATACATATTACACCACAGTAGAGCTGCTTATACATGTTACACCACAGTAGAGCTGCTTATACACATTACGTGACACAGTAGAGCTGCTTACACATGTTACGCCACAGTAGAGCCGCTTATACACATTACACAACACAGTAGAGCTGCTATGGAAATAGCTGTATTTAACTATTTACTTGTTTAATTCAAATTTATTATTATTATTATTAATAATAATAAAAAAATAATATTAATAATTTATATAGTGCTCCATCTCCAATAGGATTCATTGCGATTAATAAAAAACACTTTGTATGCCCCGACTGACCTGACCTCACAAACCCCCAATTCCTTAATGAAAATAATGCCCCAGATGTAACCTCCCACAGACTTGATAATCCCCCATTCTCTCAATGAAAATAATGCTCCAAATGTAACCCCCCCACACACGCAGAACTGAACCCTACCCCAAAACTCTCAATAAAAATAGTGCACCAAAACTGCCCCCCTCCCTGACTTGTTATTCCACCAATGCCTCAATGAAAATAATACCTTAGATCTTCCATCCCAGATCTGATTATCCCACTATGCGTCAATGAAAATAATGTCCCATAATTGGCAGAATTGGCAGAGAGAACTGTGCCACAGCAACCTGAGTGGTGCTGCAGCTGCCTGAGAGTCAGAGTAAGGTGCTGCATAAGTAGCTGGGGCAGAGAGAAGTGCTGCAGCATTAATGTAAAGAGAAGTGCTGCAGCAGTCAGGGCAGAGAGAGGTGCTGCAGCAGCCAGGGCAGAGAGGTAATACATCATCTGAAGTAGAGACATGTGCTGCAGCTTCCAGGAAAGAGAGAAGTGCTGCAGCAACTGGGGCAGAAAGAGGTGATGCAGCAGCTAGGGAAGAGAGAGGTACTGCAACATCTGAAGTAGAGACATGTGCTGCAGCCTCCAAGAAAGAGAGATGTGCTGCAGCAACTGGGGCAGAGTGAGGTGCTGCAGCAGCTGGGCTAGACAGAGAGAGGCGCCCTCTAACTTTTCCGGCACCTGGAGCTCGCGCTCCACTGGAGCCACCCTCGCTACACCCCTGAGTGGCAGCAACACTGAAAGGCAGACGGAGACACTTTCAAGTCTCTACCAATAGTCTGCCTGGCAGCACAGTGAGCCTGGAAATCTCCTGCAGTGGACTCCTACCAATTCCCGTGCTTTTGGGGTTGACCACTCAATGGTAAGATCTGCCTCTTACTGACAAAATCTGGATTGCCATCACAGAGGAGTGCAAATACAGTAAATATTGAACATTGTTGATTTATTTTTTGAACATTGTTGATAATTAGAGATGTGCGGCTGGCACTTTTCGTGTTTTGTGTTTTGGTTCTGATTCCACTTTTGTGTTATGGCTTTGTTTTGCCAAAACCACCCTTTCGTGTTTTGGTTTTGGATCTGGATGATTTTTGAAAAAAACATAAAAACGGATAAAATCACAGAATTTGGGGCTAATTTTGATCCTACGGTATTATAAACCTCAATAACATTCATTTCCACTCATTTCCAGTCTACTCTGAACACCTCGCACCTCACAATATTGTTTTTAGGCCAAAAGGTTGCACCGAGGTTGCTGGATGACTAAGCTAAGTGATACAAGTGGACAAGACAAACACCTGACTTATCTAGGAGTGGCACTGCAGTGTCAGTCAGGAGGGCAGATATAAAAAAAGGCCCCAAACAGCACCTCATGCAAAGATGTAGAAGAGGTGAAATGAGGTAGCTGTCTGACTAAGCCAAGCGACACAAACAATTCCCACTGGAATTATATGGCAATATCACTGGAATTATATGGCAATATCACTGGAATTATATGGCAGTACCACTGGACATAGGCCCTCATTCCGAGTTGTTCACTTGCTAGCTGCTTTTAGCAGCATTGCAAACGCTAGGCCGCCGCCCTCTGGGAGTGTATCTTAGCTTAGCAGAATAGCGAACGAAAGATTAGCAGAATTGCTACTAAATAATTCCTTGCAGTTTCTGAGTAGCTCCAGACCTACTCCTAGATTGCGAACACTTCGGTCCGTTTAGTTCCTGGTTTGAGGTCACAAACATGCCCTGCGTTCGGCCAGCCACTCCCCCGTTTCTCCAGCCACTCCTGCGTTTTAGCCTGACACACCTGCGTTTTTTAGCACACTCCCTGAAAACGCCATGTTGCCACACAGAAACACCCACTTCCTGTCAATCACACTATGATCACTCGAGCGTTGAAAAAACGTTGCTCGGGCTTGTGTAAATCTACTAAGTTTTGAGTTAAATAACTACGCGGATGCGCGCTGCGTACCATGTGCATGCACATTTTCCACCTAATCGCTCCGTTGCAAAAAACGTCAACGAGCGAACAACTCGGAATGACCACCTTACTGTATTCGGCAGTATCACTGAAATTATATGGCAGTACCACTGGACATATATGGAAGTGTCAGACAGGATGGCACTTTAAAAAAATAGTCCCCAAACAGCACATGATGCAAAAAAGAAAAAGAGGTGCAAGATGGAATTGTCCTTGGGGCCCTCCCATCCACCCTTATGTTGTATAAACAGGACATGCACACTTTAACAAACCAATCATTTCAGCAACAGGGTCTGCTGAAATGACTGGTTTGTTTGGTCCCCCACCAAAAAAGAAGCAATCAATCTCTCCTTGCACAAACTGGCTCTACAGAGACAAGATGTCGACCTCATCCTCATCCTCCGATTCCTCACCCTTTTCACTGTGTACATTCCCTCCTCATAGAGTATTTATTTGTCCCCACTGGAATCCACCATCACAGGTCCCTGTGTTCTTTCTGGAGACAATTGCTGGTCAAGGTCTTCTTGGAGGAATTTATCATTCATTTTGATGAACATCATCTTCTCCACATTTTGTGGAAGTAACCTCCTACGCCGATCGCTGAGAAGGTTACCGCCTGCACTAAACACTCTTTCGGAGTACACAATGGAGGGGGCAACTAAGGTAAAATTAAGCCAGTTTGTGCAAGGGCATCCAAATTGCCTCTTTTTCGTGCCAGTATACATACAGACTGTCTGATATTTGATAAAGCAGCCATTTGGAGTGCAGCATAACCGGTCAGGTGCCTGTGTTACCAAACTACAAGTGCGCTGGAGAAAGGACTCGATCCAAACCCTGGACATCACTATCCATCGCATCTTAAGAGGAGCCCAGTAACAGTTTGGATTAGGAGGCTTCAGACCATGCTGCATGAGAAGCCCATCATTAAGGGACATTTGAAGCAAATCAACATCTAACGGTCAAAATCACAGTACTCCTCCACTGGACTCCCACCCAAGCTGGGTAACTATTGCATTAGACTTTATCATTTGCTACAGGGGTGCTTATAGGAACGGACTATTCCAGCGTAAATCCTTTGCTGCAGATGCACATGGATGGTAACAATTTATCAATTCACTGCATGAATTTGCAATTTTTAATTTAATGTGACATGAATATTTTTTACAAAGTGTTATTAATTGTGTAATTGTTTTATTAGAGATATTTATTTGCTCTCTTATATTGTACTATACAAATGTACTATTTAGCGCAGTCTGCTTTTTTCTGTTGGTTCTAAATTGTGGGAGTGACTTCCCCTATGCTTAAGACAGCTGCTTATCAAAGCACCTCACGTTTACAGCATCCGAATATACCTAGGTATACTGCTCTACAGACTGTCTGACATGCCTACTTGGATGCTATCAATCATATAATCATCCACCATTCTTTCAATGGTGACAGAATCATATGCAGTGACAGTAGACAGGTCAGTAATCATTGGCAGGTCCTTCAGTCCAGACCAGATGTCAGCACTCGCTCCTGACTGCCCTGCATCACCGCCAGCGGGTGGGCTCGGAAATCTTATCCTTTTCCTTGCAGCCCCAGTGGTGGGAGAAATTGAAGGAGGAGCTATTGATGGGTCACATTCCGCTTGAGTTGACAATTTACTCACCAGCAGGTCTTTGCACCTCTGCACACTTGTGTCTGCTGGAAAAAGAGATAAAACGTAGGCTTTAAACCTATGATCGAGCACGGTGGCCAAAATGTAGTGCTCTGATTTTCAACAGATTGACCACCCTTGAATCCTGGCAAAGCAAAGGAAGGGCTCCAGCCACAAGTCCCATATACTTAGCAGAATCGCTCCATCTTAGCTCCTCCTTTAATTTCTCCAGCTGCTTCTGCAAAAGCCTGATGAGGGGAATGACCTGACTCAAGCTGGCAGTGTCTGAACTGACTTCACGTGTGGCAAGTTCAAAGGGCTGGAGAACCTTGCATAAGACGGAAATCATTCTCCACTGCGCTTGAGTCAGGTGCATCCCCCCTCCTTTGCCTAGATCATAGGTGGATGTATAGGTTTTAATGGCCTTTTGCTGCTCCTTCATCCTCTGAAGCACATAGAGTGTTGAATTCTACCTCGTTACCAACCTCTTGTTTCAGGTGATGGCAGGGCAGGTTCAGGAGTGTTTACTGGTGCTCCAGTTTTCGGAACACAGTGGCAGAATGTCGAAAGTGGCCAACAATTTTTCGGGCCACCGACAGCCTCTCCTGTACACCCCTGTCATTTAAAAAAAAAAAATCTGCACCACCAAATAAATTGTATGTGCAAAACATGGGACATGCTGAAATTTGCCCAGTTGTAATGTACGCACAATATTGGTGGCGTTGTCCGATATCACAAATCCCCAGGAGAGTCTAAGTGGGGTAAGCCAATGCGTGATGATGTCCCTCAGTTTCCGTAAGAGGTTGTCAGCGGTGTGCCTTTTACTGAAAGTGGTGATACACAGAGTAGCCTGCCTAGAAACGAGTTTGGATTTGCGAGATGCTGCTACTGGTGCCGCTGCTGCTGTGATTGCTGCGGTAGGTAATAAATCTACCTAGTGGGCTGTCACAGTCATATAGTCCTTAATTTGCCCTGTTCCAGGGAACGCCGTCTGCCTCTGGCGTCCCCATTGCTAGGGATCCGGCGTCTCTCAGCGCCCGGCGTCTGCCTGTTGCTAGGTGCCAGACAGGGACCAGAAGGCTTTGCTCCCAGTGTCCGTGCATTGCTAGGCTCCTAAGCTATGGCCAGGATGCGTGCCTTCCAGCACTAACAATTGTTTACATTACACTGCACAATAACACTCCTTATACACGTTACACCTGACCATGGTCCCGATTCAGACCTGATCGCTGCTGTGCATTTTTTCATCAGTCTGCGATCAGATAGCTGCCGCTAATGGAGAGTGACAACCCACCCCATGCAAGTGTGTGATTGCATGTGTACGGCGTTTGAAAATTCCACCAGATAGCGGACAGCTGCAAATCTGTTCCCAACTCACTCCCATTCGAATGATTTTTCCATAGTCTGCAGTGTGTGCACATCCCAAGACTTATTCCTACTGTGCAATACAAACAGGCTGATCGGGTCCAGAGCTGATGTCACACACCTGCCCTGAAAATGCTTGGGAACGCCAGCGTTTTTTCTGACACTCCCAGAAAATGACCAGTTACCACCCACAAACGTCCGCTTCCTGTCAGTCACCTTGCGAACGCCCATACGATCGAAATTTTCGCACAATTCTGTTGCTGTTTGGTGATGTGCATGTGCATTGTGGTGCATACGTATGTGTAGTCATTTGCTAATCGTCCACTGTGCAATTTTGCACAACAGCAATGGGGTCTGAATTGCCACACTTGCAGTAGGTATGGATAATGAACTGTTATAAACATATTTCGGAAGGTGTAAGATGCAGAGGTTGGCTGTTATAGGGTGCAGGGAGGGAAGGTTTTGGGTGCTGGTTGAAGGTGCATATTGTTGGTTGGCAGATACAGGGTACAGGCCAGGGATATAAGGTGCAGGTTTATCATTTGCAGGGAAGGTAGTTTCAAGGTGCAGGGGTAAGTTGCAGGGTATATAGGGACTAGTGCACAATAGGAGAGTAAGGAACAAAAGGGTTAGTAATGGGGTAAAACAATACCTTAGAGGCAGCGTAGCATGAAGTAGATATCTCAGGGACAAGGGTCTCTCTGCAGTAACAGGAGTATTCAACAGCAGCAAGAAGTCATAAGAAATGACCAGATGGTGGTTCCAACGCAGGGGCCAGAAGCCAAGGCATCCATGCACAGCAGCAGGAGATCAAAAAGGGAGACCTGCACTGCACAGACTAGGGCAAAGCAGCATAGCCTGAGAGCAGGAGGCACCCCCCCCCCCTCCCTCCTGGCCGTGGGCAGAATTCTCCTGCTCAGACACATGCCGGCATCACATGTACATTCTGTGTCTCGCAGCTCTCCCCCGACCATGCTGCTGTTAAGCAGGCAGAGGGGAGAGACAATCAACAGAGAGCCATCCACAAGCGCCGGAGCCCGGCGCATGGTAGACTGAAGATCAGGACAGGCAATGAACCACCCGACACTGCAGGAATCCCAACAGGGTCTAGGTAAGTATACTTACCTTCCCCTCCAACCCTAACTCTCCACAACCTAAAGCTAATCTTTTCCCACCCGCAGCCTAACCCTAACCCTCCATGGTGGTGCCTAACCATAACCCTCCCTTTCCTGGAGCCATACTCATACCCTCCACCCGCTGTCTAAACCTAATCTCCCTTCTATGGCTTACCTGTCCACAGCCACGGCAAACCATCAGGATTCCAGCACCGGGATTGTGATGTTTGTCGGGATGCCAGCGCCATCATTCCGAGCAGTGTCGGGAGTCCAGCATCAGTATTTCGACTGATTGGATCTCAACCGCGGGGATCCGGAATCAGAGGGCATCTTTATTATCACTGGTAGCTGTCTACAGTGGATAGTGTTTTGATTTTTTTTTTTTTTAACTCATTAGTGAAAGGAGAGTCTGTGAGTGAGAAGCAGCATGGACTAACATATAAGGTACATGTGCAGAGAGCATTTATATGTGGAATTAACACGTCATCTATTCACTGGTGGTTATCGCTAGACCGCAACTTTTCCCACCCTCAGGACCCTGCGGCAGAGGGCAGGCTGGGAGCCAACACAAAGGTGGGTACACACTTGTTTAATCCCTGGGAGATCTGACTCCTGACCAATGAGTTTGCCTGTCATTGGACAAGTGTGTACCCTCCGCCAACCGACCCGCACACCCGACCCTGGTCGCCTGTCAGGTCTCCTGGTTTTTAGACCTGTTTTGAAATAAGGAGACCAGACTGCCATCCAGGCAACCAAGAATTTAGTGTGTAGGCTGCAGAAACCAGCGCAGATCACCAATCTCTTGTCCCGGCAGCCCAGCACACTATCAGCGTGTAGGTGGTGCAGGATCTGGAGGGATCCCAACACTGTCCACTGCTGTTGCAGGATGCAGTGCTGGCAGTAGGAATTAGTGTAGGGTTAGGCTGCAAAGGGCAATGTGGTGATGGCGGGAGGTGGTGTGGGCATGGAAGTGGGTGGTGTGTTGAGTTCAGCAGTGATTGCAGCTTCCCATTTTAAAAAATGGCACCATACCGCTATTTTTGAAATTCAAGATGGCTGTGGCTAACCAATCATGGCTCGCCACGTCATTACCCAACCCCCTTGTGCTGGCTAATTTTAGCCAGAGCGAGGCAGCAGGTGTTACTTCGATGGCAGATGAAGAGCTTCAGAGGATAGAAAATGCTGACGAAGTTCTGGATGGGCGTCAGCCATGAAAAAGGGCTTAAAGACCACTGTCCCCAGGTGAAGGTTCTGGATAATAAAATATTAAAGTAACCGGTGTCCTATATTAATTTTAATATTTATTTTACAGGGGGCCTATATGTACCAGTGGGTCCTTATTGCCCCACATGCTGGTACCTATGGTACTCCAAGTAACAGCATCGGGGAAGTCTTGCTGGGACCTAAAGACCTCCTGTAAATTACAATTTTGTATTTTAAACAAGTGCACCCACAGCCCAGGGGTGGCGGGGATAGACAAAGGCTACAGCCATGGCCTTGGGTGCCATGGAGAGGGGGTCCCGACTTCTCCATGAATTCCTGGTGTGGGCTGGCTAGTTAGGGGTGATTGATGCTTTGTCCATGGGACTCTATGAAGTGTGTCCCCTGACTGTGGCATTACTCCCCTGGAGCCTCGTGCTGGTTCTGTAAATATGGCGGACCCCTACTCATTTTGTTTCCTATATTTTTAAAATTGGAGCCACCTCCAAGAACCTTGTGCTGGTTCATTTAAGATGGGGGTCCCCTACATGTTTTGTTCCCCGTTTATTTTGGACCAGTGCTAACTCAAAGTGCCCGGGGCTGGTTTTGCCTTTTGGGGGGACCTACATTTTTTTTAAAGGAACATTAAAATGCTGTCCCCATCCCCTCTTGACCTTTATAATTAGCTACATTCATCAATAATACATCCCCCTTTTCCCACAGCCAAATACTTTTTTTCAGCAGAATTGGTCACAGATTGGTCTGCTGAAAAATTGGACTAGTGTATCCGAGATCTGAGTCAGGCTCGGTTTTTCCCGCCTGACTCGGAAACCAGAACGAGGCAAAACGTCATCATCCCGCTTTCGGATTCTTAAGGGTTTAGATTCCATATAAGGATCCGCACGTCGCTGCCATTTTCAATCCGACATTGTAGAGTGTAGAAAGAGGATGTGTCTCCGTCCTCTGTGTCCTGCATCAGTTCAGTGGTAGTGTCTTGTGCTGTATCAGACAAGTCACAGTGGTGGTGTCCACTGTCCTCTGCTGCCATATGTTCAGTGCTGCTGTATAAGTCCAGTCCAGTGGTGCTGTGTTGTCCTGCATTAGTAAAGTGGTAGTGTCTTGTGCTTCATCAGTTCAGTCACAGTGGTGGTGTCCTCTGCTGCCATATGTCCAGTGCTACTGTATAAATCCAGCCCATTGCAGTGGTGCTGGGTTATCCTGCATCAGTCCAGTGGTGGTGTCCCTGTGCTGCTGTATATGTACAGTGGTACTGCCATATATGGCCAGTGATACTGCCGTAAATGTCCAGGGATACTACCGTATATGTCCAGCGATACTGCTATATAAATCCAGTGATACTGCCGTATATGTCCAGTGGTACCGCCGTATAATTCAGTGATACTGCCGTATAATTCCAGTGGTACTGGCATATAATTCCAGCATTACTGGCGTATAAATCCAGTCCAGTGATACTTCCGTATATGTCCAGTGGTACTGCCATATAATTCCAGTGATACTGTCGTATATGTCCAGTGGTCATGACATATAAATCCAGTGGTACTGGCAGATAAATCCTGTCCAGTGATACCGACAAACATGTCCAGTGGTACTGCGTATAAATCCAGTGATACTGCCGTATATGTCCAGTGGTATTGCAGTATAAATACAGTGGTACTGTCGTATAAATTCAGTCCAGTGATACTGCCATATAATTCCAGTGGTACTGCCATATAATTCCAGTGATACTGCCATATAATTCCAGTGGTACTGGCGTATAAGTCCAGTGGTAGTGGCGTATAAATCCAGTCCAGTGATACTGCCGTAAATGTCCAGTGGTAATGCCATATAATTCCAGTGATACTGCCGTATATATCCAGTGGTACTGCTGTATATATCCAGTGGTACTGGCATATAAATCCAGTCCAATGATACTGCCGTATATGTCCAGTGATACTTCCGTATATGTCCAGTGGTACTGCCATATAATTCCAGTGATACTGTCGTATATGTCCATTGGTCATGACATATAAATCCAGTTGTACTGGCATATAAATAAAGTCCAGTGATACTGCCAAATATGTCCAGTGGTACTGCCGTATAAATCCAGTGGTACTGGCATATAAATCCAGTCCAGTGATACTGCTGTATATGTCCAGTGGTACTGCCATATAATTCCAGTGATACTGCCGTATATGTCCAGTGGTACTGCTGTATGTGTCCAGTGGTACTGGCATTTAAATCCAGTCCAATGATACTGTCGTATATGTCCAGTGATATTGACATATATGTCCAGTGATACTTACATACAGGTATATGTCCAGTGATGCTGCCATATATGTTTACTGGTACTGCCATATAAATCCAGTGGTACTGGTGAAAAAAATCCAGTGGTACTGTCGTATATGTCTAGTGGAACTGCCATATAAATCCAGTGATACTTCCGTATAAGTCCAGTGGTACTTCCGTATAAATCCTGTGGTACTGGCATATAAATCCAGTCCAGTGATATTGCCGTATATGTCCAGTGGTAATGCCATATATGTCCAGTGGTACTGCCGTATAAATCCAGCGATACTGCCATATATGTCCTGTGAAACTGCCATATATGTCCAGTGATGCTGCCGTGTATTTCCAGTGGTACTGCCGTATAAATCCAGTGGTACTGGTGTATAAATCCAGTCCAGTGATGCTGCCATATATGTCAAGTGGTACTGCCGTATAAATCCAGTGATACTGCCATGTATGTCCAGTGGTACTGCCGTATAAATCCAGTGACACGGGCATATAAATCCAGTCCAATGATACTGCCGTATATGTCCAGTGGTACTGCCGTATAAATCCAGTGATACTGCCATGTATGTCCAGTGGTACTGCCGTATAAATCCAGTGGTACTGCAGTATGAATCCAGCCCAGTGATACTGCCATATATGTCCAGTGGTACTGCTGTATAATTCCAGTGATGCTGTCGTATAATTCCAGTGATACTGACGTATAATTTCAGTGGTACTGGCGTATAAATCCAGTGATACTGCCATATAAATCCAGTCCAGTGGTACTACCATATAAGTTAAGTGGTACTGCTGTATAATTCCAGTGGTACTGGCATATCAATTCAGTGATACTGCCATAAAAATCCAGTCCAGTGGTAATGCCGTATAAGTCCAGTGGTAATGCGTTATAAGTCCAGTGGTACTGCCGTATAATTCCAGTGATACTGCCGTATAATTCCTGTGGTACTGCTGTATAAGTCCAGTCTAGTGGTGCTGCCATATAAGTTCAGTGGTGCTGTCCTGTGCTGTATATTATTTACTCCAAATAAAGGGGTTATTAATATTTAATCTAAATAATTTTCACAGGGTTTGCTTTGTGTGGTGTAGAGGTATGCTCTCCTTTACCACATATTGTTATATAACTCCAGAAAAATAATGAAGAACAAAAATTTGGAATATAAAATAGAAAAAGATCAAGAACCACTTACTCCTAATGCTGAAGCTGCTGCCTCTAGTCATGACATAGACGATGAAATGCCATCAAAGTCGTCTGCGAAGGCCAATGCCCAATGTTATAGTAGAGGGCATGTAAAATCCAAAAAGCCAAAGTTCAGTAAAAAGACAAAAAAAAAAAGAAATTTTAATGGTCTGAGGAGAAATGTAAACTTGCCAATATGCCATTTACAACATGGAGTGGCAAGGAACGGCTAAGGCCCTGGCCTATGTTAATGACTAATGGTTCAGCTTCACATGATGATGGAAGCCCTCATCCTCCCGCTAGAAAATTTATAAGAGTTAAGCTGGCAAAAGCACAGCAAAGAACTGTGCATTATAAAATGGTATCCCAAATCCCCACGGAGAGTTCAAGTGTGTTTGCGTTCTGTGTTGCTTGACCTTACCAACACTAGACAGGAAAAGGTGACTCCTTCCAGCATTTGCACGCCCTCTGCAAGTGCTGGAAGTAGCACCCACAGTCCAGTTTCTGATATTCAAATTGAAGATGTCACTGTTGAAGAACACAAGGATGAGGATGTGGGTGTTGCTGCTGCTGAAGAGGACGTTGACGATAAAGATTCTGGTGGTGATGTGGTTTGTTTAAATCAGGCACCGGGGGAGACACCTGTTGTCCGTACGATGAAAAAGCCCATTGTGATGCCTGGGCAAAATACCAAAAAAGCCACCTCTTTGGTGTGGAATTATTTCTCCACAAATCTGGACAACAGGTGTCAAGCCATGTGTTGCCTCTGTCAATCTGTAATAAGAAGCACACCGCTGAATACCTCTTACAGAAACTGAAGGACATCATCGCACAATAGCTTACCCCAATTAGACTCTCCTGGGGATTTGTGATATCAGTCAACGCCACCAATTTTGTGCGTGCATTACATCTGGGCAAATTCCAGCACGTCCCATGTTTTGCACACACAATTGATTTTGTGGTTCAGAATTTTTTTTAAAATGACAGAGGCGAGCAGGAGAAGTTGCGGTGGCCTGAAAAATTGCGGGCCCCTTATGACATTCAGCCACCGTGTGCCAAAGACTGGAGCACCAGCAAACACTCCTGAACTTGCCCTGCCATCACCTGAAGCAAGAAGTGATAACAAGGTGGAATTCAATACTCTATATGCTTCAGAGGATGGCAGAGCAGCAAAAGGCCATTCAAGCCTATATATCCACCTATGATATAGGCAAAGGAAAGGGAATGCACCTGACTCAAGTGCAGTGGAGAATGATTTCCGTCTTGTGCAAGGTTCTCCAACCCTTCGAACTTGCCACACATGAAGTCAGTTCAGACACTGCCAGCTTGAGTCAGGTCATTCCCCTCATCAGGCTTTTGCAGAAGCAGCCCAGGAAATTGAAGAAGGAGCTAAGACAGAGCAATTCCGCAAAGTATGCAGGACTTGTGGATGGAGCACTTAATTCGCTTTGCCAGGATTCAAGGGTGGTCAATCTGTTGAAATCAGAGCACTACATTTTGGCCACCGTGCTCGTTCCTAGGTTTAAAGCCTACGTTGTATCTCTCTTTCTGGCAGACACAAGTCTGCTGAGTTTCAAAGACCTGCTGGTAAGAAATTTGTCAACTCAAACGGAACGTGACCCGTCAACAGCTCCTCCTTCATTTTCTCCCGCAACTGGGACAGCGTGGAAAAGGATAAGATTTCCTAGCCCACCCGCTGGTGGTGATGCAGGGCAGTCAGGAGTGAGTGCTGAGATCTGGTCCGGACTGAAGGACCTGCCAACGATTACTGACATGTCTACTGTCACTGCATATGATTTTGTCACCATTGAAAGAATAGTGGAGGATTATACGAGTGACAGCATCCAAGTAGGCATGTCAAACAGTCCGTATGTATACTGGCAGGAAAAATAGGCAATTTGGATTAGAGATGAGCGCCTGAAATTTTTCGGGTTTTGTGTTTTGGTTTTGGGTTCGGTTCCGCGGCCGTGTTTTGGGTTCGAACGCGTTTTGGCAAAACCTCACCGAATTTTTTTTGTCGGATTCGGGTGTGTTTTGGATTCGGGTGTTTTTTTCCAAAAACACTATAAAACAGCTTAAATCATAGAATTTGGGGGTCATTTTGATCCCAAAGTATTATTAACCTCAAAAACCATAATTTCCACTCATTTTCAGTCTATTCTGAATACCTCACACCTCACAATATTATTTTTAGTCCTAAAATTTGCACCGAGGTCGCTGTGTGAGTAAGATAAGCGACCCTAGTGGCCGACACAAACACCGGGCCCATCTAGGAGTGGCACTGCAGTGTCACGCAGGATGTCCCTTCCAAAAAACCCTCCCCAAACAGCACATGACGCAAAGAAAAAAAGAGGCGCAATGAGGTAGCTGTGTGAGTAAGATTAGCGACCCTAGTGGCCGACACAAACACCGGGCCCATCTAGGAGTGGCACTGCAGTGTCACGCAGGATGTCCCTTCCAAAAAACCCTCCCCAAACAGCACATGACGCAAAGAAAAAAAGAGGCGCAATGAGGTAGCTGTGTGAGTAAGATTAGCGACCCTAGTGGCCGACACAAACACCGGGCCCATCTAGGAGTGGCACTGCAGTGTCACGCAGGATGGCCCTTCCAAAAAACCCTCCCCAAACAGCACATGATGCAAAGAAAAAAAGAGGCGCAATGAGGTAGCTGACTGTGTGAGTAAGATTAGCGACCCTAGTAGCCGACACAAACACCGGGCCCATCTAGGAGTGGCACTGCAGTGTCACGCAGGATGTCCCTTCCAAAAAACCCTCCCCAAACAGCACATGACGCAAAGAAAAAAAGAGGCGCAATGAGGTAGCTGTGTGAGTAAGATTAGCGACCCTAGTGGCCGACACAAACACCGGGCCCATCTAGGAGTGGCACTGCAGTGTCACGCAGGATGGCCCTTCCAAAAAACCCTCCCCAAAAAGCACATGACGCAAAGAAAAAAAGAGGCGCAATGAGGTAGCTGTGTGAGTAAGATTAGCGACCCTAGTGGCCGACACAAACACCGGGCACATCTAGGAGTGGCACTGCAGTGTCACGCAGGATGTCCCTTCCAAAAAACCCTCCCCAAACAGCACATGACGCAAAGAAAAAAAGAGGCGCAATGAGGTAGCTGACTGTGTGAGTAAGATTAGCGACCCTAGTGGCCGACACAAACACCGGGCCCATCTAGGAGTGGCACTGCAGTGTCACGCAGGATGTCCCTTCCAAAAAACCCTCCCCAAACAGCACATGACGCAAAGAAAAAAAGAGGCGCAATGAGGTAGCTGACTGTGTGAGTAAGATTAGCGACCCTAGTGGCCGACACAAACACCGGGCCCATCTAGGAGTGGCACTGCAGTGTCACGCAGGATGTCCCTTCCAAAAAACCCTCCCCAAACAGCACATGACGCAAAGAAAAAAAGAGGCGCAATGAGGTAGCTGACTGTGTGAGTAAGATTAGCGACCCTAGTGGCCGACACAAACACCGGGCCCATCTAGGAGTGGCACTGCAGTGTCACGCAGGATGTCCCTTCCAAAAAACCCTCCCCAATCAGCACATGATGCAAAGAAAAAGAAAAGAAAAAAGAGGTGCAAGATGGAATTGTCCTTGGGCCCTCCCACCCACCCTTATGTTGTATAAACAAAACAGGACATGCACACTTTAACCAACCCATAATTTCAGTGACAGGGTCTGCCACACGACTGTGACTGATATGACGGGTTGGTTTGGACCCCCCCCAAAAAAGAAGCAATTAATCTCTCCTTGCACAAACTGGCTCTACAGAGGCAAGAAGTCCACCTCATCTTCACCCTCCGATATATCACCGTGTACATCCCCCTCCTCACAGATTATCAATTCGTCCCCACTGGAATCCACCATCTCAGCTCCCTGTGTACTTTGTGGAGGCAATTGCTGCTGGTCAATGTCTCCGCGGAGGAATTGATTATAATTCATTTTAATGAACATCATCTTCTCCACATTTTCTGGATGTAACCTCGTACGCCGATTGCTGACAAGGTGAGCGGCGGCACTAAACACTC
This sequence comes from Pseudophryne corroboree, assembly GCF_028390025.1. Classification (NCBI taxonomy): domain Eukaryota; kingdom Metazoa; phylum Chordata; class Amphibia; order Anura; family Myobatrachidae; genus Pseudophryne; species Pseudophryne corroboree. The sequence continues at coordinate 842,926,295 of NC_086445.1, forward strand.
TTTCGGAGTACACACTTGTGGGAGGGCAACTTAGGTAGAATAAAGCCAGTTTGTGCAAGGGCCTCCAAATTGCCTCTTTTTCCTGCCAGTATAAGTACGGACTGTGTGACGTGCCTACTTGGATGCGGTCACTCATATAATCCTCCACCATTCTATCAATGTTGAGAGAATCATATGCAGTGACAGTAGACGACATGTCCGTAATCGTTGTCAGGTCCTTCAGTCCGGACCAGATGTCAGCATCAGCAGTCGCTCCAGACTGCCCTGCATCACCGCCAGCGGGTGGGCTCGGAATTCTGAGCCTTTTCCTCGCACCCCCAGTTGCGGGAGAATGTGAAGGAGGAGATGTTGACAGGTCGCGTTCCGCTTGACTTGACAATTTTGTCACCAGCAGGTCTTTCAACCCCAGCAGACCTGTGTCTGCCGGAAAGAGAGATCCAAGGTAGGCTTTAAATCTAGGATCGAGCACGGTGGCCAAAATGTAGTGCTCTGATTTCAACAGATTGACCACCCGTGAATCCTTGTTAAGCGAATTAAGGGCTGCATCCACAAGTCCCACATGCCTAGCGGAATCGCTCCCTTTTAGCTCCTTCTTCAATGCCTCCAGCTTCTTCTGCAAAAGCCTGATGAGGGGAATGACCTGACTCAGGCTGGCAGTGTCTGAACTGACTTCACGTGTGGCAAGTTCAAAGGGCATCAGAACATTGCACAACGTTGAAATCATTCTCCACTGCACTTGAGACAGGTGCATTCCATCTCCTATATCGTGCTCAATTGTATAGGCTTGAATGGCCTTTTGCTGCTCCTCCAACCTCTGAAGCATATAGAGGGTTGAATTCCACCTCGTTACCACTTCTTGCTTCAGATGATGGCAGGGCAGGTTCAGTAGTTTTTGGTGGTGCTCCAGTCTTCTGTACGTGGTGCCTGTACGCCGAAAGTGTCCCGCAATTTTTCTGGCCACCGACAGCATCTCTTGCACGCCCCTGTCGTTTTTTAAAAAATTCTGCACCACCAAATTCAAGGTATGTGCAAAACATGGGACGTGCTGGAATTTGCCCATATTTAATGCACACACAATATTGCTGGCGTTGTCCGATGCCACAAATCCACAGGAGAGTCCAATTGGGGTAAGCCATTCCGCGATGATCTTCCTCAGTTGCCGTAAGAGGTTTTCAGCTGTGTGCGTATTCTGGAAAGCGGTGATACAAAGCGTAGCCTGCCTAGGAAAGAGTTGGCGTTTGCGAGATGCTGCTACTGGTGCCGCCGCTGCTGTTCTTGCGGCGGGAGTCCATACATCTACCCAGTGGGCTGTCACAGTCATATAGTCCTGGCCCTGCCCTGCTCCACTTGTCCACATGTCCGTGGTTAAGTGGACATTGGGTACAACTGCATTTTTTAGGACACTGGTGAGTCTTTTTCTGACGTCCGTGTACATTCTCGGTATCGCCTGCCTAGAGAAGTGGAACCTAGATGGTATTTGGTAACGGGGGCACACTGCCTCAATAAATTGTCTAGTTCCCTGTGAACTAACGGCGGATACCGGACGCACGTCTAACACCAACATAGTTGTCAAGGACTCAGTTATCCGCTTTGCAGTAGGATGACTGCTGTGATATTTCATCTTCCTCGCAAAGGACTGTTGAACAGTCAATTGCTTACTGGAAGTAGTACAAGTGGGCTTACGACTTCCCCTCTGGGATGACCATCGACTCCCAGCGGCAACAACAGCAGCGCCAGCAGCAGTAGGCGTTACACGCAAGGATGCATCGGAGGAATCCCAGGCAGGAGAGGACTCGTCAGAATTGCCAGTGACATGGCCTGCAGGACTATTGGCATTCCTGGGGAAGGAGGAAATTGACACTGAGGGAGTTGGTGGGGTGGTTTGCGTGAGCTTGGTTACAAGAGGAAGGGATTTACTGGTCAGTGGACTGCTTCCGCTGTCACCCAAAGTTTTTGAACTTGTCACTGACTTATTATGAATGCGCTGCAGGTGACGTATAAGGGAGGATGTTCCGAGGTGGTTAACGTCCTTACCCCTACTTATTACAGCTTGACAAAGGGAACACACGGCTTGACACCTGTTGTCCGCATTTCTGGTGAAATACCTCCACACCGAAGAGCTGATTTTTTTGGTATTTTCACCTGGCATGTCAACGGCCATATTCCTCCCACGGACAACAGGTGTCTCCCCGGGTGCCTGACTTAAACAAACCACCTCACCATCAGAATCCTCCTGGTCAATTTCCTCCCCAGCGCCAGCAACACCCATATCCTCCTCATCCTGGTGTACTTCAACACTGACATCTTCAATCTGACTATCAGGAACTGGACTGCGGGTGCTCCTTCCAGCACTTGCAGGGGGCGTGCAAATGGTGGAAGGCGCATGCTCTTCACGTCCAGTGTTGGGAAGGTCAGGCATCGCAACCGACACAATTGGACTCTCCTTGTGGATTTGGGATTTCAAAGAACGCACAGTTCTTTGCGGTGCTTTTGCCAGCTTGAGTCTTTTCAGTTTTCTAGCGAGAGGCTGAGTGCTTCCATCCTCATGTGAAGCTGAACCACTAGCCATGAACATAGGCCAGGGCCTCAGCCGTTCCTTGCCACTCCGTGTGGTAAATGGCATATTGGCAAGTTTACGCTTCTCCTCCGACAATTTTATTTTAGGTTTTGGAGTCCTTTTTTTACTGATATTTGGTGTTTTGGTTTTGACATGCTCTGTACTATGCCATTGGGCATCGGCCTTGGCAGACGACGTTGCTGGCATTTCATCGTCTCGGCCATGACTAGTGGCAGCAGCTTCAGCACGAGGTGGAAGTGGATCTTGATCTTTCCCTAATTTTGGAACCTCAACATTTTTGTTCTCCATATTTTAATAGGCACAACTAAAAGGCACCTCAGGTAAACAATGGAGATGGATGGATTGGATACTTGTATACAATTATGGACGGGCTGCCGAGTGCCGACACAGAGGTAGCCACAGCCGTGAACTACCGCACTGTACTGTGTCTGCTGCTAATATATAGACTGGTTGATAAAGAGATAGTATACTCGTAACTAGTATGTATGTATAAAGAAAGAAAAAAAACCACGGTTAGGTGGTATATACAATTATGGACGGGCTGCCGAGTGCCGACACAGAGGTAGCCACAGCCGTGAACTACCGCACTGTACTGTGTCTGCTGCTAATATATAGACTGGTTGATAAAGAGATAGTATACTCGTAACTAGTATGTATGTATAAAGAAAGAAAAAAAAACCACGGTTAGGTGGTATATACAATTATGGACGGGCTGCCGAGTGCCGACACAGAGGTAGCCACAGCCGTGAACTACCGCACTGTACTGTGTCTGCTGCTAATATATAGACTGGTTGATAAAGAGATAGTATACTCGTAACTAGTATGTATGTATAAAGAAAGAAAAAAAAACCACGGTTAGGTGGTATATACAATTATGGACGGGCTGCCGAGTGCCGACACAGAGGTAGCCACAGCCGTGAACTACCGCACTGTACTGTGTCTGCTGCTAATATATAGACTGGTTGATAAAGAGATAGTATACTCGTAACTAGTATGTATGTATAAAGAAAGAAAAAAAAACCACGGTTAGGTGGTATATACAATTATGGACGGGCTGCCGAGTGCCGACACAGAGGTAGCCACAGCCGTGAACTACCGCACTGTACTGTGTCTGCTGCTAATATATAGACTGGTTGATAAAGAGATAGTATACTCGTAACTAGTATGTATGTATAAAGAAAGAAAAAAAAACCACGGTTAGGTGGTATATACAATTATGGACGGGCTGCCGAGTGCCGACACAGAGGTAGCCACAGCCGTGAACTACCGCACTGTACTGTGTCTGCTGCTAATATATAGACTGGTTGATAAAGAGATAGTATACTCGTAACTAGTATGTATGTATAAAGAAAGAAAAAAAAACCACGGTTAGGTGGTATATACAATTATGGACGGGCTGCCGAGTGCCGACACAGAGGTAGCCACAGCCGTGAACTACCGCACTGTACTGTGTCTGCTGCTAATATATAGACTGGTTGATAAAGAGATAGTATACTCGTAACTAGTATGTATGTATAAAGAAAGAAAAAAAAACCACGGTTAGGTGGTATATACAATTATGGACGGGCTGCCGAGTGCCGACACAGAGGTAGCCACAGCCGTGAACTACCGCACTGTACTGTGTCTGCTGCTAATATATAGACTGGTTGATAAAGAGATAGTATACTCGTAACTAGTATGTATGTATAAAGAAAGAAAAAAAAACCACGGTTAGGTGGTATATACAATTATGGACGGGCTGCCGAGTGCCGACACAGAGGTAGCCACAGCCGTGAACTACTGCACTGTACTGTGTCTGCTGCTAATATAGACTGGTTGATAAAGAGATAGTATACTACTAATATTATATACTGGTGATCAGGTCACTGGTCACTAGTCACACTGGCAGTGGCACTCCTGCAGCAAAAGTGTGCACTGTTTAATTTTAATATAATATTATGTACTCCTGGCTCCTGCTATAACCTATAACTGGCACTGCAGTAGTGCTCCCCAGTCTCCCCCACAATTATAAGCTGTGTGAGCTGAGCAGTCAGACAGATATATAATATATATAGATGATGCAGCACACTGGCCTGAGCCTGAGCAGTGCACACAGATATGGTATGTGACTGAGTCACTGTGTGCTGTGTATCGCTTTTTTCAGGCAGAGAACGGATTATAAATAAAAGTGGTGGTCACTGGTCACTATCAGCAAAACTCTGCACTGTACACTACTGAGTACTCCTAATGCTCCCCAAAATTAGTAAATCAAGTGTCTCTCTAATCTATTCTAATTCTAAACGGAGAGGACGCCAGCCACGTCCTCTCCCTATCAATCTCAATGCACGTGTGAAAATGGCGGCGACGCGCGGCTCCTTATATAGAATCCGAGTCTCGCAATAGAATCCGAGCCTCGCGAGAATCCGACAGCGTCATGATGACGTTCGGGCGCGCTCGGGTTAACCGAGCAAGGCGGGAAGATCCGAGTCGCTCGGACCCGTGAAAAAAAACATGAAGTTCTGGCGGGTTCGGATTCAGAGAAACCGAACCCGCTCATCTCTAATTTGGATGCCCTTGCACAAACTGGCTTTATTTTACCTAAGTTACCTAAGTGTGTACTTTGAAAGAGTGTTTAGTGCAGCCGGTAACCTTGTCAGCGATCAGCGTTGGAGGTAACTTCCACAAAATGTGGAGAAGATGATGTTCATCAAAATGAATTATAAATTCCTACGGGAAGACCTTTCCCAGCTACTGCCTCCAGAAAGTACAGAGGGACATGTGATGGTAGACTCCAGTGGGGACAAATTAATACTCTGTGAGGAGGATGTACAGAGTAAAAGGAGAGAGGAATTGGAGGATGAGGATGAGGTCAACATCTTGCCTCTGTAGAGACAGGTTGTGCAAGGAGATATTGATTGCTTCTTTTTTTGGTGGGGGCCCAAACAAACCAGTCATTTCAGCCACAGTAGTGTGGCAGACCCTGTCACTGAAATTATTGGTTTGTTAAAGTGTGCATGTCCTGTTTATACAACATAAGGGTGGGTGTGAGAGCCCAAGGACAATTCCATCTTGCACCTCTTTTTCTTCTTTGCATCATGTGCTGTTTGGGGTCTAGTTTTTTAGAGTGCCATCCTGTCTGACATTGCCGTACAACTCCAGGGGTACTGCCGTATAAGTCCAGTCCAGTGGTGTTGTCTTGTGCTGCCATAAGTCCATTGGTGGTGTCTTGTGCTGCATCAGTCCAGTGGTGTTGTCTTGTGCTGCCATAAGTCCAGTGGTGGTGTCCTTTGCTGTATATTATTTACTCCAAATAAATGGGTTATATACATTACTTATATTAGTATCCAAATAATTTTTACAGGGTTTGCCCTGTGTGGTGTAGGGGTACGCTCGCCTGTGCTGCACATTATTGTAATAGCTCCAAATAAAAGGGTTATTATCCAAATTAATTTTACAGGCTTTGCAGTGTGTGTGTGTGTGTGTGTGTGTGTGTGTGTGTGTGTGTGTGTGTGTGTGTGTGTATATGTGGTTTAGGGGTATGCTCTACTGTGCCACCAATATTGTGCGTGTATTACATCTGGGCAAATTCCAGCATGTCCCATGTTGTTTGTGCCGCAAACTTGGGTCGCTTAGCTACCTCATAGCACCTCTTTTTCTTCTTTGCATGATGTGCTGTTTGAGGCCTAGTTTTTTAAGTGCCATCCTGTCTGCCATTGCAGTTCCACTCCTAGAAGGGCCAGGTGTTTGTGACGCATACTTGTGTTGCTTAGCTTAGCCATCCAGCTTCCTTATTGCACCTTTTTTTCTTCTTTGCATCATGTGCTATTAATTTCGGGCCTATTTTTTTAATCTGCCATTCTGTCTACCACTGCAGTACCACTCCTAGATAGACCAGGTGTTTGTGTTGCAAACTTGTGTCGCTTAGCTTAGTCATCCAGCCACCTCGGTGCAACCTTTTGGCCTAAAAACAATATTGTGAGGTGTGAGGTGTTCAGAATAGACTGGAAGTGAGTGGAAATGAATTTTATTGAGGTTAATAATATCGTAAGTTCAAAATTACCCCCAAATTATGCGATTTTAGCTGTTTTTATATTTTTTTTAAAAATCATCCAGATCTAAAACCAAAACCACAACACAAAAGGGAGGTTTTGGCAAAACCAATCCAGATCCAAAACACGAGCATGTAACCAGAACCAAAACCAAAACACGAAAATTGCCCACCACACATCTCTGTTGTGTAGCGAGGATTGGCTGTAGAATCTGCGAGCAGGTCTGCAGAAGTATTGTATAAACAGTCTGAACTGCAGAGAATTGGACAAGTGTGTACCCAGCTTTAGGGCAGGGAATATTTTGTCATTTTTAAATCTGGCAGATGCCCTATTGAAACACCCTAGGAAGATCACTTGAATACCTATGCTTGTCTGTTTCGGAAGCTTTAGTAAATCTACCCCTGCCCTAAGTATATTCAGTTAATAAAGGATTTCACTTTGTGTTTTCATTTCCTTAGCTAAGTGACCTCTTCAACTGTAGTATGGACCCCAAATAATCTTCAGAGCTTCATCATTTTATTATCATTATTGTAATTACTATTATTACTATTTACTACTGTACATTGTACATCTCACCTAGAGAGCTACAGTATAAAGCTTTTTGTATGAAAAATAACTAAAATTACTGTATTTTGTTAGCAGTCTTGTGTGCATTGAAGTAGTGTAACTGCATGCATTTGTCTGATAGGTTTCAATTTTGTTTGGTATTTATAAGATGTACAGTAGTCACAAATATTAAAACAATGAAAATATAATTCAAAAGTTTATTTTATAGTACATGGAACAAAAATACAATATAGGTCTCCTATTACAAAGCAAATTTTTTGGCATTATAATATTTAGGATGGGACCAAGCCAAAGCTTCCCTACTGAGACCATGTCTGTTGAGGAAAGAAAGACATATGGATGTATAAATTTGTTGCAGCCAAAATATGTATTGATTATCACTGAAGCTCATTGCTTTAATGTTAAAGCATAAGTATACAGTAATTCCTTCTAAATGTGTTTTGTTTATTAAAATGATATGCAGCATGCCTATATTCTGTGTAGCATTTCATATGCAGATACAGCCACAGTCACACACAGTATATAGGCATGCTGCATATCATTATAATCAGCAGAAGCTGCTTGTGCATCCTAGCCACATACCAATGCAAATAAGATGAACTTTCATAAAAAAAGGTGCCCGACGTTAGCATTGAGGCAAGATTTATGAGGACACATCTGTTTCCAAGCAGAGGCAGATGTCACAGTGTTAGTGGCAGTGTGAGTGATGTGTGCATGTGAGTGGGTTGGTTGTGCAGTAGTGTTCGGAATATGTGTAAGGAGCATTATGTGTGTCACGTAAAAATGCATTAATAATGTGCAACATATGTGTAAGGGGCACTGTGTGTCATTATGTGTATAAGGGGATTAATTATGTGCGGCATATGTGTAACAGGGTACTACTGTATGTGTGTCATTATGTGTATAGGGGCACTAATAATGTGCAGCAAATGTGTAGGGGCACTATGCATGTCATTATGTGTATAAGGGCATTAATAATGTGCAGCATATGTGTAAGGGACATTATGTGTAAAAGGGCATTAATAAAGTTTGCCATAATGTGTAAGGTGCATTATGTTTATAAGGACATTAATAATGTATCTCATATGTGTAAGGGGCATTACTGTGTGGAATAATGTGTATAAATGCACTACTAATGTGTGGCATTATGTGTATAAGGTGCTCTACTATGTGGCATTGCGTATAGAAAGGGCACTACTGTGTCGTCAAATGTGAATAAAGAGCAATAGGTTGTGGTGTAATGTGAATAAGGAGCAATTCAGTGTGATGTAATGTGAATAAGGGGCTCTACTGTGAGGAGTAACGTTTATAAGGTAAAGTGATACTACTGTGGGATGTAATATGAATTACGGACACTATTGCATGATCAAATGTGAATAAAGTTGCAGTACTGTGTGGCGTAATTGGAATTGGGGTTACTATTGTGTGGCGATGCCCCTTGCCAGCGAAAACACACTCCTTTTTGGGCTTTGCGCCAAATGTGCGAACTGTTCCTATTTAAAATATAGGGGGTACAAACCCCAAAATAAGGACTGCTATGGGTGAGAGGTGATGGTGCTGGGAAAGAGGTGCAAGGTCAGAGGCAGAACCAGTGGTGGTGCTAGGGGGCACCAGCCAAAATCTTGCCTAGGGCATCATATTGGTTAGGGCCCGCTCTGGTGACACCAATCTGTGGGCTCCCCCGCAATGACAGGAGCCAGGTGCTGCAGTGTGAAATTCTGCTGCAGCACCAGGTTCCTGTCATAAAAGAGGAGCCGACAGGCTGCAAACAGTCTCCGGGGGCAGCCCAATAAAGCCCTGCATCTCCTGAGATGCTGGGCACGTCCCTGGAGTGATGACCCACGAGGCCACGCCCACATTCTATTACGACCACGCCCCCTGTTTGACGTGAGTGCGCCGGAGGCGCGCTAGCATATTAAGGGTGTGCACCAGGTGTCACTACACCTGGAGACGCCTCTGGTGCGATTGCATGTGTAGCAAAGCTGAATAAACAGATTTGGTGCAGTCTCTGAGTAACCCAGGACTTACTCAGCCGCTGCGATCACTTCAGCCTGTCCGGGACTGTAGTTGACATCAGACACCCGTCCTTCAAACGCGTGGACATGACTACATTTTTCCAAACATTCCCAGAAAACGGTCAGTTGACACCCACAAACGCCTTCTTCCTGTCAATCTCCTTGCGATCGCCCGTGCAAATAGATCCTTCGCACAAACCCATCACTGTGCGGCGATCTGCTTTGTACCTGTGCGATGCACCTGTGCATTGTGGTGCATACGCATTTGCAGTTTAGACCTGATCACCCACAGTATGAAAACGCAGCCTAGCGATCAGGTCTGAATTAGGTCCTTTGTCCAATATCAGTTTGTTCACTTGCTTCAGAAATCAATTTATGTTTATATTTGCTGCTTTCATAGCTCCACCTGAACTCTGGATTTATTGGTCTCTATACATCTTCTGTCCTTCTCTCCTGCATGAAGTACATTATAGTCATCATCATTCTTAATTTATATTGATAAAGCAGAAATATGCTCTACTTATTTCTACACATACAACAATGGGGGTAATTCCAAGTTGATCGCAGCAGGATTTTTGTTAGCAATTGGGCAAAACCATGTGCACTGCAGGGGAGGCAGATATAACATGTGCAGAGAGAGTTAGATTTGGGTGGGGTGTGTTCAATCTGCAATCTAATTTGCAGTGTAAAAATAAAGCAGCCAGTATTTACCCTGCACAGAAATAAAATAACCCACCCAAATCTAACTCTTTCTGCACATGTTAAATCTGCCTCCCCTGCAGTGCACATGGTTTTGCCCAATTGCTATCAAAAATCCTGCTGCGATCAACTTGGAATTACCCCCAATATATTAAATAGACAAATTGATTAATTGACAGCACTTATCATTTTATTTATTTTTCTTTTAAATATTGATGCAAGCTAACAGCATATCTAGTCCTTCTACTTAATTAATTATTTGTGTACGTAATAAGTATTTTTAAAGTACTGTATATATGATACTTTTATAATATACAGATAGAATTTTAATGCTTGTGTGATATGGACAACTAAGATTTATGAAGAACCATAGTTAATATTATAATGTAGTGTGTTCTACGTGAATAAGATAATATTGAGAAATAAAATATATTCTTTCTTGTGCATTTTAACATAAAATGACTGCAGCGAGCACATGTTGAAGTAAACAAGATATGTACTGTACATTGAATGCTTCCTGGACAAGAAACTGTTAAGAAAATTATGTTCACTTTTGAAAAAGAAATATAAAACTTGCTTTAATTACTTTGAACAACCTATGTCATTTTATATACAGTATATATATATATATATATATATATATATATATATATTATATATCGGTCATATACCATAGTACCATTGGATGACGCCCATCGGACTTTTACAGGAATGACACAGACAGGTTTCCTTTTAGCAAGCTTTCAGACTTTAATGCCCTTGGTCAGGCAACATGTATAGACAAACATACAATACAATGCTCACCTTATTCCCAGACTTAAGTGAATAAATGCTCGAGGAGAGACGGCAAGGGCCGCTGGAAGAGCACAACGGGGAAGGCTGCGCAAGACTTAAATTTGGTCTTTAATTTATCAGATAGGATTTTGACCAATGCTAAAACTGCTGTGCTCAACAAAGGGTTAAGTGTCGTCCCTATTACTTCGTTTAATAGTCTTAAGTGGAAAATTGATGTACAATATCTTAATCGTCAAGTTAAATCAAGAGAGTTTGACTCTAGAGAGGCAATTGTTCCCAACCCACTTTAAGAAAAAAATCTACTTTTGAACCTTCCATGCACATCAGTTTTAGGCATTATGAGAGCCCTTGATGCTCAAATTATGGCTATACAATCCAAGCCCAAAATGCATAGAAATAATTGGACTTCTGCAGAGTGGATAGCATTGACTAGAGGTGTATTCAACACCCAATACTCCCGTCGCAACAGATTATAAATTAATTTCACTTGTGTTTGGAGTTCACTAGCTGCACGGACCAGGCTTTGCAAGGGCCCAATTAGCAAGATAATAAATGGATGTCTGTCTGTTTTCACTTATAAAACCAGGAGACTTGCTAATAATATAAACGCTTACTGATACAATATCATCACATTTAATAATGTTACAATTATCTAAAATATGATGGCATAAAAAAGTAACAGTACTAGTTACATAACAATAAATATATATTGCAATATAAAACCTGTTCGGTTGATATTAAATTCAGCCTAAAATATATGTAAAAATAGCCTATTATCATATAAGGTCAGAGATGTCTTCTATTTGCCACTACTGCCACATAGTATATTCAAATTGTTAAAGCACAGATGAAAAAGAAACAATGTCTCCGATTAACTCTAACACTGGCGTCCCAGTGCAGAGTCCGTCCTCCTTCAGTGTTTTTACCCGGTCAAGCGGGATTATATTTACCCCCTTCTGGAAGTGTCCTCTGTTATAGCACTATGACACAAGTGCAGAGATGTACTCCTTCAAAGGATCCAGCTGGTGGACAGCGTTTGTAAGCGTGGATGGCATTGAAAGATCTTAATAGCTATAGAGATATAGTAATTAAGGCCAGCAGACAAGGGTGTGTGTGTGTGTGTGTGTGTGTGTGTGTGTGGGGGGGGGTCATAATGTTCAACAGTATTGCAGTGAAATTGTAACTCAATTATCTGCATAAGAGACCTATTTAAAACTTGAACAGGACCCTACTAATTCGTATAATCCTGAACTAGACCAGGTTCTAGAGAAAGCCAGGTTAGATGGGATTATTTCCTCTGATACCTGTAGCTTTTTGAAAACTGAACACCCTAGAGTACCAATAATGTACACTCTGCCTAAAATTCATAAGAGGTTTGTGGACCCCCCAGGGACTCATTGTATAGTAGAGTATCCAAGTATTTAGACTTTTTTTTGCCGCCATGTGTCTAGGATAAAGATGTTTATTTACAAGACACGACCAACCTATTGCTTGAATTGGGTAAGCTTGGCAAATTGCCGATAATATCTGGTTGTGTACTATGGATATAACTAGTTTATATCCTAATATACCACACAGAGAAGGCATTTTGGCTGTAAAAGGATTTCTAACCAATAAACCCCCTGTATAAGTTACCGGAGTTATCATTCTTCTCGTGTCTATTGAATTTGGTATTAACACGTAATTATTTTTACTTTAATAATGTTTACTACCTACAAGTAAGCGGCTGTGCCATGGGTTTACACCAGCCTGTGCCAATACATTCATGTTTGGATTAGAGACAGAATTCATTTTCAATAGAAAAGTCAGAGACAGGATATATTTCTACAAGCAGTATATAGATGACTTATTATTGTGGTGTGGATGGCCTGATTATTCTGCATCTCTTGTGGAAAATATCAACAAGGCAGACTGTTCGATCAAATTCACGTATCAGATGAGTCTTGTATCATTTTCTTTTCTAGATGTGCAGATTGACATAATTGATAATGCTATGTCAACTAAGGTATTCTCCAAGCCTATGGATCCCAACACCTTAGTAAGTATCAGTATTTCAGGGTAAAACATATTGTTATTGACCAACAACAGCTGGAATCTAGCTTGGATGGAATGGCTAGAAAGTTTAAAGAAAGAGGATATTCAGATGTTGTTTTGAAAAATGCTTGTGAAAAGGTTAGAAGAAATTCTAGGGAATCAGCCCTCTCCCGTTCTGCTAAGAATAATAATAATAATAATAATAATAATAATAATAATAATAATAATAATAATAAAAAAATGAATAGACTTTGTTGGGTTCAGAATTTTAACACTGCACATGAGGAAATTAATAGAACAACGAAAACACTATGGCCCATTTTACGAGATGATATAGAACTGAGATGTTTTAAACATACTAACATTATGCCTTGTTATAAAAGGGGCAAAAATATCCGTGACTGGGTTGTCCATTTTGACATTACGGACATGATGCAGACTGATGTTAGAAATCAAATAAATATTCCAGGTTGTTACAAGTGCACAGGGTGTACTACATGCCAGCACATGATTGCTACACAGTATTTGTACCATCCACATACTGTAAAAGAGGTTTAATATTAGACATGTGCTGATATGTAGTAGCTCCTATGTTTATACATGGTGAAGTGTCCTTGCGGGCTGTGTTATATTGGCAAGACCATTAAAGAACGAATGGCTTTGCATTGAACAGCCATTAGGGTTGCGCTTAATGGAAAAGCTTCTGAACAGCCCTTAGCAAGACATTTTGCCACTCATAAACACAGTTTGTCTAGTTTTGGGCATATCTGTTATGCACACCAGTGCCTGCAGGAAAGTACTGGTGTCAGAACTGTTATGCAAAACAAATGGACTCACAGACAGACTGGGGAATATGACATAACGTACACAGAAGGTGATAGGGTAACAAAATACACACAAAGTGAACAGAGAAGCCCAGAGGCTAAGGAACTGGGTATCTCCCTTGTATTAGAACTGCTCAGATGGGAAAAGCAAGATGTTGTGTTTAAATACGTAGAGAACCCGAAATGCTGTTGCTAAGGGCAACAGCAAAACCCTAAAGGGTTACCAACGGGTGTGGCAGTAAACTCCTTGGTCAGAGATGGAATGATAGACACAAGGAGAGTCTCCACAATCCTAATTCTCACTTGCAGTGCACAGGTTCAGCTTACTGCCACTAAACTGACCCCTGACACCTAGCACAGTGAGACAGGATTAGACAGGCAAGTCTTAGAATACAGCCACAAACTTGCTAAGTTCACAGAGTAGTAACAGAACCCCAGCAAGCTAAACGACTGACTCCAGTCTTACTGCTAGGTCTGGATTGGCAGAGTGTAATACCAAATCCCCAGGCCTATTTGCAGTAAGCAACAAACAAATACAAAGCTACACAGTACTGGCTAACTTTCATGAACTGACTAACCAACAAAGATTCAGCAGCATCTGCTTACCCTGAGAAGAGGCCTTATAAAGCAGGTGCTGTCCACGCCCCACTCAGACCTCACAGACTGTGAGCACAAAAACCAGCACCGGATCCCCTGCCGTGCACAGAGCCTATAACCACTGCACAGCAAAAGACCCGAACCGGAGTATCAGCTACGCTCAGGTTACTCCGCTAGCACTTGTCTCCCGGTTGCCATGACGACGTGGCAGCACAGGGCAGGAGACCCTAACAGTACCCCCCCTCTGACGAGGGGTCAAAGAACCCCTACCACCGGGTTTATCGGGGAACTGCGAGAAGAAAGAGCGTATCAGTCTGGGGGCATGAAGATCACAACTGCGCACCCATGACCGCTCCTCCGGGCCATACCCCTTCCAGTGCACCAAAAATGACAGCCGACCCCGAACCACCTTGGAGTCAAGAATCCTTTCAACAACAAACTCCCTCTGGCCACGTATCAGAAGAGGGGAAGGTCTTCCACTGGAAGAAGGATTACTAATCGCCCGTTTTAAAAGGGAACAATGAAATGTTTTATTGATACCAAAAGAACGGGGCAGATCTAACTGAAATGCCACCGGATTGATAACCCTGGTGATCTTATAAGGGCCGATGAACCGGGGGCCTAACTTATGAGATGGCTGTCTCAACTTCAAATTCTTGGTAGACAACCAGACGAAGTCTCCTAATTTGAAGCTGCAGGGTCTTTTCCGCTTATCAAAAACCCTTTTGGTCACTAATGACACAGACACAAGGGCTTTCTTCACTTTCCGCCAAATACCTCTAAGGACCGAAACCACAGAGGAACCACCAGGCGTGGAGTCCAGGGGGTCAAAAGAATTGGCCTTAGGATGATGCCCATACACACAAAGGAAGGGAGAGATCCCTGTAGCAGAGTGAGCCGCGTTGTTATAGGCAAACTCCGCCATGGACAGATGAGCAACCCAGTCAGTCTGACACTTGGAGACATAACACCTGAGGAACTGCTCCAAGGACTGGTTCACCCTTTCAGTCTGCCCATTAGACTGCGGATGGTAGCCTGACGACAAGCTGACAGAAATCTGGAGATCGGAACAAAATGCCCTCCAGAATTTGGCCACAAACTGGGATCCGCGGTCAGAGACCACATCAAGTGGCAACCCGTGGAGACGCACAACATGCAGCATAAATAATTCAGACAGGCGTCTGGCCGATGGCAGCCCAACCAGTGGAACGAAGTGCGCCATCTTCGAAAACCTGTCAACGACAACCCAGATGGCTGTCATCCCCGAGGATTTGGGCAAGTCCACCACAAAATCCATTGAAATGTGGGTCCATGACTTAGATGGGATAGAGAGTGGATGTAATGGGCCAACAGGAACCCCTCTAGGAGTCTTATTACGGGCACAGATGTCACATGCCCGAACCCACTGATCCACATCCTTAGCCACTGAGGGCCACCACACCGCCCTAGATAGCAACTCCCGAGTTCTGGCAATACCCGGGTGACCTGCCGACTTCTTGGCATGGAATTCCAGGAACACTCGCTGTCTTAACCTAGGAGGCACAAACAAAAGACCTACCGGAAGGTCTGGAGGAGCCTGCTCCTGTGCTCTAAGGACTAATGATAAGAGGTCCTGGGTAATGCCCACTTTAATACATGATGGGGAAACAATGGGCAACGGCTCCTCGGTGGTCTCCTGGATTGGAGCAAAACTCCGCGAGAGCGCATCAGCCTTGATGTTTTTTGACCCAGGGCGATATGTTATCAAAAAATTAAAGCGAGCAAAAAACAAAGCCCATCGTGCCTGCCTGGCATTGAGACGCTTCGCTGACTCTAAATATGCCAGATTCTTATGGTCAGTGAGAATTGAGACCACAAACTTAGCCCCCTCAAGCCAGTGTCTCCACTCCTCGAGTGCATCCTTAATAGCCAACAATTCCCGGTTACCCACGTCATAATTCATCTCGGCAGGCGAAAATTTACGGGAAAAGTAAGCACAGGGATGAAGGCGATTATCAGACACTCCCATCTGAGAAAGCACTGCCCCAATACCCATCTCAGAGGCATCCACCTCCACCACAAAAGGACGCTCTGGATCTGGGTGTCGCAGCACCTTGGCCGAAACAAATGCCCTTTTGAGACGGGCAAAAGCCGCTTTAGCCTCACAAGACCAGTGAGCAACATCCGCCCCTTTCTTAGTGAGTGCCACCAAGGGCGCCACTATAGACGAAAATCCAGCGATAAATCGTCTATAAAAATTCGCAAAGCCCAGGAAACGCTGAAGCACCTTCAAAATAGTGGGCTGCACCCAATCCAGGACTGCCTGTACCTTGGAACCCTCCATTTGGAAACCTTCTGGGGAGATAATATATCCTAGAAATGCGATTTGCTGAACTTCAAATTCGCACTTCTCCAGCTTCGCCCCAAGCCGGTGGTCTCTGAGTTTCTGGAGGACTAAGCGTACATGCTTCCGATGTTCCTCCAGGGAATGGGAGAAGATTAGGATGTCATCTAAGTATACAACTAAGAATCTATCCAAATATTCCCTGAGCACATCATTCATGAAATCCTGGAAGACTGCCGGGGCATTACAGAGCCCAAAAGGCATCACCAAATATTCATAATGCCCTGAGTGGGTATTAAAGGCAGTCTTCCATTCATCCCCCTCTCTTATTCGGATTAGATTGTACGCACCGCGTAGGTCAATCTTAGAAAAAATGGTGGCAGTACGAAGCTGGTCAAACAAGACCGAAATGAGAGGCAGTGGGTATGAGTTTTTAATCGTGATACAGTTCAATTCCCTGAAGTCGATGCAGGGTCGCAACGAACCGTCCTTTTTACCCACGAAGAAGAACCCCGACCCAACTGGAGACTGTGAAGGTCTGATAAATCCCTTAGCCAAGTTCTCCTGAATGTACTCTGCCATAGCCTGAGTCTCAGGACGTGACAGGGAGTACAACCTGCTCTTGGGAAGCTTAGCATTTGGCAACAAATCAATGGCACAGTCATAGGGGCGATGGGGAGGTAGTACCTCTGCAACTTTTTTGGAGAACACGTCCGCAAAATGTGCATAACACCCTGGCAATCCTGGCAAACTTAGCTGCGAGAGCCTGACTGGAAGGCTCAAGCAACTCCTGAAACAATCAGTACCCCAACTAAGAATCTCCCCAGAGACCCAGTCAAATTGAGGATTGTGGGCCCTTAACCAGGGTAACCCCAACACCAATGGGGCAAAAGTACAGACAGTCACATAAAAGGACAATTTTTCAGAGTGTGTGGCTCCAATAAACAAAGAAATCTGGCTAGTGCAAGAGGTAATTTTACCTTGGGATAATGGTTCCCCGTTTAACCCACAAATCTCAATTTCCGATGCCAAGGGTACTAAGGGAACAGAGTGTTTCAGGGCGAATTGGCGGTCCATAAAAACCCCGTCGGCCCCACTGTCCACAAAGGCCTCAGTCTTGACAGTTTGACCGAGGATCTTCAAGGTCACCGGAATGATAAAAGTCTTCTTGGGAAATTCTGACTTCTGGCCTGACAGGATATTTCCCATCACCCTCAGGCCCTGAAGTTTTCCGGCTTTTCTGGGCATGATACTACCACATGACCTTTATTCCCACAGTACAAACACAACCCCTGCTGTCTCCTCCGCGTCTTCTCACGCGAGGAGAGGCGGGTAGCCCCAATTTGCATAGGCTCCTCAGAAAATTCCTCAGAGTCTGAGGTTCCCTTGGGAAGGAAGGAAATCTCAGTCTCCCTTTCAAGCCTATGCTCTCTCAGCCGTCTATCCACCCGGATGGATAACTGCATGAGCTGATCCAAGCTATCAGGCAAAGGATATTGTACCAGTTGGTCCTTTATCTGGTTAGAAAGACCTCTTCGGTACTGGTATCTCAGGGCTGGGTCATTCCACTGGGTATCATGGGCCAACCTCCGAAACTCCGTACAGTAAACCTCAACTGGCCTTCGCCCTTGCTTAAGGATCTAAATCTGAGCCTCGGCTCAGGCCGTCTTGTCAGGGTCATCATACAACATGCCCAGTGCCGTAAAAAAAGCATCAACACTTTTAAGCGACGGACAGTCAGGCTGCAACCCATATGCCCAGACCTGTGGGTCTCCTTGTAGCAAGGAAATCACTATGCCCACCTGCTGAATCTCCGACCCAGAAGACTGAGGCCTAAGCCGGAAGTATAGCTTGCAGCTCTCCTTGAAACAAAAGAACTGCGAGCGATCTCCAGAAAAACGATCCGGGAGATTTACTTTCGGCTCCTTAACCCCTGCAGGTGCTGCTGCTGCGGGAGCTCCGCCAGCAGCCTGGGAGGTGTGCATTTTAATGGACAAATCATTAAATTGTCGAGTCAGGACCTGCACCTGATCGACCACCTGTTGCAACGTATTTTGAGGGGTATGCTCCATATTCCCACAAAATTTCAACAGGAGTATTAGGCTGCTGAATATGTTATGCACACCAGTGCCTGCAGGAAAGTACTGGTGTCAGAACTGTTATGCAAAACAAATGGACTCACAGACAGGCTGGGGAATATGACATAACGTACACAGAAGGTGATAGGGTAACAAAATACACACAAAGTGAACAGAGAAGCCCAGAGGCTAAGGAACTGGGTATCTCCCTTGTATTAGAACTGCTCAGATGGGAAAAGCAAGATGTTGTGTTTAAATACGTAGAGAACCCGAAATGCTGTTGCTAAGGGCAACAGCAAAACCCTAAAGGGTTACCAACGGGTGTGGCAGTAAACTCCTTGGTCAGAGATGGAATGATAGACACAAGGAGAGTCTCCACAATCCTAATTCTCACTTGCAGTGCACAGGTTCAGCTTACTGCCACTAAACTGACCCCTGACACCTAGCACAGTGAGACAGGATTAGACAGGCAAGTCTTAGAATACAGCCACAAACTTGCTAAGTTCACAGAGTAGTAACAGAACCCCAGCAAGCTAAACGACTGACTCCAGTCTTACTGCTAGGTCTGGATTGGCAGAGTGTAATACCAAATCCCCAGGCCTATTTGCAGTAAGCAACAAACAAATACAAAGCTACACAGTACTGGCTAACTTTCATGAACTGACTAACCAACAAAGATTCAGCAGCATCTGCTTACCCTGAGAAGAGGCCTTATAAAGCAGGTGCTGTCCACGCCCCACTCAGACCTCACAGACTGTGAGCACAAAAACCAGCACCGGATCCCCTGCCGTGCACAGAGCCTATAACCACTGCACAGCAAAAGACCCGAACCGGAGTATCAGCTACGCTCAGGTTACTCCGCTAGCACTTGTCTCCCGGTTGCCATGACGACGTGGCAGCACAGGGCAGGAGACCCTAACAATATCATTATTGATCATGTCCAAGAAAGCAGAAGGAGTGGACATTAGACCAGTGGAAATCTGTACTTTGGTCTGATGTGTCCAAATGTGAGATTTTTGGTTCCAACTGCCGTGTCTTTGTGAGACGCAGAGAAGGTGAGCGGATGGTTTCTGCATGTGTGGCTCCCACTGTGAAGCATGGAGGAGGATGTGTGATGGTGTGGGGGTGCTTTGCTGGTGACACTGTTGTAGATTTATTAAAAATTCAAGTCACACTTAACCAGCATGGCTACTACAGCATTCTGCAGCGACATGCCATCCCATCTGGTTTGCGTTTACTGGGACCCAGAGGCAGAACTCTGGGAGGCAACGGAGTCATCTGCCGCCGGGCTCCTGCTCTGAAGGGGGGCACCTCTCCTCCCATTCTGTGACACCATTGAATTCAGTTAATTGAGAGTTGCCGCTATCTTTTCAGTGGCCAACTTCCTCACTGGTCCCTGCACCTTGCAAATCACATCCTCTGTATTATACTGTAGATACACATTTTACAAGTGTCATACCCGGGATTAGAAACCACAACCTAATACACTGACAACAGACACCTCCCTGATGAAGCTGTTTGCTCCTGTATAGGAAATATGAGAATTTTAACTATATGAAGTTACTTCTCTGACAATTACATGTAACTTCATACAGTTAGAATTCTCATGCTTCTTGTACAGGAGCAAATAACTCCATCAGTAAAGTGTCTGCTGTTAGTGTAACTGGTCATGGGTTCTAATCCTGGGTATGACTGCTAAGAAATGTGTGATTTAAAATAAAGGACAATTAAATGTATACAGTATATAATTTTTTTCAAAACAACACACACACACACACACACACACACACACACACACACACACCTTAATATAGGAAATATGGGGGCACCAATATTTATCTTGCCTCCGGGCAACTGGGACGAACTTACGCCACTGCTGGGACTATCATTTGTTTTTCAACAAGACAATAAAGGAAACATCAAGCACCTACAACTACCACAAATGAACTTCTTTGCAACTTCTAATGTGTGTATATATTACTCTTCAACCCTCACTTTGTGAACACTATGTAAACAATCTATGCTCAGCAACTTTTGCTCTATCATGACTTGCATGTAATTATAATACTTGTACTTTAAATTTTACTTATTAATCCAAACTTCATGAAGGTCTCTATGGCTGTTTGCCTAGTCCAATACACTGTAATCTATCGGTTTTCATCAACATCACATTTTTCTCATTGGTAGCCTTATCAATTAGCCATAGTATTCATTACATGCAATCTAGGTTCAGCTGTGCTGGTCAATGTGCATCCACATTAATAAGGTATTTGTAAATGAACAGCTTAACGACACCAGTAATCAAGTATCCGAATGTTCAACTTAAAATCTTGCACATACATTCATGCTCAAGCCTCAATACCTTCTTTCGCACACACACCATGCACCACAAATTGTTGTACTTTATTGAACTACATGGTATTTTCTCCAAAGTAAATACATTGTCTACTTTCTATGCAATCCACCCCTCTGTACACATTGCCACCTCAATTATCCTCACACCTCTCATTAGCACTCATGAGCTTTTTACTCATCTTTGTACTTTTACAATAACATCCACAACTGGACACCATAAAAAACATTCACAAACCTCATACAAATATATCTACTTCTCTCTCTTACTGCTATTAGCTGGTGATATTTCACCTAATCAAGGCCCCAAACACCTGCCCCACTCACATTCACCTGATTCACAGCAATATAGAAATACAGCTAACCTCATAAACATAACGTCTCTCATAACCCTCCAAATCACTAAAATGTGGCTTATGGAATGCACGCTCTGTTTGTAACAAACTAACATCTGTCCGTGACCTCTTCATATCTAACAACTTCAACCTGCTGGCTAGTACAGAAACATGGCTCACACAACCAGACACGGCCTCCCCTGCAGCACTGTCACACGGTGGTCTCCACTTCACCCCCCCCCAGGCCTGGTAACAGTAAAGGTGGTGGAGTTGGATTATTACTATCCCAATCTTTCACATACACAGTTCTACAACAGGTTCCATCACTCACATTTACATCATTTGAAGTACAGTCTATCAGAATTTACACTCCTTTTTCTCTGTGTGTTAGAGCTATCTATCGCTTACCTGGGATATCCAAACAGTTTCTAGATGAGTTTTCTGCCTGGCTCCCTCACTTCTTATCCTCTGACATCTCCACCATTATCATGGGAGATTTCAATATTGCTATTGATAGTCCAAAATCTGCTGCTCATGCCTCCAATATGCTCTCTCTAACCTCCTCTCTCTGCCTCTCACAATGGACTGACTCCTCTACTCATCAGGAGGGCCACTGCCTTGATCTAGTATTCACCAGACTATGCTCCATTTCTGAACTCACTAACACTCCTTTCCCACTCTCAGATCACAACCTTATCACCTGCATGCTCTTCTCTAATACTTCAAACTCAGTGACGCTGACATCCTCCAATCCTCCTCAAACCCTCAGAAATATTAATGCAATTAATCTTCAATAACTTTCCACCTCACTGCTACAACTACTTTCACCTATTTCTGCATTCACTTCACCTGAGATGGCTGTATCACACCTGAACCAGACTCTAGAGATAGCCCTTGACGAAGTGGCTCCAGCTACCCATTACACTCCAAATAGGCCTAGATGTCAACCATGGCACTCTAAAGTAACAAGACACATACAAAAACTGTCACATAAACTTGAACGTCAGTGGCATAAATCTAGTATTCCAAGTGACTTACTCACATATATAAGATTGTCTACCACTCTTATTGTAATGCTCTGGACACTGCCAAACAAACATACTTTCAAACTCTCATCTCTGCTCAAGCCTCTAACCCTAAATGACTTTTTAATACATTTAAATAATTTCTTAACTCTCCACCCAACCTGTCTGCCACTATCAAGGCATAAGATCTTGCTTACTACTTCAAGAACAAGATTGATAAGATCCAAGATGAAATGGTATGCTCTTCCTCAACCAGTGACCTACTAATTTTCTTGACTGAACCTTCTGGCACTTTCTCTTCATTTGATCCCACAAATGAAGATGAAGTATCAACACACTTCTCATCCTGCTACTCTACTACCTCTCCTCTTGATCGTATACCCTCACAAATAAGTAAAGCTCTGTCTCCTGTGCTCATCCCAACCTTAAATAACATCTGTAATTTCTCTTTCTCTACTGGTATCTATCCTTCACTATTCAAGCATGCAGAAATTACTCCCATTCTGAAAAAACAAAATTCCGACCGTAACTCTCCCTCAAACTAATGTCCCATCTCTCAGCTCCCATGTCTCTCCAAGCTACTCGAGAAACTTGCCTACACTCGCATCACACACTTTCTTAACTCATTCAACCTATTGGACCCACATCAATCAGGCTTTCACTCCCAACACTCCACAGAGACAGTACTGACTAAAGTAGTGAATGATCTGGCCACTGCAAAGATTAAAAGGCCATTACTCACTACTTATTCTTCTAGATCTCTCTGCTGCTTTTGACACTGTTGACCACTCTCTTCTCATATAAACACTGAAATCCCTAGGTCTTCAGGACACGGTCCTCTCTTGGTTCCTATCCTACCTATCTAATTGCTCTTTCAGTGTCCTTTTCTCGGAATCCACCTCCTCTTTGCAACCTCTCTCAGCTGGAGTACCGCAGGGCTCAGTCTTAGGTCCTCTGTTTTTCTCTGTCCATACCTCATCTCTTGGGAAACTAATCAACTCTTTTGGATTTCAGTATCATCTGTACGCAAATGATACTCAAATCTACCTATCCTAATCCTCCTGATTTGTCTCTATCTGTATTGGGCCGGGTCACTGAATGCCTCTCTGCCATTTCATCTTGGATGTCATCTCGCCACCTCAAACTTAATGTTTCCAAAACAGAGTTAATTATATTTCCTCCAGCCAATAGCAGTTACCAACCTGATATTTCTATCACTGTTGAAAACTCTACAATCAACCCTACACCACAAGCTCGCTGCCTAGGTGTCATAATTGACTCAGGACTGTCCTTTGCTCCCCACATTCAATCTGTCTGAAAATCATGTTACATGCATCTAAGAAACATATCCAAAATACGATCGTACCTTACACAAGACACTGCTAAAACCCTAATCCATGCTCGCATTATCTCCCACATTGGTTATTGCAATAGTCTTCTTACTGGTCTTACTAAGAAGAGAATCTCACCATTACAATCCATTATGAATGCAGCTGCGAGGCTGATATTCCTCACTAGATGTTCATCGTCTGCAGACACACTTTGTCAGTCCCTCCACTGGCTACCTGTATTCTACCGTATTCCATATAAAATACTGTTACTTACACACAAGGCTATTAACCATACTACACCAACATCTCTTCGCTTATCTCTAACTATCTCCCAACGCGGCCCCTTTGATCTTCACAAGATCTACGTCTCTCATCCACAATAATTACTTGCTCCCATGCACGATTACAGGACTTTCTTCGGGCTGCCCCCACTCTGTGGAATGCCCTACCAAGTACAATAAGACTGACCTCTAGTCTTCAAACTTCAATCGTTCCCTGAAAACTGACCTATTCAGACAAGTTCATCAAATTCCAGAACCGCTCACACTACCTTCATAGCTTTCCTATCCAATTATATGCCCACAGTACAGTCCATACATATCGTCACATATTTTCTTTCTTCACTCTCTTCCTGACCCTGGTTCATCACTGCTGTGATATCATGCAACCCACCAAGAACCTTTACAAACTGGTGTACAACTATGCAATAGATAGCACCTATCCTTGTGTATTAATGCCTCTTTCCCCATAGATTGTAAGCTTGTGAGCAGGGCCTATTGACTGTTTGTTTTTACCCAGTTTTGTCTTCTAATTGTGTCCAGTTGTAAAGTGCATTGGAATTTGCTGCACCATATAAGAAACTTAATAAATAAATAATAAATAAGACAATGATCCCAAACACACCTCCAGGCTATGTAAGGGCTACTTGACCAAGAAAGAAAGTGATGGAGTGCTGCGTCAGATGACCTCACCTCCACAATCACCCGACCTAAACCGAATTGAGATGGTTTGGGATGAGTTGGACCCAGGGCCGGATCTAGACCTTGTGGCACCCAGTGCGAAAAAATAGGGGCATGGTTTCATGGAGAAGGGGTGTGGTCAGTTAAGCCCCCTGTAGCTATGCCCTCAGTAGTTGTGCCTCCGGTACTGTGCCCCTTGTAGCTGTGCCCACAGTAGTATTGCCCCCAGTACTGTGCCCCCTGTAGAGTTTTGCCCCCTGTAGAGTTGTGCCTACAGTAGTATTGCCCCCAGTACTGTGTCCCTTGTAGAGTTGTGCCCCCTTAGAGTTGTGCCCCCAGTAGTATTGCCCCCAGTACTGTGCCCCCTGTAGAGTTGTGCCCCCTAGTTGCGCCGCTTACAAAAATTAAATAAAAATAAATAAATTAATTAATACTTATAATCCCCGCTCCTGCTTCCTGACCACTGCTGCCCTTCATATCCGGCCACCGGTGCCGCTCCTCGGATCTATGGGAGAGACGTCATGACGTCTCTCTCTCATAGTACCGCATAAACACTAGAGGTCAATTATGACCTCTAGCATCTATGTACTGCTCCCACAATGCAGTGCGGTGCTCAATGACTTCATCGCGCACCGCACAGCACCGGGCAGCTACACAGCACCAGGCGGCACCAGTAGCGGATCTTGCCACGGCGGTGGCGGCCTGGGCAAAAATCCTGCTTGCCCATAGCAAGATCCGCTACTGGTTGGACCGCAGAGTGAAGGAAAACAGCCAACAAGTGCTCAACACCTCTGAGAACACCTTCAAGAATGTTGGAAAACCATTCCAGGAGACTACCTCATGAAGCTGATTGAGAGAATGCCAAGAGTGTGCAAAGCTGTCATCAAAGCAAAAGGGGGCTACTTTGAGGAGTCTAAAATATAAAACATATTTTGATTTTTTTTTTAATACTTTTTTTGTTTACAACATAATTCCATATGTGTTCTTCCATAGTTTTGATGTCTTCAGTATTAATCTACATTGTAGAAAATAATTAAAATAAATAAAAAACATTGAATGAGAAGGTGTGTCCAAACTTTTGACTGTTACTGTGTGTGTGTGTGTGTGTGTGTATACATATATATATATACACTGTATGTATATATATATATATATATATATATATATACTGTAATGTCTAATGTTATGGCTGAAGAGATATACTGTACTTTACTAAAATATTTTCTTCCTATCAGAATATTTAAATTCCCTGAAATTATAATTATTAGGTCTACAACATGATAACTGATACATATGTTGCTTGGTTACTTGTCTGAAAGAGTGCACATTTGAGTTAAAATAATCTAGCTCAAAATGAATAGCATTTGTATCAGACATTCATCAGACGTACAAGTATGTATGCTAATGCCCCCGTGATATACATTGAGGTGTGTCTTGACTATCAGAAATAAATGCTTAAATTTCAGTACCCTATTTGTACACAATATAATGTAAAGAAGAATTACATACGCAATAGAAAACATTATCATGACCATTATTAACCCCATTACTGCAGAGAATCAATGGGGTTCCTCCTTCACATATGCCTTCAGACTGCAGAGGACACAGTCACTTAAGACTGTTATTTTGAAATGACAGGTTTAAAAACTATTGACATTTCTCCAAGCATCTTATTTATCAGCATCATTGAGACCTGCACTCTAAACCTGTGATTCCTAGAGGACTGGCATCTAGTGCTGGGAAGCAGAGTAGCTCCATAGGCTGCAGGGTGCAAGCTATATGCAGGTATCATCACGTATCATAGGGCATCAATGGGGCAACAGCCCGGATTGGGACTCTATTAATATATATTGCTACACAAGCCATTTGTTAATGAGCTGGCATTTTAGCTGTTAGCATCAGCAGTGCACAGTATCACAGACAGGACAAGACAGCTAGGGGCGGGCTTCTTTTGCTTTGGATCAGCCATATCAATCTCAGATCCTTACTGGGGAACTTTTAGGGATTATTAAAACTTTAGGGACTGCACCAGGATAGCCAATCCTGCCACATTTGTATTCAGGATTGAAATAAATCTCAATTCTGAGATTACTGGGATTAAATTGCATGCACTAAAAAAAGAAACTATTCAGCAGAGAGACCCAGGAAAATGTGTTAGTTTATCCCTCACACAGCTCTCCCCTATGAAACAGTTCTTCCATCACACAGCTCTCCCCTAAGATACAGTTCTCCTCTTGGACACATCTCTTCCCTCACTTAGTTCTCATCCCTGGCACATTTTATACCTCATACACCTCTGCCCCTGACGCCATTTATCCCTCATGCAGCTCTCCACACCACATAGCTTGTCCCTTACACAGCTCTCCCCCTCACACGGCTTATCCCTCACATAGCTTATCCCTCTCACAGCTCTCCCCCTTTACATAACTTATCCCTCACACTATTCTTCCTCCTGACACATCTTATACCTCACTCAGCCCTTCCTCCTGACACAGTTTATTACTCACGCAGCTCTCCCCTTCACATAATTTATCCCTCACTCAGCTCTTCCCCCTGACACAGTTTATCACTCATGCAGCTCTTCCCACACACATCTAAATACCTCACACCACTCTTCCCCCGACACAGATTACCATTCATGCAGCTGTTCCCTCACACATTTTATCACTCACACAGCTCTTCCCCTCAAACATCCTATCCCTTATGTAGCTCTTCCCTTACACAATTTATCCCTCACGCAGCTTCTCCACCTCACACATTTATCTCCACTCATGCAGCTCTCCCTCTCATGCAGTTTATCTTCCCTCATGTGGCTCCCCCATGAAGCTTTCTTACCCCTCTCTCTTGCACTCCTCCTGCTATCCTGCTCAGTACACCTCCTCAACCACTTGCCCCATAACTGATATTCCCTATCAGTGTCTGAGTGGGTCCTATTACACTCCTCTAATGGCTCTATCGACTCCTCTTCTGACAGCAGGACATGTAACGATGACAACACTGCATTGTCTCATTTGAACCACCTCCAGTGCCATCGGGGAACTGGGTGAGGTGGGCAAAGGGAGGAGCTGTCTAGTGCTGCCCACCTGCCACATCTATTAATCAGGCAGCCACAGCACTGCCTGTACAGAATGTTTGAGGTTGGGCAAGGTGGGCCAACAAAGGCATTTCACCTCCAAATACAACTGATGGAATGTCGTTTCACCCCATACCGGACCACCTTAACTCCTGGTGTTCCTTAATTATTTGCAGCCAGGTTGGAGAAGATTGTTCCCCATTCCTGTACTACATTATTTTTCTGTAGTGCAGTGTTAATGTTTGATGATCAGTGTGATGACCAGACATTAGCTTTTATGTGGCACACCATTTGAAAGATGGGTCCCACTATTTTTGATGGCAATTATGTTAATTTGACAACCCTGTCATCCCAGCAGTTTCGTAGCAGCTAGAAATATTTTATTTCTACAATCTTTATTCCAAACCATTGGGTATTCTGTGTTACTGTAACTTGGGAGGCAAAAGTAGACCCCTTGGATACTACCTGGGAATTCTATGATATGATGGGATCAACTATAACTCATACTTGCCTACCTGACCATTCCATGAGGGAGAAAATGCTCTGTTCCTGGACTTTCCATGCAATTGATGATTGCCATCACCTGTGGTGAAACATCTTTCTTATCAATTAACTAGCTCACCACAGATGATGGCAATCATACATTACCAGGAAAGTCCAGGAACAGAGCATTTTCTCCCTCATGGAGAGGGTCAGGTAGGCAAGTATGCTAAAACTCTGGTTATGGAAAGATATACACCAATGCAGAAATATGGCAAAATGTTTACTTATAATTTTGGCTGTGATTATTGCATATTATTTATAGAGATGAGCGGGTTCGGTTTCTCTGAAACCGAACCCGCACGAACTTCATGTTTTTTTACGGGTCCGAGCAGACTCGGATCCTCCCGCCTTGCTCGGTTAACCCGAGCGCGCCCGAACGTCATCATGACGCTGTCGGATTCTCGCGAGACTCGGATTCTATATAAGGAGCCGCGCGTCGCCGCCATTTTCACACGTGCATTGAGATTGATAGGGAGAGGACGTGGCTGGCGTCCTCTCCATTAGAAATTAGATTAGAAGAGAGAGAGAGATTGTGCAGAGTCAGACAGAGTTTACCACAGTGACCAGTGCAGTTGTTGTTAGTTAACTTTTATTTATTTTAATATAATATATCCGTTCTCTGCTATATCCGTTCTCTGCCTGAAAAAAAACGATACACAGCAGCAGCCAGTCACACAGTGTGACTCAGTCTGTGTGCACTCAGCTCAGCCCAGTGTGCTGCACATCAATGTATAAAAGGCAAAGCTTATAATAATTGTGGGGGAGACTGGGGAGCACTGCAGGTTGTTATAGCAGGAGCCCCCAGGAGTACATAATATTATATTAATTTAAAATTAAACAGTGCACACTTTTGCTGCAGGAGTGCCACTGCCAGTGTGACTAGTGGTGACCAGTGCCTGACCACCAGTATAGTAGTATATTGTTGTATGTATTGTATACTATCTCTTTATCAACCAGTCTATATTAGCAGCAGACACAGTACAGTGCGGTAGTTCACGGCTGTGGCTACCTCTGTGTCGGCAGTCGGAACTCGGCAGGCAGTCCGTCCATCCATAATTGTATTACAATATATACCACCTAACCGTGGTATTTTTTTTTCTTTCTTTATACCGTCGTCATAGTGTCATACTAGTTGTTACGAGTATACTACTATCTCTTTATCAACCAGTGTACAGTGCGGTAGTTCACGGCTGTGGCTACCTCTGTGTCGGCAGTCGGCAGGCAGTCCGTCCATCCATAATTGTATTATTATTATAATATATACCACCTAACCGTGGTTTTTTTTTCATTCTTTATACCGTCATAGTGTCATACTAGTTGTTACGAGTATACTACTATCTCTTTATCAACCAGTGTACAGTGCGGTAGTTCACGGCTGTGGCTACCTCTGTGTCGGCAGTCGGCAGGCAGTCCGTCCATCCATAATTGTATTATTATTATAATATATACCACCTAACCGTGGTTTTTTTTTCATTCTTTATACCGTCGTCATAGTGTCATACTAGTTGTTACGAGTATACTACTATCTCTTTATCAACCAGTGTACAGTGCGGTAGTTCACGGCTGTGGCTACCTCTGTGTCGGCAGTCGGCAGGCAGTCCGTCCATCCATAATTGTATTATTATTATAATATATACCACCTAACCGTGGTTTTTTTTTCATTCTTTATACCGTCGTCATAGTGTCATACTAGTTGTTACGAGTATACTACTATCTCTTTATCAACCAGTGTACAGTGCGGTAGTTCACGGCTGTGGCTACCTCTGTGTCGGCAGTCGGCAGGCAGTCCGTCCATCCATAATTGTATTATTATTATAATATATACCACCTAACTGTGGTATTTTTTTTTCTTTCTTTATACCGTCGTCATAGTGTCATACTAGTTGTTACGAGTATACTACTATCTCTTTATCAACCAGTGTACAGTGCGGTAGTTCACGGCTGTGGCTACCTCTGTGTCGGCAGTCGGCAGGCAGTCCGTCCATCCATAATTGTATTATTATTATAATATATACCACCTAACTGTGGTATTTTTTTTTCTTTCTTTATACCGTCGTCATAGTGTCATACTAGTTGTTACGAGTATACTACTATCTCTTTATCAACCAGTGTACAGTGCGGTAGTTCACGGCTGTGGCTACCTCTGTGTCGGCAGTCGGCAGGCAGTCCGTCCATCCATAATTGTATTATTATTATAATATATACCACCTAACCGTGGTTTTTTTTTCATTCTTTATACCGTCGTCATAGTGTCATACTAGTTGTTACGAGTATACTACTATCTCTTTATCAACCAGTGTACAGTGCGGTAGTTCACGGCTGTGGCTACCTCTGTGTCGGCAGTCGGCAGGCAGTCCGTCCATCCATAATTGTATTATTATTATAATATATACCACCTAACTGTGGTATTTTTTTTTCTTTCTTTATACCGTCGTCATAGTGTCATACTAGTTGTTACGAGTATACTACTATCTCTTTATCAACCAGTGTACAGTGCGGTAGTTCACGGCTGTGGCTACCTCTGTGTCGGCAGTCGGCAGGCAGTCCGTCCATCCATAATTGTATTATTATTATAATATATACCACCTAACCGTGGTATTTTTTTTTCTTTCTTTATACCGTCGTCATAGTGTCATACTAGTTGTTACGAGTATACTACTATCTCTTTATCAACCAGTGTACAGTGCGGTAGTTCACGGCTGTGGCTACCTCTGTGTCGGCACTCGGCAGGCAGTCCGTCCATCCATAATTGTATTATTATTATAATATATACCACCTAACCGTGGTTTTTTTTTCATTCTTTATACCGTCGTCATAGTGTCATACTAGTTGTTACGAGTATACTACTATCTCTTTATCAACCAGTGTACAGTGCGGTAGTTCACGGCTGTGGCTACCTCTGTGTCGGCAGTCGGCAGGCAGTCCGTCCATCCATAATTGTATTATTATTATAATATATACCACCTAACTGTGGTATTTTTTTTTCTTTCTTTATACCGTCGTCATAGTGTCATACTAGTTGTTACGAGTATACTACTATCTCTTTATCAACCAGTGTACAGTGCGGTAGTTCACGGCTGTGGCTACCTCTGTGTCGGCAGTCGGCAGGCAGTCCGTCCATCCATAATTGTATTATTATTATAATATATACCACCTAACCGTGGTTTTTTTATACCACCTAACCGTGGCAGTCCGTCCATAATTGTATACTAGTATCCAATCCATCCATCTCCATTGTTTACCTGAGGTGCCTTTTAGTTCTGCCTATAAAATATGGAGAACAAAAAAGTTGAGGTTCCAAAATTAGGGAAAGATCAAGATCCACTTCCACCTCGTGCTGAAGCTGCTGCCACTAGTCATGGCCGAGACGATGAAATGCCAGCAACGTCGTCTGCCAAGGCCGATGCCCAATGTCATAGTACAGAGCATGTCAAATCCAAAACACCAAATATCAGAAAAAAAAGGACTCCAAAACCTAAAATAAAATTGTCGGAGGAGAAGCGTAAACTTGCCAATATGCCATTTACCACACGGAGTGGCAAGGAACGGCTGAGGCCCTGGCCTATGTTCATGGCTAGTGGTTCAGCTTCACATGAGGATGGAAGCACTCAGCCTCTCGCTAGAAAACTGAAAAGACTCAAGCTGGCAAAAGCACCGCAAAGAACTGTGCGTTCTTTGAAATCCCAAATCCACAAGGAGAGTCCAATTGTGTCGTTTGCGATGCCTGACCTTCCCAACACTGGACGTGAAGAGCATGCGCCTTCCACTATTTGCATGCCCCCTGCAAGTGCTGGAAGGAGCACCCGCAGTCCAGTTCCTGATAGTCAGATTGAAGATGTCAGTGTTGAAGTACACCAGGATGAGGAGGATATGGGTGTTGCTGGCGCTGGGGAGGAAATTGACCAGGAGGATTCTGATGGTGAGGTGGTTTGTTTAAGTCAGGCACCCGGGGAGACACCTGTTGTCCGTGGGAGGAATATGGCCGTTGACATGCCAGGTGAAAATACCAAAAAAATCAGCTCTTCGGTGTGGAGGTATTTCACCAGAAATGCGGACAACAGGTGTCAAGCCGTGTGTTCCCTTTGTCAAGCTGTAATAAGTAGGGGTAAGGACGTTAACCACATCGGAACATCCTCCCTTATACGTCACCTGCAGCGCATTCATAATAAGTCAGTGACAAGTTCAAAAACTTTGGGTGACAGCGGAAGCAGTCCACTGACCAGTAAATCCCTTCCTCTTGTAACCAAGCTCACGCAAACCACCCCACCAACTCCCTCAGTGTCAATTTCCTCCTTCCCCAGGAATGCCAATAGTCCTGCAGGCCATGTCACTGGCAAGTCTGACGAGTCCTCTCCTGCCTGTGATTCCTCCGATGCATCCTTGCGTGTAACGCCTACTGCTGCTGGCGCTGCTGTTGTTGCCGCTGGGAGTCGATGGTCATCCCAGAGGGGAAGTCGTAAGCCCACTTGTACTACTTCCAGTAAGCAATTGACTGTTCAACAGTCCTTTGCGAGGAAGATGAAATATCACAGCAGTCATCCTACTGCAAAGCGGATAACTGAGTCCTTGACAACTATGTTGGTGTTAGACGTGCGTCCGGTATCCGCCGTTAGTTCACAGGGAACTAGACAATTTATTGAGGCAGTGTGCCCCCGTTACCAAATACCATCTAGGTTCCACTTCTCTAGGCAGGCGATACCGAGAATGTACACGGACGTCAGAAAAAGACTCACCAGTGTCCTAAAAAATGCAGTTGTACCCAATGTCCACTTAACCACGGACATGTGGACAAGTGGAGCAGGGCAGGGTCAGGACTATATGACTGTGACAGCCCACTGGGTAGATGTATGGACTCCCGCCGCAAGAACAGCAGCGGCGGCACCAGTAGCAGCATCTCGCAAACGCCAACTCTTTCCTAGGCAGGCTACGCTTTGTATCACCGCTTTCCAGAATACGCACACAGCTGAAAACCTCTTACGGCAACTGAGGAAGATCATCGCGGAATGGCTTACCCCAATTGGACTCTCCTGTGGATTTGTGGCATCGGACAACGCCAGCAATATTGTGTGTGCATTAAATATGGGCAAATTCCAGCACGTCCCATGTTTTGCACATACCTTGAATTTGGTGGTGCAGAATTTTTTAAAAAACGACAGGGGCGTGCAAGAGATGCTGTCGGTGGCCAGAAAAATTGCGGGACACTTTCGGCGTACAGGCACCACGTACAGAAGACTGGAGCACCACCAAAAACTACTGAACCTGCCCTGCCATCATCTGAAGCAAGAAGTGGTAACGAGGTGGAATTCAACCCTCTATATGCTTCAGAGGTTGGAGGAGCAGCAAAAGGCCATTCAAGCCTATACAATTGAGCACGATATAGGAGATGGAATGCACCTGTCTCAAGTGCAGTGGAGAATGATTTCAACGTTGTGCAAGGTTCTGATGCCCTTTGAACTTGCCACACGTGAAGTCAGTTCAGACACTGCCAGCCTGAGTCAGGTCATTCCCCTCATCAGGCTTTTGCAGAAGAAGCTGGAGGCATTGAAGAAGGAGCTAACACGGAGCGATTCCGCTAGGCATGTGGGACTTGTGGATGCAGCCCTTAATTCGCTTAACAAGGATTCACGGGTGGTCAATCTGTTGAAATCAGAGCACTACATTTTGGCCACCGTGCTCGATCCTAGATTTAAAGCCTACCTTGGATCTCTCTTTCCGGCAGACACAGGTCTGCTGGGGTTGAAAGACCTGCTGGTGACAAAATTGTCAAGTCAAGCGGAACGCGACCTGTCAACATCTCCTCCTTCACATTCTCCCGCAACTGGGGGTGCGAGGAAAAGGCTCAGAATTCCGAGCCCACCCGCTGGCGGTGATGCAGGGCAGTCTGGAGCGACTGCTGATGCTGACATCTGGTCCGGACTGAAGGACCTGACAACGATTACGGACATGTCGTCTACTGTCACTGCATATGATTCTCTCAACATTGATAGAATGGTGGAGGATTATATGAGTGACCGCATCCAAGTAGGCACGTCACACAGTCCGTACTTATACTGGCAGGAAAAAGAGGCAATTTGGAGGCCCTTGCACAAACTGGCTTTATTCTACCTAAGTTGCCCTCCCACAAGTGTGTACTCCGAAAGAGTGTTTAGTGCCGCCGCTCACCTTGTCAGCAATCGGCGTACGAGGTTACATCCAGAAAATGTGGAGAAGATGATGTTCATTAAAATGAATTATAATCAATTCCTCCGCGGAGACATTGACCAGCAGCAATTGCCTCCACAAAGTACACAGGGAGCTGAGATGGTGGATTCCAGTGGGGACGAATTGATAATCTGTGAGGAGGGGGATGTACACGGTGATATATCGGAGGGTGAAGATGAGGTGGACATCTTGCCTCTGTAGAGCCAGTTTGTGCAAGGAGAGATTAATTGCTTCTTTTTTGGGGGGGGTCCAAACCAACCCGTCATATCAGTCACAGTCGTGTGGCAGACCCTGTCACTGAAATGATGGGTTGGTTAAAGTGTGCATGTCCTGTTTTGTTTATACAACATAAGGGTGGGTGGGAGGGCCCAAGGATAATTCCATCTTGCACCTCTTTTTTCTTTTCTTTTTCTTTGCATCATGTGCTGATTGGGGAGGGTTTTTTGGAAGGGACATCCTGCGTGACACTGCAGTGCCACTCCTAGATGGGCCCGGTGTTTGTGTCGGCCACTAGGGTCGCTTATCTTTCTCACACAGTCAGCTACCTCATTGCGCCTCTTTTTTTCTTTGCGTCATGTGCTGTTTGGGGAGGGTTTTTTGGAAGGGACATCCTGCGTGACACTGCAGTGCCACTCCTAGATGGGCCCGGTGTTTGTGTCGGCCACTAGGGTCGCTTATCTTACTCACACAGCGACCTCGGTGCAAATTTTAGGACTAAAAATAATATTGTGAGGTGTGATGTGTTCAGAATAGGCTGAAAATGAGTGTAAATTATGTTTTTTGAGGTTAATAATACTTTGGGATCAAAATTACCCCCAAATTCTATGATTTAAGCTGTTTTTTAGGGTTTTTTGAAAAAAACACCCGAATCCAAAACACACCCGAATCCGACAAAAAAAATTCGGTGAGGTTTTGCCAAAACGCGGTCGAACCCAAAACACGGCCGCGGAACCGAACCCAAAACCAAAACACAAAACCCGAAAAATTTCAGGCGCTCATCTCTAAATTTATTTATCATTTTGCAAATACCTGTTCAGAAGTTTTTCAGTGAAGCAAAATTTCTACACACCATTAGCTGTGCCCATTGGCCATATGTAACTGCCTGCATTATGCAGCCATGGGAGCGATTCCAGTGAGTTGGCCCATATTTGTAAAGCGGCATTAATTTAAATGACAAAACCAACCTGGTTCTGATGTTTAAGTTATTGCAGCGTTAACAATTTGGGATAACTCTCCATAATTACACAAATGCCTGCATTTCGCAGGCCATTAAATAAGGCCCCATATATTTCTTTGCTTATTTTTTTCTTTGCTCAATCTAGAGGTTCATGTTGTACTGATGTCTTTTGAGGATATGACAGTTATATTTTATACGTATCCTCCCTCCTTGAGTAAAATATTGAACATCATTATCTGTTGTCAGCTTTTGTTAAATATAAAAATTTCACTTAGCATGGCAGACAGGAATTAAAGCGTTCACATAATGTAATCTGCAGCTGACTGATAAACTTCTAGGAAACAAAAACCTAATTACTCACTTCCCCCGGGAGCATGTTAACCTGTTATGGATGTGTAATGCTGGGTTAGACATTACAGCTGTGTAGGAGGTAAAGAAGCACTGTCATTTCCTCACACCTACTGGTATGACTCAGAAGATATGTGACATCTATGCAGTCACGTATCTATTTCATTTACCTTCTCCCATTAGTATGCAGGAACTCAGAAGCATGCATTTCATTCACTTATTTTATAAAAGCAAATCAATTAAACTTGCAAATCAATGTGTAAGTACGTCAGAAGTAGAGATGCGCGGCGGGCACTTTTCGCATTTTGTGTTTTGGTTTTGGTTCTGGTTCCATGCTCGTGTTTTGGATATGGATTGGTTTTGCCAAAACCACCCTTTCGAGTTTTGGTTTTGGTTTTGGATCTGGATGATTTTTGAAAAAAACATAAAAACAGCTAAAATCACAAAATTTGGGGGTAATTTTGATCATACGGTATTATTAACTTCAATAACATTAATATCCACTCATTTCCAGTCTATTCTGAACACCTCACACCTCACAGTATTGTTTTTAGGCCAAAAGGTTGCATCGAGGTGGGTGTATGACTAAGCTAAGCGACACAAGTGTGCGGGACTAACTGGACCATCTAGGAGTGACACTGCAGTGTCAGACAGGATGGCAGATTTAAAAAATAGGCCCGAAACAGCACATCGTGCAAAGAAGTAAAAGAGGTGAATGAGGTAGCTCTATGACGTAGCCAAGCGACACAAGTGTGCGGCACAAACACCTGGCCCATCTAGGAGTGACACTGGAGTGGCAGACAGGATGGCACTTAAAAAAAATTGCCCCAAACAGCACATCTTGCAAAGAAGAAAAAGAGGTGCAATGAGCTAGCTGTTTGGCTAAGCTACAGTAAGCGACACAAGTGTGTGGCACAAACACCTGGCCCATCTAGGAGTGGCACTGCAGTTGCAGACAGGATGGCACTTAAAAAAACTAGACCTCAAACAGCACATCATGCAAAGAAGAAAAATAGGTGCAATGAGGTAACTGTATGCAGAGCCGACCATAGCTATAGCAGACTAGGCAATTTCCTAGGGCATCTGCCTTCACATATTGACTGGCTCAGATAACATTGGTGGTCCTTGGGGCACCCGATGTTTGGCGGTGCCAGCGGCCCTGCTGTGGTATATCTGAGCAGAGCCACCTGCGGTAGCGCCGCGGCCGGAGCGGGTGCAGAGACTGTACCTAAAACTATGGACAGATGCAGAGCCCCTGTAGGGGAAGTCTGGGTATTCCAGCTGCACCGTCGTTTGCCCCTCACAAATATGGTCGCCAATCCGGGAGGAGGGCTGCTGCACATGCCCAGCAGCAGCAGCTCCTCCTCCCATGGTCCTTTGCAGAGTCATTCAGACTCCGGCCACTGTGCCACCACTGATATGGCCAAGCCAGCAGTCTTCTACCCCCAACCACAAAGCAGCAGCAGCTCAAAAAGTGTAGGGGTGGACCAGGGCAGCATTACGTTTATTTAAAACAGTAAGGAATTGAAATTAATTTATTCAACATCTTGCCAGGCTGTATATATATATATATATATATATATATATATAAAATATAAGCTGTCAGTGAGGCGGGGATTGTGTCGCTGTCAGTGAGGTGGGAATT
The DNA here is from genome assembly GCF_028390025.1 of Pseudophryne corroboree. NCBI lineage: Eukaryota > Metazoa > Chordata > Amphibia > Anura > Myobatrachidae > Pseudophryne > Pseudophryne corroboree. The sequence goes on from NC_086445.1 coordinate 842,963,822, forward strand.
GAGCCACTGTCAGTGATGCAGAGATTGTGTCGCTGTCAGTGAGGCAGGGATTGTGCCGCTGTGAGTGAGGCGGGGATTGAGCTGCTGTGACTGATGGAGTGATGTGCTGCTGTCAGTGAGGCAGGGATGTGCTGCTGTCAGTGAGGCGGGGATTGTGCTGCTGTTAGTGAGGCAGGGATGTGCTGCTGTGACATGGAGTGATGTGCTGCTGTCAGTGAGGCAGGAATGTGCTGCTATCAGTGAGGCGGGGATTGTGCTGCTGTTAGTGAGGCAGGGATGTGCTGCTGTGAGTGAGGCGGGAATTGTACTGCTGTGACAGAAGGAATGATGTGCAGCTGTCTGTAAGGCGGGGATGTGCCGCTGTCAATGTGGCGGGGATGTGCCTCTGTCAGTGAGGCAGGGATTGTGCCGCTGTCAGTGAGGCGGGGATTGTGCTGCTGTGACAGATGGAATGATGTGCCGCTGTCTGTAAGGCGGGGATGTGTTGCTGTCAATGAGACGGGGATGTGCTGCTGTTAGTGAGGCAGGGATGTGCTGCTGTGACTGATGGAGTGATGTGTCGCTATCAGCATACCTCCCAACTGTCCCGATTTTCGCGGGACAGTCCCGTTTTTTGGGGACTGTACCGCTGTCCCACCGGCGGGCCGTAGTGTCCCGCGGTGGGGGGGGGGGCAGTTGGGAGGCTCAGTCTCTCGCTGCCCTGCTTAGCAGAGCAGCGGTGAATAGATGCAGTGCGCATGCGCACAGCGTCTATTCAGTGCAGACAGAGGGAGAGGGGGCATGCCAGCGGCTCACGGAGCGCTGGGCATGACCCTCAGTGACGAAATCGGGGGCGTGGCTCGCGATCGCGTATCTTCCCGCGAAGCCACGCCCCGCCCCTTTTTCGGGAGCGCGCGCGGATTCGCCGCGCGTGTGTCCCTCTTTAAAGGCGGGCAAAGTTGGGAGGTATGCTATCAGTGCGGCAGGCCTTGTGCCGCTGTCATTGAGGCAAGGATTGTTCTGCTGTCAGTGAGATAGTGTAGTACACTGACACTATACAAGGGTCCATTATATACATACTGATCCTTTATAAGGGTCCATACACACACTGACACTATACAGGGGTCGATACACACACTGATACTACACAGGGGTCCTTTTGGTTGCGATTGCGGGGAAGGGGGGCTAGCGAGGGACATCTAATGTAATAAAGCAGGACTGTTGGGCTGAAAAGAAAGACTCTATTACCGGTATTAGCAGCAGGGCTGATGTAGCCTCCTGATTCTCTCTGATCCTCCTGATTCTCCTCCCACTCTACCTCCATTGCTGTGATCCCGGGCTGACAGGAGATGTGTGTGGGGGGCTCATGGTTGTTGCTGGTGCCGGTGGGGTGGTACCCTGTCACCCTTTTCCAGTCATCCACTAACTCCCTGTCACTTACTATCTCCGTCATCCAGTATCTTCCTGTCACTTTCTCACCATGTCACCCACTATCTCCCTGTTACCCCTGTCTCCCCAGTCACCCACTTTCTCCATGACACCCTCTCCCAGTAACCCACTATCTACACAAGGAAGGGGAAGGGTAAAAAGCAGAATATTGCCTAGGGTATCAAAATAGCTAGGGTTGGTTCTGACCGTAAGACTAAGCTAAGTGACACAAGTGTGTGAAACAAACAACATGGAATGTGCTTGAATTTGCCCAGATGTAATACACGCACAATATTGGTGGCACAGGAGAGTGTACCCCTAAACCACACACACACAGCAAAGCATTTAAAATTAAATTAGATAATAATAACACTATTATTTGGAGCTAGTATAATTATAATAATATGCCGCACAGGCGGGCATACCCCTACACCACACAGGGCAAACCCTGTAAAAATTATTTGGATAATTATATAAGTAATGTATATAACCCATTTACTGTATTTGGAGTAAATAATATACAGCACAGGATACCACCACTGGATTTATGGCAGCACAAGACACCACCACTGAACTGAAGCAGCACAAGACAGTACCACTGGACTGGACTTATACGGCAGTAACCCTGGACTTATACTGCAGTACACCTGGGGTTGTACGGCAGTGTCGCTGTCAATGAGGATGGCACAGGATTGCACTTTAAAAAACTAGTCCCCAAACAGCAAATGATGCAATAAAAAAAAAAGGTTCAAGATGGAATTGTCCTTGGGCCCTCCCACCCACCCTTATGTTGTATAAACAGGACATACACACTTTAACAAACCAATCATTTCAGCGACAGGGTCTGCCACACGACTGTGGCTGAAATGACTGGTTTGTTTGGGCCCCCACCAAAAAAAAGCAATCAATCTCTCCTTGCACAAACTGGCTCTACAGAGGCAAGATGTCGACCTCATCCTCCAATTCACCACCCCTTTCAGTGTGTACATCCTCCTCCTCACAGAGAATTAATTTGTCGCCGCTGCAATCCACCATCACAGGTCCCTGTGTACTTTCTGGAGGCAATTGCTGGTAAAGATCTTCCTGGAGGAATTTATAATTCATTTTGATGAACATCATCTTCTCCACATTTTGTGGAAGTAGCCTCGTACGCCGATCGCTGACAAGGTTACCGGCTGCACTAAACACTCTTTTGGAGTACTTACTGGAGGGGTGGAAACTTAGGTAAAATAAAGCCAGTTTTTGCAAGGGCATCCAAATTGCCTCTTTTTCCTGCCAGTATATGTACCTACTTGGATGCTGTCACTCATATAATCCTCCACCATTCTTTCAATGGTGACAGAATCATATGCAGTGACAGTAGACATGTCAGTAATCGTTGGCAGGTCCTTCAGTCCGGACCAGATGTCAGCACTTGCTCATGACTGCCCTTCATCACCGCCAGTGGGTTGCCTAGGAAATCTTATCCTTATCCTCGCAGCCCCAGTTGCGGAAGAAAATGAAGGAGGAGCTGTTGACGGGTAACGTTCCACCTGAGTTGACAATTTACTAACCAGTAGGTCTTTGAACCTCTGCAGACTTGTGTCTGCCGGAAAGAGAGATACAACGTTGGCTTTAAACCTAGGATCGAGCACGGTGGCCAAAATGTAGTGCTCTGAATTCAACAGATTGACCACTCTTGAATCCTGGCAAAGTGAATGAAGGGCTCCATCCACAAGTCCCACATACTTTGCGGAATCGCTCCTTATTAGCTCCTTCTTCAATTTCACCAGCTGCTTCTGCAAAATCTTGATGAGAGGAATGACCTGACTCAAACTGGCAGTGTCTGAACTGACTTCACGTGTGGCAAGTTCAAAGGGTTGGAGAACCTTGCACAAGACGGAAATCATTCTCCACTGCACATGAGTCAGGTGCATTCCCCCTCCTTTGCCTATATCGTCGGTGGATGTATAAGCTTGAATGGCCTTTTGCTGCTCCTCCATCCTCTGAAGCATATAGAGTGTTGAATTCCACCTCGTTACCACCTCTTGCTTCAGGTGATGGCAGAGCAGATTCAGGAGTGTTTGCTGGTGCTCCAGTCTTTGGCACGCGGTGGCTGAATGTCGAAAGTGGCCACAGACAGCATCTCCTGTACACCCCTGTCATTTTAAAAAAAATTCTACACCACAAAATTAATTTTATGTGCAAAACATTGGACATGCTGGAATTTTACCAAATTTAAAGCAAGCACAATATTGGTGGTGTTGTCTGATATCACAAATCCCCAGGAGAGTCTAAGTGGGGTAAGCCATTGTGTGTTGATGTCCCTCAGTTTCCGTAAGAGGTTGTCAGCGGTGTTCCTCTTACGGAAAGCAATAATACATAGCGAAGCCTGCCTAGGAATGAGTTGGCGTTTGCAAGATGCTGCTACTGGTGCCACTGCTGTTGTTGCTGCGGGAGGCAATACATCTACCCAGTGGGCTGTCAGAGTCATATAGTTCTTAGTCTACCCTGTTCCACTTGTCCACATGTCCGTGGTTAAGTGGATAGTGGGTACAACTGCATTTTTTAGGACACTAAGGACACTTTTTCTGACATCTCTGTACATTCTCGGTATCGCCTGCTTAGTGAATTGGAACCTAGATGGGATTTAGTACCATGGGGACACTACCTCCACCAATTCTCTAAGTACCACTGAACTAATGGCAGATACTGGATGCACATCTAACACCAACATAGCTGTCAAAGCCTCAGTTATCTGCTTTGCAACAGGATGACTGCTGTCATATTTCATATTCCTCACAAAGGACTGTTGGACAGTCAATTGCTTACTTGAAGTAGTACAAGTGGTCTTCTGACTTCCCCTCTGTTATGACGATCAACTCCCAACAGCAACAACAGCACCGGCAGCAACAGCAGCAGTAGGCGTACCACTCAGGGATCCTCCGGAGGAATCCCGGTTAGGAGAGGACTCCTCAGTCTTTCCAGTGACATGGCCTGCTGGACTACTGACTTTCCTGACTGAGGAGGAAGTTAACATTGAGGGAGTTGCTGGTGTGGCTTGCAGGAGTTTTGGTGCAAGAGGAAGGGATTTAGGTATCAGTGGACTGATTATGCTTTTACCCAAAGTTTCACAACTTGACATTGACTTCTGATGAATGCGCTGCAAGTGACGTATAAAATAGGATGTTCCTAGGTTTTTAAGTCCTTACCCCTACTTATTACGGATTGACAGAGGCAACACATGGCTTGACACCTGTTGTCCGGATTTGTGGAGAAATAATTCCACACTGAAGAGGTGGCTTTTTGGTATTTTGCCCAGGCATCGCAATGGGCTTATTCATCCCATGGACAACAGGTGTCTCCTCTGGTGCTTGATTTAAACAAACCAAATCCATCAGAATCCTCCACGTCAACTTACTCCTCAGCGCCAGCAACACCCACATCCATCCTGGTGTACTTCAACAGTGACATCTTCAATTTGAATATCAGAAACTGGACTGTGGGTGCTACTTCCAGCACTTGCAGAGGGCGTGCAAATAGTGGAAGGATCCACCTCTTCCCGTCCAGTGTTGGGAAGGTCAGGCATCGCAACCACCGATACACTTGGACTCTCCTCTGGGATTTGTGATACCATCTTCAAACACACAGTTCTTTGCTGTGCTTTTGCCAGCTTAACTCTTATCATTTTTATAGCGTGAGGATGAGGGCTTCCATCGTCATGTGAAGCTGAACCACTAGTCATGAACATAAGCTAGGGCCTTAGCCAATCCTTGCCACTCCGTGTCGTAAATGGCATCTTGATCTTTCCCTATTTTATCCTCCAAATTTTTGTTCTCCATTATTTTTCTGGAGTTATATAACACAATATGCGGCACAGGACAGCGGACAGTATCCCTACACCACACAGGGCAAATCCTGTAAAAATTATTTGGCTTAAATTTAATAACCCCTTTAAATGGAGTAAATAATATAAAGCACAGGTCAGTACCACTGGACTTATACAGCAGTACCACTGGACTGGATTTATGCGACAGTATCACTGGACTTATACACCAGTACCACTGGAATTATACGGCAGTATCACTGGAATTATATGGCAGTACCACTGGATTTATAAGCAATTCCACTGGACTGGATTTCTACGGCAGTATCACTGGATTTTTATGCCAGCAAGACTGGAAATATACAGCAGTATCACTGGAATTATACGGCAGTATCACTGGAATTATGCGGCAGTACCACTAGACTTATAAGGCAGTACCACTGGACTGGATTTATATGGCAGCATCACTTGAATTATATGGCCAGTACCACTGGAATTATACGGCAGTATCACTGGAATTATACGGCAGTACCAGTGGACTTATACGACAGTACCACTGGACTGGATTTATATGGCAGTATCAGTGGACTTATTCGCCAGTACCACTGTAATTATACGGCAGTATCACTGGAATTATATGGCATTATCACTGGAATTATAAGGCAGTACCACTGGACTTATATGGCAGTACAAATAAACAGAAAAAATTACTCCTATGGCGCTGCAATGGAATCAGCAAGAGATGGTACTAGATAGGTCACCAACCTATTGCAACAATAGAAAAAAAGAAAGGTACAATCTCAATTTGCGCTTCCAAATGTCCAAAAGATCCAATGGTCCTCACAATGGAGCATGATGATATTCAAACCAACATGGAACAAAAAAAATAAAACACAACATAGTATAATACTGTAAAAGATGAATAAATAAAGTTCCTCCCAATGGCTCTCATTCCGAGTTGTTCGCTCGCTAGCTGCTTTTAGCAGCATTGCACACGCTAAGCCGCCGCCCTCTGGGAGTGTATCTTAGCTTAGCAGAATTGCAAACAAAAGATTAGCACAATTGCGAATAGAAATTTCTTAGCAGTTTCTGAGTAGCTCCAGACTTACTCAGCCATTGCGATCAGTTCAGTCAGTTTCGTTCCTGGTTTGATGTCAAAAACACACCCAGCATTCACCCAGACACTCCCCCGTTTCTTCAGACACTCCCGCGTTTTTCCCAGAAACGCCAGCGTTTTTTCACACACTCCCAGAAAACGGCCAGTTTCCGCCCAGAAACACCCACTTCCTGTCAATCACTGTACGATCACCAGAACGATGAAAATTCCTCGTTATGCCGTGATTAAAATACCTAACTTTTGTGTAAAATACCTAAGCACATGTGCTCTGCGTACCTTGCGCATGCGCAGTAAGCGACTAATCGCAATATAGCAAAAATCGGCAACGAGCGAACAACTCGGAATGACCACCAATGTGTAGAAAGATGGCAATGGTGGCAAACAGTCCCAAATCCAAGGTCCGCCTCCGAGAAGAGTGCACCAAAATGATGTTTTGAAAGGGTGTCAAAAAGATCCTTACATGTATGCTTACTTGTAATGACATGATGTAAAACACGTAAAGGTTTCTTTGAGGCTCCAAGTCAATCTTCACTGTGTATGTTGGAGCCAATTTCCCTCATGACATAATTATAAAGCCAGAAAAGGACCAATATTAGGAACAAAAACTCATTTATTTAAGAGTTTAAAATTTAAAAGTGGTGAACAAACAGCCATGCCATAAATGGAAACTAGGGCCCTCATTCCGAGTTGTTCGCTCGGTATTTTTCATCGCATCGCAGTGAAAATCCGCTTAGTACGCATGCGCAATGTTCGCACTGCGACTGCGCCAAGTAACTTTACTATGAAGAAAGTATTTTTACTCACGGCTTTTTCTTCGCTCCGGCGATCGTAATGTGATTGACAGGAAATGGGTGTTACTGGGCGGATACACGGCGTTTCAGGGGCGTGTGGCTGAAAACGCTACCGTTTCCGGAAAAAACGCAGGAGTGGCCGGGGAAACGGTGGGAGTGCCTGGGCGAACGCTGGGTGTGTTTGTGACGACAACCAGGAACGACAAGCACTGAAATGATCGCACAGGCAGAGTAAGTCTGGAGCTACTCTGAAACTGCTAACTCGTTTGTAATCGCAATATTGCGCGTACGTCGGTCGCAATTTTAAGAAGCTAAGATTCACTCCCAGTAGGCGGCGGCTTAGCGTGTGTAACTCTGCTACATTCGCCTTGCGAGCGAACAACTCGGAATGAGGGCCTATGTTAAAACAGCTGACACATATGAACCGGATATCAATATGTCAAAAAAATTCACATCTATGAATAGTGCTAGTTGAACGCCATGTATCACACTGTATCAACGCGTTTCAATGCTCTGTGGCGTCTTTATCAAGATTAACAGTGTGAATAACTACAAAATACATGAAAATAAAAATTAGTGATGTGCACCTGAAATTTTTCGGGTTTTGTGTTTTGGTTTTGGATTCGGTTCCGCGGCAGTGTTTTGGATTCGGACACGTTTTGGCAAAACCTCCCTGAAATTTTTTTGTCGGATTCGGGTGTGTTTTGGATTCAGGTGTTTTTTTACAAAAACCCCTCAAAAACAACTTAAATCATAGAATTTGGGGGTCATTTTGATCCCATAGTATTATTAACCTCAATAACCATAATTTCCACTCATTTCCAGTCTATTCTGAACACCTCACACCTCATAATATTATTTTTAGTCCTAAAATTTGCACCGAGGTCGCTGGATGACTAAGCTAAGCGACCCAAGTGGCCAACACAAACACCTGGCCCATCTAGGAGAGGCACTGCAGTGTCAGACAGGATGGCAGATTTAAAAAAAAATGTTCCCCAAACAGCAAATGATGCATAGAAAAAAAGAGGTGCACCAAGGTCGCTGGATGGCTAAGCTAAGCGACCCAAATGGCCGACAAAAACACCTGGCCCATCTAGGAGTGGCACTGCAGTGTCAGACAGGATGGCACTTCAAAAAATAGTCCCCAAACAGCACACGATGCAAAGATAAATTAAAGAAAAAAGAGGTGAAAGATGGAATTGTCCTTGGGCCCTCCCACCCACCCTTATGTTGTATAAACAGGACATGCGCACTTTAACAAACCCATCATTTCAGCGACAGGGTCTGCCACACGACTGTAACTGAAATGACTGGTTGGTTTGGGCCCCCACCAAAAAATAAGCAATCAATCTCTCTTTGCACAAACTGGCTCTACAGAGGCAAGATGTCCACCTCCTCCTCATCCTCCGATTCCTCACCCCTTTCACTGTGTACATCCCCCTCCTCACAGAGTATTAATTCGTCCCCACTGGAATCCACCATCTCAGGTCCCTGTGTACTTTCTGGAGGCAATTGCTGGTGAATGTCTCCACGGAGGAATTGATTATAATTCATTTTGATGAACATCATCTTCTCCACATTTTCTGGATGTAACATCACACGCCGATTGCTGACAAGGTGATCGGCTGCACTAAACACTCTTTCGGAGTACACACTGGAGGGGGGGCAACTAAGGTAAGATAAAGCCAGTTTGTGCAAGGGCCTCCAAATTGCCTCTTTTTCCTGCCAGTATACGTACGGACTGTCTGACATGCATACTTGGATGCGGTCACTCATATAATCCTCCACCAGTCTTTCAATGGTGACAGAATCATATGCAGTGACAGTAGATGACATGTCAGTAATCGTTGGCAGGTCCTTCAGTCCGGACCAGATGTCAGCACTCGCTCCAGACTGCCCTGCATCACCGCCAGCCGGGTGGGCTCGGAATTCTTAGCCATTTCCTCGCAGCCCCAGTTGCGGGAGAATGTGAAGGAGGAGCTGTTGACGGGCCACGTTCCGCTTGACTTGACAAGTGTCTCACCAGCAGGTCTTTGCACCTCTGCAGACTTGTGTCTGCCGGAAAGAGAGATACAACGTAGGTTTTAAACCAGGGGTGGGGAACCTCAGTCCCGCGGGCCGTATAAGGCCCGCGAAGCCGTTTGCTCCGGCCCACCCGCTTCTCAGTGAGACACGCCACCGCTCAGTCCGGCGGCAGCGTGTCTCAGCTGTCAGAACAGGGAGGAGAGCGCGGCTCGGCTGTTGGGTGGTAGCGGCGGCGTGTAGGACTTGAAACCAGCCACCGGTTTGTGAGCCAATCAGAGCTCGCGGACCGGCAGCCAATCAGGAGCCGCGGCTGCCGATCCGCGAGCTCTGATTGGCTCTCGAACCGGTGGCTGGTTTCAAGTCCTACACGCCGCCGCCTAACATAGCCGCGCTCTCCTCTGTGTCCCTCCGAAAGGAGCGGTAAGGGGGACGGGGGGGACGGGGGGGAGTGCATCTGTATACCTGGCACTGTGGGGACATCTGTATACCAGTGACGTGCGGTGAGGTGAGGCAGGTGAGGCAGAGCCTTTCCTGTCATACTAATGTTTGTGCCAGAGTTTTTACTGTATAAAGTATATAAAAAATACAAAGAATATGTTTGAAATATCATCTTTACATTATTCTAATCATTTTTATAACCAAAATTCTGGAGTAAAAAGTCTATGGCAGGTGAGGCAGTGCCTCATCTGGCTAACTTTTCCGCACATCTCTGATCAAAACTCACCTAATTTCCAGTAGTTTATACTGCTGCACCTGTGTATAATGCCCAGATGTACGCTTTGGATCATATATTGCATGTAAATCTGGCTCTGGTGCTAGCCAATGCCTCCTGAGCTATTTAGCTCACCGCACATCCCTGCTGTATACCTGGCACTGTGAGGGGCATTTGTATACCTGGCACTGTGGGGACATCTGTATACCTGGCACTCTGGGGGCATTTGTATACCTGGCACTGTGGGGACATCTGTATACCTGTCACTGTGGGGACATCTGTATACCTGGCACTGTGGGGACATCTGTATACCTGGCACTGTGGGGGCATTTGTATACCTGGTACTGTGGGGACATCTGTATACCTGGCACTGTGGGGACATCTGTATACCTAGCACTGTGGGGGCATCTGTATACCTGGCACTGTGAGGGGCATTTGTATACCTGGCATTGTGGGGACATCTGTATTCCTGGTACTGTGAGGGGTATCTGTATACCTGGCACTGTGGGGGCATCTATTCACCTGGCACTGTGGGGGGCATCTGTATACCTGGCACTGTGAGGGGCATCTGTATACCTGGCACTGTGGGGGAATCTGTATACCTGGCACTGTGGGGACATCTGTATACCTGGCACTGTGGGGGCATTTGTATACCTGGCACTGTGGGGACATCTGTATACCTGGCACTGTGGGGACATCTGTATACCTGGCTCTGTGGGGACATCTGTATACCTGGCACAGTGGGGGCATCTGTATACCTGGCACTGTGAGGGGCATTTGTATACCTGGCACTGTGAGGGGCATTTGTATACCTGGCACTCTGGGGGGCATCTGTATAACTGGCACTTTGGGGGCATCTGTATACCTGGCACTGTGGGGACATCTGTATACCTGGCACTGTGAGGGGAATTTGTATAGCTGGCACTGTGAGGGGCATTTGTATACCTGGCACTGTGGGGGCATCTGTATACCTGGCACTGTGGGGGCATCTGTATACCTGGCACTGTGAGGGGCATTTGTATACCTGGCACTGTGGGGACATCTGTATACCTGGCACTGTGAGGGGCATTTGAATACCTGGCACTGTGGGGGCATCTGTATACCTGGCACTGTGGGGGTATTTGTATAGCAGGCACTGTGGGGGCAATTGTGGATCTGTCCCTGCACTATAAGGGGCATATGTGTATCACGTCCCATTTTAACTGGCCACACCCATTTTTTTGGCGTGCACGCCTCCGGCGCGCATACACAGTACCTCTAAGGGGCAGACCTACTGAGGGGCAGGGTAACTTTTTAAGTTGAGAAATTTTGTATGGCCCCCGAAGGATTTTATAAATATCCAAATGGCCCTTGGTAGAAAAAAGGTTCCCCACCCCTGCTTTAAACCTAGGATCGAGCACGGTGGCCAAAATGTAGTGCTCTGATTTCAACAGATTGACCACCCGTGAATCCTGGTTAAGCAAATTAAGGGCTCCATCCACAAGTCCCACATGCCTAGCGGAATCGCTCCATTTTAGCTCCTCCTTCAATCTCTCCAGCTTCTTCTGCAAAAGCCTGATGAGGGGAATGACCTGACTCAGGCTGGCAGTGTCTGAACTGACTTCACGTGTGGCAAGTTCAAAGGGTTGCAGAACCTTGCACAACGTTGAAATCATTCTCCACTGCGCTTGAGTCAGGTGCATTCCCCCTCCTTTGCCTATATCGTAGGCAGATGTATAGGCTTGAATGGCCTTTTGCTGCTCCTCCATCCTCTGAAGCATATAGAGGGTTGAATTCCACCTTGTTACCACCTCTTGCTTCAGATGATGGCGGGGCAGGTTCAGGAGTGTTTGCTGGTGCTCCAGTCTTCAGCATGCGGTGGCTGAATGCCGAAAGTGGCCCGCAATTTTTCGGGCCAACGACAGCATCTCTTGCATGCCCCTGTCGTTTTTTAAAACATTCTGCACCACCAAATTCAATGTATGTGCAAAACATGGGACGTGCTGGAATTTGCCCACATGTAATGCACGCACAATATTGGTGGCGTTGTCCAATGTTACAAATCCCCAGGAGAGTCCAATTGGGGTAAGTCATTCTGCCATGGTGTTCCTCAGTTTCCGTAAGAGGATGTCAGCTGTGTGCCTCTTATGGAAAGCGGTGATACAAAGCGTAGCCTGCCTAGGAACGAGGTGGCGTTTGCGAGATGCTGCTACTGGTGCCGCCGCTGCTGTTCTTGCTGCGGGAGGCAATACATCTACCCAGTGGGCTGTCACAGTCATATAGTCCTGAGTCTGCCCTGCTCCACTTGTCCACATGTCTGTGGTTAAGTGGACATTGGGTACAACTGCATTTTGTAGGACACTGGTGACTCTTTTTCTGAGGTCTGTGTAAATTCTCGGTATCGCCTGCCTAGAGAAGTGGAACCTAGATGGTATTTGGTACCGGGGACACACTAACTCAATAAATTCTCTAATGCCCTGTGAATTAACGGTGGATACCGGACACACGTTTAACACCACCCAGGCTGCCAAGGCCTGAGTTATCTGCTTTGCAGCAGGATGACTGCTGTGATATTTCATCTTCCGCGCAAAGGACTGTTGGACAGTCAATTGCTTACTGGAAGTAGTACAAGTGGTCTTCTGACTTCCCCTCTGGGATGACGATCGACTCCCAGCAGCAACAACAGCAGTGCCAGCAGCAGTAGGCGTTACACTCAAGGATGCATTGGAGGAATCCCAGGCAGGAGAGGACTCGTCAGACTTGACAGTGACATGGCCAGCAGGACTATTTGCTTTCCTGTCTAAGGAGGAAATTGACACTGAGGGAGTTGGTGGTGTGGTTACAAGAGGAAGGGATTTAGTTGTCAGTGGAATGCTTCCGCTGTCACCCAAAGTTTTTTAACTTGTCAATGACTCCTGATGAATGTGCTCCAGGTGACGTATAAGGGAGGATGTCCCTATGTGGTTAACGTCCTTACCCCTACTTATTACAGCTTGACAAATGTTGTCCGCATTTCTGTTAAAATAATTCCACACCGACGAGGTGATTTTTTTTTGTAATTTGACCAGGCATGTCAATGGCCTTATTCGTCCCACGGACAACAGGTGTCTCCCCGGACTTAAACAAACCACCTCACCATCAGAATCTTCCTTGTCAATTTCCTCCACAGCGCCAGCAACACCCATATCCTCATCCTGGTGTAATTCAACAGTGACATCTTCAATTTGACTATCAGGAACTGGACTACGGGTGCTCCTTCCAGCACTTGCAGGGGGCATGCAAATGGTGGAAGGCGCCACCTCTTCACGTCCAGTATTGGGAAGATCAGGCATCGCAAACGACACAATTGGACTCTCCTTGGGGATTTGTGATTTAGAAGAATGCACAGTTCTTTGCTGTGCTTTTGCCATCTTAAGTCTTTTCATTTTTCTAGCGGGAGGATGAGTGCTTCCATCCTCATGTGAAGCTGAACCACTAGCCATGAACATAGGCCAGGGCCTCAGCCGTTCCTTGCCACTCCGTAAATGGCATATTGGCAAGTTTACGCTTCTCATCAGACGCTTTTAATTTAGATTTTTGGGTCATTTTACTTAACTTTTGTTTTTTGGATTTTACATGCTCTCTACTATGACATTGGGCATCGGCCTTGGCAGATGACATTGATGGCATTTCATCATCTCGGCCATGACTAGTGGCAGCAGCTTCAGCACGAGGTGGAAGTGGATCTTGATCTTTCCCTATTTTACCCTCCACATTTTGTTCTCCATTTTTTAATGTGTGGAATTATATGCCAGTAATATATCAATAGCAATGGCCTACTGTACCGTACTGCTATATATATACTGGTGGTCAGCTAAATTCTGCACTGTCCTCCTACTATATACTGCGCACAACTAAAATGCAGCACAGGTATGGATTGATAGTATACTTGACGATACAGAGGTAGAGCAGTGGACTACTGTACCGTACTAGAGATGAGCGCCTGAAATTTTTCGGGTTTTGTGTTTTGGTTTTGGGTTCGGTTCCGCGGCCGTGTTTTGGGTTCGAACGCGTTTTGGCAAAACCTCACCGAATTTTTTTTGTCGGATTCGGGTGTGTTTTGGATTCGGGTGTTTTTTTCAAAAAACACTATAAAACAGCTTAAATCATAGAATTTGGGGGTCATTTTGATCCCAAAGTATTATTAACCTCAAAAACCATAATTTCCACTCATTTTCAGTCTATTCTGAATACCTCACACCTCACAATATTATTTTTAGTCCTAAAATTTGCACCGAGGTCGCTGTGTGAGTAAGATAAGCGACCCTAGTGGCCGACACAAACACCGGGCCCATCTAGGAGTGGCACTGCAGTGTCACGCAGGATGTCCCTTCCAAAAAACCCTCCCCAAACAGCACATGACGCAAAGAAAAAAAGAGGCGCAATGAGGTAGCTGTGTGAGTAAGATTAGCGACCCTAGTGGCCGACACAAACACCGGGCCCATCTAGGAGTGGCACTGCAGTGTCACGCAGGATGTCCCTTCCAAAAAACCCTCCCCAAACAGCACATGACGCAAAGAAAAAAAGAGGCGCAATGAGGTAGCTGACTGTGTGAGTAAGATTAGCGACCCTAGTGGCCGACACAAACACCGGGCCCATCTAGGAGTGGCACTGCAGTGTCACGCAGGATGTCCCTTCCAAAAAACCCTCCCCAATCAGCACATGATGCAAAGAAAAAGAAAAGAAAAAAGAGGTGCAAGATGGAATTGTCCTTGGGCCCTCCCAGTCCCACCCACCCTTATGTTGTATAAACAAAACAGGACCTGCACACTTTAACCAACCCATCATTTCAGTGACAGGGTCTGCCACACGACTGTGACTGATATGACGGGTTGGTTTGGACCCCCCCCAAAAAAGAAGCAATTAATCTCTCCTTGCACAAACTGGCTCTACAGAGGCAAGATGTCCACCTCATCTTCACCCTCCGATATATCACCGTGTACATCCCCCTCCTCACAGATTATCAATTCGTCCCCACTGGAATCCACCATCTCAGCTCCCTGTGTACTTTGTGGAGGCAATTGCTGCTGGTCAATGTCTCCGCGGAGGAATTGATTATAATTCATTTTAATGAACATCATCTTCTCCACATTTTCTGGATGTAACCTCGTACGCCGATTGCTGACAAGGTGAGCGGCGGCACTAAACACTCTTTCGGAGTACACACTTGTGGGAGGGCAACTTAGGTAGAATAAAGCCAGTTTGTGCAAGGGCCTCCAAATTGCCTCTTTTTCCTGCCAGTATAAGTACGGACTGTGTGACGTGCCTACTTGGATGCGGTCACTCATATAATCCTCCACCATTCTATCAATGTTGAGAGAATCATATGCAGTGACAGTAGACGACATGTCCGTAATCGTTGTCAGGTCCTTCAGTCCGGACCAGATGTCAGCATCAGCAGTCGCTCCAGACTGCCCTGCATCACCGCCAGCGGGTGGGCTCGGAATTCTGAGCCTTTTCCTCGCACCCCCAGTTGCGGGAGAATGTGAAGGAGGAGATGTTGACAGGTCGCGTTCCGCTTGACTTGACAATTTTGTCACCAGCAGGTCTTTCAACCCCAGCAGACCTGTGTCTGCCGGAAAGAGAGATCCAAGGTAGGCTTTAAATCTAGGATCGAGCACGGTGGCCAAAATGTAGTGCTCTGATTTCAACAGATTGACCACCCGTGAATCCTTGTTAAGCGAATTAAGGGCTGCATCCACAAGTCCCACATGCCTAGCGGAATCGCTCCCTTTTAGCTCCTTCTTCAATGCCTCCAGCTTCTTCTGCAAAAGCCTGATGATGGGAATGACCTGACTCAGGCTGGCAGTGTCTGAACTGACTTCACGTGTGGCAAGTTCAAAGGGCATCAGAACCTTGCACAACGTTGAAATCATTCTCCACTGCACTTGAGACAGGTGCATTCCACCTACTATATCGTGCTCAATTGTATAGGCTTGAATGGCCTTTTGCTGCTCCTCCAACCTCTGAAGCATATAGAGGGTTGAATTCCACCTCGTTACCACTTCTTGCTTCAGATGATGGCAGGGCAGGTTCAGTAGTTTTTGGTGGTGCTCCAGTCTTCTGTACGTGGTGCCTGTACGCCGAAAGTGTCCCGCAATTTTTCTGGCCACCGACAGCATCTCTTGCACGCCCCTGTCGCTTTTTAAAAAATTCTGCACCACCAAATTCAAGGTATGTGCAAAACATGGGACGTGCTGGAATTGGCCCATATTTAATGCACACACAATATTGCTGGCGTTGTCCGATGCCACAAATCCACAGGAGAGTCCAATTGGGGTAAGCCATTCCGCGATGATCTTCCTCAGTTGCCGTAAGAGGTTTTCTGCTGTGTGCGTATTCTGGAAAGCGGTGATACAAAGCGTAGCCTGCCTAGGAAAGAGTTGGCGTTTGCGAGATGCTGCTACTGGTGCCGCCGCTGCTGTTCTTGCGGCGGGAGTCCATACATCTACCCAGTGGGCTGTCACAGTCATATAGTCCTGACCCTGCCCTGCTCCACTTGTCCACATGTCCGTGGTTAAGTGGACATTGGGTACAGCTGCATTTTTTAGGACACTGGTGACTCTTTTTCTGAGGTCTGTGTACATTTTCGGTATCGCCTGCCTAGAGAAATGGAACCTAGATGGTATTTGGTACCGGGGACACAGTACCTCCAACAAGTCTCTAGTTGGCTCTGCAGTAATGATGGATACCGGAACCACGTTTCTCACCACCCAGGATGCCAAGGCCTCAGTTATCCGCTTTGCAGTAGGATGACTGCTGTGATATTTCATCTTCCTCGCAAAGGACTGTTGAACAGTCAATTGCTTACTGGAAGTAGTACAAGTGGGCTTACGACTTCCCCTCTGGGATGACCATCGACTCCCAGCGGCAACAACAGCAGCGCCAGCAGCAGTAGGCGTTACACGCAAGGATGCATCGGAGGAATCCCAGGCAGGAGAGGACTCGTCAGAATTGCCAGTGACATGGCCTGCAGGACTATTGGCATTCCTGGGGAAGGAGGAAATTGACACTGAGGGAGTTGGTGGGGTGGTTTGCGTGAGCTTGGTTACAAGAGGAAGGGATTTACTGGTCAGTGGACTGCTTCCGCTGTCACCCAAAGTTTTTGAACTTGTCACTGACTTATTATGAATGCGCTGCAGGTGACGTATAAGGGAGGATGTTCCGAGGTGGTTAACGTCCTTACCCCTACTTATTACAGCTTGACAAAGGGAACACACGGCTTGACACCTGTTGTCCGCATTTCTGGTGAAATACCTCCACACCGAAGAGCTGATTTTTTTGGTATTTTCACCTGGCATGTCAACGGCCATATTCCTCCCACGGACAACAGGTGTCTCCCCGGGTGCCTGACTTAAACAAACCACCTCACCATCAGAATCCTCCTGGTCAATTTCCTCCCCAGCGCCAGCAACACCCATATCCTCCTCATCCTGGTGTACTTCAACACTGACATCTTCAATCTGACTATCAGGAACTGGACTGCGGGTGCTCCTTCCAGCACTTGCAGGGGGCGTGCAAATGGTGGAAGGCGCATGCTCTTCACGTCCAGTGTTGGGAAGGTCAGGCATCGCAACCGACACAATTGGACTCTCCTTGTGGATTTGGGATTTCGAAGAATGCACAGTTCTTTGCTGTGCTGCTTTTGCCAGCTTGAGTCTTTTCATTTTTCTAGCGAGAGGCTGAGTGCTTCCATCCTCATGTGAAGCTGAACCACTAGCCATGAACATAGGCCAGGGCCTCAGCCGTTCCTTGCCACTCCGTGTGGTAAATGGCATATTGGCAAGTTTACGCTTCTCCTCCGACAATTTTATTTTAGGTTTTGGAGTCCTTTTTTTACTGATATTTGGTGTTTTGGATTTGACATGCTCTGTACTATGACATTGGGCATCGGCCTTGGCAGACGACGTTGCTGGCATTTCATCGTCTCGGCAATGACTAGTGGCAGCAGCTTCAGCACGAGGTGGAAGTGGATCTTGATCTTTCCCTAATTTTGGAACCTCAACATTTTTGTTCTCCATATTTTAATAGGCACAACTAAAAGGCACCTCAGGTAAACAATGGAGATGGATGGATTGGATACTAGTATACAATTATGGACGGGCTGCCGAGTGCCGACACAGAGGTAGCCACAGCCGTGAACTACCGCACTGTACTGTGTCTGCTGCTAATATATAGACTGGTTGATAAAGAGATAGTATACTCGTAACTAGTATGTATGTATAAAGAAAGAAAAAAAAACCACGGTTAGGTGGTATATACAATTATGGACGGGCTGCCGAGTGCCGACACAGAGGTAGCCACAGCCGTGAACTACCGCACTGTACTGTGTCTGCTGCTAATATATAGACTGGTTGATAAAGAGATAGTATACTCGTAACTAGTATGTATGTATAAAGAAAGAAAAAAAAAACACGGTTAGGTGGTATATACAATTATGGACGGGCTGCCGAGTGCCGACACAGAGGTAGCCACAGCCATGAACTACCGCACTGTACTGTGTCTGCTGCTAATATAGACTGGTTGATAAAGAGATAGTATACTCGTAACTAGTATGTATGTATAAAGAAAGAAAAAAAAACCACGGTTAGGTGGTATATACAATTATGGACGGGCTGCCGAGTGCCGACACAGAGGTAGCCACAGCCGTGAACTACCGCACTGTACTGTGTCTGCTGCTAATATATAGACTGGTTGATAAAGAGATAGTATACTCGTAACTAGTATGTATGTATAAAGAAAGAAAAAAAAACCACGGTTAGGTGGTATATACAATTATGGACGGGCTGCCGAGTGCCGACACAGAGGTAGCCACAGCCGTGAACTACCGCACTGTACTGTGTCTGCTGCTAATATATAGACTGGTTGATAAAGAGATAGTATACTCGTAACTAGTATGTATGTATAAAGAAAGAAAAAAAAACCACGGTTAGGTGGTATATACAATTATGGACGGGCTGCCGAGTGCCGACACAGAGGTAGCCACAGCCGTGAACTACCGCACTGTACTGTGTCTGCTGCTAATATATAGACTGGTTGATAAAGAGATAGTATACTCGTAACTAGTATGTATGTATAAAGAAAGAAAAAAAAACCACGGTTAGGTGGTATATACAATTATGGACGGGCTGCCGAGTGCCGACACAGAGGTAGCCACAGCCGTGAACTACCGCACTGTACTGTGTCTGCTGCTAATATAGACTGGTTGATAAAGAGATAGTATACTCGTAACTAGTATGTATGTATAAAGAAAGAAAAAAAACCACGGTTAGGTGGTATATACAATTATGGACGGGCTGCCGAGTGCCGACACAGAGGTAGCCACAGCCGTGAACTACCGCACTGTACTGTGTCTGCTGCTAATATATAGACTGGTTGATAAAGAGATAGTATACTCGTAACTAGTATGTATGTATAAAGAAAGAAAAAAAAACCACGGTTAGGTGGTATATACAATTATGGACGGGCTGCCGAGTGCCGACACAGAGGTAGCCACAGCCGTGAACTACCGCACTGTACTGTGTCTGCTGCTAATATATAGACTGGTTGATAAAGAGATAGTATACTCGTAACTAGTATGTATGTATAAAGAAAGAAAAAAAAACCACGGTTAGGTGGTATATACAATTATGGACGGGCTGCCGAGTGCCGACACAGAGGTAGCCACAGCCGTGAACTACCGCACTGTACTGTGTCTGCTGCTAATATAGACTGGTTGATAAAGAGATAGTATACTACTAATATTATATATACTGGTGGTCAGGTCACTGGTCACTAGTCACACTGGCAGTGGCACTCCTGCAGCAAAAGTGTGCACTGTTTAATTTTAATATAATATTATGTACTCCTGGCTCCTGCTATAACCTATAACTGGCACTGCAGTAGTGCTCCCCAGTCTCCCCCACAATTATAAGCTGTGTGAGCTGAGCAGTCAGACAGATATATAATATATATAGATGATGCAGCACACTGGCCTGAGCCTGAGCAGTGCACACAGATATGGTATGTGACTGACTGAGTCACTGTGTGTATCGCTTTTTTCAGGCAGAGAACGGATATATTAAATAAACTGCACTGTGTGTCTGGTGGTCACTCACTATATAATATATTATGTACTCCTGGCTCCTGCTATAACCTATAACTGGCACTGCAGTAGTGCTCCCCAGTCTCCCCCACAATTATAAGCTGTGTGAGCTGAGCAGTCAGACAGATATATATAATATTATATATAGATAATAGATGATGCAGCACACTGGCCTGAGCCTGAGCAGTGCACACAGATATGGTATGTGACTGAGTCACTGTGTGCTGTGTATCGCTTTTTTCAGGCAGAGAACGGATTATAAATAAAACTGGTGGTCACTATCAGCAAAACTCTGCACTGTACTGAGTACTCCTAATGCTCCCCAAAATTAGTAAATCAAGTGTCTCTCTAATCTATTCTAAACGGAGAGGACGCCAGCCACGTCCTCTCCCTATCAATCTCAATGCACGTGTGAAAATGGCGGCGACGCGCGGCTCCTTATATAGAATCCGAGTCTCGCGATAGAATCCGAGCCTCGCGAGAATCCGACAGCGTCATGATGACGTTCGGGCGCGCTCGGGTTAACCGAGCAAGGCGGGAAGATCCGAGTCGCTCGGACCCGTGAAAAAAAACATGAAGTTCTGGCGGGTTCGGATTCAGAGAAACTGAACCCGCTCATCTCTATACCGTACTGCTATATATATACTGGTGGTCACAGCAACATTCTGCACTGTCCCCTCCTACTATAAACTGCGCACAACTAAAATGCAGCACAGGTATGGATGCATAGTATACTTGATGACACAGAGGTAGAGCAGTGGACTACTGTACCGTACTGCTATATATATACTTGTGGTCAAAGCAACATTCTGCACTGTCCCCTCCTACTATATACTGCGCACAACTAAAATGCAGCACAGGTATGGATGCATAGTATACTTGACGACACAGAGGTAGAGCAGTGGACTACTGTACTTTACTGCTATATATATACTGGTGGTCACAGCAACATTCTGCACTGTCCTCCTACTATATACTACAATGCAGCACAGATATGGAGCGTTTTTCAGGCAGAGAACGTAGATATTTTCAGCACACTGAGCACAGATATTTGCAAGCACACTGAGCACAGATATTTGCAGCACACTGAGCAGATATTTGCAGCACAGTGAACACAGAAACTGAGAGAACGCAGCCACGTCCTCTCGCTATCATCTCCAAAGCACGAGTGAAGATGGCGGCGATCCTTATATAGAATTCGAATCTCGCGAGAATCCGACAGCGGGATGATGACGTTCGGGCGCGCTCGGGTTAACCGAGCAAGGCGGGAATATTCGAGTCTGCCTCGGAACTGTGTGAAATGGGTGAGGTTCGGGGGGGTTCGGATCCCGAGGAACCGAAGCCGCTCATCACTAATAAAAATTATATCAATTCAAACAATTCACAATTTCACATGTAAAATCCACACAATATAAAACCATACAACATACCACTGATATGCAGAATTCAGCTCCTGGTCAGCTGAGATGCAAAAACAAACACTACAATACAAAAGATCCTATAAATATTATATGCATTTAATTGGTTCATATTAATGAACCAATCAAAAACGTCAGGGAGCATGATTTACATCACTGTAAGCCAATGATGAAATTGAAAAACAAAAGTTTCACTCGATTTTGGCGGCAATGCTACATCCCGCAATTTAAATAAAAACTCTGTCCGTGCAGGGGCTAGTCACCATGGTTACATGGCAACAATACATCAGCGTCACATATGTGTCAGCTGTTTTAACATCGTTTTCATTTATGGTATGGCTGTTTGTTCACCATTTTGAAATTTTAAACTCTTAAATAATTGAGTTTTTGTTCCTAATATTGGTCCTTTTCTGGTTTTATAATTATGTCATGAGGGAAATTGGCTCCAACATATGCAGTGAAGATTAACTTGGAGCCTTGACGAAACCTTTACGTGTTTTACATCATCTCATTACAAGTAAGCATACATGTAAGGATCTTTTTGACACCCATTTCAAAACAGCATTTTGGTGCACTCTTCTCAGACGAAGGCGGATCTTGGATTTGGGACTGTTTGCCACCGTTGCCATCTTTCTACACATTGGAACTTTATTTATTCATCTTTTACAGTATTACACTATGTTGTGTTTTATGTTTTTTTTGTTCCATGTTGGTTTGAATATTATCATACTCCATTGTGAGGACCATTGGATTTTTTGGACATTTGGAA